>NC_140589.1:1585502749-1586115090 GCF_964204655.1 Triturus cristatus | reverse complement strand
ATTAGGAAACTTCATAACAAATAAATCTCCCAAGATGGCCACCAGAGAAAAAAGAGCCCAAATACAGCAAAAATATCACCCAAATGTAGACCACATGTAGTCCAATGACATAAGTGTGCAAAACACTTATTTTTTGTGTATTTGCAGTTTTATATAGTGCAGACTTGTCAGGTATTGGAGTGCTTTACATGAGCATTGGTTACATCACACAAGATCAAATTCATTTTGGTTGTAGACATGGGGAGATTAAGTGATTTGACCAGAATCACAGAATGTTGAGCTGAAGCAGAAACTCCAACCCCAGTTGCAAAGTCTGCAGCTCTGGAAGTAACACCACATCCTCTCCCCTAAGTGCAACATTCAATCAAGTGGTCAACTGGGTAAAAAAACATAAAGATTACAAATAATTTAAAAGTTCTTTGTCGCTATTTGAAAACTCAGAAAATATGTCCTCATTTGAGTTTTTTAGAGCACTAACCATAATTTTGATGCAAGTAAGACCCTCTCATATATGTAATTTCTAAAGGAAATGCTCTAGGCATTACAGTTTTGATTACATCAAGATGACGTCAGGGGTTCCACACTTTTGTAATAAATATAGAATGTTAGCAATCTAGTTGTTCATTGGGATACTGTTGAGAGGCAGAGGCCAGGGGCACGGACTCTGAAAATTGAAGGCAGGTAGGAGAGTGCAGGGGCAACAATTTTACCACACTGGGCAGGCAGGAAGGGCAGTGGCAGCACCACAGACTATGGAGGGCAGTGGGAAGGGGGGCAGGGGCAACAAACCAACAATACAGGACTGGCAAGAGAGGCTCTGGCAATATAATAGACCATTGTGTGCAGAAGGAAGAGGCAGTGGTAGTACAACCATACATGCCAACAGACCCGTTTCAGCCAGGAAACGTCCAATGTTTTTAAGCTCAAATGGGCTTTATTTGATCTGTCTCCTGTCTACAATCTCCTCTTTTTCAATGTAACTCAAAGGGGAAAATCAATACCCCAGTTTTTTTCAAAATCTCCCTCTTACCAAGTTCAAAATGTTCGCAAGTATGGTACATTGGATCATGGTAGGCAGGAGGAATTGGGGTAGGAACATGGACTCGGATAACAGAGGACAGGAGGGACATGGAGAGGTGCACCAAACTAACCCTACAGGGCAGGCATCAGGGTTTGCAGCAGCACAATACACCACACAGGGCATGCAGGACGGGAGTGCAGCACAACAATCCATAGAAAGCAATAGGGAGGGGACAGGACCATGCACATGGACAACAGAGAACAGAGGGGAAAGAGGCAATGGTAGCTAGCTGACCATAATGGACAGACAGGAGAGAAAGCTGCACCATAACAGATCATAAAGGTCAGGAGGGACGGATCAGGGGCATTACAATGAAACAGACAAGCCAGGAGGGAGGGAATAGGGATTTGCACATGGAAACAGAGAGCTGGGGGCAAGGGGGCAGGGCAAGAGCAGCAAGATGACCATGGAGGTCAGGCACGATGGGCACTAGAATCAAGACACACCATGGAGCGCAACAGTAAGACTATGATGGCATACACACATACCAAGGAGGGAAGGTGGGAAGGGGTCAGGGGCAGCTAGCTGACCACACAGGGGAGGTGGGAGGGGCCATGGTAGCACAGAAGACCATGCATGGCAAGCGGGAGGGTTAGTGGCAGCTCAATGGCTATGATGGGCAAGAAGGAGGGTGCAGGGGCATGCACAAAGGGCCATGGAGGATAGAAGGGAGGGTCAGGACCTGGGCAAAGACAAGAGAATTCAGGGGAAGGGGCCTCACAACAGACCGCGCGGGGCAGGCAGAAGGAGCAGTTGCAGCACAACAGACCAGGGAGGGCAGAAGGGTGTGGCAGTAAAATGGAACATGGAGGACAGGAGGAAGGGGATAGGGGCATGGCATGTGGACAGGCAGGGTGGAGGTGGCAGGGACAGGTTACAGTCATCTGACAATGCTAGGCAGGTGGGAGGGGAGTGGCAGCTCAACAGAAAACTCAGAGTAGATAGGAGTGGCAGGTCCATGGAACATGGTGGGCAAAAAGGATGGCGCAGAGGCATGCACAAACACATCGGAGGGCAGGGGGAAGGAGAATAGGGGCAGCAAGCTAAGCACAGAGGCTAAGCAGGAGGTCAATGATGGGCCATAGAATTGGGCAATGGAGGGCAGGAGGAGTGGACTGGTACATTATGCTAAATGGAGGGTAGTGGCAGCACATCAGACCATGCATGGCAGGAGGGAGGAGGCTAGTCCATGGATTCAGACAACAGAGGATAGGGAGGAGGTGGATGGGGCAGCAAGCTAACTGTTCAGAGAAGGTGGGTATTAGGAACTTTATTGCTTTTAAAATGTGTGTCTGTGTGAACTACTTAAAATATGAACAAGTATGCAGCATAATCTCACTTTTATTCAGGAAGCAGAGGACGTTTGTGACTGTGACTCCAGGCTCACTTGGCAGAAACACCCCCTGATCCTACACCCCCCCCATCGCAAAATGTAATGCCTGTGAAAAGGGTAGGTGGACGCAGTGTTATATAGAACATAGTCCTGAGAGCACGATTGAAAATGAAAACTAGATATAGTATATGGTATAAACTATGCACTAAAAAGTGTGATTTAATATGAACCGGGGCGTGAAATATCACTGCAATACATTGTGCGCAATGACAGATTCATTGGAGAGCGCGAGATAGCACAGGCACTAGCGTGTGCTATGCGATATGCACCTTGGAGTGTAATATGCACAGGGCAGTGTTGTGTAACCTAACTAGTCTCTAAAGTTGTAATATAAAATATGTGCTGGGGAGTGTAATGTTGCATATGCACTGTGACAAAGATATGGATCCCAGATTGCAATATGTATGGCATAGTGCTGTGCGTTATAACATAGGCATCGAGGAAGGCACGTTAGATGGGGCAATATAACCCGTGCGAAGGCAAGTGTGGCATGACATATTCACGGGGTGGTGTTACAGTGCACATGGGCTAGAGAGTGTCATAGCATACGCACTAGCTGGTGGAATACAACACAGAGGTGTGTGGCACTCGGCAGGCACTGGTGGGTGTAACACAGCATTGGGCTCAGCCAGGAGCACGCTGTGACTCTCAAGTGAGGTACGTCTCCTTTCCAGAGAGTAAAATAAAAAGTATTACACATCCGGCGGTAGATGTGTGTTTTATTAACCGTGAGGGGGGTTTCTTGCATAGTTTGATCGAATTCTGTGGAATCCCCTTTGAATGGTGTGCGTGTGTATTAAATCGCCAGTAGGTAGTTATAGTTAGGACCGTGTTTCCATAGGAAATCTCAAAATTCTATTTTGAATAACTTTGGCGCCGGTTGACGAATCCTCGCGAAATTTTCAAAACTAATGGGGCGCTCCGCTCAGCTCCTACCCTGAAAGTCTCGGGGTGATTCGTCAAGCGGGGGCCGAGAAAAAAGGGGGGTCCCAAAACGCGTTTCCCCATGTATTTTTCCATAGGGACTTTAGTCGCAGCTACAGCCCGAACGGCTGAACAGAATTATGTGAAATTTGGCAGAGAGGTAGCCATAAGGTCCATGAAGTGCCTTTTGGTTTGGTGTAAATCTGTTCAGTATTTCCTGAGAAATTAGCATTTAAATCAATATATATATCTGTAAGCGCGCAGCGTGCGCGCACTAAGCAAGTACTGTGCGCGCACCTTGCCGTGCGCAAGCGCACTTCTGATTGGATGTTAGATGTCAGTAAACATTCGAATCGGTGGACATCAGGAAGCGGCGGCCGCCATTTTGTCTCTCGCATAAAGAGGGGGTGATAAACAAAGGGGGAGAACTTGAAAAGGGGGCAGAGTGGGGAGATATTGACCCACTAGGCATTGTAAGGGGGTCACAGTAGGACCTTGTAGGGCAAAAAAAAAGATTTGTATTTTGAAAAAAATATCGCTGAGTGCGCGCACCCGAAAAAAAACTTAAAAAAAAAAATAATAAAAAATCGCATTTAAGTGTTTAGATATAAGGTGGCTCTAAAAAGAGCCCTTGTGTTTATTGTTTGTTTTTTGGTACCTACAAGTAAGTACTGATGCAGAGTCTAAAGTTTAAGAGGAAGACTCTGTTGCCTTCATCAGTGAAGTGTACACCATCTCCTCTATAAATGTCTTGCATGTTGTAACGCAAGTTGTTGTGGTATAAAGAACCCATACCATAGTCTCTGAGGAAAGCAGAAATAGATTTGTTGACGTGCTTCCTTGCTTTGTCAATCTGCGGACAAAATTGGTTGGACCAGTTCCACTTTTGCTTTGGCATATGTTAGAATATACGAAGGCAGTTTGTGGAAAAAGTAACATCAATTGCACAAAGGTGTCCTTAATAAGCATTTCCAGACCTACCCCAGTTAAAGTGCCTAGGTCATTTCCACCACAGTGCACAATAATAAGGTGAGGAGATGTAGAAAGGTTTTCACCAAAGGCATTAATTGGTGCCACTTTAACCCTCTCTGACCAATCCATTTAATGTCTACATTTGGCAAAGCAAGGTCTCTCACCATACCTCTTTTTTCTGCAAATTTTTCACTCCAGAAGACATAGCTGTGACCTACAATCCACACTGTGAACATCTTCAAAGGAGATCTGGATGCACTCAGGAGGTGTCTTTCAGTAGAAAGGCAAAAAGAAATGAAAGACAGTTGAAAAATGGGGGCACACATACTTTTTTTTATAAAAAGAACTCATTGGCTGTTTCAAACCATTCTACACTAAAAACTAGGCTGTATGTTTAAATTTTAAAAAGCATGTATTGTATTGGTTCAGAAAAATGTGTGAACAAAGAACATTAGTTTGGATTTGCTGTTAGGTTTGAAAAGTCAAGCACTCTTGCTCTTTGGAAATGAAACATTGTCTGTTGAACTTCTGACCTCTCTGCTCACACCTGTGTTCCATGACCTGTTGCTATGGTAGCAGGCAGAAGTCAAGTTGGGGGAAGGGTACATTTGGAAAGGGGTTGAAGTTTTCAACCAATAGAAATGTGTGATTTCATTTGAAAAATGTGGGAAGCACTGAGATTTGAAATTAACATGTATATGTGTGAAAAAAGAGAGGGAAACTGTGCCATTAACTGGTTCTGCTTAGAGGAGAGAGGTGTTCAGCTCAGAGATTCTGGTCTGATAAACTGCTGTGTGACTGCCACATTTCTATCACAACTAACTAATTTTAAAGGTGAGTTATGAGTTTGAGAGGGGGTGTTTGTGGTTAATTTTGATATAAATAAAAGAATTATGATTATTTGTTTAAAGTTGTGATTTACATTTTCTGTTTTGCGAGATATTTAACTGTTTTGTATATGTAAAATATTATGGAGTATGTTTTCACCATAAGTTAATGTGTACTGGTAACAATGAGGAATACTGTTTTGTGCCTACCATCAAACCATGAGTCTGTGTGCAGAGAAGAATTGTTGACAGTGATTTAATTTGTGTTGCTGTTGAAAAGTAAGACTTGCAGTTGAAAGAAAAGGACAGCTTATTTTTAATTGTGATGGTTAGCATTTAGCAGAAATCACTTTGAAAGAAAAGAGAGGAAAATGGCAGCACATTTGAAAAAAGCATTAGTTCTGTTAGAATTGATAACCCAGGAAAGGGGCAGCCTGTGTTTTGTGCCTACCAACACAGCATGAGTCTGTGTGTATATAGGAAATGTTGTCTGAGATTTAATTTGTGAAGATGTTGTTCAGTAAGAAATGCAGTCCCTGGAAAGGGGTAGCCTGTATTATGTGCTTAAAATGATGACATGAGTCTGTGTGCACACAGGAATTGTGGGCAGAGATTTAATTTGTGAAGATGTTGTTCAGTAAGAAATGCAGTCCCAGAAAAGGGGCAGCCTGTGTTATGTGCGTAAAAAGATGGCATGAGTCTGTGTGCACACAGGAATTGTGGGCAGAGATTTAATTTGTGAAGATGTTGTTCAGTAAGAAATGCAGTCCCTGGAAAGGGGTAGCCTGTGTTATGTGCTTAAAATGATGGCAGTCTCTTTTCTCATCTGTCTTGCACCAGACAATACACAGTGTTCAGAAACACACTCTTGGCACACACGCAGCAGCTTCTCCAACACTCTCATGTGTAGTACTCAGCTCTGTGTGCTGTTTCAGATAGCACTGTGTAATGCAAACACATTCAACGTCAGCAAGGCCTCATTTAAATTGATCTAGTCTAATCACTCACCCTGTAACACATGGTCATTGTCTTAAGGAGCTGTTAGGACATGTGCTGTTTTCTGCTTCTGTAAATGATAAGGGAAATGTATCAGGCTGTAACAGTAATTTGGTACTATTCAGGGACTCTGTTTTGTTCCAAAAAACATAGCATGAGTCTGTGTGCGCACAGGAATTGTGGACAGAGATTTAATTTGTGAAGATGTTGTTCAGTAAGAAATGCAGTCCCAGGAAAGGGGCAGCCTGTGTTATGTGCGTAAAAAGATGGCATGAGTCTGTGTGCACACAGGAATTGTGGGCAGAGATTTAATTTGTGAAAATGTTGTTCAGTAAGAAATGCAGTCCCTGGAAAGGGGCAGCCTGTTTTGCTTACACAAATTATCCCTTAGCACACATGCACTGTTACATACATCCCTGCAGTCTTCATGCAGTTCTGGAAGTCTCTTTGCTCATCTGTCTTGCACCAGACAATACACAGTGTTCAGAAACACACTCTTGGCACACAAGCAGCAGCTTCTCCAACACTCTCATGTGTAGTACTCAGCTCTGTGTGCTGTTTCAGATAGCACTGTGCAATGCAAACACATTCAACGTCAGCAAGGCCTCATTTAAATTGATCTAGTCTAATCACTCACCCTGTAACACATGGTCATTGTCTTAAGGAGCTGTTAGGACATGTGCTGTTTTCTGCTTCTGTAAATGATAAGGGAAATGTATCAGGCTGTAACAGTAATTTGGTACTATTCAGGGACTCTGTTTTGTTCCAAAAAACATAGCATGATTCTGTGTGCGCACAGGAATTGTGGACAGAGATTTAATTTGTGAAGATGTTGTTCAGTAAGAAATGCAGTCCCAGGAAAGGGGCAGCCTGTGTTATGTGCGTAAAAAGATGGCATGAGTCTGTGTGCACAAAGGAATTGTGGGCAGAGATTTAATTTGTGAAGATGTTGTTCAGTAAGAAATGCAGTCCCTGGAAAGGGGCAGCCTGTTGTGTTTACACAAATTATCCCTTAGCACACATGCACTGTTACGTACATCCCTGCAGTCTTGATGCAGTTCTGGAAGTCTCTTTGCTCATCTGTCTTGCACCAGACAATACACAGTGTTCAGAAACACACTCTTGGGACATACGCAGCAGCTTCTCCAACACTCTCATGTGTAGTACTCAGCTCTGTGTGCTGTTTCAGATAGCTCTGTGTAATGCAAACACATTCAACGTCAGCAAGGCCTCATTTAAATTGATCTAGTCTATTCACTCACCCTGTAACACATGGACATGGTTTTAAGGAGCTGTTAGGACATGTGCTGTTTTCTGCTTCTGTAAATGATAAGGGAAATGTATCAGGCTGTAACAGTAATTTGGTACTATTCAGGGACTCTGTTTTGTTCCAAAAAACATAGCATGAGTCTGTGTGCGCACAGGAATTGTGGGCAGAGATTTAATTTGTGAAGATGTTGTTCAGTAAGAAATCCAGTCCCAGGAAAGGGGCAGCCTGTGTTATGTGCGTAAAAAGATGGCATGAGTCTGTGTGCACACAGGAATTGTGGGCAGAGATGTAATTTGTGAAGATGTTGTTCAGTAAGAAATGCAGTTCCTGGAAAGGGGCAGCCTGTTGTGTTTACACAAATTATCCCTTAGCACACATGCACTGTTACGTACATCCCTGTAGTCTTTATGCAGTTCTGGAAATCTCCTTGCTTATGTCTCTTGCAGCTGACAATACATAGTCTGCAGAAACACACTCTTGGGACACACGCAGCAGCTTCTCCAACACTCCCATGCGTACTACTCAGGTCTGTGTGTAATGCAAACACATTCAACGTCACCAAGGCCTCTTTTTCTTTGCTCTACTCTAAACACTCAGCCAGGTTGCAGATACTTATGGTATGAAGTAGCTGTTAGGAAATGTGCTCTTTTCTGCCTCTGTGATTTTCCAGGTAAAATGTGTACGGCTGTAACAGCAATTATCACTTGATCTACCAGAGTAGTAAATGTGCTTTGAATTTGGAAATCAAATTCTGTTTTCTGCTTAGAAGCACATCATGAGGCTGTGTGTGCACAGAAATTGTGGCCACAGATATAATTTGTGTTGCAGTTGTTCTGTTAAAAAATGCACTTGCAGGAAAGGGGCAGCTTGTTTTTTTTCAACTGTGGTGGTTAGTGCTGTGCACAAATTAGTAAATCACAAATGAAAGAAATGGAAAAACATTTGAAAAAAATGAAATGTAAAAACAAATATTTAAATGAATTATAATTACAAAAATGATTTTTTTTTAGTTCCTTGCAGGTATTGCTGAGCAACAGTGAAAAAGAAATGCCTTTAAGGACAAGTAAAAGGAAAGAAAAGCAACAACAAGTATATCTGGACAAAACTGGGAAAAAAAAATAGCAGGAGAAGCTGGTGATGGCAAAAAGAAAAAGTCTACTGGTAAGCAGAGCAGAGATTTCTTAAAAAAGATTTTCAAAAAACAAAAAAATGGCACAAATAACTGTAAAACAAAGAGAGTTTTATGTACAAAGCCACAACACAGTCATCCGCAAAAAAAAAGCTAATGTACAATCAGAAGTATGTCAAACAGATTTAACACGAAAATTAGATTTTAAAAACATTCGTCGAAAAATGTTTCAGAGAAGAGTGATGTTAAATTTGCTAAAGGATGTGAAAAAATATAAGAAAAAATCTAAATTTATTAAGAAAAAAAAATTTATAGAAAATATTCTAAGTAAGGCTTTGGAAATAAAAAGAAAACTTTTTATTCTAATTTTGAATAGGATGCGTAGATTAGAAAAATTAGTGAATGCAATGAAGTCACAAAGCAAAAGGAAAAGAGAAGTGAAAAAAAGTAACTTTTGTAAAGTGTTCTTGGGAGAATGGAAACACAGTTCAAGTACTGAACCATTTTTTAATGAAGAGAGTTATCTTCAAAGTAATAGTTTGTTGCATGCAGTTGACACTAATGGTAGAGCATATGAAGTTAAGGATGGTTGTGTGATGCAAAAAGAGAAAATGGTCCCTAGAAATGAGGAAGAAGTAATGGCTGCTGAGGCTATGGGGAGATGTCCAAAAGCCCCAGTGTACACTTGGAACTGTAGTAGTATTTGTACTGTGCGTCAGGAATCTATTGATAAATTACGTGACTTTCTAAGAGAATATAGTAAAAAGAGTGTAAAACAGAAGATGAAGGTGCTTCAAACACTAGATCCATGCAGAGTGAGAGAAAATACTGGTTTGCAGGGACATTCTCTGGCTTGTCTATCTAGAAATGTGTGTAAAAGTGTTTTTCATCATTTTAGGATGCTGGCTGTTCATCATACTGAAATGAGAAAGTTTGTGAGAACATTGTATTTTGCTAAAAGTCCAGCAGTAAAGTTGAATGAGTTGAATAATGCTCTGTTCTATGGATCTGTATCAGATGTAGTGAAGGTTACTGATGAGATTCAGTTTTGTTACTTTGGTCCAGAACAAGAAAGTGCAGAAAAGGACACAGTAAATGAGGAAAATGAGGAACAGAATGTAGAACTCATTATTACTAAAAATTTTGAGGATGAAATGACAAAATTTACTATCACCTCTAATGAAAGACCAAATATTACTTGTATTTGTTGCCGCAGAAGTCATTATAAAATTCAAACAAGGAGTGTTGATCTGTATAAAAAAAGTGAAAATGAAGATAATTATAAGTGGAAGGATTTTGCAACATATATATTTCTTGAAAATTGTTTTGAATTGGGTGAAGATCAGCGTATTTGTAAATACTGTTATAATAAGTTAGAAGAAAATAGAATGCCGACCAGAGCTGTACATAATAATTTAGAATAGGATGCTATTCCTGCCGAACTTTCTGAATTAAATACATATGAGTCTATACTCATTCAATGTGTTCATCCGTTCCAGACCATAGTACGTATGGAGCCCAAAACTGGTAAATTACCTCCTTCTGATTTACTGAGAGGTTTAAAAGGAAGAGTGGTGTGTTTGCCCTTGGATTTGAAAAAAAATATGGAAACTATTGATGCAGATACTTTGGAAACTGAACCATTAGTTATTCTGGTTAATGGTGTACCTACAAAGAATAAGAAGATTTGGCAAGAGCTGGTGGATGTACGAAAAGTACAAAGAGCAAATTTGTATTTGAAAAAAAATATTAAATGATATGAATCAATTTATATAGAAGAAGAAGAAGAAGATTTACAAGAAGACACAGAAACACCAACTGATCAAATTGAAAAAGTGGACAAGTCAAAAGAAGAAGAAATTTATGAACATTTTAGCATACATCCTCTTCATTCAAAAGAAGTTATGGGAGACACTATTGATCTGTTTCAGATGAAGAAAGCAAAAGGAACTCCCGTGAGTGTATGGGAGGAGAGCTTGGAAGCTCGATGTTTTCCCCAGCTGTTTCCTACAGGAAAAGGAGGACGATACGATGAACGTGCAGAACAGATTCCAGCTTCTGAGTATCGGACTACAAGACTATATGCAGAAGATCCAAGATTTCGTCAAAGTATTCCTTATTTGTTTCATCTTTTATTTGAAAGCGACTTGTCTGCATTATCATATGCAGTAAATCACATTTTAAAAAGTGGAGTACATTTACAAAATGTGTCTGCTAAGGATTTTATGGAGAAAGTGCAGCACCGAGATGATCATTTGGAAACACAACTGATCAATCTGATGGCTTGTCAGCGTGGGACAAATGAATATTGGTACCGACGCCATGGTGAATTAAAATGCATGTTACGGAATTTAGGAACTCCAACATGGTTCCTTACCCTAAGCTGTGCCGAGTATGCTTGGGATGATTTACTGGATTTTCTAAGAGAGGCAAATTCAAACATTAAAAACATTGAATACAAGACAGCTGGAGAACTGTGCTCTTTGGATCCAGTTAATGTTTGCAGATATTTCAATCATAGATTTGAGGCTATGATGTCCTTTATCTGCAATAAAAAAAATCCACCTCTTGGAGAAGTAGTGGATTTCTTTTGGAGAAAAGAGTACCAGGCAAGAGGTGCTCCTCATATTCATATGCTGTTGTGGATCAAGGATGCCCCAAAGTTTGGAACAGATACTGATGAAGCAGTGTTATCTTTTATTGAAGAATATGCAACATGTGCTATACCTAAAAGCACAGAAGAGAAAAAGTTAAAAGAACAAGTTTTACGTTTCCAAAGTCATCGGTGTGGAAAATACTGTCGACGGAAGTACAAGACCAAAGATAAATTCTACACAAAGTGTTGATTTGGATTTCCTAGACCTGTTCTTTCAAAAGGAAGAGTCAACAGTTTTATGTCAGCTGTGCGACATACTATAACCAGAAAATCTCCCAAAAATACCTACAACCTAAAAAGAAATGAAGAGTCAAAATTTATAAATGACTTCAACCCAGTGATTTTATCCATGTGGAATGCTAACATGGATATTCAGTATGTGGCAGACAATTCTATTGCTGTTGCTCGGTATGTGACATCTTACATCACTAAATCTGAGAAAACCGAATTGAAGGAAATGTGGGAAGAGATTTCTCACGAGAAGAATGTCAGTAAGAAGCTGTACAGTTTCAGTTTAAAGATGTTATCGCATCGAGAAATTGGATCCTACGAATGCTCAGATAGGTTATCATCTGCAAGTCTTTACTCGAAATCCAGAAGAATAATTTGGGTAAGCTTAGGCCTTGCAGGAATGAGAAATCGGGTACTGAAATCTGTTGGAGAAATTGAATATTTGGCTGAGAATGACCCAGAAAGTACAGATATTTTGAAATCAAACATGTTGGACACATATTACCCAAAGAGAAGTCATCATCTTGAGAACATGTGTCTCTATGAAGTGCTGCAGAACTACATTTATTCACGGAAAGCCACAGAAGACATCAACAATGGAAAATATAAAGTCATTGGTGAGGAAGGATGTTTGGTGAAGCAAACAAAAGGAAGTTTGATAAATCACAGGAAGCTCAGTTGCGAAACTACTGACAAAAAGGAATTTTACTACTTGGCTCTTTTACAGCTGTTTAAACCATGGCGTTCAGAGGACGAACTACTGGGAGAATTTCAAAACTATGAAGATTCTTTTAATGCTAGCAAAGACAGCATAGAATGCAGTACTTTCACAACTTATGTCCAAATGTTAAATGAAGAAAATGAACAGGAAGCAAAAATTGCAGCTGAAGTAGCTAGAGACAGTTCTCAAGACAGCCAAAGTTCAGGAACACTTAGTCAAGATCCCCTAGGACAACCGATCATAGAAAATGAAGCTGCAGTAGCCATGACTGAAGTAGAAACGGCTATGAATCAAGCACAGGAAGATTCAATTGACTTACTAAATCTGGAAGAACAACTGAATGAAGAACAAAAAGAAATTTATGAAGAAGTCATCAAAAAAATTGATCATGGATTACTACATGAAAAGAAAGAGTGCTCATGCACATCATTTGAACCAATCAGGATGTATGTGAGTGGTCAAGCTGGAACTGGTAAAAGTTTCTTAATAAAAGTCATCAGAAGCTACCTACAGCAAAAAACAGCTTCAAATTTGTCTTGTGTGGTAACTGCTCCAACTGGGTTAGCAGCCTATAACATAAAAGGAATTACCTTACATCTCTTGCTAATGTTACCAGTGGAGCATGAGAACAAAATAGAATACCACAAACTAACTGGAGAAGCATGCCTCGAAGTTTCAAGAGTTTTGAATAAGATGGAAGTTCTCATTATTGATGAGGTGAGCATGGTTTCAAATTTAATGCTTGCCTTTGTGCATTTAAGAATGCAACAAATACTTAAGAGAGACTATGACGTGTTATTTGGAGGTAAACACGTCATAGTTTTTGGGGATCTTCTGCAGCTCACTCCAGTTAAAGGACAACCAGTGTTTAATACTGTGACACATGAAGACACGAAGAAGTCATTAGGAAGCATTGGTAATGCGAATATTTGGTCGTTCTTTGAGTACAAAGAACTCACTACCAATATGAGACAAGCAAACGACGAAGATTATGCAAGTATTCTGAAAGATATCAGAATTGGACTACTCACAGAAGTTGGTAAAAAAGCATTACAGAGTCGGTTGCTACATAACTTATTTCCAAATGAAGAAATAGTTGCAGAGAAAATATACCAGAACATTGCAGAAAAAAATACTGTAATCTGCTTAATGCCAACACTACGTGAGTGCTCAATATTCAATGAGGAACTTTTGAAATTGGAAAACGAAGAGATTAAGAAAATGGAAGCAGAGGACAAAATTCAGCATGAAAGAATTACTTTTACATTAACAGGCAAACTGAAAAATAAATTGGATTCACTAGAGAAGAATATTTCCAAAACAGCTGGATTAGAAAAAAATCTATATGTTTGCATGAATTGTCGAGTGATTTTAAGGAGAAATTTGGATGTAGAAAAAGGTTTAGTGAATGGAGCTATGGGAAGAGTTGTGGGTTTTATTAATTATCAGAAAAAAGAAGGAATTGAATGTTTAAAAATAAAATTTGATCAGATAGAAGAAGTTAAAGACATTTCTCGTTGTTCAGTTCGTTTCATGCTTGTGAAAGACTTATATGTGCGTAGAAAGCAGTTTCCATTTTCTCTAGCATATGCTGTAACTATTCACAAGTCTCAAGGATTGACTGTAGATAGTGCTTTTGTAAACATTGGTTCTACTGTGTTCAAAGAAGGTATGGCATATGTTGCTCTGTCACGAGTAAAAACATTATCTGGTTTATTTATGATAGACTTTGATGACTCAAAGGTTAGTGCTGATACAAACTGTGTAAAGGAGTATAATAGATTAAGAAGAACCTATGCTCCTCATTTAGGTCAGTATCCTGTGATTGAAAAACATGTTGTTTCTCGGAAAAGGAGATTTGAGAATATTTGTAATGTGGATGAACAGAACAAAAAAAAAAGGACAGTGATGTGATAGCAAGGAAAAAGAAAAAGGACAGTGTTGAAGAGGTTGTTGGTTGCCATTTTGAAAATAGCTCTGGTGTCAACTGCTATGCAAATGTAGTGCTGAATGTTGTATTTTATCTTGAAAAGTTGCTAGAACAGATAATAGTAAATCATGGAAAAAGATTGTGTTCTCTGCTGAGTCTCCTTTTTCAGAAGCTGAGTACTGATAAAACTGAAATAGAAAGTGCTACTGATGTTAGAAATCTTTTAGATGTAGGTTCTGGTTCAACACAGTTTAAAGAAAATGTCCAGCAAGATGCTCAGGAATTCTTAATATATATTTTGAGTGTACTAGAAGATGAAGGAGTAGAAGTAGAAAACTTATTTGGTGTCTCTTACAAGTGGGAACATTGCTGTGAAAACTGTATGAACACATGTAGTAGTAATGTTGATTCAGAAAGGTTCATATTTTTACCATTACCACAAAGTAAATCAGTGACTTTTAGTAAATTAGTTAAAGATGCCAATCACAACATGGAATGTTCTGAATGTAAATCAGACATGTTTTCAACATTATTATTACAGAAATATGGTCAGTATGTAATTTTAATGATGCAACGTTGTAGAACTGATGGTTCAAAATTGGACACTTTAATAAAGAAGTTTACAGGACAGCAATTATCAATTTCTGGAAAAACTTTTGTTACAGTTGCAATAATTTTTCATGAAGGACCTACTGTAACTTCTGGACATTACACAGTTTATCTTAAATGTGAAAAAGGCTGGACACTGTGTAATGATTCCCATTTAATTTTCAAGCAACGTTTTCCTTATGATTTACCCAATTCTTACTTAATTTTTTTGAAACCTAAATTTTGAAAACTAAAAACTGCATCTGAAGGAAGCATTTTTTGTAATTTTAAAGGATTAAAATTGAAGATATCACTTAAAAAGGATATTGAAATTACTATTTGGCCTAAAGGAAAAGTAATAAAAACAATTGTGGACTCCTTTGACAGAAATTATTTTGGCATGTGTGCTTTTGCGACAAGGTTTAAAGACGATTTGTCTAGAAATGTTTTATTCATCTAGAGAAGTAGTTGTAATATATATGTAATATTTCTAACAAGGTATATTTTAGTGAAGATTTGGGGCTTTTTTTAAGCAATCTTTCAGATTGTTTTTTTTTTGCCCGCTGTTAAATGATGAATACAATTGTTTTCACTATGTTAAGTGAAAAATAAAAAATTCTGAAAACAGCAAAAAAAGGGCAAAAAATTGCTTAGTAAAATATGTAAAAACATGTAATGCTTTTTGTAATGTATGATTGAATATTAATACATTTTTTCTTTTTTTGCAGAACTGGAAAACATTTTTTTTTTAAATTCTGTTCCCTTGCAAAATACTTTTAAAAAAAATTTTTAGAAAAATTTTCTTTTTTTAAAAAAATAAGTGAAAAATATTAGTATTATTCAATTCTCCCTTTTCATGCTTCCATTTCTTCACCTCTTTATGAACATTAAATTAAAAAAAAAAAACAAAAAAAAAAATAAAAAAAAAAACCCTTGGGTGCGCGCAGGGTGCGCGCACCTCCAAAAAAAATTAAAAAAAAATCCCTCCCCAAAAAATTTTTGGGGTTTAGTTTATAAGTGGCTCTTAAAAGAGCCCTTGAGTTAATGGAGGGAAACAGGAAGAGAAAAACTAAAAAAAAGAAAAAACATCTATGGCCTACTGCACTCATGGGCATCAAATTTTCTCTGAATGAGATCAAGACTGGTCTCACCCACAGAAATAAGTTTACCGCAATCAGTGCAGCGTGTGGACAACCTAGCCAAACAAGGTGGTCCAAAAAGAGGTGTGGAAGAAGGCAAAGGCACCACTGCAGAAGAAGTGCTCGGCTGAGCTGCCGAAGATGTGCTCGGCTGAGCTGCTGCAGATGTCGTCGGTAGAGCAGGTGGAGGGTTTGCTCCAGAAGCTCGACGAAAAGTCACTGGATGCATTTTGTCAACATGCCTCAACATAGTGTGAATGCTAAAAGAATACTTCTTATTAGGATTCCCACGTGACAAGACTTTTTGACAAAGTACACAAGTCACTTTAGGTGCATTTACCTTCTTTAGTCCCTCAGGAAAAGTGAAAAACTGCCATATAAAGCTGTCTTTCTGCTTCCTGTTCCTCTGCCTCTCAAGAGTGTCCTGGTCACTGTCTGAAGATGGTTGCTGTTCAGCCATTGTCTCTCAACAACAGAATAGCTCCTTCTCCAAAGCAATCAGGGGAGTAGGTGTGGTTTTGGAAGAATCTGGAACTGAAAGTACTTCTAACAAATCAAAAGTGATGATTCTTGATCACATGACTTGCCATGAGGGGATTGGGTGTGGTGTTGAAACAATTAGAAACTGAAAGTAATGATAACCAATAAGAAGTGCTGTTTTATTATGCATAAACCCGAGGTGCGCGCACTGCGCAAGCTCCGAGCGCGCACCTCGTGATTACGTATGCGCGAACGCGTAGGAGCGCATATGCATATGTCATATGCGCGTACCTAGCGCGCATACGTTGAACACGCATATACGCGATCGTTATTGCGCGTAATTTTAGCGTATGCGGAAGTAAACCGCGTGGAGCACGTAGGACGCACGCACGCATGCGTACGTACGAACGCATACGTACTGGGTGCGCGCTCCCAGCGCGCACTATAACGTATATTTGCGTACGTAAATAACGTATGACGGTATTCATAAAAAACTTACGAAATTGTACTAGGAGCGCGCCCAGAGCGCGCACCCCAAGAATTTATATAAAAAAAAAAAAAGTGGAGAAAAATTAATTGTAAAAATTATAAAAAATAATCAACTTTATCCTAATTGAAATTTTTTTTAAAAAACAAAAACAAATAAAAAGAGACTGATAATATATAAATGAATACATAGGAATTTTATTTTTATTAAACATATTTTTTAATAATTAAATAATGCAAAAATTAGCATTTAAAAAACCGTACAAATTCACTGAAAAAACCAAAGGTTTCACACACGTTATAGTTAGGAATTAGCATTTAAAAAACATTGCAAATTCACTGAAAAAACCATAGGTTTCACACATGTTATAGTTAGCTGGACATTTCACTCGTGAAAAACCAATGAAATTCCCCCGTTATAGTTAGTCCAGCTAACTATAACTCGCGCACCCGGAATCCACTGCTGATGACGTCACATATTACATCACTCATGACATGGTCTGTGACATCACTCATGACATCACTGATGACATCTCAAATGACATCACTGATGACATCACTGATGACATCATCCTTGTGATAGAGTGGCAGACCTCCTCTCACCCTAATATAACAATTGATACAAACATTCAAAAATAGAGACTAAAATTTACAAAATATTGGACATACCAATACCAGTTACAACAATCTCTTCAGTAATTCTAAGATCCACATACACATACACTCATTCACCAACAGTCCTGTACAGTCACTCATACATGTACTCACTCATATGTACTCATACACCTATACATCCTGTTACACAATGCCACTCATCCACAGAGTTACTCATACACATAGTCACTCATGCTAATAAAGAATCAAACATACATTTACTTGCATATACACTTATACACTCACCACCACACTTACTTCTACGGAAACTTACACATACTTAGTCTTTTAAACAATCACTTATAGAAACACATACTTATTCATACAGGAACTCTTTCAATCTCTCACTCTCACATATACTCACTTATATACACCAATAGTCACATATACTAGTTTAAAACATAAGTAGTTACTCATAAAGACACTATTGAGAAAGTCATTCACTCACTAACACACCCTTACACATACTCATCCACCCATACAGTCCTGCACACATGCTGTCTTCAACACATACAGTGAGTCACTCATTCATGCACCTATGCACCACGTAATACCCCCACCGAACCATGCAGACACTCAGACTGATACTCAAAATTCCAACTAATAACCTATATAGACACCCATGTACCTACTCACCAACCCATGCAGCCACTTATACACAAAGTGAGAGACTGATACAGATATTTACATATTTAAACATTACTCACTAAGCCATGTATTCACTATGATACACTTAATCAGTCAGTTACACAATAAATTTTTCAAAAAAAAATAATCCATTTAGACACTTATATACCCATTTATTCTTCCATCGACCTTGAGATATACATATATAAAACATATGTAATTTTCAGAAAAACACACATTCACTGGATGATGTCATCAGTGATGTCATCAGTGATGTCATTTGAGATGTCATCAGTGATGTCATGAGTGATGTCACTGACCATGTCATGAGTGATGTAATATGTGACGTCATCAGCAGTGGATTGCGGGTGCGCGAGTTATAGTTAGCTGAACTAACTATAACGGGGGAATTTCATTGGTTTTTCACGAGTGAAATGTCCAGCTAACTATAACATGTGTGAAACCTATGGTTTTTTCAGTTTATATATATATATATATACTGAAAAAACCATAGGTTTCACACATGTTATAGTTAGCTGGACATTTCACTCGTGAAAAACCAATGAAATTCCCCCGTTATAGTTAGTTCAGCTAACTATAACTCGCGCACCCGCAATCCACTGCTGATGACGTCACATATTACATCACTCATGACATGGTCAGTGACATCACTCATGACATCACTGATGACATCTCAAATGACATCACTGCTATCTTACCTCATTCGATTGGGTCTGCTGTCTCTGTTCGCCATTTCTGTGGAGGTGCAGGGAAATCTCCGTTGTTTATATATATATATATATATATATATATATATATATATATATATATATATATATAAACAACGGAGATTTCCCTGCACCTCCACAGAAATGGCGAACAGAGACAGCAGACCCAATCGAATGAGGTAAGATAGCGTTTATTGTTCTCTCAACCTCTAACCTGACGCGTTTCGGGCTACAGAAGCCCTTGCTCACAAGTCAGCTTGATGGTGGAGTGTGTATAACTGTATATGCAGGTAAACGGATGTTTGATTCTTTATTAGCATGAGTGACTATGTGTGTGAGTAACTTTATGGATGAGTGGCGTTGTGTAACAGGATGTATAGGTGTATGAGTACATATGATGAGTGAGTACATGTATGAGTGACTGTATAGGACTGTTGGTGAATGAGTGGATGTGGATGTGGATCTTACAATTACTGAATAGGTTGTTGTAACTGGTATTGGTATGTCCATTGTTTTGAAAATTTTAATTTCTATTTTTGAATGTGTGTATCAAAGGTTATATTGGGGGAGAGGAGGTCTGCCACTCTATGACAAGGATGATATCATCAGTGATGTCATGAGTGATGTCATGAGTGATGTCACTGACCATGTCATGAGTGATGTAATATGTGACGTCATCAGCAGAGCATTGCGGGCGCGCGAGTTATAGTTAGCTGAACTAACTATAACGAGGGAATTTCTATGGTTTTGTACGAGTGAAAAGTCCAGCTAACTAGAGCGCCCCTGAAACCTATGGTATTTTCAGTGAATTTCTAAGGTTTTTTAAATGCTAATTCCTAGCTATAACATGCCTGAAACCTATGTTTTTTTCAGTGAATTTCAAAGGTTTTTTAAATGCTAACTTCTAGCTATGCCTACAGAGATAGGACATGTGAAGAAAGAAGGAAAAACGCACAGAAAGAAAAAAAATAAATGCAGAAAGAAGCAACAGAAGTCCTCAAAGACGAAGAAAAGTGCAGGAAGAAGTATAACGTGCAGAAAGAACAAACAGAAGAGCAGAAACAAGCCTTGTTGCAAAATCATCCTGTACCCTCAACTTTTTCAGACGGATACTGGTGGTAACTGAGTCTGACTAACCAGTCCTAGAGCCAGTGCTATGTTAAAAGACACTCAGAATACAGTGAAAACACCTACATACACTAGGGCACACTATGTGTTGGGGTCCCCCTGTGATTAGCATGACCTCCTCTGTAAGCCCCTAGTATATAATAGGGCAGGGGATTAAAACTACCTCTTAAAACGTACCACAGGGCGTGTTTGAACACGTCACCTCATGCCCCGTCCCCTCCCTTCCTCACTGTGTAAACACGCCCTGTAGCCGTTTTAAGTTGGGAGATTAAGTCCCCTTGTATCCTGAGGGTCCCTAGGGTCCAACTAGACCACTAGGTACCTCCAGTAAGTGCCACAGAGCTGCGTTGCAGTGAGGTGTAAAAAGTGGCACGGCCTGCACCACCTCTCTGCAACGCAGAGCAGTGGTGCTTACTGGAAGCACTTGGTGGGCTAGTTGGACCCCAGGGTCCCTCAGGATTGAAAGGGAATTATTTCCTAAACTTAAAAACATGCCACAGGGCCTGTGGGCGTTCTGAGTTGAGAGATTAAGCCCCCTTGAATCCTAAGGGTCCCTAGGGTCAAACTAGCCCACTAGGTTCCTCCAGTAAGCACCACAGAGCTGCATTGCATAGAGGTGTAAAAAAGGGCGTGGCCCCAGAACACCTGCCTGCAACGCAGCTCCCTGGCGCATATTGGAGATACCTGTTGGGCTAGTTGGCCCTCAGGGACCCTCAGTATTGAAGGGGAATGAATTCCTCAACTTACAACTGGCCAGGGGGACCGTTTGCAGAGTGCTGCAAGGAGGGGGCATGGCCTCCGGCACGATGCCGGTCTTTTATTTATTTATTTTTAAGAAGGAGGGCTGTGTGGCCCCCTTTCTTTTTCTAATTTATTAGCCCTGGGGACCCCATCCCCCAGGGCCTGCACCCTAATTTTTTTTGTTGAAAAAAATTTATTTGGCACTCCCAAGGCCTTAATCGGCTCCGGGGACCCCAACCCCCAGGTCATGGCCTTTTTTTAATTTTTTTATTCTTTAGGAGGGGGGCTGTGTTGCCCCCCTCCTCAGGCCACTTATGGCCCCGGGGACCACATCCCCCGGGGCCGGCCTTTGTTTTTTATTTAAAAAAAAATATATATATTTATAGAAACACCTAGGACATGCTGGACAAACCGTATGTACCTATCACCATGACGATTTGCGTGATATTCATTAAAAGGCGACTATGCATACAATGAATCCACGTAGAATGTATTCACACCGCTAGTGAAGACTGACATGTCTGACACCCTACCGTGCCTAATCCCGGCGCCCCCGCTGGTGGGTACTCTCCAAGTAGACACCCTTGTCGTTTATTTATACAAACATGGGCACATTTAATACACATGCACACCAAGCCATTCAAAGGGGATTCGACAAAAATTCGACCAAACTATGCAAGAAACCCCCTCACGGTTAATAAAACACGCATCCACCGCCGGATGTGTAATACTTTTTATTTTACTCTCTGGAAAGGAGACAAACCTCACTTGAGAGTCACAGCGTGCTCCTGGCTGAGCCCAATGCTGTGTTACACACACCAGTGCCCGCCGAGTGCCACACACCTCTGTGTTGTATTCCACCAGCTAGTGCGTATGCTATGACACTCTCTAGCCCATGTGCACTGTAACACCACCCCGTGAATATGTCATGCCACACTTGCCTTCGCACAGGTTATATTGCCCCATCTAACGTGCCTTCCTCAATGCCTATGTTATAAAGCACAGCGCTATGCCATACATATTACAATCTGGGATCAATATCTTTGTCACAGTGCATATGCAATGTTACACTACCCAGCACATATTTTATATTACAACTTTAGAGACTACTTAGGTTACACAACACTGCCCCGTGTATATTACACTCCAAGGCGCATATCACATAGCAAGCGCTAGTGCCTGTGCTATCTCGCGCTCTCCAATGAATCTGTCATTGCGCACAATGTATTGCATATTATATTTCACACCCCGGTTCATCCTATATCACACTTTTTGGTGCATAGTTTATACCATATACTATATCTAGTTTTCATTTTCAATCGTGCTCTCAGGACTATGTTCTATATAACAGTGCGTCCACCTACCCTTTTCACGGGCATTACATTTTGCGATGGGGGTGGAGGGTCAGGGGATGTTTCTGCCAAGTGAGCCCGGAGTCACAGTCCCAAACGTCCTCTTCTTCCTGAATAAAAGTGAGATTATGCTGCATACTTGTTCATATTTTAAGTAGTTCGCACAGACACACATTTTAAAAACAATAAAGTTCCTAATACCCACCTTCTATGAACAGTTAGCTTGCTGCCCCATCCACCTCCTCCCTATCCTCTGTTGTCTGAATCCATGGACTAGCCTCCACCCTCCTGCCATGCATGGTCTGATGTGCTGCCACTGCCCTGCATTTAGCATGATGTAAAAGTCCACTCATCCTGCCCTCCATTGCTCAATTCTATGGCCCATCATTGACCTCCTGATTAGCCTCTGTGCTTTGCTTGCTGCCCCTATTCTCCTTCCCCCTGCCCTCCGATGTCTTTGTGCATGCCCCTGCTCCATCCTTTTTGACCACCATGTTCCATGGACCTGCCACTCCTATCTACTCTGAGTGTTCTGTTGAGCTGCCACTCCCCTACCACCTGCCTAGCACTGTCAGATGACTGTAACCTGTCCCTGCCACCTCCACCCTGCCTGTCCACATGCCATGCCCCTATCCCCTTCCTCCTGTCCTCCATGGTCCATTTTACTGCCACACCCTTCTGCTCTCCCTGGTCTGTTGTGCTGCAACTGCTCCTCCTGCCTGCCCCGCGCGGTCTGTTGTGAGGCCCCTTCCCCTGAACTCTCTTGTCTGTGCCCAGGTCCTGACCCTCCCTTCTATCCTCCATGGTCCTTTGTGCATGCCCCTGCACCCTCCTTCTTGCCCATCATAGCCATTGTGCTGCCACTAACCCTCCCGCTTGCCATGCATGGTCTTCTGTGCTGCCATGGCCCCTCCCACCTTCCCTGTGTGGTCAGCTAGCTGCTCCTGACCCCCTCCCACCTTCCCTCCATGGTTGTGTGTATGCCATCATAGTCTCACTGTTGCTCTCCATGGTGTGTCTTGTTTCTAGTGCCCATCCTGCCTGACCTCCATGGTCATCTTGCTGCTCCTGCCCTGCCCCCTTGCCCCCAGCCCTCTGTTTCCATGTGCAGACCCCTATTCCCTCCCTCCTGGCTTGTTGGTTCCATTGTAATGCCCCTGATCCGTCCCTCCTGCCCTTTATGGTCTGTTATGCTGCAGCTTTCTCTCCTGTCTGTCCATTATGGTCAGCTAGCTACCATTGCCTCTTTCCCCTCTGTTCTCTGTTGTCCATGTGCATGGTCCTGTCCCCTCCCTATTGCTTTCTATGGATTGTTGTGCTGCACTCCCGTCCCGCATGCCCTGTGTGGTGTATTGTGCTGCTGCAAACCCTGATGCCTGCCCTGTAGGGTCAGTTTGGTGCACCTCTCAATGTCCCTCCTGTCCTCTGTTATCCGAGTCCATGTCCCTACCCCAATTCCTCCTGCCTACCATGATCCAATGTACCACACTTGCAAACATTTTGAACTTGGTAAGAGGGAGATTTTGAAATAAAACTGGGGTATTGATTTTCCCTTTTGAGTTACATTGAAAAAGAGAAGATTGTAGACAGGAAACAGATCAAGTAAATTCCATTTGAGCTTAAAAACATTGGACGTTTCCTGGCTGAAACGGGTCTGTTGGCATGTATGGTTGTATGACCACTGCCTCTTCCTTCTGCCCACAATGGTCTATTATATTGCCACAGCCTCTCTTGCCAGTCCTGTATTGTTGGTTTGTTGCCCCTGCCCCCCTTTCCACTGCCCTCCATAGTCTGTTGTGCTGCCACTGCCCTTCCTGCCTGCCTAGTGTGGTCAAATTGTTGCCTCTGCACTCTCCTACCTGCCTTCAATTTTCAGAGTCCGTGCCCCTGGCCTCTGCCTCTCAACAGTATCCCAATGAACAACTAGATTGCTAACATTCTATATTTATTACAAAAGTGTGGAATGCCTGACGTCATCTTGATGTAATCAAAACTGTAATGCCTAGAGCATTTCCTTTAGAAATTACATATATGAGAGGGTCTTATTTGCATCAAAATTATGGTTAGTGCTCTAAAAAACTAAAATGAGGACATAATTTCTGAGTTTTCAAATAGTGACAAAGAACTTTTAAATTATTTGTAATCTTAGTTTTTTTATCCAGTTGACCACTTGATTAAATGTTGCATCCAAGGGGAGAGGGTGTGGTGTTACTTCCAGAGCTGCAGACTTTGCAACTGGGGAACCAGGTTGGAGTTTCTGCTTCAGCTCAACATTCTGTGATTCTGGTCAAATCATTTAATCTCCCCATGTCTACAACCAAAATGAATTTGATATTGTGTGATGTAACCAATGCTCATGTAAAGCACTCCAATACCTGACAAGTCTGCGCTACATAAATCTGCAAATACACAAAAAATAAGTGTTTTGCACACTTCTGTCATTGGGCTACATGTGGGCTACATCTGGGTGATATTTGTGCTGCATTTGGGCTCTTTTGTCTCTGGTGGCCATCTTGAGAGATGTATTTGTAAAATCTGAAGTTTCCTAATTTCCTCATTTACTGCAGTCTCCTCAGTAGGAAATGCTTTCAGTTTTTTACTTTGATTCCATCAAGAAGGTATTCAGATATGTCACACATTTGCCATAAATTCTGAATGTTAGCACTCTAGTTGCTCATTAGATCACTGTAGTAAAGATACTGCTCACCAGGCAAGTCTGCTGCTGGTATTCAAAGTGCATGTTTCAGTCTGCATGTCAGAATGTTTTTATGAAATAAAAGAGGATTTCAGAAGTCAAAATGTGCCCTAGTTTTTCTTTCTGCAGCACTAATCATAATTTATATGGCATAATGAACCCCCTCATTTTGTTCCTTTGTAAATTAAATGTTTTAAGTGTTACCACTTTATTCCAATCAAGATGGCTTCAGGTGTGCCATACTTTTGTCATAAGTAAGACTGTTAGCGCTCTAGTTGTTCTTTAGAGCACTCTGGGAAGCTGCAGTAGAACACAAAGGAATCAACTGACAGTCTCTGCCCTTGTTGGATGTACATGTTTCTCTAATGAAAGACCTAATATTACTTGTATTTGTTGCCGGAGAAGCCATTATAAAAATCAAACAAGGTATGTTGATCTCTATAAAAAAAGTGAAAAAGAAAATAATACTAAGTGGATGGATTTTGCTACATATTTGTTTCTGGAAAATTGTTTTGATTTGGGTGAATATCACTGTATTTGGAAATACTGTTATAAAAAGTTAGAAGAAAATAAAATGCCAGCAAGAGCTGTACATAATAATTTAGAATTGGTTGAAATTCCTGCAGAACTTAGTGATTTAAATACGTATGAGTCTATACTCATTCAATGTGTCCATACTTTTCAGACTATAGTTCGTATGGAGCCCAAAACAGGCAAATTACCTCCTTCAGATTTACAAAGAGGTTTAAAAGGAAGAGTTGTCTATTTGCCGTTAGATTCGAAAAAAAATATTGAAACAATTGATGCAGATAGTTTGGAAAGTGAACCATTAGTTATTCTGGTTAATGGTGTACCTACAAAGAACAAGAAAATTTGGCAGGAGCTGGTGGATGTACGAAAAGTACAAAGAGCAAATTTATATTTCAAAAGAAATAATAAATGGTATGAATCAATTTATATGGAAGAAGATGAAGAAGTTTTACTAGCAGACTCAGGAATACCAGCTGGGCAAATTAAAAAAGTGGATAAGTCAAAAGAAGAAGAAATTTATGAACATTTCAGCATACATCCTCTTCATTCTAAAGAAGTTATGGGAAACACTATTGATCTCTTTCAGATGAAAAAAGCTAAAGGAACTCCCGTGAGTGTATGGGAGGAGAGCTTGGAAGCTCATTGTTTTCCCCAGCTGTTTCCTACAGGAAAAGGTGGACGATATGATGAACGTCCAGTACAGATTCCTGCTTCTGAGTATCGGACTACAAGGTTATATGCAGAAGATCCAAGATTTCGTCAAAGTATTCCTTATTTGTTCCATCTTTTATTTGAAAGTGACTTATCAGCACTATCTTATGCAGTAAATCACATTTTGAAAACTGGAGTACATCTACATAATGTGTCTGCAAAGGATTTTCTGAACAAAGTGCAACAGTGAGATGATCATTTGGAATCACAATTAATAAATCTGATGGCTTGCCAGCGTGGGACTAATGAATATTGGTACCGACGCCATGGAGAATTGAAATGTATGTTACGGAATTTAGGAACTCCTACATGGTTACTTACCCTAAGCTGTGCAGAGTATGCTTGGGATGATTTACTAGATTTTCTTCACGAGGCAAATTCAAATATTGAAAACATCCAATACAAGACAGCAGGAGAATTGTGCTCATTGCATCCAGTTAATGTTTGCAGATATTTCAATCACAGATTTGAGGCTATGATGTCCTTCATCTGCAATAAAAAAAATCCACCTCTTGGAGAAGTAGTGGATTTCTTTTGGAGAAAAGAGTACCAAGCAAGAGGTGCTCCTCATATTCATATGCTGTTGTGGATCAAGGATGCTCCAAAATTTGGAACAGATTCTGATGATGCAGTTTTATCTTTCATTGAAGGATATGCAACATGTGCTATACCTAAAAGCGCAGAAGAAAAAAACTTAAAAGAGCAAGTTGTACGTTTTCAAAGTCATCGGTGTGGAAAATACTGTCGACAAAAGTACAAGAGTAAAGATAAATTCTACACAAAATGTCGATTTGGATTTCCACGACCTGTTCTTTCAAAAGGAAGAGTAAACAGTTTTATGTCAGTTGTGCGACATACTATTACAAGAAAATCGCCAAAGAATACCTACAACCTAAGAAGAAAAGAAGAGTCAAAATATATAAATGACTATAACCCAGTCATTTTATCCATGTGGAATGCTAACATGGATATACAGTATGTAGCTGACAATTCTATTGCTGTTGCTCGGTATGTCACATCTTACATCACTAAATCTGAGAAAACGAAATTGAAAGAAATGTGGGAAGAGATTTCTCACAAGAAGACTGTCAGTAAAAAGCTATACAGTTTCAGTTTAAAGATGTTATCGCATCGAGAAATTGGATCCTACGAATGCTCAGATAGGTTATCATCTGCAAGTCTGTACTCCAAATCCAGAAGAATAATTTGGGTAAGTTTAGGCCTTGCAGGAATGAGAAATCAGGTACTGAAATCTATTCGAGAAATCGAATATTTAGCAGAGTACGAACCTGAAAGTACAGACATTTTAAGAACAAACATGTTGGACACATATTACCCAAAGAGAAGTCATCATCTTGAGAACATGTGTCTCTATGAAGTGCTGCAGAACTACATTTATAAACGGAATGCCACAGAAGACATCAACAATGGAAAATATAAAGTCATTGGTGAGGAAGGATGTTTGGTAAAACAAACAAAAGGAAGTTTGATTAATCACAGAAAGCTGAGTTGCGACACTACTGACAAGAAGGAATTTTACTACTTAGCACTTTTACAGTTGTTTAAACCATGGCATTCAGAGGATGAATTACTTGGACATTTTCAAAGCTATGAAGATTCCTTTAATGCATGCAAAGATACCATCGAATGCAGTACTTTCACAACTTATGTAGAAATGTTAAATGAAGAAATTGAACAAGAAGCAACAATTGCAGCTGAAGTAGCTAGAGACAGTTCTCAAGACAGTCAAACTTCTGGGACACTCAGTCAAGATCCCCTAGGACAACCAATCGCAGAAAATGAAGCTGCAATAGCCATGACTGAAGTGGAAACAGCTTTGAATCAAGCTCAGGAAGATTTAATAAACTTACCAAGTTTGGAACAGCAACTGAATGATGAACAAAAACAAATTTATGAGGAAGTCATAAAACAAATTGATCATGGATTACTACATGAAAATAAAGAGTGCTCATGCACATCGTTTGAACCAATCAGAATGTATGTGAGTGGACAAGCCGGAACTGGAAACAGTTTCCTGATTAAAGTAATTAGAAGCTACCTACAGCAAAAAACAGATTCAACTTTGTCTTGTGTTGTTACTGCTCCAACTGGGTTAGCAGCATATAACATAAAAGAAATTACTCTCCATCATTTGCTAATGTTACCAGTAGAGCACGAGAACAAAATACAGTACCACAAGCTAACAGGAGAAGCATGTTTTGAAGTTGCAAGAGTATTGAAAAAAATGAAAGTTCTCATCATTGATGAGGTAAGCATGGTATCAAACTTAATGCTTGCCTTTGTGCATTTAAGAATGCAGCAAATTCTAAAGACAAACTATGACGTGCTATTTGGAGGAAAACATGTTATAGTTTTTGGGGATCTTCTGCAGCTCACTCCAGTTAAAGGACAACCAGTATTTCAAACCCTTACACATGAAGACACGAAAAAGTCGTTAGGAAGTATAGGTAATGTGAATATTTGGACATACTTTGAGTATAAAGAACTCATTACCAATATGCGGCAGGCAAATGATGATGATTATGCAAGTATTCTCAAAGATATCAGAATTGGACTACTCACAGAACATGGCAGAAAAGCTTTACAGAGTCGATTGCTATGTAATTTGTTCCCAACAGAACAAATTGTTCCAGAGAAGATATACAAGGAAATTGCTGGAAAAAATACTGTAATCTGCTTAATGCCAACACTACATGAATGCTCTATATTCAATCAAGAACTTTTGAAATTGGAAAATGAAGAGATTGTCAAACTGGAAGCTGTGGATAAAATACAACATGAAGGAATAACTATTATATTGACAAGCAAATTGACAAGTAAATTGGATTCTCTAGAGAAAAACATCTCGAAAACAGCCGGTTTAGAAAAGAATCTTTATGTATGTATGAACTGTCGAGTAATTTTAAGACGTAATTTGGATGTAGAGAAAGGTTTAGTGAATGGAGCTGTGGGTAGAGTTGTGGGTTTTGTTAATTACCAGAAAAAAGTTGGAATTGAATTTTTAAAAATAAAATTTGATCACATTGAAGAGGTTAAAGACATTTGTCTTTGTTCAGTTCGTTTCTTGCTTGTGAAAGACTTATATGTACGTAGGAAGCAGTTTCCATTTTCTCTAGCATATGCTGTAACTATTCACAAATCTCAAGGATTAACTGTAGATAGTGCTTTTGTAAACATTGGATCTACTGTGTTTAAAGAAGGTATGGCATATGTTGCTTTGTCACGAGTGAAAAAATTATCTGGTTTATTCATGATAGACTTTGATGACTCAAAAGTTAGTGCTGATGCAAACTGTATAAAGGAATATAATAGATTAAGAAGAAGCTATTTGGGTCAGTATCCTGTGTTTGAAAAACGTGTTGTTTGTCGGAAAAGGAGAATTGAGAATATCTGTAATGAGGATGTACAGAAGAGAAAACAAAAGGAGAGTGATGTGATTTTAAGCAAAAAGAAAAAGGACAATGTTGAAGAGGTTGTTGGTTGTCATTTTGAAAATAGCTCTGGTGTCAACTGCTACGCTAATGTAGTGCTGAATGTTGTATTTTATCTTGAAAGTTTGCAAGAGCAGATAATACTAAATTATGTAAAAAGATTCTGCTCTCTGCTGAGTTTTCTTTTTGAGAAGCTGAGTAATGATAAAACTAAAATAGAAAGTGCTTCTGATGTTAGAAAACTTTTAGATGTATGTTCAGGATGTACACAGTTTACTCAAAATGTCCAGCAAGATGCACAGGAATTATTGATGTATATGCTTATGGTACTGGAAGATGAAGGGGTAGAAATAGAAAATATGGTTGGTCTCTCTTATAAATGGGAACATAGTTGTGAAAACTGTTTCAACACATGCAGCTCTAATGTTGATTCTGAAAGGTTCATATATTTAACATTACCAGAGAGTAAATCAGTCACTTTTAGTAAATTAGTTAAAGATGCCAATCACATCATGGACTGTTCTCAATGTAAATCATACATGTTTTCAACGTTATTTTTAAATAAATATGGACAGTATGTAATTTTAATGATGCAACGTTGTAGAGCTGATGGTACAAAATTGGACACTTTAATAAAGAAGTTTACAGGACATCAATTATCAATATCTGGAAAAACTTTTGTTGCAGTTGCAATAATTTTCCATGATGGACCTTCTATAACTTCTGGTCATTACACAGTTTATCTTAAATGTGAAAAAGGCTGGACACTGTGTAATGATTCTCAATTGATTTTCAAGCAACGTTTGCCTGCAGAATTACCAAATTCCTACTTAATTTTTCTGAAACCAAAATTTTAGATACTAATTGCACCATCTGAACAAACCATTATTGCGATTTTATTGGATTACCATTGGATATTTCATCAAAAAAGAATTTAAAAATTACCATTTGGCCTCATGGAAAGGTAAATATTTCTCTTGTGGACTTCTTTGACAGATATTATTTTGGTGTATGTGCTTAAGCAACAAGATTTATAGACGATATTTATTGCAAAAAGTTATTGTTCTTACATGATATTTTTAATAAATATGTTACATTTCTATAAAGGTATGTTTCACTGAGAAGAGATTCTGGGCTTTTTTTAAACAATCTTTCAGATTGTTAATTTTTTTGCCCGCTGTTAAGTGATGAATGCAATTGGTTTCACAATTTGCAGTGCAATTCAATATATTCTGAAAACAGCAAAAAAAGGGCACAAAATTACTTTGTTAAATATGAAAATATGTGTACTGTATTCTAAAATGTATTATTAAATATTAATACTTTTTTTCTTTTTTTCAGATCGAGAAAGAAAATTTAGGAAAATGAATCCTTTTTTCTAGCAATTAAAAAAAAACATTTATTTATAATTAATTTATTTTCTTGGTCAGGTAAGTTTGAAATATCTGTATTTCTCACCCCTTTACTTTCATGCTCCCTTTTTTTCACTTTTCCTCACTCTGCTTTTCTCATTCCCCTTGTGGTCCCTCAAGGACCATGAAGGGTGAAAAAAACATTTTATTTAAAAAAAAAACACAAGGGGTGCACGCACCATGCACGCACGGCGGGAATTTTTTTTTTTTAAAATGATTAAAAAAAGAAAAAAAATTTAAGAGGTAATGTGGCTCTAAAAAGAGCCGTTGTGTTAACACAGGGACAGAGGAAGGAAAGAATGGCAATATTATAAGGTGCCGCACTTGTGCTGCTGTATCTTATTATCTATTAGGGGAATACTGGACTCCCCAAAAGCAATAAGAGCATAGCAAGTATTGCACCGTATATGTACACTCTGAAACCGAGGGTAAATGTCCAGAGGAGCAGAAGAGGGTGACACTCCCACCGCAGAGGAAGTGCTCGGCTGAGCTGCCGATGATGTACTCGGCTGAGCTTCTGCGGATGTGCTCGGCTGAGCTGCTGGAGGGGTTGCTCTAGTAGCTCGAGCAAAAGTCGCAGGATGTACATCCCTAATGTGTCTGAACATAGTGAAGATACTAAAAGAGTACTTCTTCTTAGGATCTCCTCTAGATAAGACACGCCCACAAAGTTTGCAGGTGACTAATGGAGCATTGACTTTCTTCTGCCCCTCTGGAAATGTAAAATATTGCCAGACAAAAGAATCTTTCTGTTTCCTCTGTCTCTGTCTGATAAGGCTCTCCTGCTCACTCCCAGAAGATGACTGCTGCTCTGCCATTGTATCACAAAAACAGTTCAGCTCCTTCTCTCAGGGAATCAGGAGAAATAATGAGGGGAATGGGTGTGGTGCTGGAACTTTCTGGAAAAGAAAGAACTTTAAACCAATGAAAAGTGTTGTTTCTTGATCACATGACTTACCGTGCACGCACCGTAAGCTTACGGTGCACGCACAGTACAAGTACGCATGCGTGTAAGTAAGAAGTGCGCATGCGTGTAAGGAGCACGCGCGTATGACACACGCGCGCATGCGCATTAGGGCACGCACGCATGCGCGTATGGCAGTCCCGCATAAGGTGTACGCGCGCATGCGCAAAAAGAAAATGTGCGCATGCGTGTACAGAGCCCGCGCGTACGCATCGCAGACGAAGTACGCATGTGTACGTAAATCGCGTACGCATGCGCACACGGAACACGTACGCATGCAGAGTACGTGCGTGCACCGTACTTGTACCGTACCGTGCGTGCACCGTAAGCTTACGGTGCACGCACGGTAAAAATCCCTTAAAAAAAAAAAACAATGTTTAGAGGTTTGTAGAAGATATTAACTATGCTGTTCAACTATATCTAAACATTTTTTTAAAAAAGGTGAGCCATTCCATATTGCAGGATACAGTAAATATATGATTATATACATAGGTAGAATATTGTTAAATAAAAAAATCTCTAAAAAAATAATATATTTGAAAATTAGCATTTAAAAAACCTTGCAAATTCACTGAAAAAACCATAGGTTTCACACACGTTATAGTTAGGAATTAGCATTTAAAAAACCTTGCAAATTCACTGAAAAAACCATAGGTTTCACACATGTTATAGTTAGCTGGACATTTCGCTCGTAAAAAACCAATGAAATTCCCCCGTTATAGTTGGTTCAGCTGACTATAACTCGCGCGCCCGCAATCCACTGCTGATAACGTCACATATTACATCACTCATGACATGGTCAGTGACATCACTCATGACATCACTGATGACATCTCAAATGACATCACTGATGACATCACTGATGATGTCATCCATGTGATATATTAGCATATTTTCTCACACCCTATCATAACCTTTCAAACACCAACTGAAAATTTCTGAGTTACATTCTCAAAACCATACGTACTCCAATACCAATAACTAGTTACTCACTTATTAACTCTTATGTCTACATGCAAATCCACTCATTCACCTGTACAGTCACTCATACTTACAGTCACTCCATACAAGACTACCATATGTATTTAGACACCAATATAGACACTCAGACACCGCCAATCATCCATTGACGTACTAACACACCTACTCAGTCGTGTAAGTAATTAAACACAGTCAAATTTACTCACCTATACAGTTAAACACAGTCATGTTAACTAACTCATAAAAATAGTACCACATTCTTACGCTCTTATACAATAATTGATACAAGCACACACTCATCCATACAGCCACTCTCACAATTACACACTCTCACTTTATAGCCATGTATATACTCTTACACGCATATATACTGCCTTTCACATATGTAGTTAGTCACACATGTACCACTGAGATATACATTCAATCCCTAACACACCCATATATTCACTCATCCAACCATACAGTCCCTCACAGATGCACTCTTAAAACCATGCACCCATAGAATCACCCACTGAAACACATCTATACACAGAGTAACACACACCCTACCCACACAAACACATAGGCACCCATACAGATACTCAGAAAACCAATCAATAACTCATATAGACACTCATATAGCTATTCACAAAACCATGCAGCCACTTATACACCAACATACAGACACATACAGACATTTACATAGTTAAGTCACTAGTCTGTAGTAAGATACATTTAATGACTCACTTATAGAGTCAGTTATGCACCACATTAAATCTAAGGGTGGGCGTAGTTCGCGAGGTAGCACTTCGCGAAGCTACGCAAAGTGAAGTTCGCACTACGCGAGCTACGCTTTGCACTTCGCGAACTGCGAAGTAACATGTTCGCACTGTGCAAGATGTTGTTTTCAATGATTGCACAGTGCGGACAAGCAACCGGCACTGTGCAATCATTGAAAATGGCATCTTGCACAGTGCGAGCTGTAGTTTTCTGCTGCTCGAGTAGATTTTTCCTCGAGCTGCAGCTTTCTCAACGCGAACTGGTAGTTTCTCATCGCGAGCGGTCGCGAGCATACGCGACCCCTCGCAATGAGAAACCTGACCTTCTCGCGTTGTGAATCTCGCAGGGAGGTTTATTTTCCATGCTCGCGATCGCGAACAAGGAAAAAGTCTCGCCAGGATGTCATTTTGCTTGCTCGCGGTCGCCAACTTGACGTTGAGGACCGCGAGCAAGCAAAAAATGACCGCAGCACTACGCAACACTACGCTACACGTGTTCGCACTGTGCTACATGCAGTTCGCGTAGTGCGAAGTAGCGCGAACTTCGCAAACTACGCGAGCGTAGCGTAGTGCTTCGCCCAGGCCTAATTAAATCATCCATATACACACTTGTACACCCACTCATTCTTCAACAGGCCTTTCCCTATATATATTAAACATATTAAAATTGTTCAGAAACACATACTCAATGGATGACGTCATCAGTGATGTCATCAGTGATGTCATTTGAGATGTCATCAGTGATGTCATGAGTGATGTCACTGACCATGTCATGAGTGATGTAATATGTGACGTCATCAGCAGTGGATTGCGGGCGCGCGAGTTATAGTTAGCTGAACTAACTATAATGGGGGAATTTCATTGGTTTTTTACGAGCGAAATGTCCAGCTAACTATAACATGTGTGAAACCTATGGTTTTTTCAGGGAATTTTTAAGGTTTTTTTAAATGCTAATTCCTAACTATAACGTGTGTGAAACCTATGTTTTTTTCAGTGAATATATATATATATTACCTATATTTGTTTTGCTTATAATTATGGCGTTGTTTGATGAATCTTCATGACATTTTCCAAACTAATTCTTTGTTTGTATCAGCTACTATGTTGACAGTTTGGGGGTGATACATCAAGGGGGGGGCGAGAAAAATGGGGGGTCGGAAAACATGTTTTCAACATTCAATTTCCATAGGAAACTTTAGACAAGGCTACAGGTCGAACGGGTGAATGGAATTACCCCAAATTTGGCAGGGAGAAGGGTCTTGGTCTAGAAAGCATGCTTTTGTTTATTTGTTGTAAATCTGTTCAGTAGTTTTGGAGAAATATCGAAATTTACAGATATCGATATTTGAGAATTCTGCCATCTGATTGGCTGAGGCGTTACGAGCACGAGCTCGCTGGTTATTGGCTGGGAACGGTTGCAAATAGAAAGTGTTGGCAGCCATTTTGGGATTCCGTTGAAGCGAGTAAGGGGAAAAAAGGGTGAAAAAAGTAGGAAAGAGAAGGGTAGGAGTGCTGTGAGCTCTGTGGGGTGGTTAGGGTGTGCTATACAGGGAGTGTGAAGCGAAGTATTCACCCCTACTGGTGTGAAAGTGCTGTTTTGCCCAGAGTGAGATGGTGCTGAGGTGAGGTGCCGGTACACTCGGGGATGAAAGCATGATGCACCTAAACCGTGAGCTGATTGCTGTAAAGTGATGTGCTCTGGGAGCTGTAGCATAGCTGTGCAAGTGGTGTTAGTATGCGTTTAGAAAATAGCGGGAGTGGGAAGCAAACTACTCACTCCTACCGGTATGAAGACTCGGGGATCAAACCGTGAGCCTAAGCCGTGAGCTGATTGCTGTAAAGTGATGTGCTGTGGGCACTGTAGGATACTGGCTGCTGTAGCATACCTGTGTAAGTAGTGTTAGTATGTGTTGATACTATACAGGGAATGGGAAGCGAACTACTCACCCTTACGGGTGTAAAGACTCGAATGCAGTGTTTTAGCAAGCAGGAATAAAGAAATAATCGTGAAGAATAGAATGCAGAATGTTGCAATGCCACAGAAGACAAATGGTGAAATCAGGTGTGTCTAAGATATTGGCTGTGTGTAATAAAGCGATGGAGTCTGCAAGTTATATAAAAAGTGTCCTTATTTAAGTGCCATAAATGGACCCACTGGTGCAAGAGCTAAGGCATCCAGCTGAGGCAAACTCCAACTGCTTCTGCTGTATTCAAACCTAAGCTCCTGCATCAGTGAATTCCGCATTACATGTTACAGTTCCATGTGACATAAACAATACCTATTAGAATCTAAATTCTATAATGAAAATAAAGGTAGGATACGATTACCACATGTATCCTTTAAGAAAACAAAAAAATATATATCCCAAAATGTAATCATCAAACTTCTTAGGTACCCTGGTACTCCTTTTTTGTAACACAAAATTATCAACAGCAGAACAGTTAGCAATCTCTTCAAAATGGATGTCGGGTTTAAGCTAATTTAGCAAGTAAATAGCGTATTTGCATAGGCCATACATCACCCATCCCTGGTGAGGCTGGAGACGTAAGGGGCAATAATGAAAACAGAGTTCAAATGCCTGAGTATACTTAGAAAGTTATTATATGAAAATAGTTCAATTGAAGTGTATTCAAAAAATATATAGGAAAAGGTCAAAAAAGTTTTAAAAAATCAATCCAAGGATAACCTGAATTTCTTACAAGTCTTGGAGATTGCAGTCTGGAAGTTCTTCAGCGGCTTGAGATGCATAATGTTCCAAGAGGCGATTGTTGCCATGGTGTGAGAAAAGCGCAGCGATCCAATTCATATCCTCGAAGGGATAGTCATGTTCCTCAAATTTTGGAGCGGCAATTTGAATAGGCAGGCAATCTGTGATGTTGTCAAAGGACACACGTTGCAGTAGATCTTTCACGGCTGCGCAAAAATCCCATTCCGCCAGGATAGCTTTTTGCATTGCATCCGCCATTTCTCCACTGCTCGAACAATCAAGTTCATGATTTTCAAGATACTCCATTACCTGCTGGATATCGGGACCGTTTGTTGGTATGTTGGCAAGGCATAGATCCATTTGCCTGTTGAATGGGCAAGTTGTGCAATAAAAAGATGGTTGCACGCAGATTGCATATGTGTAAATAAATGTCATGTTGTAGCTGGCTCCGATAATAGATAGAGGCAGGCAGTCGAAAAGTTGTTCCATTTTTTCACGGTATTAATGTAGCTTCGCGTAGAGGCATATTCTGTCGGACAAGATTGTTACCACAGGGAGCACAGCCATTTTTTACAAGCAAAAATAGTAGTACGATGGCCGCAAACAGAGCGAGAATTATGGGCACTGTTCCTGGCTTTCCAGAGATGATCGAATGAATGAAGTCTGGTATTATACCCAAAACTGTTTGAAAGCCTGTGACAAGGCAGGAGGTGACAGTGTTAAAAAAATGTGCCAGACCTTGAGTGTCAGATGTGTTGAAAATTGTGTAATAATTCACAAAGTGTAATGGGAGGTTCTTATTTAAAAGGGACTGTATTTTACTTGACGTTCGTGCTATCTGCAGTCGATACATTTATTTTGCAGAAGTGAGGGACACTTCTGTTTGAAACAAAAGCGCTTTCAGTTTGCTCAGTTTAATGAAATCTGTTTTCAAAGTAGGTATTGAAGGCCAAGTTGAACTGTGGGAGTTACTTTGTGTGGGTGGGATTAGACATTGCCACAGGAAGTTACTCGGTTTGAAACAGTAAGGACATACGGTATGCCAGCTCACATTCTGTAGCAGTCCATGTTATTAAGGACCAGATAACTGCTGTTAGAAAGCTGTGTGAATGTTGGTCTGATTGTGGGAGTTGGCGTGCTTTTAAGAAAGCACGCACAATTGGGGACTGTAAGCTTAGAAGCATCGTGCAGTTGGACATTCATGCATAGTAATGAATGACTTCCATTGTGGTCGCACTTTTCACCTGTGAGAAAAACTTCTGTATCCTCTTTAAGACAGCGATATGTAAATGGTAGAAACCACTGCTCGTGAATAAACGTGCTACCGTATATAATCACATACAACATGACAAACAACATGTACACCTAGCAGACACATTAACACTACGTACTGTGGGAACCATGGCTAGCCATGTACATGTCAACATACACTGATGGTCTATTGAGTGAAGTGGACAGTGGACGCAACCATGATAGTACAGTCAGTAGGGAAGATTATGAAAACATAGTGCGTATGTGCCCCCTCCCCCAAAATCTTTAACGTAGAGGGCTGGCTCGGCGTATGCAAGGCTAGAAAAGGGGTATGAATAAAAGGCACGTTTCTCTGGGTGTGGTTCTCTTCCAGAATGGCAAACGTGTCTGCCAGGTCTGCGCTGCTTACACCACCACGAGGCTGACGCTGTGTACTAACAGTTGAACGGTGTCTTGATCCCACAATGGACGATGTTAGAACTGCATCTGAGAGTGGAGATGAAGGTACTGCCTTCGACCAGGTGCAACCAACTCTAGGTCCCAACAGTGGAACGGCGTCTTGATCCCACAATGTACGATGTTAGAACTGCATCTGAGAGTAGAGATAAAGGTATTGCCATTGACCAGGTGCAACCAACTCTAGGTCCCAACAGTGGAATGGTGTCTTGATCCCACAATGGATAATGTACGATATTACCTGCTGCTTGGTTTTCACAGAAATCCCTCCGTTGAGGTGCATCACACTCTGTGCTTCCGTAGCTAAATGCTGCACATGATTATTGGGCTTGGTAGACTGTAGTCGCTGGACCACACCGCGGTACAGCAGGTCTGAACACTGAAACAGGGCTGTGATTCTATGATTGAGGATGTCAGAAGTTAAAGTCTGTGATGATTTTTGTGTACCTCCTCAGATCAGGTGCAATCAACTCCGTGCTTCCGAATCCAAAGGCACGTGGCTGTGAGGCGTTAATGACCGCTGCCTCTGGCCTACACTGCGGTCAGCAGGGCTCACAATTCAGATCGAGTGGTGATTGTTAAATTACGGAATCCAGTAGGCAACTAACTACAACGTCTATTGAAATATACACAATATCCTTTTAATATACTTGCTTGAAGAACTTTTTTTTAGATGGGTTATAGGTTTAGTACAATGACCAAAGTCTTCTTGCTAGTGGAAAAGAACACTGAATGACAGTCTACACTGTAGACAGCAGAGATCGCAATTTAAATTGTTTTGATTTATTATTGCATAGTTTTTTGTAAGTTATGTTGTTGTATTTTGTGAAGAGGAAGTGAGAAAAAGTATTCATGGATGTCATTCAATTTACGCTGCAGACAGCAGTGTTCACAATTCAGATCGAGTTGCTATGGTAGATGACGCAGTACTGTAGGCAAAAGACATTGCTCCTAGTACGGCCCGCCCGCAGCACGGATCATCGCTGGCTGTGCACATGCTGAATGCTTTTGATGTGGCTATCTGAGTGCACTAGAACTGATGGACCCTTTATGATACAAACTTTTTGTGTATTATTTTAGATCTACTGCCTGTATCTCAGTATACCACAAGTTATGTTTTTTTACTATAGAATCTTTTGTGTTTTATTTCACATCTACTGTCTACCTTAAGGCAGCACAACCTATTGACCCTTTTATTATTGAATCTCTGTGTGTGATCCAATGATTACTGTTGTAGTTGATGCTAGCAGCAACCATTCCTTGAGGGCTGGTTTACACTCACCCCACACGCATTCAGCACAGACGTCACTGGATATGTGACCCTGGTAATAAAAAGGAGTCGAGCACATGTGCCCGTACCCACGTACACTATCTACCTGTGTCCGTGTGTTCATTATCTATGCATGATACTGCCCCTGGGCTGTACCACATTACCTTGTGCTGTGGACAGCGTATGCAACCATGTTACCTCTGGCAGTGGGGAAAACTTTGGTTATGTAACATTTAGGTGCATGGCTATCACAGGTGGAAGGCTACTTTACAGACCATGAATATTAATGAAGAGGATGGTTGCATGTTGTGTGTAGTGTAAGATACATAGCAAAATATTTTCAAAAAAGCTCTCTAAGCAGAAGAGGTGTGTCTCATCAAATGCTGTAGAGAGAATGACTAAAATGGGTGGCGTTCTCCAACTGCTACAATGGGAAATGTCATCAGTGATGTCATCAGTGATGTCACTGACCATGTCATGAGTGATGTAATATGTGATGTTATCACCAGTGCATTGCGGGCGCGCGAGTTATAGTTAGCTCAACTAACTATAACGGGCAAATTGCTCTGGTTTTAAATGACCTATGGTTTTTAGTGAATTTCAAAGGTTTTTTTAAATGCTAATTCCTAGCTATAACGCCTGTAAAACCTATGGTTTTTTTCAGTGAATATATATATATATATACACATACATACATTGATATTACCTACCCCTGGTGCTGGGGTTCAAAAACATTTTTGAAAAAAAGAAGCATATGCTGCGAAATCGTGAAAATTCACTGCAAACTAAAATAAAATAGAAGGGCTGTCTCCCACACTTCTTAAATTATCAACCCCCTGGTGGGCTAGGTCGTGGGGGCTTTTTAGATATACAAAATGGGGGAGGTGCACATTGCTGATCTTGTTCCTGGGGACCACCACCCCCCCAGGCAGGACAAGTGTGTTTTGTTATGGAGTGGGGCCGCGTGGTCCACCTCCTGAGGCCTTACAGAGTTCCAGGGACCATCACCTTTCAGGGGCTTTATGAAAATAATTAGAGGGAGGGTGCACTGACCCTCTTAATTTCCTTTGAGGGCCCATGGGACCACCACCTACCAAGGGTCGTGAATTGCATTTAATGGGGGAGGGGGGCATGTGGTCCCCCTCCCAGGCCATTCTCATCCTCAGGGACCACTAACTCCCCGGGGCTGGCATTGCAAATTGATAGAAGAGGGCTGTATGGCCCCCTCCTAAAGCCATTAATGGCCCTGGTGACCGCCACCCCCCAGCACCAACTCTCGATGTCCCGGGGTACCCACCCCAGGACATAGCTGTTTGGTCTCGCTTGGCGGAGCTTTGACGTCTCCACCAAGTGAGAGCAAGCAGTAAGTCCTCTCCCAGCTGTAGGAATTAGGAAATCTGCTCCCAGCAGCTGGTAGCAGACTTTTCATCTGCTTCCATGCCTGATGTTAAAACCTAAGTTTTATTAAATGTTACCCCTAACTATAAAATCCCTGTAACCTTAGGTGTTTTTAGAGAATTTTGAAGGTTTTTTAAATGTGATCTCCTAACTGTAACATCTAACCTTGGTAAGTGGGTGTTTGATTCACTGTGTGGGTCTGTGAGTGGATGTGTGAGTGGCCCTTAAGAGCAGCACTTGGGGTCAGTACTCAATTCAAACAAAAGCCACCAGTTGAGACTAGGCAGGGCCAGTTGAATCTGATGAGTTGTGCTCTTTCTTGAAAGTGGGCTTCTCACAGTTTTTGTGTCTCTTTAGCTGAACAGGAGCTCAGCCAACTGACCCTTGGAATTCACTACTTTATCCGGGTACAAGTATTAGCAGGTCCAGCCTTTAGGGTTCACCTTACAGGTCTCAGCAGCAGGTGAAGTTAATCTTCTCTCTTCCACAGGTCCAGTAGTGTTCTGGAGAGGGTGCCCAGGGGTGCAACATTCATGTTTGGTGCTATCCTGTGGGTGGTGTGACTCCTGCCCCTCCCTAACCAATAGAAAATGGGTTCCAGAAGTAACACTGCCCATCTATGCAGCAGCTCCTGTGTGTCTAATTGCAAACAGTGACTCTTTCTGCATAACACCAATATTGTGAACCTTTCTTCCCTTTAGTAAGATCTTCCCCCAAGCCTAGAGTTGTGGCTGGAGAAATGAGCAACCCCTCATCTGCGGTCACACAAAATTGATTCTGAGGGCAGCTCCTCTACTTCTCGGATTGGTGCCAGGCTAGCTAGACGGACAAAAGAGGGAATGCCCAGGTTTTAGCTACATCTACCTGTAACTGGGTGGGTCTCTTTAAAGATAATTACGTTCCTGTGCACTGCCCAGTCCATCATCCTCTTAGAGGAACAGAATGCTTCCTCACACTCAAGGCTTTTGTCTCAGCTCTGGAAACAAATTCACACCTCTTCAAGGAGCTATTCTACCAGCTCCTGTGTGACTGTTGGAAGCTCATGCAAATAGTCTTTTCCCAAGCAAAAGATGCATTTTTAAAAACATCTTTTGGAAAATATTTTGTCCACATCCAACTTTACCAATGAATTTGATTTCTAATAAATATTTTAAAAAGTCCACAAATTAACTTTTTAGCTGGTTCCTAGGTGGGGATAACATTATCTAAATTTAAAATTAACTCCCCAGCTTTCCTATGTAACAATTATCCCCCTTACAGTGAACATAGCTTTTGGGGCCTTGTCACTATGAACATTCTTTTTACATTAAGGGCCTCATGTAGGTAGCCAAATACCGGTCGGTAACGGCCGATTTTCGGTAATTATACCGTTACCGACCGGTATTTAGGCTTTTGGAATGTAGGGGGACAATTTCTGTATTCGGAATTTACCGAATCGGTAAAATTACCGATTCGGTAATTTTACCGATTCGGTAAATTCCGAATACAGAAATGAGATGTAGGGGGAGTGTGTGGGTGATGTTTGGAGTCGGTATTTACCACCAACTAATAGTTGGTGGTAAATGAAGAATGGATGTGGAAATGCATTTCAAAGCGCCTACAAGTGTGCAATGTGGCAGACATACATGCCCTTAGGGCATGTATGTGTGCCACATGTGCACACATGGCCGTTTCAGGGGTGCAACAGGGTGTCATTGTGACACCCTGCCACCCTTGCATGTGTTCCCCCCATTACCAAATCGGTATTTACCGATTCGGTAATGAGGCATACCTTCCCATCAATGGGAAGGTATGCCTCATTACTGAATCGGTAAATACCGATTCGGTAATTACCGAATTTTAACGAATCGGTAATAATTACCGACTCATTACCTACATAGCATTTACCACTTCATAAATACCGAATCGGTATGATTCGGTATTTATGAAGTGGTAAATGCAAGCCCACCTACATAAGGCCCTAAATGTTTACACATTCTACTTTTAAATACCATGCATCCTTCCATACTGAGCATTAAGGTTTTCTTAGGATTGATTTACTAATATTTAAAAGGAAGGTTTATCCTGTCAAAAGTGGTTATTTTGACAGGTTGATTTTGCATTTTAAAATTGCACAGCCAGTTACTGGTGGCAGGCCTACGGTCATTTATTGCATTGTCACTCTAGTGATGGCACAGTGTGTGCTGCAGTTTACTAGTGACATTTAACTTGCATACCCTGGGTACACTTTGTACCATATAATGGGAGCTTTTAGGTACGTTAAATATGCCAGTTAGAAGTATAGCCAAACTCAACATGCACTGGGCCTGGTTAGCAGAGTCCTTGTGTAAAAAGTAAAAGAAAAAAAAAAGGTATCAGTCCAAATAAATAATTGTGATTGTGCAAAAAAGAGGAATTTTCTTGTAGTGGGTGATTAAAAATGAAATTGATTTGAGCCTTATTAATGGTTTGATTCACATTTCATCAAGGGGGGGTAGTCCTTTTAAAGTTGATGTCTACACCAACGGTGATAGGGCGTCTCCGACAGGTTATATTATAATTAGGGGTGGGCGGAATTTGCGAAATCCACTTTCGCAAATTATCGCGAAAATGTTAAAAATTATCGCAAACAAGCGGAAATATCGCGAAGATGCGGAAGTTTTTTTCCCGCATGTTCGCGAGATTTTCTGCATGGTTGCGGCTGGCCAATTTACCCATGCGGTTGCTCGCGGGCGCGGCCATCTTGTTTTCAGTTGTCTCGCGGTGCATGATCGCGAGAAGAAAGACGTGATCGCGCGACGCATGACGTCACAGCGGGCGCGAACTGTCCCGAGACAGCACAAATGGCTAAAAACAATACAACATCTCATGGAGAACGCGACCGGATCAAGAAAACTTGTCGGCGAACGCAGGGATCCAGGTAAGGTGATCGCGCGCGCGCGAGAATGTATTATTTTACAGCGCAAGCAAGAACCAAATTATCGCAAAGCTGCGGAATGCGGAAATTTTTACATATTTGCGCTTTCCGCGGAACGCGAAAATGTCAAATTATCGCAATTTCCGCGAACGGAACAAAATTTTAGCCCAGGCCTAATTATAATGTACCTCAAACCTCGAGCAAGGAATTCTGAGTGAAACCTCAAAAGAAAACATTTAGTGAGTGTTTTTGATCGGAGGGTATATTCATGCATTAACAGCTTATTTTTTCTGCGGAAGAAGAGTATTGACATGCTCCTTTACTGAAGAGGAGATGAGGGAAACAGATCAATGTTAACACTGACGCTGACAGTGAAGGCAAAGAGGGCACGGTTGACGTGGCGTAAGGACAATTACATCTTGGACGAAATAGCTGATCCCAAATCTCTCGCTTGCGAAATGAAACAGCATGGCATTGTGAAAGGATGATATAATAGCACTAGTAGGCCATTGCAGGAATTTTAATGTAGGCTTTTTTGCGTTTATGTAAGTCCTTCAAAGATTTATTCACTCAATTACGAATCAAAAGAATTCAGAAGAGGTACAGCCAGTGAACCTTGCAAGATTAGAGCTGTCTCTGAAGACAGATGTGCTCTGTGCATAAAACAGACTCATTCAGTAGCCATCCCTGGTCCAAACGACGGTTGACAAAATGAAAGGCTTATAATGAGGCATTTATATAAAAAAAGACCGTGCCTTGGCTCTAGTTAAGAGCGAGAGTCTGTGAACTGACGCTGTGCTCTTCTTTATGTGAATCCAGGAGAGCATGCCAACAAAATAAAAAAAAATTGAATCTACTTAACATTTATTTGGTATGAAAGGTTATTCAGTGAAACTGCGGGTGATATCATTTATACCAACTCGTGGGGCTCATTTAGCGGAAGTTGCTATTTCAGCTCTGCCCAGCAACAGAGTTGGTGCGCTCGGTGTTTCATTTTGACACTGATCAGATGCAATATTTTTGCAATGTGCTTACAGCCCGGCGCTCATGAAAGATGCCAGGTTGAAAATATAGTGGCATTTTTCACCTTTCCGAAGAACGACCGTCGAAGATCATGTCTTTTTCGATACTGTAAGGTCATTTCTGCAAGAGGATTAAAAGAGAAAGTTGGCGCTGAACTGAATGTTCTTATGCTAAATAGGAATTATCCTTCTCGAGAATAAAATAGACAAAAAGACACAAGCCATTTTTTGGAGGAACATCGAATGATTGAACCAGGAGGTAATATTCTTTCAGAGATTTGGCTGGGACTCAGTGGTATACTAACAGTCAGCCTCATGCATCAAGCCAAAATCCAGTCGGTAAAATACCGATTCGCTAATAGCTCCTGGTAGCGAGTTAAAAATACCCAATCCCAATGCATCAACCCAAAAGCAAAAATCGCTATTTAAGGAATCCTTAAATAGTGATTCCTTAAATAGCGATAGCATTTAAGGAATCCCAAATTGAGATTCCTTAAATGCAATGCATGAAAGTTAAAAAATTAGCGAATTCGCTAATAGGGGGAGCAAATTACCATGAAGATGAACTGCATGGTAATGTGCTAAAAGTTGGAAAAATGCACTTTTGTGCATTTTTCAAAGTTTCATGTTGCGCACACACATGCCCTTAGAGCATGTGTGTGTGCAACATATGTGCACATATCAATTTCAGGGGTGCAATAGGGTGTCATTTTGACACCCTTGCACCCTTGAAATTGCATGAGCAATTTGCGAGAACCTACTGGTACTCGCAATTTGCTCATGCAATCTCCAATTCATTCCTATGGGCCTGGAGGCCCATAGGAATGATTGGGACGGCATTCCTTAATTGCTACTCGCAATTTGCTAGTCGCAATTAAGGAAAGTTAAGGAATCGCTATTTGAATAGCGATTCCTACATGCATAGCCTTTTGCTATTCCTTATTAGCGATTCCTTATTTTTCGCTAATAAGGAATCGCAAATGGCATTGTTGATGCATGTGCCCCAGTGACATTTAGTCAGCTCTCTTCAGTCGAAAAACTCAAACTTCTGCTATGATCCTGACATGGGTTAGGTGGTTGATGTCTGAGGCTGGTATTGATGGGCCCTTTTTTAGAAGCCCAGTCCGTAACAGGACCTATAGCATCCTTGGATGTCACAGCTTCCAATCGTTTGGAAAATATCATGAAGGAGGAAGACTGGTCTTATAATTCCATTTTAAGAACATTTTATAAGCAACTGGCTCTTGCCACTTGTAATGTCACTAGCAGTCTATATGCAGTCATAGTTAACCCTCCTGGGCTCAAATTAGTAAAGTGAAATAGGAAGAGGTATTTACCACACATAGTAAATACTATTATTCCTGGGTGAGGTATTTATCACATGTGGTTAACATACCCTATTCCAGGATTTAAACTTGCAAAAGTGGCATAACCTGAGAATCTTTATTTAACTCATAGAAATATTCATGTTGTGTCCTTTTTATTGTTTTTTTCCACTGACTCATTTTGGCAGATCTGACCTACAAGAATGTATCTAGAGAAAACTGCGAGGGTGTGCTAGCTGTCACTCAACTTGCAATTAAGATTCATGTGCAGACAAGTTTGCACCACACTTGTAATGATGGCCTAATATAATAACATAGAATCTCCCTCGCTAACATTACAGGAGGTTTAGATTCTGTTAACGATGCATAGAGGAAGAGCAACCCTCCCAACCACTCACCTATTATTGTTTCCATTCCCTTCTAGTTTGCTTACCCTGTTGCTGTAACATGTTTTCACTTCAGTATCCAGAAGGCTGTTGGGAGAGGTATATGCTGACGTGCACTAGTCTCATGGATGCCCTTGAAAGATTTTCCTTATTCTAGTCATGGACTGCTTTAGCTCTGTCTCTTGTTCTTCATGATTATGGCATGGACTTGTATAAATCCACAAAAAACAGTTCTGCAAAGCAGAGAATGTGACAAGGCAGGCAGGAATATTTATAGGGTAGTCTTTAGGTGAACTGGTCATTGATGTATTCTTCATATGTGATGCCATTACTGCAACTTATTACCTTCCTTCGCTCCTATTGTACAGCGCTCTGATATCCTTCGGGATCATGTTTTCGCTATATAAAACTTTATAAATAAATAAATAAAGGCTCCAAAGGTAACTCTTTCTACCAAAAGTCTACTACATTCTCTCTTCCTAAGACATTTTCACTGTCATGTATTGTTAAGCTAAGTTCATTGAGAATAAGACAAGAAAGATTCCTAATTCTGTACTTTGAAAACATCTTATAAAACCTATCTCAGATGTATATCAGCACACACCATAAGTGTATATTGCCCAAAGTGCACTTAAGCCAAATCTTCAGTTCCCACTGTCTCATTGTGATCAATGTAGTATTCCATTCCTTCCTTATTTATCGATTGGAGTAACCCAGATACGTGCAGATCCTGGGGATAGGTATGTTAAACGAGCAGTGGTTCTGCCACAAAAGAAAAATATAATATTCTCTTCTTAGGTCCTCACAGACAGTAGGACTTCAATGAATGAAAAAATAATAAAGAAAGTCTGTCAAAACACTGATTTTTACAAAATCAAATGAATCGCTTCAGAAATAGTATGATTAGGTTTTATAAGACGAAAATCTTTTGGAATTAAGTGAAAAAGCACAAGACAAAATTGAACAAACTCCACTTTTTACAAAAACGAAATATAAGGGAGGTGACAAAATAAAAATAAAATAACAAGTATTTTACATATGTATCACAATACAGTTGAAAACATAACCAATATTACATATAATACATAGTTGATCTAGCACAGCATGATGTTCATGATGAGACACGTTCAAGCAGACCTATAGTTCGTCTTTTTGTATATATAGTGGTCTGATTGGGAAGCCACGCTTGGTTTACATATACGTCGACATTTCGACCCCTTAAGATTGTGTGTGGATGAAACATCAATATGGGGTCTTCATTCGGGATTGAGAACAATATTTGTGTATCGCCTTTAGTGGTTGTTCCAAAGAGCTACCCAAGAAGTTGACCTTTCCGACAGTACAGGGCGACATTTATGTGTCTTAAATGAATGGAGTTCTCCTGTCAAGGATATACATGACAGTAAAACACCTCACAGTGGTATTGCAGTAACAAACCTTTTGATAACATCCAAGAAGTGGATAGTACCTTGTGTAAGAGTATAAACTTTCTCCGATCTGTGCTGTTAGTTCCCACTGGTTAATCAATTACCAGGACGAAAGGCACAATGTGCTCAATAAGAATCTCCGGCGCCATGCGCTTGGGGTAAATTTTCTTACCGCACTCCACAATGGTTGGAATTTATTGGGATTAATCAGGGGCCCACAGCCTCTGAAAAATGCAATCTGTCAATGTCCAGGTGTATTATTCCTCCCTGGGACCCTCTGGCGTCACGTGCTCAGACTATACTGTCAAAGCGTCCTCTTTTGTGGCAGAACCACTGCTCGTATGCCACTCCTTGGCATAAAGTACATCCTCCTGTGGTCAATTTTTAATAAAGACCTTCAGATCAGAATGTAACTGCCATGACACATTACTTAAACAAGGGAAGGCTGCTTTCGAGAAAGTGTGAGACATGCATTTGTTAAATTATCCGCTTTTCCACTGATAGGTCACTATCAGTAACAGAACACATAGAAATTCTACGTGTCACAGGATATCTGTGAGAACGTGCCTCTTTTTGTGTGGTTACCCCCAGTTTATTGGAAAATTGTATTGCTCATTTTAGACTCTGCACACCTATGCACTGTCATCCAGTTTTCTCTGTGTGTGCTCTGAACTCTGAAACAGGTACAAATTGTCTATTCTCTTGTAACGCCCTGAACGTCTCAGGATCGTTTAACAGACACGACAATGAGGACGCAACCACTTGTGAAGGGTTAGTTCTTTTAATGAAGGCAAATAAAATACAAAGAACAAACAAAAGTTATAGTCACTGGAATCCTCCAGGCTAAGTACGTTACCAGCCCACAGCACGGATGGTCCTAACCGTCCTCTGCATATACGCCGATCCCGGCGTATGCCAACAGAGGGCAGAAATGAAATGGCCGACAATGCCAATCGGTAGGCTGTGAGGGGCACGAAGAGTGTTGGGGAGAATCGAGGAGTCAGGGAAACACCCAGCCGGGGTCTCTACCTGAAGGGAGCAGCCGCTCAACCTCTTCCTCAGACTGCACCGGGACGCGGAGTCACCTCCTGGTGATGTGTCACCGATACCCCAATCACAAGCAAGAAGACTGAACCGAGAGCAGCCGCTCGATCGATCCTGTGGACTTCCGAGTCTGTAACGCGGCAAACACCTCCTGGTGTGCGTTACAGCTGGCAGTCCCTGTGTCTCTGGTCGGGCTGGGAGTTACGACTCCAACCAGCAAAAGCGCCACTGCGCTTGGACTCAGCCGAGTCAAAAAGCGAAGCTCAATGGTTGACCGGTAGAGCTTCCGGGTCCTTCACAGGTGACGATGGGGCAAGACACGGCCCAGGGAGTAACGACTCGACCTACCTCCGTTCTTGCCTTACTGGAGCACCACTCCGGAACACTGCTCTTCACGAAGCAGGTACGTCGGTGTAAACACAATATCCGACAGCCTTGTACCTCCCGGTTCCTCCCTTTATAGGGAGTGTTTTCCTTGAGTTATGTAACAGCTCTCCTGTTTACATAAGGGCGTGTTTTCCTTGAGTTATGTAACAGCTCTCCTGTTTACATAAGGGCGTGTTTCCCTTGAGTTATGTAACAGCTCTCCTGTTTACATAAGGGCGTGTTTCCCTTGAGTTATGTAACAGCTCTCCTGTTTACATAAGGGCGTGTTTCCCTTGAGTTATGTAACAGCTCTCCTGTTTACATAACCTCTCAACCGCTAAGCATCCTGGGAGATGTAGTCCGTTTTCGCTGGTTACCTTTTTCCTCCCCTCGTATGACAGGAATTCTTGACAGTACATCCTCCCTCTCAGCGGCTCCCCACGGGTCCAGCGCTGGCAGGAAAACGCCGATGGAACAAGGAGACCAAGCGCGGAGCATGAACCCCTTCAGCCGGTTCCCATGAATGCTCCTCCGGGCCATAGCCTTTCCACGCAACCAGGTACCACAGCTTCCCCCTGCGCCATTTGGACGCCCGTATGCCCGACACTTCATACTCCACCTCCGACTCCACGCATACCGGCCTAGGTGTCCCAGACGGCTTGGAGGGTGCTGGTTTGAGCAATGATACATGAAAGACAGGGTGTATCCGCAATGACTGGGGCAAGCACACCTTCACGTTCACGGGACCCATACACTTGGTAATTCGATAAGGGCCCATGTACTTGGGATGGAACACACTGTTCTTTCGAAACCTCATGTTTCTTGTGGATATCCAGACGTAGTCTCCAGTGCGGTACAGTGGCCCGGGCCTTCTCTTCCTATCTGCCGCAGCCTTGTATCTTCTCTTGGCCTCTATTAGGACAGCCCTTGAGCGCATCAACGTGTCTTTTATGTGTGCCACCCTGTCCGCTGTGGCGGGAATCCTGTCCTCTCTGAACGGATGTAGAAATGGCAAGAACCTGGGATGTTGGCCATAGTTGCTATAGAACGGAGATGACTGTGTGGAGCTGTGAGTGGGGTTGTTATAGGCTATCTCTGCAACCCATAGCAAGTCGACCCATTCTTCCCTGCCCTGGTCCACAAAACATCGCAGATACTGTTTGAGCGTTTGGTTCAGGCGCTCGGTTTGGCCGTCCGTTTGAGGGTGGTAGCTGGTGGACAGGGCGGTCTTAACATGCAGCGCAGTGCACCAAGTCTTCCAGAATTGCGCAGTAAACTGCGACCCCCGGTCCGACACGATCACCCCAGGTAATCCATGCAGTCGTACCACATTCTTTAGGAGTAGTGACGCCAATTCCCCGGCCGTAGGGACTCTCTTGCAGGGGATGAAGTGCCCCATTTTCGTCAAGTAATCCACCACCACCAGTATTGCCGTCATCCCCTGGTCTACCGGTAGGCCCACCACGAAGTCCAGTGATATGCTATCCCATGGTCTATCCGGGGTCGGAAGTGGATGTAAGAGCCCTTGGGTTCGGCCATGGTCGGCCTTCATGGTAGCACACGTAGGACACTCCTGTCCCCACCTCCTGACATCCACTCTCATGGTTGGCCACCAGAAATGCCGTCCCATGCTAGCCACCGTTTTTTCAAAGCCCAAATGACCTGCGCATGGAGAGTCATGGCACCAGATGAATGCTTGTTTCCTTAGCCTAGGCGTGGGTATCAATAGGCACCTGCCCTTCAGGGGTATCCCGTCCTTCAGCTGCCATTCTCTGTGACTGAGGAGCCACCTCCGCCATGCGAATGACCTGATCCCTCTCTTTATTCCCCTCAGGAAAGTATCCGGTTGGATAACCCCCAATACCATCCTCGGGGAAATGATGGAACGCTCGGTTGCAGGCAATGGTTCCTTAACTGCAGATTGACGGGACAGGGCGTCCGCCTTCCGGTTTTCCGTCCCCGGCCGATATGTGATGCGGAAGTTGAACCCCGCAAAGAAGATCATCCACCGCAGCTGCCTGGGAGAAAGGTGTCTAGTGGCCGTCATGAACTGTAGGTTCCGATGGTCCGTGTACACCGATACCACATGTCTTGCCCCCATCAACCAATGCCTCCATTCGGTGAAGGCGTCCTTGATTGCGAGAAGCTCCTTCTCCGCAATATGGTAGTTGCGTTCGGCGTCGTTGAGTTTGTGGGACATGTACGCAACGGGATGAAGCACCCCTGTGTCGTGGTTGCGTTGGGACAAGATAGCCCCCAGCGCCACATCCGACGCGTCCGCTTCCACCACGTAGGGGAGATCCGGATCGGGGTGAGCCAACACCGGCGCCTTACCAAAGGCGCTTTTCAGGGCCTCAAAGGCTTTGTTCGCTTCAGGGGACCAGACAAACTCCTTGGACTTCCTCAGTAGCTGTGTGATTGGGGCCACCACTCCTGAAAATCCATCTATAAACCGCCTGTAAAAGTTGGCGAAGCCAATTAAACTTTGGACGTCCTTCACGCTTTGGGGCACCGGCCATTCTTTCACCGCCTTGATCTTTCGTTCTGCCATCTCCTGTCCCTCTGGACTCAGCATCACTCCGAGGAATTCCACGGATGTGACGTGGAAGTCACACTTGCTGAGTTTACAAAACAGCATGTTTTCCCTCAGCTTTTGGAGCACAGCTTTGACGTGGTGTACGTGCTTCTCCACACTGGACGAATAGATGAGGATGTCGTCGATATATACGACCACGTAGATATCCAACTCCTCTCTGAATACCTCATTCAAAAAGTACTGAAAGGCTGCCGGGGCGTTGCACAGACCGAACGGCATGACGAGGTACTCAAAAAGGCCGAACCTGGTCTTAAAGGCGGTCTTCCACTCGTCTCCGTCCCTCATGCGCACCAGATGGTATGCCCCTTTCAAATCCAACTTGGTGTAGATACGAGCTTTCTTGACCTGTTCCAGAAGTACACTGATGAGAGGCAAGGGGTACCGATTTTTTATGGTTATCGCATTCAATGCCCTAAAGTCCACACAGGCTCTCAGCTCCCCATTAGCCTTCGGGATGAAGAAGAGTGGCGAGGCGGCCGGAGACTTGGACGGGCGGATGAATCCTAGCTTGAGGAGTTTATCCAGGTACCCCCGGAGATGCACGTTTTCAGGCTCCGTCAGGGCATACAGCCTGCCGCTGGGAACGCTGGCCCCTGGCACCAGGTCGATCTGGCAGTCAAACTGTCTATGTGGTGGTAGCACTTCCGCCTTCACCTCATCAAATACATCCTCAAAACTGTGATAAGCCTGGGGGAGAGCCACATCTTTTTCTGCCGCTGTAGCCACCGTCTGACTCCCGCTCTCATCTGCGTCAAGGGATTCCGTTCTTATTCCACAATGCAGGATGCAATACGGTGACGTCATTTCGATGCGATGTGTTGGCCAATCCACAAAGGGGTTGTGTTTCTGTAGCCACGGCAATCCCAATATGACGCCATATTGGGGCGCTCGGATGATGTTAAAATCGATTTGTTCCAAATGGTTCCTCCATTATCTCATCGGAAGGACCCCCGTGTGCTGTCCGATGGGCCCCGTCACCAATCGCCTTCCGTCTACCGCATAGACGTCTTCGGGTACTGCTTTGGGAAGAAGCACTAGCCCTAGCCTGCATGCCTCGTTGTGGTCCATAAACATGCCAGTGGCCCCTGAATCCACCATGGCCACAACGGGTATCCACTGGTCATGCACTCCCACGTGCACCGTGATAAACAGGTGTCGTTGTCCCTTAGTGACCGAGTTGGAAAGTGAAGGGATGGATGAGTGACTCCGAGATGCCCCTTCTCTGGTCTTGGAGTCCTCTAGTTTTCCGCCGGTATGTCCACCACGGCTGTTACCGACCGGTTGGCCCGATAACGTGACGTCTTCGGTTTGGCAGGGCATTCACGTACGTAGTGGCCTTTTTTGCCACAATATAGGCACAATCCTTGTTTACGGCGTGACTCTTTCTCCGTGGCTGTGAGGCTCGCTCGTATTGCGCTGATGTCCATGGGTTCTCCCTTGGATGCGGTGGAAGTTTCAGGACTTCCCACCGTCACATAGGATGGAAGGGATTTTCCTTTTCTCCCATGATCCCCCTTTCTTTCACTTAGCCTATGTTCCAGCCGTAATACCAGGTTGATAAGGCCCTCACATGTCTTGGGTTGAGGGTCAATATGAGCCACGGCGTCCTTGAGCTCATCGCACAGCCCTTGATGGAAGAGCGCCGTCTGTTTAGCAACAGGCCACTTGGTTTCCGCAACCAGCCTTCGGAACGCGTTGAGATACTGCACCAGGTCGTTGGATCCCTGTCTCAACTCAAGCATTTCACGGTCCGCCGTGTACGAGTCAGCCCTTCTGTCGAATACCTTCAGGAATTCCTCGCGAAAAGCACCCCAATGACATAAGAGGGGGTCGTCCCTGCTCACCAGAGGTACGGCCCATTGTGCCGCGTTTCCAGCCAAATAGGATATAAGGAAAGCCACACGAGCCTGACTCGTGGGGAACGCTTTTGGTTTGCACGATAAATGTAGCGCCACTTGTGTGAGGAATACCTGCACTGTGTTAGGATCCCCACTGTACCTCTCTGGTGTTGCCAAGGGGATGGCTACCGGCATTTCCACTACTACCGCAGGGGTCTGGTTCGTGAGGGAGGTGCTGGGCGTGAGCGGGTCCAATTGGATAGCATCCAGTCTGGCTTTTACATCGGCTGATTCTTGCCTAGAGGCAGCCACTTCAACTTGCATGGCCGCTAAAGCAGCCAGCACATCATCAAGTGTTGCCATGTCTGTTATCGACCGGGAGACAGTTAGTGTTATTAAGGTCGGATATTTTGTAACGCCCTGAACGTCTCAGGATCGTTTAACAGACACGACAATGAGGACGCAACCACTTGTGAAGGGTTAGTTCTTTTAATGAAGGCAAATAAAATACAAAGAACAAACAAAAGTTATAGTCACTGGAATCCTCCAGGCTAAGTACGTTACCAGCCCACAGCACGGATGGTCCTAACCGTCCTCTGCATATACGCCGATCCCGGCGTATGCCAACAGAGGGCAGAAATGAAATGGCCGACAATGCCAATCGGTAGGCTGTGAGGGGCACGAAGAGTGTTGGGGAGAATCGAGGAGTCAGGGAAACACCCAGCCGGGGTCTCTACCTGAAGGGAGCAGCCGCTCAACCTCTTCCTCAGACTGCACCGGGACGCGGAGTCACCTCCTGGTGATGTGTCACCAATACCCCAATCACAAGCAAGAAGACTGAACCGAGAGCAGCCGCTCGATCGATCCTGTGGACTTCCGAGTCTGTAACGCGGCAAACACCTCCTGGTGTGCGTTACAGCTGGCAGTCCCTGTGTCTCTGGTCGGGCTGGGAGTTACGACTCCAACCAGCAAAAGCGCCACTGCGCTTGGACTCAGCCGAGTCAAAAAGCGAAGCTCAATGGTTGACCGGTAGAGCTTCCGGGTCCTTCACAGGTGACGATGGGGCAAGACACGGCCCAGGGAGTAACGACTCGACCTACCTCCGTTCTTGCCTTACTGGAGCACCACTCCGGAACACTGCTCTTCACGAAGCAGGTACGTCGGTGTAAACACAATATCCGACAGCCTTGTACCTCCCGGTTCCTCCCTTTATAGGGAGTGTTTTCCTTGAGTTATGTAACAGCTCTCCTGTTTACATAAGGGCGTGTTTTCCTTGAGTTATGTAACAGCTCTCCTGTTTACATAAGGGCGTGTTTCCCTTGAGTTATGTAACAGCTCTCCTGTTTACATAAGGGCGTGTTTCCCTTGAGTTATGTAACAGCTCTCCTGTTTACATAACCTCTCAACCGCTAAGCATCCTGGGAGATGTAGTCCGTTTTCGCTGGTTACCGTTTTCCTCCCCTCGTATGACAGGAATTCTTGACATCTCTGATTGACATATTTAGCCTCTCCTGTAAGGCCATACTATATAGTGCAGAAAATACAACTGTGGCATGACATGTTAAATTCCATCTGTGGACTGCACCACTTACATGGTTTCAGGTTTACCAATTTAAAATGACCACTACAGTTTAAACCTGCAAACCCATCTGTCGAAATAACTCTTTAGACAGGACAAAATCCTTCATTTTAAATATCAACCAGTAATCCCTATGTATACCTTATAGGCCACATGGTTGGATGCATTCTATTTAAAAGTGGGATATGCAGAAATCTAATTACACCCTATAGTGACAGGCCTTAAAAAGCTACTTTTACTATGAAAGGCTCTGGCTATTGTATGAGTAAACTGATGTGCAGATTAAAATATTAATTATGCTGTCGGGTTTGGCAACAGCTGAACAAATGATTCAACCACTATGATTTAGATTCATTATAATTCTAATCTAATGGCAAGGTTAGATTCTTATGAAATATTAAGGAACAATATTTTTTAGAAAGTTACTTTTCCCCTCCCTGGAGATCCAGCCGAATAATTTGCATTGACTTTATAGCAGCTGCTCTGCCAATGCTTTAGCTAGAGTTATGAAAACTGCATATAGATCAGGAACAATGGATTGGGCATATGGAGATGTTTTTCTTTCCCTTGCAGGAAGAGCAGTTAGGGTGGACCCAACATAACCAGTTGGGTACCAGCCCAGTGAGACGAAGACCCTGTCCCAGATCCAGGTTTGTGTAGCTTAGGAGGAGGGGGCTGCTCATTTCTCCAAATTCACAACTGACTGGCACACAAGTTCCCTCCAAGGGTAGAAAGCCTGTGCCATATTGGATTTCCCTAGACTAGTGCACTCTGAGATAGTTTAGAGTAGGTAGGTTTGCCTATGGGAATGTTTTCTCCATTGGTAAGGGAATATCATGGAGTCACCCCCACCCACTGGCTGGCGAAACATAAAAATCTTGCACCTCAACTACAGCTCTTCAGAATACTCTCTGGACCTGTGGAAGAACAGAACGACTGCACCTGCTGCTTGAAATCTGAGAGGAGATTTGAGTGGCATGACCTTCTCCCACTTGTACCTGGGACAAAGAGGGGGATTTCAAGGGATCACTTGGCTTACCTTCTTTCAAAGCAAGCTGCAAAAGGCATTTTCCCTGAAGTGCCTAGCTGACCAGTAGCATATGGACACCTCTTGGGTGCCTCTGCTGGAATGTGATGTTCCTGAGTGTCTTGGGACCCTTAGATCTGTCTAACTGGTCTTCTAACAGCTCTGAAAAACGTTTGACTTCCAGATGTCCAGAGGACTGACTGGAACCACTAACATGAGATGCTCAGTCTATTCAAACTAAACAGATAACTAATGAGAATCGTGAGATTGAGTAGTGAAACTAAAAGTAGAAACCTAAGAGATCAGATAGTTTGCTCATAAATCGGTAAGATTATAGAGTCCATCAGCCCACCCTTATTGGCGGAGCTTCGTCATCTGGGCCTATAGGAGAACAGGATCAACGGCCACAGTCTTGAGCCACCAGGCCCTGCTGGGCACCTGACCCTGATACTCCTGAAGAAACTCTTACCAAGATGTATGTTCCAACTCTGTGAACTCCAAAAATGTGCAGCTCTCTAGTGCATGTGCTAATTAAAAATGACTACTGGGGCAAAAAAAATCTTTATTTATTGTGAGTTTGTCCAAGTGTCATGTCTAAAACAACCTAATAGTCTTGACATATATAGACTAATTCCTAGCTAAATACAATTGTGGTCGACATGTTTCCGCCGGATGGGTCATTCGACCCGGCTTTCTTCAGGACCTCAACAAAAATAAAAATAGCTACTGCAAAGTAAACGCAAATCGTGCAAGTGTATATATAAGACAGTGCTTATAAAAAATAATAAATATTAAATGTGCTGGTCCGACCAGTCTGTGGCTATGGCCACCCTACCAGATAAACAGACCCAGTATTTGGAAGGTAAGAATCACCTCTTCTTTCCTAGAAAAGAGAAGAGTCAGACTATCACAACCAAAAGAGCTGCAAAAATCACTATCTCAAAGAATACCTGTTAATTAATGCCAATTGTGCACTAATATTTAAGATGAAAACCCCACAGGATGGTCACATTCATCAAATCAAAAAATAGATTGTAACTATATTGGACTTACCCAGCTTTGTGTGGGAGAACCGCCTCACCTCACCCGGCTGACTGCTCGGAGAAAGAGGCACCGCTCTGTTAGTTGGTGGAGTAAAAACAGAAAAGTTTGCATACTGCTACCAATCTGACTGCATACTTCACCCATATATCAAACATTGTAATGAGCCTATCCCTGAAATAATGGGTCGTCCTGGTGGTGGTCGTTGACTTTTATGGATTTTCGGGATACAGTAAAAATAGGGCATGACAGGGTTTGTATTGACCAAAAATCTGGCCTCATGTGGCGTGATCCACCCTTCCGCCTCTCCTTCCTCAATTAGATGTTGTATCTCCAAACTGATCCTAGGTGTGGGATCTGTGTGTAGGATTCGATAGGATTTAGTATCATTAAGCTGTCTTAGACACTCGGTCCGATAAACCAAGGTGTCTTGAAGGACCGTAGCACCCCCTTTGTCCGCTGGCTTGATAATTACGGACGCATCTCTTGTGAGTTTCTGGAGGGCCAGTTTGTCCTTATTGGTAAAGTTGCTGTAATTGGTTAATCGTTTATCACACAGTGCCATCGCCTCATAAGTTACAGCTCTTTCAAAAGGGGTAACCTGGGGCGGAACCTGGTGTGCCAAAGGTGTAAAATTGGATTCCAGGGGCAAACGGAGGGGGACTCCGTCGGTCCATTGGCAAGAAGACCAAACATTCCCGAATACTCGGAGCAGGAGGGGCAATCAGCAGCAGACCCTCAACCCGACCGGGGACTGAATGATCTGGTAGTCAACCTAAGTTCCAGGACACTCACAGCAGAAGAACAGAGTGTCCTGAACAAAGGTTTAGGCTTTGTGCCCACGTATGGGGGTTTATCCCTTCACTTTAAGATGTGAGCTAGAGAAGTTTTTCAGAAAGATACGACTCCATTTTTTCTTTAAAGACAGAGAGATGGAGGACTCCAGGTCTCTCGGTGATGTTAACACCAGTTTACGTCCAAAATCCAATTTTACACCTTTGGCACACCAGGTTCCGCCCCAGGTTACCACTTTTGAAAGAGCTGTAACTTATGAGGCAATGGCACTGTGTGATAAACGATTAACCAATTACAGCAACTTTACCAATAAGGACAAACTGGCCCTCCAGAAACTCACAAGAGATGCGTCCGTAATTATCAAGCCAGCGGACAAAGGGGGTGCTACGGTCCTTCAAGACACCTTGGTTTATCGGACCGAGTGTCTAAGACAGCTTAATGATACTAAATCCTATCGAATCCAACACACAGATCCCACACCTAGGATCAGTTTGGAGATTCAACATCTAATTGAGGAAGGAGAGGCAGAAGGGTGGATCACGCAACATGAGGCCAGATTTTTGGTCAATACAAACCCTGTCATGCCCTATTTTTACTGTATCCCGAAAATCCATAAAAGTCAACGACCACCACCAGGACGACCCATTATTTCAGGGATAGGCTCATTACTTGAGCCTCTGTCCAAGTTCATTGACTTCTTTTTGAGACCAATTGTTATGGAAATGCCCACCTATCTCAAAGATACCTCTGATGTATTACGGCTTTTGCCTGAGATAGAGTTCAATACTGACACTGATATTCTGGCCAGTTTTGACGTGGAGTCTTTGTACACTTGTATCCCCCAACTAGAAACTCTGGATTCTATCAGGGGTCTATTAGAGGCTCTGGATTTGGATAGCATAACTCCTGTCACCTTTATTATGGAGTGCGCCAGAATCGCAATGATGGAGAACTTCTTCAGTTTTGAAGATCAGATTTTTCTCCAGGTCTCAGGGACCTCTATGGGTAGCATTTTTGCACCCAGCATCGCCAACCTCTATGTTCATCTTTTTGAGCAAAACTATGTACTGAACCACAGCAACCCTTATCGTCAACATCGGGTGCTGTGGAAGAGGTACATAGACGATGGGTTGGTGGTTTGGCGTGACACCAACCTTGAGCTGTTGGCTTTTCATTCCTGGCTAAATCAACAAAATGCTTTCTTAAGGTTCACCATTGAGTACAGTCAACAACGACTATCTTTTTTAGACATCTCTATTTTTCCAAACGGAGGGACTCTGCATTGTGAACTATTTAAAAAACCAATGTCCAGGAATTCTTTGCTATCTTTTGATAGCCATCACCCAAGGGCCCTCAGGGAGAACCTCCCGGTAGGCCAGTTCCTTCGGGTCCGAAGGAACTGCTCTACTCAAGACCTTTTTGACAAACATGCCAGTGAACTTGCACTCCAACTACGGGCGCGTGATTACCCGAAGCGTCTGGTACGTCAAGCCTGGAAGAGAGCATCGAATAATGATCGCGATGCCCTGCTAGATCACAATACCTACAAGACCACTAATGATAGGCTGACTTTTGTGACTACCTTTTGCACATTATCTAACCAATTGCAGAAAACAGTGAGGAAACATTGGCGGATCGTGAATGTGACATCGGATAACATCCCGCCCCCACTGTTTGCGTTCAAGAGAGGTCCGAGTCTGCGGAACAGTTTGGTCCATACACGACCCCTGTCACAGCCCACATGTGAAGTCAACACTTTGTGGGCATTGAGTCCGGTACGAGGCCATTATCCATGTGGCACATGTAGTGTTTGCCCCCAGACGACCAAAACTACATCAGTAGATATAGGTACTAGTCGTCCGTGGATTTTGCAGCGTCACACCAACTGCAACTCCGACGGCGTGATTTATATGATCACGTGCCCTTGTGCTCTCAAATATATCGGTTACACTACACGTAAAGTTAAGTTACGTATTAGTGAGCACAAAAGTACCATCCGTTGCAAGAAGCAGTCCACTTGCCTCACTGATCATTTTCTTGCTAAAAATCACAAGGCCGATGATCTGCGATGGTTGGTGCTAGAACGTCCTGTGATCCCTCAGCATGTAGCAGACACGTCCAGATTTCTGTTTCTTAAAGAGCAGAAATGGATTTTCGGAATGAAAACTGACACACAGGGTTTGAATGATAACATTCTATGGTCCTTGATTTGAAATCTTGATAATCCCTCTGTAGTTGATTAAGACACTCTAATTTGAAGGACATTTCTAACTGACATGACACACAAACGTCTTATCAATTGCCCTTACTTTTTATGCAGCACCCGTTTGGAGTAAGGTTAAGATAAGTCTACTTTTCATCTGTGGGTGCTAGACTCTTCTGTTCACTTCCATTGAACACGACTCACTACACCTCTAAGCATCCGCAGATTGAGTAAACACGTACGACCATCCACCTCAGGATATATGTTTTCATGGTTTTTGCATATTTCGGCTTTGGGACAAGTACGGCCTAGATGGTGTCTGTGTACCCCCCAGATATAGCTCTGATCAAGTAGATCATTTACATTGTAGTTGGGGACCCGTAGATCTTTAGATTACCTTTATGGTCCCAATACTGAACTAGGTCATTATTACGGCACTTTTATAATGTGATAGTTCGCTTCAGGATTTTTGGCCGACGCTGCTTGCCTTTGAGCTTTAGTGGTTCTTGTTCTCTATGCTTACGCGCGGATCGGGACACAGTACATTCTCTTTAACTTTGGTTACTTCGCGGTTGCAGCGATCAGTGTCTTTCTCTCGAGCATGACGAGCCATACAGGTTTGAATGACAGATAGACCTACTACCGTTGTGCGCATGTGTGAGAATCAGTGTCTCTGTTTGCGCACTGAACAATTTCAGGCGCATGCCCACTGACAGGCTTGACAGTGGCAGCTGTTACAGATTAGGACTTTTCACGCCAATTACGGCGGGTTTAAAAAGAGCTCTCCTTCCGCCTGCCGTTACCTCCCAGACTGTTCGCAGCCTGGCCTGAAGTACCGACGGACAGGTAAGAAAGGAGAGCTTCTAATATTGATCACATTCTCAAGTCCCTCTTTTGTTCTAACGTTAATTTATAGTTAGATAGCGTTTTTTGATGTGTTTATAAGCAATTCCCTTTACAACGCTATCTCGTTCTGAACTTAGTTTTTTTCGATCTTTAGTAACAAGGAGTGAGGGTTTGCATACAGAGGGCTCTCCTGGGCCCTGTAGTTCTTCAGTTTGCAGAACTCTCTAGCATCAGACTTTCTCAGCTGTTTTTAAAATTGAGGTTTCATCTAGGTCTCTCCTTTCTGCAAAAGTGCACCAATCAGGGGCTGTGTGTTTTTTTGGTTTCAGGCTTTTTTAGGGTCATTACAATGTTTGATATATGGGTGAAGTATGCAGTCAGATTGGTAGCAGTATGCAAACTTTTCTGTTTTTACTCCACCAACTAACAGAGCGGTGCCTCTTTCTCCGAGCAGTCAGCCGGGTGAGGTGAGGCGGTTCTCCCACACAAAGCTGGGTAAGTCCAATATAGTTACAATCTATTTTTTGATTTGATGAATGTGACCACCCTGTGGGGTTTTCATCTTAAATATTAGTGCACAATTGGCATTAATTAACAGGTATTCTTTGAGATAGTGATTTTTGCAGCTCTTTTGGTTGTGATAGTCTGACTATTCTCTTTTCTAGGAAAGAAGAGGTGATTCTTACCTTCCAAATACTGGGTCCGTTTATATGGTAGGGTGGCCATAGCCACAGACTGGTCGGACCAGCACATATATTATTTATTATTTTTTATAAGCACTGTCTTATATATACACTTGCACAATTTGCGTTTACTTTGCAGTAGCTATTTTTATTTTTGTTGAGATCCTGAAGAAAGCCGGGTCGAGTGACCCATCCGGCTGAAACATGTCGACCACAATTGTATTTAGCTAGGAATTAGTCTATATATTTCAAGACTATTAGGTTATTTTAGACATGACACTTGGACAAACTCACAATAAATAAAGATTTTTTTGCCCCAGTAGTCATGTTTAATTAGCACATGCACTAGAGCATTGCACATTTTTTGAGTTCACATAGTTTGAACATACATCTGGGTAAGAGTTTCTTCAGGAGTATCAGGGTCAGGTGCCCAGCAGGGCCTGGTGGCTCAAGACTGTGGCCGTTGATCCTGTCCTCCTATAGGCCCAGATGACGAAGCTCCACCAATAAGGGTGGGCTGATGGACTCTATAATCTTACCGATTTATGAGCAAACTGTCTGATCTCTTAGGTTTCTACTTTTAGTTTCACTACTCAATCTCACGATTCTCATTAGTTATCTGTTTAGTTTGAATAGACTGAGCATCTCATGTTAGTTGTTAAGTCTTTGAATGGGGATTGGAGATTGCTCAGTCTTTAATTATTTTCCCTATGACCCTTATTTACATATGTTTGTTGGTTGACTGACTGGAACCATCCACGTCGCCTAAGAGACGCCTTCACTGGGCTGAAAAAACAGGTCTCTCAGACTTGGAGCTTCTCTTCAGTAGCAAATTCAATTCAATGGGCCCCCAGCAAGAAGGTATCTGGCCTTATGTAACTTAAATGTAGAACTCTTGAGTGAGCAAAGGTGCCAGACGTATCCAGCCAACACCAGGACTTCCCTGAGTGTGACGTTTCCTGCTCAGAGCCTTTCCAATTAAAACCAATGGGTATGAGCAGAACTTCGTATAATGGCTAACCAATTTCAAGAGTACTTCCTCAGTTGCAGCCATCAACCTTGCTTTGCTAGAGGATTTCAACTTCTATTTCAGAGACTGAGTCCTAAGGTAAGATCTCTGGTTATGATGAACCGGATTGGGATATCTGACCTGTGCTTAATTGTGGTTGGCCTGAAATCGCACCTAGGGCCCCCCTACAGCAACCATACACTATCACTTGTTCCTAACGCTTTCTTAAACCTTATGGTTTTTTTACTTTCCTAGGTGCACAGATGGAAAAGGCCTGTTGTCTTACTTTATTTGTTTTTTACAACTTTTAGTCAGCAGTCTGATGGTGTCCTGGCTTCAGGTGTGCAGAGAACCATCAGATATGGTGAGCTTGTCTGCAAAGGTAAATGGAGGCTGCTAGTCATGATAGGTTTGTAAATGATGCTTCTAATTTTAAAGATTGTGCATACAGGCAAGCAGACTAACGGAGTTCCATCAGGATAGGGGTGATGTGATCATATTTCTTCTGGCCCGAGATGAGATATTGTGCCACATGTAGGATGCCCTTAAGGCATGATAGTGTGGATTCTGGGAGGCTATAGGCATTACTACCATCCAAATGCAAAAGTACAAGGGATTGAAATAGCAGTTCTGAAGTGGGTTCTAGAAATAACAGTTTCATATTTTTTTTAGAAGAGATAGCTGGTACCAGGAAGTCTGTGTGTGTTTTGGCAACAAGGGTGAGATTGCGCATATTTAATGATGTTACATAAATTACTCATATTCTCTGAGCATTAAAAATTGCATGCTATGTACATATTCTCATTGAAAAACTCTGCAGATGATCGGCACGTGATGTCATTACACAAGACACATAATCATCACACATCAGCCATTTTCCAGTACTGAGGCACTGGCTGGTACATGTGTCACAGCTGCCTGCCCTGCAGTGCTTATTTTGTGGTTTGTATTTTGACCTGCAATCTACCATTGCTCTTTATGATTTACTTTGCTCTCCCTTCCCAGCATTTTTGCTGGAGACTTTTTATTTGTTCTTTGTTCTTTTTCTTTCACTTTTTTTTACTTTTCTATTTTGGTGAGTATTTTTGTTCACATGTCTTCACACAGTTTGATATTTATTTTGTTGTCAGTAGTATGGCAAATTAAAAAGGCCCGAGAAAGGCCCATTGATGCTGCCGTGTGTGCAATATATTCTCTGTGGGGTGGTTGCAGCGCTCATTTTTTGAGTGAGAATACCTCCTCTGTATTTTAGTGGCATGCATGGGGTAGTTCTCCACAAAGGGAAGCTCGGTGGGTTATACATGCGGATGCACGCAGCGCAAAACTGAGGCTTCATGTACCCTGTGCTTAGTCCAAAATCGATTAGAAAAAGTTGTCGATGGGATAGGGCCCTTCTAGAGTGTTTCTAACGTTTGGTATGTTATGATACATAAATACTAAAGTAAAGTTTTAACCTGCGTGTGTGACCTGTCAATGTATCCCTCAGTATGCCTATACCATTGTTCGTATTGGTTGTTATTTAAGGCACGTGCTTTACACAGTCACATATTTTTATAAATGTTTGCCGGATTTGCACATTTGCGCTGCCGGCAAGTGATAAAAAAAACTAAAAAGAAGGCATTCAGAAGTTGCCTGCATGAATGTGTTATCACTCCATTTGCCACTCAAGGCCTTACGAAGTTTGCTCATTAGCTAACACCAGCTGCATCCAGACGCCTCTCTGTGTGTGGCCTACCTGTTTAGTAGATGAAGATGAGTATTTCCAGTTTCCTGCTGCTCGAGAAATTCTGACAGCAGGTGGTGGAAGACAGAAAATATTCTCCCAATCAGACACTCATAGAGGTGGCAGATGTGCTTCCCACTGCTCCTCAAGGGGTTAAAGTTGGGAAAACAGTTCCTTGCAACCGATGTCCCACTGTGTACAGACTCCAGAGTTATTGGTTGGAGTTGGCGTGCTGAAAAACATTTTCTCATGGCAGTGAGGAAACGTAGCCCGTCTTAGTAGGTTAGGGGTAGGTTAAGCAAGTTTGAAGATACCGTTAACTGCTTGATAAATCTCCAAATTGAACTTGCTCCACATAATGAATCCACTAGACCCACAGGTTTATAGACAGGTCAAGACTTCTTTTTTAAAGTAGCATCAAATATATATGCTATGCAATGCATGAGGCCGGTTCTGGTAACTCAGTGGACTAATGCATCCGCTAATGGTCGCTGGCTCAAAGTGTGATGGGGACACTCAGCCTTTCATTCTGCTTAGCTTGATAAGATTTTGGTAACAAGAACTCTTATAGGTCGATAGTTACAAAGATCCCTTCATGTAAATGGGAGATGTATAAGTATGCCTAATATGTATTTTTATGTTGATTTATTTTCTTTTTTTTTCTTTTTTTTTTTTTAGTTCAAAAGAGTTTTATTAAACAATGAACAGGAAAATGCAATACAAAATATCAATTAGGGAGGAGAGGGAGAGGTAAAAGGGGTAGGAAAAGGGGAGGGGAAGGGGACTGCCAATGAAACGTATAAGAGAAAGTGCACAAAAAAGCAATGAACATGGGCATTGAAAAGAAATAAAGAAATTATATCAATCCTGACTAAACAATAAATTACAAAGAGCATAAAAATAAAACAGCAGGGTGAAATATGCAGAACGTGAAAAGGGTATCATGGGGGCTTGGGAACTTCTTGTTGAGCAGGCGATGGAAGGGAAGAGCGAGCAGCACAATTATCTAAGTATAACGTAATGGGGAGCCACAAGTCTGCACGTTTAGCTGCCAATTGAACAGGAAAGACAAAGGCATTATCAAGTCTATGGTTATAACAGACATTATACCACCACGCTTTGAAAGAAATGTTGGATGCATTTTTCCAATTGACAGTAATCTGCTGAAAAGCAACAGCCAATAGCAAATCAACAATGCGAGCAGACATATGTACGTTATTCCAGCTAGTGGACAAACTGCCCAGGAAAAGGTGAGTAAGAGAAAAGGGAATACAAGTATGAAAAATAACATTGATTTGGGCCCACACCTGTAACCAAAAATCATGTACATGTTTGCAAAGAAATAGCATGTGTGGTAGGGTAGCATTGGGAGCATCACATGACCAACACTTGTCTGGGGTAGTAGGAAATCGCTTATGTAGTGTAGAAGGAGTATGAAGTAGCCTGTTGTAAATAAAAAATAGGGATTGTGTCAACGAAGCCGCTCTGGAAGTTTTGCGCAATTTTGTCCAAATTTTGTCCCATAAGAATATCGGCCAGTCTATCCCGAGGTCACTTTCCCAATGAAGTTCAACCTCGGATTTAGGTCTAAGTGACTCAGGTGCGTGAAGGTATTTATAAAGAAGAGATGCTTTGGTGGCAGTGCGAAGGAGAGAATGAAGTCGAACAATAGGGGTGATAGAAATAGGGGGGGGAGGAGAAACCGAAAGTCGTACATAAATCTCCAGGACAGCAGCCTAGAGGAGAAGATACTTGGAGAAAAAGGATTGGGGTAAGCCAAAGGAGGAACAGAGGTCAGGAAAAGAAACAAAGGTGGAACCAGAAAAGAGCTGCGAAATCCAAATCAAACCTCGGGTTCTCCATGATTTCCAGTAAAAGGGCTTATTACAATTAGGAGATATTTATTATGCCAGATAGTGGAAGAAATGAAATCAGCCACGGTCATAGGAGGGCCAGGAGCAGCTGACAGTAAAAGCTTAAGAGTATACTTGTGAATAGGAGTGGGAATCAACGAGGGCTTACGGGAAAAAGCAAGATATTCTGTAAAAGAGAACGGGGAGAGTAAAGTACGCTCAACCTTAAGCCATAAAGGGCAGGGCGAAGTGGAATCTTGTAACCAGAGGGAAGCTTGACGTAATAAAAAGGCCTTCTGGTATGCAGGGAAGTCAGGAAAGTTGACACCACCTTCAGAAGCCGGACGGATGAGCCTAGCCCGAGACATTCTGGATTTTTTGGAGTTCCATAAAAACGAGGATAACGTTGAGTTAATCTTGGTAAAGAATTTCGCTGGAATGGGGACTGGAAAATTGGAGAGTGTGTATAGAACAATAGGAGATATCATCATTTTAATAGTGTCAAGACGTCCCCACCAGGAGAGGTATAAAGGATGCCACCTTGCCATGAGATCTGCAATCTTCTGTGAGCATTTGGACATACACAAAGAAATAGTGTCTGAAATTGAGGGGGTAATGTATAGACCTAGATATTTAATGTGGGACGGACTCCAAGTAAACCGAGAGTCAATAAATTCTTGCTTGAAAGTAAATTTGGTCAGGGGAAGGATCTCACATTTATCATGATTAAGTTTATATCCAGAGATAGAGGAATTTTTTTTTACTTCAGTCATGAAAGCAGGGATGGATTCTGCAGGTTTAGAAAGAAAGAGTAATATATCATCTGCATAAGCAGCGAGTTTAATATGCGAGTCCTCAATCTGGAAGCCATGGATGGCAGGGTTTTGACGCAACCTGGAAAGGAAGGGCTCCAAAGCAAGGTTGAAAAGAAAAGGGGATAAAGGGCAGCCCTGGCGAACGCCTCTACCTAGGTCAAAATAGGAGGAAATTTGACCATTAGCAAATACTGCCGCTCTAGGATGGGAATATAACAGGGAAACTAAAGAGATAAATCTAGGACCAAAACCAAACCAAGTGAGAGTGTGGAAGAGATAGCGCCATTCAACACGATCAAAAGCCTTTTCGGCGTCAAGGGCAATCGCTGCAAGTGAGTGCTGGTAGTGGGAGGATTTTGACAGGATGTTGAATAAGAGTCTAGTGTTGTCCGTAATATATCGGCCCTTAACAAACCCAGATTGCTCCTCGCCTAGTAGATCGGGGAGAAGGTGATCCAGTCGAATCGCTAATGTTTTAGCGAAGAGTTTGTAATCAATATTGACTAGAGATATGGGCCTGTAATTTTTGCAGTACTGTGCATCCTTCCCGGGTTTAGGTATGAGGCAGATAAGGGCATCCGAGAAAGTCCCTGAGGAGGCACCGCAAGAAATAAAAGTATGAAGTAGAGAGTGAAGTCGTGGGATCAACAGTTTAGAAAAGTGAAGGTAGAATTCGACGGTAAAGCCGTCAGGACCAGGGGCTTTGTTGGGTTTGAGATGTTGCAATGCATTAAGTAGTTCCTGTTGTGTGACTTCCGATTCTAAGGAGGAAAGATCTGGAGGGAAGTCAGCTGGTGTATGAATGGTGGAGAAGAAACGAGCAAGGGAACTGGGGGTAGACTGGGTTTCAGAGGTATACAGGGTTTCCTAGAAACGTGAAAATTCAGCGAGAATATCAACTTCCATATGCTTTAAATTATCATCAGAGTCATAAACAGATTCAATATTTAACTTATTGTGCTTAATCTTCAAATAATTAGCTAGGAGCTTTCCTGCCTTGTTCCTACCCCCATAGAATTTAGCAGTAGACTTCAGCAGGTACAAGGAGGCATCTTCTGTAGACTTCTCATTAAACTTCATTTTTGCTGCAATGAGGGCTGTCAGGCTGTCAGCAGAGTGTGAGGTAAAATACGCATGTTCCAGTGTTTTAATGTCAGAAAGGAGATTTTTAGTAAACCTTCAGGCGCTCTTACGATTGTTCGCGACGTAACTAATAATAAAGTCACGTGCTGCTGCCTTAAAAGCATCCCAAATAGTGTGGTCAGGGAGGGTATCGTCATCGTTAAGGAGGAAAAATTCATCAAAAAAGGAAGTAAAGGTGGCTGTAAATTTGGGGTCTGCGAGGAGGGAATTATTAAAACGCCATCTTCTGGGGCCAACATTTTTAGTGAGTACATCAACACTTGTAAGGACGGGAGCATGGTCAGAGAGCAGTATCGGGCCTATCTCAGAGTGTAGGAGTGACTGAGCGAGGTTGTGGGAAACAAAGATGTAGTCAAGTCGTGACTGGGAACGGAGACAGGGAGAATAAAAAGTGTACTCCCGCAACTTTGGATTGGAAAGGCGCCAGGAATCTACTAGTTTATGCTGTAAAATAGCATGGCTAAACAGCTTGTGGGGCTTGTTGGGAATATAAGGGGCTTTGGACACCCTATCGATAAAGGGATCAAGAGGTTGATTACAATCCCCCGCCAGAATAAAGTTGTGGTCCATAAATTTAGTTAAAAGTGGAGAAAAATCAGCCCAAAAAGAAGGTTCGCCTGTGGTAGGACCATATACATTGAAAAGAGAGACTGGAACACCTCTAAGTGATAACTTAGCATAGACCCAACGACCAGAAGTATCCGACTCATGGGTGATAACCTGGAGGGGAAGAGACTTGCGACAAAGAACTGCCACACCATTGCGTTTGCCATCACCTTGTGAGAAAAACAATTCACCCACCCAACCACGCTTAAGCTTAACAGATTCAACCTCAGTTAAATGCGTTTCTTGGAGGAATGCAATATCAACATTCAATTTGGCAAGATGTGACAGAATCCGCTGACGCTTAATCGGAGAATTAATACCCTTCACATTCCATGACAATATATTCAACGACATGACAGCAACTTATTTATAAAAAATGTGAGTAACAAATTCAATGAGAGAAAAGCCCATGAAAAGTAGAGAGGACAGAAGGAAAAAAGAAGGACTAGTGGAAGCATGTTGAAGTAAAAGAAAGAAAACAAGTGGTCACAAGTATGAGCCATATCAAGAAAGGGAGAATAAAATGCAACAGCGTCGGAAATGACCCAGAAAACTAGAAATAAGGAAGAAGTAGAGAGAAACATGGAGTCAGGAGGACAGGGAATGCAATTCTTACAAAAGACAGGTGCAAAAGCAATAACAGAAGGCAGAGAGTATAAGAGAATAATAAAGACACTGGAGTAAGGAGCCAGAAGGGGGAAAGAGGTTGAGAAGCGAGTGTAGCAGGAAAAAAGAAGAATGCAATCCTCATAGGAGCAAAGAGTTTCGATCAGTAATAATAAATCAACATGAAAATATGCGGACAAGAACACAAACATGAGAAGAGGTAAAAGGGAAGGGAAAGGAGAAAAACCAACGGATGTGCCAGGAAGATAAATAAGGAAATAGGGAAAAAACATACCTACAAAGGGAAGATACGAGAAAGGGTGGAGGGAGGAAGGAACCACAAGGGTGAGGCAGCACACCGAGGAGCAGCGAGGCTGGGGTCGGGAGACATCATCAAAACACGAGGACAAACTCCTGTAGGACGAAAAAAGGAGAACAAAGGATTAAAATGTGCCGGGAAGTCAAGATGGAACCATGACTGAACACGGAAAACAAGGAACAGCCATAATGCTTAAACAATAAAAGAGACATTAACGATGCCATCCGAAGGAGCAGAGAAATTCAGGTGAGCTATAACCATTAAAAAATTCTAAAGAAACATAGCATAACATTCATAGCCATAGAAGAATTATAAAAACAGTATTCATCCAAAAGCAGAGGATGATGGTCTGGAGGCATCCATAGCAGAAGCTTTGTGCGCATTAATGAAACTTTGTAGGCGCACTGGGTCCTCATAAGTTGTAGTCTTGTTATTGTGGGTGACTTTAAATAAACACGGGTGATAGAGGCCGTATCGCGCCCCCATCGCCCGCAAATCCGCTCTTAGATTTAGAAAAGCCTTTTCGCCGGGTAGCCGTAGCCTTGGCATAGTCTTGCGCAAAGAACAGGGGAGATCCAGACCAGGTAAGATTCGGAGAGGCTTTGGCCGCCGCCAAAACCATCAAAAGGTCAGTGTACTCCAAAAAGTAGATGATGACCCCTCTAGGTCTCTGAGATGGAGAAGTAGAGGAAGGTGGTCGACCCAACCTGTGAGCTCGTTGAATGTTGAAGGACCTGTCCTGTGCCAGATGCAAGAGCTTAGGAAGGAACGACTTGAAGAAAGTGATTGGGTCAGATCCCTCAAGTCCTTCAACCAGGCCATAAATACGAAGGTTGTTGCGCCTGTTTCTGTTTTCCAACTGCTCCACTTGTTGTTGAAGATCAGAGACTTGAGATTTCAAGTTGGAGACCACAGAGGATGTTTCTTGGAACAACTGAACAGATTTTTCAACTAAAGTTACTCTCGTTTCCATTTGCGACCAGTTATCCGTAAGGACCTGGAGCTTAACATTAGTCTCTTCCATAAAAGGACGCAGGGACCTTATCTCTTCTAACAACAATTCCATGGATACATGGCCCGAATGTTTTGGAGGCGAAAGAGAATTTGACTTGAGTCTTTTCGTGTTAGATTTAGAGGTATCCTGCGGGTTCTTAGATGGATCCATTGGCGTATCTGAGCCAGATGAGTTAAGAGAGTCTTCTAATTGCGACAGAGCAGAGAAAACCTTAGAATTATTCACAAATTGGGGCGTGGTAGAACGAGGCAGGCGCGACATTGATTTAAGTCTACCCATGTGGCGAATCCGTGGAATGGCTAGCTCATTGGAGGTCACAGGAAGCAAAAATGAAGACAGCACAAGAAAGAGCACAGCAGGAGTGCGACGACGTCTGGATACCGCAAGAAAGGAGTACAGCTAGCTTCAGAGCACCGCAATGAAAACATTCATCTGAGCGCACACAAAAAAGTGAGTGAAGCCGTCCGGAAAAGGATCAAAATATCATCCATGCGTCAATGTAGAGTAGAGAGGTGGCACCAACTCACTACGTAATTCAAAGTGAACTCAGTCAGAGGAACAAAAAGATGAAAAGAAAAGTCCCATCACATACCTCACAAAAGTCCGCAACGCATAAGAGCGTCAACAGCAGAGGGCCTCCAGGCGCGGTGTAGTAAAACAATTTGCTGCTTACGAATGAAAGCAGATGAGAGGGATAATGATGAGTTCATGACTGAGAAAAGGGCATATGAGACCAGACCACTCCATGAAGGAACGTCGTCCTTGTGCTTTAAAAGAAATAGGCAGTCCAGTAATGCTGACGCTTCATAAAAGGATGAGGAAACAGGAAAACAGGCATATTAAGAGTCGTTAAGGGCTTGGGAATTACAAGCATGGAGAGCGCTGAGCTGGCATCACAACAGCAGCCTCATAGTGCGCGTCGCTCTACGAACTCAAAATGGCAGCCGCGACCTGACAGGACTTACAAATGCAGTTTGCAGCGTCACGGAGCCTCCAAAATGCAGTCGGAGACAACGAGTAGGGTCAGGGCATATTCCTACACTTCACCCGTCGATTGTCATCAGGAAACCAGGGCAGGAACCGGCATGTCTTTCAACACCGCCGCAGAGCCTCACTGATGCGCCGCCATCTCCCGCAGGCGCCAAGCCACGCCCCAATGTTGATTTATTTCCCATCATGTGATTCAGCAGTAATTATTTATAGTCAGACATATATACGAGGGTGCATTGATTAACAGCATGTCAATGACTGCTCTATCAGCCTTTCCAGTGGCAGACTGATGTATGACTGATTTTGCACCAGCCTTGCCAATCTTTCAGAGGTGAATCTAACATGTGACTAACGGTCCTGCTCTGTACTGATGTCAGGCCAGCAGTGTCAGTGTAAATGCAGGGGCTACTAACAGAGTGGGTATGGTGAAGAAGTCTAAAGTCTGTGTTAAAGAAGTCAACCTCAATAAATACTTGTGATCACTTTGAGAGGGGAAGAAAAGGGTCGCCTCTGTTGTGTGATGTGTAAATATATCTATGTATATATGTATTTGGTGCTTCTATGACACAAACCTAGCCAAAAGGCGAGGAACGCTGTACATGGTCAAAGACCTGGTAAAGTGAATGAGTAATAGAAGAGAAAGTTGATTGTTTGATTATGGATGATTCATGCATTGTGATGTGGTGTTCTTTAAAGAGGCAAGTTTTCATATCTTCCCTACATTAAAACAGTGTTATGGAGGTCCTGATGGATATGGGGATGTTGTTACCGATCTTTGGTACTTTTACTGAAAAGCCCTGTGTCTTGTTTTTTTTCTTTTCGACACATCTTATTCGGCAATCTGATCACTTCCTCGCTGTGGGTGTGCATAAAACACTCTAGATCTTGACCTTGTCCGTAAGACAAGCTTGGGTGCTGGGTATGATGTCTTTGTAAATGATGCAGCTGATTTTGAAGATGATGCAGGCTGGCAAAGGGGAGCCAATGGAGTTCCATCGGGATAGGGGTGAAGTGATAATATCTCTTCAGTTCATAGATGACATATGCTGCTACATGTAGAATGCCTCTAAGGAGGGGCGGTTAGTGATGTAAAGGACAAGGAACTGTTAGCAGGATAACAATGAGGGTGGAAGGGAATGTAAGATGGGTATGGTTACCGAACCAACAGCTGTGATTGCCCATTTACTGATACCTTCTTTGGTTGCTACTATTAAGTGGCTTTCTATGCATTCCCTGAAAATTAGGACTATCAGAACACACAGTAATGGGGGATGGGTAAGGTGAATACTGCTATCGATATAGCGAAGTCATTTTATTCTTTCTGGATTTCATTCTTATTAATAAATGTAATGATCTAACATTAGATAACTTTGGTCTTTTGAAAGCACGACTCATCCATTTTTAATAGTGCGTGAATTTGTTACGATGTGCATTGTTAAACATATTTTGAAAAAAAATGTTTTCTATTGTTTGTAGAGTTACACAACTGGTAATGTTTAAAAAAGGAAAACACAGAAACAAGATGTATAAATGACAGATCACTGACAGAATATCAGAACCAATAATACAATGTGGACAGATTATTGTGTCTAAATATAGAGGACCAGCTTTTTGAGAACGTAAGTGAAAATAGGTAAGTATTGAGTTACTATTCTTAATTCCACATCTACATACCTTGAATATGCGTCAAAGATTGTGCCAAGCCCAAAATCCATTTTCATTGTGGTTTATTGAATCCAAATCATGTGGCAAACAACGTCCGATGCGTTTCGGAACAGCCGTTCCTTTCTCAGGTTTGACATTTGTAATTAACCATTACATATAGTGCACACTGTGTAAACATAGAAAAAGGACTACATTGTTACCTTAAATGTAAGGCAAAAACGGCATCCATTTTGGAGTGGTGAATTCGTAAGTGATAACATAATATTAAAGTGGAATAAATTAACCAAAAATTTAAATCAAGAGGAAATAACTCATGATAAATATCATTATCCACAATATGAACATATGGGATTGGTTCATATTAGCATACCCCAAAAAATCGAGTTATAGGTGTTTTTTATGCATATAGATAGTGTGGTTAATACTCCAATTCTGCCCAAGTGGGCCATGTTAAATCACAATAACTTGATAATCCAAAGGTGAAAGTCTAGATTTTTCACACAATATCCCATTTAGCCCCCATAGGCAAATTTCAGCTGTTCAAGTTCATGTGTGGCTCAATAATTAGAGCGGCAGACCCTGATGCAGAGGTCTAAATCGGGACCAGGGTTCAATTCCCTGCCTCGGCGGGTCTTGGGCTCAAAAATTCCATGGACATGATAATTCTCGCCTCGGTGCCTATTCCAATCATGGAGTCCCACTCTGCAACTCTGGGCAATAGCTTGCTTAATCTCCACAACGGCCCCCACAATGCTAAGGATGCCTGGCCTCCACCTTGGGGGTGCCCAGGAGTGGACGCCTCACAGGGAAAGCCAGGATGGGTTCCACAGCGGTATTCATACAAGCGCCTTGAGACCCTTGCGGGTGAGTAGTGCGCTATACAAGTATCAATTTACATTTACATTATCCGATCAATAAACATCGGGAATAAATTCATATTTGCATAACCCACAATATCGCGATTTCAATAAACATACATCAGTGGTTCTTAACCTGAAGTCTGGTGACCACTGGGTATCTGCAAAGCCTACTATGGGAGTCCACAACTGTCTAAAAAAAATTAATAAAGTGTATTTAAAACAAGAAACAAAATGTAATATGTAATATTTTAAGACATTCTGTAAAAGGTAAGGAATTTTAAATTGGAGGCTCAAAATTAAGCTAGTATGGAGTTAAGACAGATTTTGTATTCCTTGCCTCACTCTTAAGTGATACCAACTTCTCTATGGAGGTCCACATACACACGTCTTCCCAACAGTGGATCATTTGTCCAGTCAAGGTAGCTGTCACAACTAGCCACAACTATTTACCAGGGTGTGGCACTACCTGAGCAGTCCTTGAAGGCAAATTGTGGCACTAGACTGTCTGCTGTTGTGTGGGAAAATCAAAATGTTAGACTCACCACTTAGCAAAGCTAATTTCCCAGCCCCTATTTCGATATGTACACCCAAATCTACATTTGTGTTGTCTCATACAATGCTACACAGCAGATGATATTTGTTAGAAAGTGAAAGAGTGCTGAGACTCCATATCACAGGATCATTCTAATACCATCCGGACTGTCTCTGATCTCCTTTTGTAGAATGGCATTGGAAGATGCCTATGTAGCAATGACAGGAAACGCAGATTGCAGGAATGCAGAAGGTGAGGGTTGGTCAGGAAAGAAGTGTATGCCATCAAAATTCAAGTGAGATGTCAAGTGAGATGTCAATGTGTGAGTAAAATCAGTGAGCATACACGTACTTTAGGCTCCAAGTCACATCTATTTGGATACTATGATCAGAGGAGAGCAAAGTCTGCACTCGCTTCATGAAGTTATGTGTGTCACTCTGAAGTGTGAAGTTGAGATATCACGCACACCAGTTCTTTCTCTGAATGTTATTAAATCTTAACAGGTAGTGGCGTGCTGCAAGAGGAGCGACCCCTAAACCAAGGTCGGTAAGTAATGATAGTTGCACTGCCCCATCCGGGGTGGTGTCCCTCTATGCGCACAGCGCTGTGGGGTAACGAAGTTACCAAGTCTTCTCCAACGAAAATTGAATCAAAGTTCATTTATTCATGATAGAAAATTCTTGTGCTGTATTACAGATTTCACATGTTGTGTCAACAACGGTACCAACGGATATCCTCAATGCATTTCGGGTTGGAACCCTTCATCAGGAGGAATCCTATAACAAAAATAGGAGATAATGTAGCATGTCCCCTCAGGGGATTCCATAATTCAACAAATAATAAACAAAAGAGAACCACAGTATTTGACCTAAAACCATATACAAATGAATATGTGACATATTCCATCCGGGATACCAAACACTGAGAAAGTACGCAATAGAACGTGAAGGAACGCAATTGTGAAAAATCACCAAACGTGTGAACGTTATATCCAAACTAACCGCTGTATTCAGTTTAACGCGTGTAGATAGTGCGCCGAAGTAAAACCCGGTAACGGCAACACAGAGAAAGTGCGCAATAGAAAGTAAAGAAACGCAATTGTGAATCACCAAACGTGTGAAGTTATACCCAAACTAACCGCTGTATTTAGTTTGATGCGTGTAGAGAGTGCGCCGTGATAGAACACGGTAACGGCAACAATGAGTGAAATAAAACCAAGCACCAAGGTCGGAAAGGTTGATTAATTGGGGAAGTTACCTCGGCTCGTTAGTTAGACGGGCATCTCCAAAATGCTCCGATCCGGAAGGATGTTTACTGTGCGTGTAGCCGTGTTAAGTATAGAAAGCAAATAGTCAACAGAAAAAGAGGACTCGAAGTATAGCGGCCATCTTAAAGAAGGAAAATGGGCTTAAAGTTATGACGGTGTCAAACCGTAAGTGTAATGAACATCGGTAAAAGATAAGTCAAAGGAAAAACATGTGTGTTTGCAGATAACGTGAGATTAGTTAGGTGCAAAGTAACTACAAACTGAATGTGAATTCAGCTTATGGTATCAAGTATTAGTTGGAAGGAAGTTGTGTCAGGAACAATAAAGCTATAGAAAGTCAGAAAAAATCAACAAAAGGTCCAGAGATATATTGAGGAAGAAATGACTAACGTATAAAGAGGAATAGGTTGAAAGAACAAGAATGGGTTGAAAAAACAAGAAAATATAAGAGAAAATAAGAAAGAATAAAAGTGCTTGACATTGAAAACATTAAAAAATTTAAAAATTGAGTGTCTTTCAAATAAAGCATGAAATGTTTAAACATTTGTACATTCTCGCAGGCATCAATACAAAGTCAAATAAAGCAACTGAGTTCGAGGCGGTCATTCAGTCCAAGGGGTACCATGGAGTTCATTTTGTATATCCAAGAGATTTCTCTTTGGATCAGAAATTTTCTGTTGTCACATCCTTCTCTTAATGGAACTGTCTCACACACTAGGAAGCGTAATTGACTGACATTGTGTTTGTGTTCATTGAAGTGTACAGCTACTGTGGATTTAGGGTTGTTATTGCGAATATTACTTTTGTGTTCATTTAGTCGAGTTTTCATCTTTCTTTCAGTTTTACCGATATACGGCAGGCCACATGGACACTTCAACATGTAAACAACGTTTTTAGAATCGCAGGTCGCTGAAACAAAGAGTTTTATGTTATGGCCCTTGTTGGATGCTGTATGTTGTTGCCTGTAATGATATTGTTACAGTTACCACAATTGTGGCAAGGTATGGTACCCTTATATTCGGAAAAGCACTGTGGGGAGCGTGTTGGTTTTAATAACTCCATGAAATTCTTGCTCCTTTCGTAGGCAAACAATGGTTGATCTGAAAAAATCTGATTGAAGTCAGACTCCATTTGTAGTAGGGGCCAGTGCCTGAGAATGGATTTCCTGATGTTGAAACTTTCGGTTGAAAATTTTGTGACCATAACCATTCTCGAAGGTGATTCTGAAGATGTTGGTTGTTTGTCCAACAATGCTCTCCTTTGTTTGTTTAGCGATTTATCAATGGCTTTTTCAAAGATTAGTAATGGATAGCCTCGCTCTACAAAGCGTCGTTCCATGTCCAAGGTTTGCTGGGTAAGTTGTTGCGGTTCAGAAATAATTCGTTTTATCCTGAGAATTTGTGAGTATGGTAGGTGACGTTTAAGTGATGGCTGATGAAAGCTGAGGTAATGTAACAGGTGGTTTCTGTCCGTGTCCTTCCTGTAAAGTGTGGTTTGGATGTGTTGATCAACAATGTAAATAGAAACATCTAAAAAATGTATGTGTGTGTCACTGATGTGGAAGGTAAATTTCAACCTGTCGTTGATGGTGTAGTGTACCACCACTACACTATGATTTTTCTTCCATTTCAGTGGTCCAAGCTGGCCAAGAGGAACAGGGACACAGCAGGACATCGTTGAGGCACCGGCGGCCACCAACTCTGTCCACAACTGAATGGGAGGAGGAGAAAGGACCTTCAACTTCAGAAGGCAGGGGAAATGCGCCCACCCCGACAGAGCAAGAACACACCTCAAGTGCTACAGACTGGGTGGAGGCTGAAGACATTGTAGGGGGGTTAAGAACTGGACACTTCTGGCCAGGGGGAGGAGATCAACACTCCCTCTGACAATCTACAACTTGTGTTTGGTTATGTGTCCCTGGGGCAGGTCACACCACAACCTGGGCCTGCCATCAGACCCTCCCTGACTCTAGAGGCCGCCATTCCATCGGGATCTCCAGCTACATCCCCTGCACCTAGTCCCCCTCTAAGAGCCTGCCAGGAAGACCCTAACATAGGCTCTGACCCCAAAACACCACACTCTCCATGTCCAACTTAAACCCCTCCCTAAGGTGATTCCTGTGGCTGCATCCCAGGAAGTGATGGGGGCATGTGAGGGGCAGCCAGACATGTCTTCTCGCTTCATGCTGCAGCTCTGTGTATGTTGCGAGAGGGACATGCAAGATCCATGGCCAACCTCACTGCCAGTATCAATTCCTTGGGTGCAGCCATGTTGTCTGCCCTTGCCCATCATCCCTCCCAAACCACCCTCAATGTTTCACCTGTACTTTACCCCACACTGTTTCTGACATACTCATCATGTATTCCAACCCCATGTGGTGCCTGGTCCTACACCTGCCAGCCAGGAGCCTTCATCAGATTCTGAGGATCTGAATATTGTAGAAATTGAGGATGACGAGAAGGACAGTTGACTTATTTGACTATGACTTTCTTTTGGACATTTACCTTGCCCTTTGTATATAGGCTGGTTCCCTAGATGCTTCCTGACATGTTTTATTCATGTTGCCCAACCCCCTCCTAATCCCCTTGTCCATTATGTATAAGAGCAATATTTGCTTTCCTTTCTCCCTTCTAAACAGACTGATTTTTGCTTATCTTTTTTCATCTATTTCATTTACATAGACGTATGTTTTGAATCAAACTTTTTCGTTCTTGTTCACCTCATTGTAAATGTTGTGTTCTAAGTATGGACATAAACCTTGGGAGTAGTTATTTGCTCTGCATATGGTAGTTTACTTTGTTGCACTGATGGGGGTTACACTTTTACATGTGTCACTCACACACATTCATCCTCACATGTTTAGGCCACCACAAAGATAAACAATTGGCCATCAGTACATAATACACATCTTAGTCTTGACTTGTGAAGACATTTATCTTTTATTTACACATATTCTGGATGATATTTTTCCTGTGGTCAAGAGGGATCGTGTTTACGACTTCACAAATTTGGTGGTGATGATCGCTGTGATTAAGTGTGTTTGTATTGTTACAGACATTTGGGTTGGTGTGGTGAATCTACCTATACAGGGGAAATGCCGGGTTAAGGGGTGGTGGTGGATGTGCAGTGGGAGGTGGGTGCAAGGGTAATGGTGGTGGTGGTGGTGGTGGCTATGAATTCTTGCAGCGAGCCTGTGTAGCTTGTGGTACAGGTTGGTGGGTGTGATGTGCTGCAGGCAGAACTGATGGCTCCTTTCCCTACTTTGACATTGAAGGGAGACTTTGGATCAGTTTTAACATGCCCTCAATCATCTTCATGGCCAAGGTATGGCGTCTTGCACTTTCTTCCCTATGGATGGATATGATGTCATTTATCTTCGTTGACATGTCTTGCTAAGATGCATCCATCCTGTCCAACACCTGGGTCAGTCTGTCCACCACCTGAGGTATTTGGTACATGTTCTACAGTGCCTCTGGCATGTCTGACAGAGTAGCCCCTATGGCCCGAATGTCCTGCCTCACATCAGCCTGCTGTTGGACGAACGTCTTCTCCCACGGGCCACCACAACTATTTGCTAGCCCCCTCTGCATGGGACAGCCATGGATAAGACCTTCAGGTCCACCAGTGGGGGGTGGAAGGTGGTAGTCTGTAGACAGGAGATAGGTGCCTTGGGGATACCTGCACCACACCAGGGGTGGTAAGTTCCTCAGAAGATGGAGAGAATGCGTGGGATGCACTGTGTTTGGAGGAGTGTGTAGGCGAACCACCACATCTGTCCTAGATATGAGGGCTGAGAAGAAGTGATGTTTGTGGTGGGGAATCTGAGAGCTGTGGCTGGTTAGTACTATGCTGAGAACCGGCAAACCTGGGCTTTGGATAATGAGGCACTGCACTGGCCAGTGTATCGAATGGTCTGGTCAGGGCAACTGAGTCTTCATCCTCTGTAAGGAGGGCCAGTTAGTCTCCTACATCCTCCCATTCATCAGCCTCCTCTGGTACTTCCTCCTCCTTCTCCTCTTGCACAGTACTGACAGCTGCTTGCAAGAGTAGTGGGTTATCCCCTTCAATTGTCCATCATTCACCACTGGTGGAGGTCCATTGTCCTGATCATCCTCATCACCTGGAAGACAGAGGTTGCAACAGGATAAGTTATTGACCTAGTATATGATGTGGTGTAACACAAAGGTTGATTCTACTGTACTTTGCGTCAACAGAGGCTGCATATGTGGTCTTGTTTGGGTACACCTACACTTGACAGCTCACACCATAGCACGGAGGTGCTGAATGGAGATGTACAATACACAAGCAAACTCACCAGCTCAAGCCACAGCTCTGTGTTGCTTTGAGATCCCCCCTGATGTCAACTGCTGAACCTGGCTCGTCATAGGTGTAGTTGAAGACGTGGTCCTGAAATCCAGCAGCTTGAGAAGGAAGTGACACCATACCTAAGGATTTGCATGACTAACATGGCACATGTGACATACACACAACTGAATGGTATGTATATAGCTTTTTACACACCAACTGTGCAGAAGGAGATTTGAATCTTTGGAATGATTTTGGAATTCATAATAGGGAAACACTTTATGGCATGCTTACCTGATGGACAGATGCAAGTGGGTTTCACTGCTGCAGACAGGATGTCTTGCATACCCTGGGGTGGTGTTGACTGCAGCACTGATGGAATACTGCCAACAGCTGTTATGAGACATACATGTCCATATTCAAGTACAGAGGATGATAGCAATGAGTTAACATGTATAAACCCTCCAGTTGAACCGGGGTCAGAGGCGAGGATCCCTCCCTCTGCACCACCTTCCAGAGTGCTATACCCTCCCACCTGGAGTGGTACCCCTAGAAGACAAACTGGTAGGGACACAGAGTACAGATGTCCCGCCCTCCAGGTCAGGCAACACCTGAACCTGGCTTCCCAACCCAGGGACCTACCCTTGCGGTTGAACACTTGCCTGGCGCACCAGGACTTCATTGAGAGCTCATATGCCCCCCCCCCGAGGGTGACAAACAACTCATGTGTCATGTGACAGTCTGCTCGGCGCAGATCTCCCGCTCCCTGTCCATCTGACAGTGCATGAAGATCCCCCAGGACAGAAGTGGCGTCATCATGGTCATTCATTGGTGACTCAGCCCTTCTGGCTGGCCCTTGACCCACTGGTTCTTCCACTGGGGACTCTTTCCCCCTATCACGCCTCAATCTGGACTTCTGCACCCTCCACTTAGGAGTGGCACTGCCAGAAACCAGAACTAATGGAGGCCTGCTTACAGACACTCGCTGTTCAGTAGACACTAGGGGATCCCTCTCATCGGGCAGCCCATCAGTACAGACTAGGCTCCCTATCTGGTGTTCCCTTACAGAACCATCCAGTCCCTGAGACTGGGTTTTGTGCACCTGGAGACACACAGCCCCCCACTCACTCCGTCTCCCCTGAGACAGTACTGAGCTCCTTCTTATGATGTTGTAATGTTATTTCTCTAATGTTGCGAAAGGCTGACCGGTCAAACTTGGAATACTTGCGTGTTCCATATGGTCCGGTCATTCTCGGAGTAGCGGTTGCCAGAGGCAGGAGTCTGGGAACCCTGTCTTTGGAGAGGCATTGAATAAACTTACTTCGTGGGACCTTCCTGTGTCCAGTTCCTTCTTGAACATTTTGGTGACGATTTTCTTCAAAGCTCTCCATCGGCGGGGATTGAATCCACCTTCTCGTCCGCCTCGATTTCTGAACTGTTGTTCTGTTTCCAGATTGGTTGCTCCTCTGCTCTGCTGAATTCTCCTGTGGCTGTGAGCAAGCGTGTTACACACACACGGAAGGTACTGTATTTACATGAATTTTTCTTCCTGTACGGATCGCGTTTTCACTTGCGCACGCAGCGCTTTCCAACTGCGAATCAACGTTGCTAAGCAACAGCAACTCTCTCTGCCAACCTTTTCATTTTGCCAATCAATTTCGTCATCACGCCCACGTATGTAACGTAACGTGCGGCCATTTTACTGCAATTTCGTTGATTTGCCAACCATTTGCCAACCACTGCCAACCACAACTTTGCTTCAGAAAAACCAAGGTATTTCACAGCGCTTAGTTGTTTTGTTGTGTTAACTCTTTCCTCCAGCCTGTTACCGCATATACCTCCATTATCATCAGTTTTGCAGATCATATCAACAGTTACTACAGTGATCTGCACACCTTGTTATAGATGTATTTATTCTTTTATTATTTGTTTGATAAATTACAGGTATATTGCTTACTATTTACATATATTGTAGTATCTTATACTATATTTCGGCAAGCTTATTTTTCTTCGCTTTATTTACTTGTTGTTATTATGGCTGCCTCTCAAACAATAGCACCTCCTCCTGCCTTTATGATTGAAGGTGATACTCCTTCAATTGAATGGGAGGAGTGGATTGGAATTTTTGAAAATTATCTGGAGGCTATTGATTGTCTTAGGTTCCAAGCGTCGAGAGACAAAGTCATACTATTAAATTCATTGGGAAAAGCTGGCCAACATGATTTACATTTTTACCTGAATTTTTAGGTGCTGATGGTGAACCTATTGACAATCCATACATTGAAGTTAAACAAAAGCTTTCTAAGTACTTTGGAAAACAAGTCAACATAGGTGTGCAACGGCGCAAATTTTACACGGTGCCTCAAAAGGACAGAGAGACTGTTGACCAAATGGTCACTCGTCTAAGAGAACTTGCTATCAAATGTGATTTTGGCTCCATGACTGATCAACTCATAAGAGATCAGCTGATAGTCCAATGCAAAAATAAAAGGATGCAAGAAAAACTTTGGGCCGCAAAGAATCCAACACTTTTGGTAGCCAGCTCTATTGCCAAAGTTGTTGAAGAATCTGACAAATGTATGCAGGAAATGCATTCTCTTGAGCAAAAGAAAAAGGACGCTGTCAATATTGTCAATAAAAATGTGAAGGAACCAGACAATGATCCAAAAAACACTGACTCTAATTACAAGCCTTCAACTTCTAAATTCAAACCTAAAGTTTCACCTGACAACAAAACTAAGTTCGTTGGCTGGTATCGTTGTGGCAGCATGAGTCATGCTGCTGCTTTTGCGGGGTGCTTTGCTAGAGACAAATTCTGTAAGAAATGTGGAAAGAGAGGCCACATTAGCAAAGCTTGTAGGAATCCATCTAAGAACAGAGTTGCTTTTGTAGAAGAAGATTCTCTGTCCCCTGATATTTCTTCGTGTATTGAAGATAATTGTCCTGGTTCTTTGCAGAGACCTAAAGCTACATTTATTTTAAATGTTGTTCCCATAACACTTGTGGTTGATCCAGGTTCAATGTTTACCATCATTCCGTTCCATGTTTTTAAGGAGTGTTGGCCTAACAGTGTTCTTTTGACTAGTGATATTACACAAAAAGGTTATGGTGCTGAGGTTATTGACATTAAGGGTGTCATGCAAACCAAGTTTGAATTTAAAGGGAAATCTTCTTCAGGTAAAGTTTATATCTCTAATGATGGCCCTGCAATACTTCCTTGGACTCAACAACATGATCTACATATTATTATAGATCCTAGATCTGATGAAAAAGTTTTGGTTGTTTAAGATTTTCCCAATATTGACTCTGTATTAGCAAAATACAAAGATGTATTCCGTACAGATCTAGGTAAACTTATTGGCTATGTGCATGAAATTAAACTTAAGGACCATGTTCACCCTGTTAAACATTCCCTAAGGAGAATCCCTATTTCCATCCGGCAAGAAGTCAAGGAAATGCTGAGGACATGCAGAAGCAAGATATTATTGAACCAGTTGAAGCATCGGAATGGCTTTCTCCGGTGGTAGTTTCCCAAAAGAAAGATGGTAAACTCCGCTTCTGTGTGGACCTCAGGTCCCTAAATCAGAACATCATTGTGGATAAGTTTCCTCTCCCTAACATCTCAGAGATGGTACTAATGATGAATAAGGCAAAATTCTTTAGCAAACTTGATCTTAGATCAGCCTATCATCAAGTTGTTTTACATCCTGATTCTTGCAAATTAACAGCTTTTCTGACTATTGAAGGGGTGTTTCAATTTAAGAGGCTTCCTTTTGGTCTAGGTTCTGCAGCTAGCGTTTTACAACGTATGATGCATTTTCTCTTGAAAGGTCTAAAGCATGTACATTATTTTCAAGATTACATTCTTATTACAGGTGACAATAAATTTGAGCACAATTGTAATTTAGCCAAAGTATTACAGATTTTACTTAATGCTGGTCTTACCTTGAGAAAAGTTAAGTGTACATTTTTAATGACTGAAGTAGACTATTTCACAATCTGGTGTGAAACCTAAAGAAGATTTGTTGAAAGCCATTAAACTTGCAGCTATCCCTTCTAATAAGGATCAACTTAAATCATTCATGGGGTTAGTTGAATATTACTCCAAATTTGTTAGTAATTTTGCCCATAAAACTGAAGCCTTACGTTTGTTACTCAGAAAAGGTACACATTTTCATTGAGACGCACCACAAAATGAAGCCTTTAATAAGATCAAAGATAAGATTATTAATGCTGGTATTCTTACTACATATGAACCTGGGAGAGATACTTTTATCACAGTTGATGCGAGTGCCCATGGCATTGGGGCCATTTTGTCTCAAAAAAAGAATGGCATTGAAAAACCTGTTGCTTTTGCATCGCGTACGCTCAGTAGTTCTGAACGTAATTATGCGGTCATCGAACGTGAAGTATTAGCTGCTGCATGGGGTGTGTTGAATTTTCACACCTATGTATGGGGCACACATTTCACTTTGAGGTCTGATCACAAACCTCTTATTAGGATGTTATCCCCAGGTGGTGCTAATAATGGTTCGCCCCGATTAATGAGATTTGCTGCAAGGCTACAAGAATTCATATATGATATGGAGTATATATCTGGTTGGGAGAATGTCCAAGCGGATTGTTTATCTCGTTTACCCCTTGACATTGAACAAGATTTTGATTTGGATGATGAAATGGTGTGTCCTGTAGAGCATGCTTGTTCTGAGGAGTTTAAATCTATTTCAAAGGATGAGTGGCATCAGGCAGTCATTGATTATCCCGATTTTGTGGAATTAGTTAAATATATTCATCATGGTTGGAAGCGTGAAGGAGAAGTTAAGCCCACATTACGGAGCTTTGTCAAACTACAGGAGGAACTCAGTGTTGGTGTCTCTGATTATATAGTTATGAGAGGTGAAAGATTTGTTCCTCCCAAGACGCTCAGAAAGAAACTCTTTCTTTTAGCTCACGAAGGACACCTTGGATAAACCATTACAGTGAAACGTCTCAAGCGTAATTTCGGGTGGCCAGGCATTGATGATGAAGTTCGTGGTTGGGTTGAAAATTGCGTATTATGTAAGGAGAGTGAGAAAAGATTAAAAGTCAACTCACAGACTGGTGGTTCTATTTCATGTCAAGCTGGCTTGCCATGGGAAAAGGCTTGTTTGGACTTTATTGGTCCCATGGATTTTCTTTCTTCTGGGTATCGATTTTCTATGGTTTTAGTGGATGTGTTCTCAAGATGGGTTACCCTTGAGTTTTTGAGGAATATCACTACCAGTACTGTGATCAAACATTTGAGGTCCATTTTCTTGAAGGAAGGTTTTCCCCATGTGCTTGTTACAGATAATGGTACTCACCTTATGTCTTTTGACATGCAAAGTTTTCTTTCAGGTTATGGCATCCGGCATGTGTACACCTCTCTTTATAACCCTCAAGGGAACGGCATGGTCGAACGCATGAATAGAGTGGTCAAAGGTACTATTCAGTTGGCTGTTCAAGGAGGTCGTGACATTCAAAGATGTGTGGATGATATGGTGTGGTCCTACAATACCACTGCACATAGTGTAACAAATGAAATTCCATTTGAAAAAATGCGTGGAAGAGTAGCCAAAACTAAACTCACTCCTCAATGGTTGCATGACAAGAGTACGTTATCTTCTCATGTTGTGCATTCCAATGATTCTTGTAAAATTGAAGAGGGTGATCTTGTTAAGATAAAATTGGGTAGGAGAGAGCCAGGTTTGAATAAGTTTTCTCAGCCCTTAAAAGTCGAACAAGTTCATAGATGGGATGTCGTTTTAGAGCATGGGCAGAAATGGAATTTCAGAAGAATTGCTCTTGATGCTAAAAAGGGTGCTTGCGTGTTTGATGGTATTCCCTGTGTCCAACAACCAATGGCTTTCAAAAGTTGTTCTGGGGCCGATCCGGCAAGGGAAATTCCCGTTGTGCAACAACCTAAACCCATTAAAGGTTGTTTTGGGATTAAACAGGTACGGGAAACTTGCATTTCAAGGAAATATAGTGACTTCGTAATGTATTAAGTTTTTCTCCTTTTTCTCTTTGCATATATATATATATATATATATATATATATATATATATATATATATATATATATATATATTATTTTGTTATTATTTATGTTTTATGTACTTACCTTATGTATTGCATTGTTTTTCCTTCATTATTTTTTCTGTTTTCTGTAAGAGAAGAAGATGTGTTATGATGTTGTAATGTTATTTCTCAAACGTTGCGCGAGGCTGACCATGCGTGTTCCATATGGTCCGGTAATTCTCGGAGTAGCGGTTGCCGGAGGCAGGAGTCTGGGAACCCTGTCTTTGGAGAGGCATTGAATATACTTACTTAGTGGGACTTTCCTGTGTCCATTTCCTTCTTGAACACTCCTACACTCCTTCCACTACACTGGGACCTAGCTGGGCTACTCTGAACCTCTTCTACCACACAGAGTGTGTAGGCGAACCACCATATCTGTCCTAGATATGAGGGCTGAGAGGTAGTGATATTTGTGGTGGGGAATCTAAGAGCTCTGGCTGGTTAGTGCTATGCTGAGAACCGGCAAACCTGGGCTTTGGATAATGAGGCACTTCGCGGGCCAGTGTACCAAATGGTCTGGTCAGGGCATCTGAGTCTTCATCCTCTGAAAGGAGGGCCAGTTAGTCTCCTACATCCTCCCATTCATCAGCCTCCTCTGGTATGTCCAGTATAGGGTTTATACTCTAGGTTGGAGGGCCAGGTTCAGGGTGTCCCCCCTGACCTGGAAGCCCAGTTGCAGGATATAACCCCTGAACTGGTGGGCATTTTGTGCAGGACACCTGCCACAGGTGCCCTGGCAATTCTGGAAGGGGGTACAGCTTCATGTGGTAGGGTGTAGAGCCCCGAGGAGGAGGAGGACAGGGTGTGGGAAAGCCCACACCAACCTGCTGTCCAGCCTGCGGGTATAGGCCTGGGGCTGGTGAGTCAGTGCCAGGATGTCATACCTGACCTGACAGGAGGGAGAGTGGACAAAGGGTGCCAAGCACCTTGGGCTACTGCCACCCGCTCTCTGACGCCACAGAGGTTTGAGAGCCCTGAGAGGCATAAGGCCTGGGTCTCATCACTGACCACTGTCAGTGGACACTGTGGCTTGCTGTCTGTCTGTTGGGACACACCTGTGAGCAAGCTACGGTTAGGGGCTGCACAGATGGTGTCCACAGGTCAGGAGAAGGGTTCCCCATGGGTTAGCTTGGTGGGCCCTGAGAGTATGGACAGAGGGATCCAAATAGGTTCAGATTGGCGTAGAACTGGAGTATGCCCCTGCTGTTGCGGGCCAGGGTCCAGGTTCTATCGTCCAAAGCAGGGAAGCCCATCAGGGTAGTGTTTGGTCTACCCTGCTTTTTGGCTGGAAGGGTGTTGTGTTGGACTTGGCACTTTTTGCAGCGTCATCCCTGAAATTTATGCCTCCCTCCTGTATTTTTTCTGACCAGTTTTTGTTGGTTTTCTGACTCTGGGCACTTTACCACTGCTGATCAGTGCTAAAGTGCACATTCTCTCCCTATTGTAAATTGATGAATGGATTAGTGACTCCACAATTGGTGTATTTGATTTACTTGTCAGACCCTAGTACAGTGTACTGTGGGCGCTCAGGGCTTGTAAATCAAATGCTGCTGGTGGGTTTGCAGCACTGATTGTGCCACCCACCGGAGCAGCTTGTAAACTGTGTCTCAGGCCTGCCATTGCAGAACCTGTGTGCAGTCTGCTATAGCCATGTTGACTTGGCAAGTGCACCCACTTAGCAGCCCCTAAACCTTCCCTCTTCTACATGTTAGCCACCCCTAAGGTAGGCCCAAGGGCAGGGTGCATTGTATGTAAAAGGTAGGACATGCCCTGATGTGTGGGCATGTCCTGATAGTGAATTATAGCCATCTTTGTTTTTCACTATTGCAAAGCTACCTGTCCCCGTAGGCCAGGATGGGCAGTTTGATTATCACATCTTATAATCCTAACTGACTCAGGGAACTACGTAGAAATTCAAATTTTGTACGCCTGAACTCAGAATGATAAAATTCATTTTTTAGTGAAGTTGATTTTAATATTCTGTGTTTGAAAATACCACTTTTAGAAAGTAGGTATTTTCTTGTCTAACTATCCAAGCCTGCCTCTGCTAGGTTGTGTTTCCATGTCTGGTTTCTGAGCGACAGGGGCTGGGGGGATTCAGGAAACAGGGTGAGTCAGCACAAGGCTGAATAGACCTATCTGCATGAGATGTGGTAGGAGGAGTAGCACCTGGGCCTGAATAGGGCTGTGCCTGCCTTCCACAATTCGGGCTCCACCCCTGTGGTGCGTCTGATGACCCTGGCCCACACTGTGAAAGGAAAGAAGGAGTCCTGTAAACAAAGTGCTCCAGGACTGCACAGAACTGGTTTGGACTAGGCACAGACACTCTCTGCCTTCAGAGACAAGGGATTTTGTTGTATAAAAGGGGGGAACCAGACCCCAGAACTTTAGATCACTTCTGGGAATCAAGACGGACCTTTGCTGAGGAGAAGAACCAGGAAGCTGAAGGAGGAGACTACCCCTGTGCTGTGTGTTTGGAGGTTGGCCTGCAGTGGTTGCTTCATTGCCAAAGAAAGGAGAAGAGGACTGAATGTGCTTTTCATCAACTTGAAGAAGAATCTCCAAGGGCTTGAACTTTGATCTTGCCTCCTGCCTGAAGTCTCAGGGATACAAGACTTCACCAACCAGCTACCCCCTGAAATCCCTTGCTGGGAATTGAAGTGCCTGCTGTTGTGCTGGGCCTTCTGAGAGACTGCGTGTCGCTGGGAGCTGGAAGTGCAACTCAACTACGAGAAGCGTGTCACCACCGCAGCAGTTGCCATCGCATCGCCAAGGAAGCGTGCCGCCGCTGTCGCCATTGCATCACTGAAGCACGTTGCATCACCGGAGAAGCGTGCTGCCGCCGCATCACCGAAGAAGTATGTCGCAGGGACTGTCGCGGCCAGAAGATCATCGAGTTGCCGCACGGCCGTCGGGCGTGCACGCATCGTATCAACATTGTTGCATCGTAACCAAGATGACATTTTGTCGCATCGCACCGGAGAGAAGTATCGCATCGAGGCGCCATCTTGTTGCATCGTACCAGAGAGCAGTAAGAAACCGACGGATCACCTCCCCACACAGTAAGGAAGCGTGCCAAGCTACCAAGGGGGTGAGCAGGGGTTATTTTAGGAGTGGAGCCCTTTACACTGACTAGACGCAAGGGTCCCTATTTGGTCAAAGGTACCTACTTCTGCCAACTAGAGACCCCCAAATCTAACAGCACTGCACTTAATTATCTCTTGGGAAGCGTTAAAGCAGACAAAAGCTACAATATAAGGTGCCAATGTTGAATCTTGGTACCATGAGAGGTAAGAAACCCTCTCTCCTCCCGCTGTCGCCCAAAATTATGCACAACCCTGAATGCATGCTGGCTGTCAGTATAAATACTGACAACCAAACCTTCACTCAATTTACAAGCTAGGATAAGGGCAGCAAGCTCAGCAGCTGGAGCCAACTGATAAGGGACCCGTGATGTCTCTACCAACGTCCGCAACATAGTGATAGCATGAGCTGCAGTGGAAGTGCCGTCTGGTAATTTAAAACAGGAGCTATCAACATATCGTTCTTCTTGGGTGTCAGATAAGGGAACATCAGTCAAGTCTACCCGTCTGTCTCTTCTTCCATTTGAAAAATGCAGTAATGTTTGTCAACTGCATTATTCTCAGAAGGGAGGGGTAGTTCCGAGGCTGGATTCAGAGTGGCGCATCTTTTATCGTAATATGTTTAGCAAACAATGTCAATTCATAACCAGTAAGACGGGCACTGGTGAGGTGCTGTGTCTTTGTCTCATTTAAAAGTGTATCCACAGCACGGGGTACCATAACAGTGAGGTCTGTATCAAGTACGAGTCCAGCCGATTGCCTGATTGAAGTGGCCATAGTCGCGACAACTCGGAAGGGCCCTAGCGACAGGGTCAAGCACAGCAGAAAAAAAGTGCAAGGCATCTCTTTGTCTCCAATTTTCTGTGTTAAGACAGAAAGTGCACAACCAGCCATCTCCTGAACATAGAGCACAAACGGTTTTCTATAGTTAGGTGTGCCAAGCACCGGAGCCGAACAAAGAGCAGTTTTTAATTGCTCAAAAGACTGCTGACATTCTGGCGTCCAAGGCAAAGGCTCATGCACTGCTTTCATTGTAACGAGTAATTTGGGATCCACTGGCGACAGTAGGAAGTAATACCTATAAAAGCTCATACATCCTTTTGAGTTTGAGGATTGGGAATTGTATTAATGGTGCTGATGTGCTCAGTGGTCAAACTCCTACCCTCCTTCGACAGTAGGTGATCTAAATAGGTAACCTCCTGTAGACAACACCAACATTTCAAAGGAGATACCTTATGTCCAAGATGTGCCAAATGAAACAACAATTTCACTGTACCGTCCTTGCAGTCTTGTTCCGTATCGGAAGCAATTAACAAGTCATCAACATACTGCACCAATACATTACCTGGGGAAAGCAACTGAGAATCCACCTGACCTTTTAATGTGTGACTATAAATACTAGAACTCTCCGCATAGTCTTGAGGAGCACAACAGAATCTAAAGCTTTTGCCGGCCAGTGTAAATCCAAACAAATACCTACTCTCCGGATGAATAGGAATACTGAAGAATGTGTTTTTTTCAAATCAATAACAGAAAAGAACTTAGCACTAGATGGGATTATCGTTAAAAGCATAGTAATGTCAGCAACTACAGGAAGCTACAGAACTACAATTTTATTAACCTCTCGCAAATCAATCACAAAGCGATAGACATCATCAATAGCATCAGAGGAACCCAAAGGTGTCCTCTTAAGAACCGGAGGAATAGGACTATTGTAAATGTTGGCAGATGTTTCTTCAACTACTCCCTTTCATATCAAATCCTGAATAATTTGAAGAAGAACCCGTTCCCCTGCCTGACGTATTTTATATTGAGGAATGCGGGGCAAAGTAGAATTATCTTTAACTTGTATAGAATCTGGCGGGATATGCAAGAGAGCCACGTCTGTATCACCTGTGGCCCATAGTGTGGTGGGTACCTGAGCAAACTCATCTGGAAGGGGCACATCCTGGGACAAACACTGTCTGGTGCTCACATCCGGACCCATAGTAATATAAACACCATCAGGAGAACAATAGATAACAGCATGCAACTTTGTCAACAAGTCCAAACCCATCAAATTTTCACCACAATTAGATGTTAACAAGAATGGAGACTCCACAATAAAAGGACCAACAGTAACGGCAAGGGAGCACGAAATGGGGCTCACAACCAGTACACCAGAAAAACCTACTGAAACTTTATTTTGCCCATACAAGGCCGCCCCAGGGACCATATGTAGAGAGACAGAACTTTTTGTCGGCCCTGTATCCACCAAAAAGTCCATAGTCAAACCTTGCAAATCCACTGTGATATAATGACCACGCTGATCTACAGGTATCTGAACAGGTCCCCCACCCTGTCCCTGGCTGTCCTAGCTATAAGACATACCTGTCACATCATCCACATCATAATCATCATGATAATACTGTCCATCTCTAGGGTCATCAAAATAATTATTGTCTGAGCAACCCGCAGGTGCTGCAGCATTCGGATTTCTGTCAGTCCCATGGGCTCTACCACCAGAACCCCGTACTCTAGGGGACAAAACATTCTGTAGAAGCACAGGGCACTGGCTATGCCAATGTCCTTCCTCCTTACAATAAACACACTGGTTTTGTCCCAAAGGTGTTGTAGTAGGCAGGCTAGTACATGGGAGTTGTCGAGAAGGATCTCCCGGTCCCCTGCTATTTCCCCAAAATTCCTGCTACAACAACACTTTTGTCTTTAAATCCTTGTGTTTTTCATCAGTTATATCCTTATCCACCTGGCCTCGGTGCTCATAATATTGAGCCACATTCAAAATAACAGATGGAGAAGACGTAGACCAAGTACTTTCAGACTCTTGCAAATGAGTCATTATTTCAGGAAGAAAAATAGTTACAAACCTGTCAACAAACAAACAAACTCCTCCCTCCGTGGACATATCCTGCCCACTGTAATCCAAAAATGAATCTTCAAACCTAGTAAAACACTCAGATACACTCTCATCCATCTTCTGTCGACAGGCTGTCAATCTGTCTCAACTTACTTTCTTAGGTGGAATAAGTGTATGTATATATTTAATGATACAACCAGGCAAAGCGAGCATCTGCGCAAGTGGCTTATCTCTAGGCTTCCTATCTTGATCCCATCCCTTAACAACAACCCATGTACCAACCAACTCAGCAACATCTTGAGTATGTATCTGGCACCAAATAGCAACTGGAATAAGAAGACCAAAAAACATTTCAATATCAGCAAGAGACATTACAGTAGAAGAGGCAGCTTCTGTTAAATCCTTATAATAAGCTGTGGGATTTTTCCTAGGATCGGGTACAGTAGCCTTAAGGGATAATACCTCACTTCTTTTCCATGGAGTATAAACCCATTGATCCTGGAACGTGGCAGCCACGGCCGGTCTGGTGGTCACGCCACGCTGATTTATCAGTGCAGGTATTTCTGGATGATAAATTGGGTGGACTTCATGCATAAGAAACTGAGTTATTTGAGTAGGGCTCTTATCATAAAATCGACCTTGATAAGAAACTATGGTAGAAACATAACCAAACACCTGTCCCTGTTCTAAATCAGTAAAATAAACATGGTCTCTGTTATCAAATAAAATTTGGGGAGCTTTTGACCCAATGTGTGTATGCCAAAGATCAATCAATGTAACAGACATATGTTAAAGAGCATGCTGTTACAAAAGGGCTCAAAATCACACATAACTCGCAAAATATCTTCCACACTATAAACTGCATTATGAACCCACCGCATGGCCTGATTCTCTGTTGTCATCTTCTCTTCCTCCCCTGCTTCAGACCACATCAATGGATCTGTCCGTTCCCTAACTCTCGACAAATCCCTATCTTTAAACCCAGGTATAGGGGTATCAGCATACAACAACATCAGGGGATGGATAACTGTCGAAGGAGGGGTAAACGGATTAGTAGGGAGTACTGTAGTCAATGATTGCACCGGAGGAGAAAGAACAGACGGCACAAGAGTAGGGGCAGTGGCTGTAATGGAGGTTATAGTTGTCAAGGATGGCAAAGGAAGAGAAAGAATAGGAGGTACAGTAACCGGAGCTGTGGGTACAAGAGTCGTAGATACAGGGGCAGCTTCAGTAGATGAGAAAGGCTGTTGTGTCGGCAAACGAGCAACGGGGTATATTCTCTGTGGGGCATATGGAGGCAGGGGTCTAGTATTTAACAACAACTCTAAAAAGGTTTCATCGTCCTCTTTGACCACATAAGACTTGTCGATATGCAACAAAATCTCCTATACTCACATTCTATTCCTGTCTCCTGCTTTTCTCTGTTATACGCCACAGCTTTCTGTGTAAGAGTCTGCATCCCTCTTTTCTGTGCATCTGTCTCCACTTGTAACCGTCTTTGCTTAGCCTCTTTCTGCCAAGTTCAAAGAGAGTCAAGCATTGACTGACTACTTCGTCTCTTAAACAACTGTTCCTGTAAAAAGCCAATCTTCTGTTCATCAAAAGAGCCTGTCAAAGGCCACTGCAACTCGGCATTGTCCTTCGTCTATTTGTGCCATAATGTACTAAACATAATAGGTCCATGACCATGTTTCACATACACATCAAAATTAGGGCTGCCTCCAGGAGGCGCAGCCTGTGCTTCTTCCAACTGACCATCTGCAGAACAACAACGATAACACAAACTCCAAAACTTACTGAAACTAGGCATTGTAAAGGAAAAAACAAAATTGCTATTTTACCTGGCAAAGTATTTGCAAACACTTTTTATCAAGACAGCCCTTACACAATACCAAACTCCAAACTAAATGGTAATATATCCACAAAGAAAAATAAACAACCTCACCTGATATCAGTAGTACAAACAAACTCCTCAGACCAAACAGTCAGATCAAGGGTTTCACAGTTCAGGACTCCAGTTGAGATGACCACTAGAAGAGGCACCGTCCGGTGGGACAGAAGGAGCAGCTACGAATAACAAAACTCTTCATGCAGGGATCCCTGACCAGTCAGTCCGACCCGATGATGCCCTTATCCTCCCCCCGTCTGCGGCAAGGAGATGGATCAATCACCCGAAGGAGTCCCTGTTCGGGTGCCAACTGAAGGAAGTGACCCGCTTGGGGCCACCTGGGTCTCCTCGGACCACCTCTCAGCCTTCCATACCAAATAGAAGAGTCGGAAGAACAGTAGAGAATATACCAATAGTTGTTTTATTCAGATGCACTCATAGTGGAGCCCCATCTGCACACTCTCCATGAATGGTACAGAGGGAACTGAAATCAACAAGCATAGAGATACATTATGTATGTTTCATAGTAGAGCAAAGGCATGCCCGCAATGGAATTTTCCAGGCTGATACAGCTGGACAATTAAATACAGAAAAAATAGGTTTCGGTTCTCATATCTCACATAACCTAGCACAGGCCAAGGTCGTTTCACCCTGCGCCCTCCAACAAGACAAGTGTGAGAGGGCCTCTATCTAGTGAGAAAGGTATGCACTAATATGAACAGTCTATTCATTACTGAAGCAAAACTTCAACAGAAATGAAACTTACCAGAGGCTTTTTCTAGGAAACTGTAAAGGATTAGTTTCAATCATTATTCAAAATGGCATCTGAACAGAAAATGGTGCCGCAAATGCTAACTTATGTAGGGCACTGCATATGCAATCTCGGGTCCATTCTGACAGATCTAAAAAACCTCCAGAGGACTGGGAGGATGACCCACAGATGTCCTGTGGGTGTGGGGGTAGTCAGTCTCGGTCTGGCGAATTGTGCGTCTGGGGCTGAGGGTTTAATCGGTAATGCAGCAGTCTAAGACGGGATAGTCGCGATGAGCCAGCATCAAGACTGAAGTATCCGGGGGTGGTATTTAGTTCGACATGGGGTCTAGTTGCAAATCCAGGTCCCGTTCGGATCCTGGCAGACCTAGTGAGGGCGATCGGCGACCGCTCATCGCTGTGTCAGTTGTCACTTGTGCCGTTCTCCTTGTGTGTCACAAGCATGTATGTGCACAGTGTTTTCTGGTTACACTTACATTCAGTGTAAACAGTGCTGTTACTATTGTTTCCCTACACTTTTTCAAAAATACATAGTGCCAGTGGCACATTCTTCTACTTTGGAGTCTCCCATGTCTTTCCCTTTTGCAACTATATGTGCATGCTTATAAAATAGCCTAATTTGAATGTTACCTGTTGAGACATTGTTCATGTTATGGAGACAAATGATGAGCAATGTTTACCCAATAGTATCTGTATTGAAGATGGCCAAGAAGTCAACAAATACTAGGAAGGAACCAGGAACACAAGTAGAAATTGCTACTGTATGTACATTAGTTTCTAGGGCACTGCGACCGTAAAACAATGTATTCATGAAATTAGGTTGGAAAGTTGTGCAGTCAAAAAGATGAATGTCTCCACAGTCCAGTTTCTGAAAGTCATGTGATGAAAGTTGCTAGCACACCTTATGTGGCACACATCTAGTTCCACCATGCCTGCTGACATTTTTTTTAATTAAACCAAGTATCAAATTACAAAATGAATATACAACAAGAAAGTACTCATTATATGCTAAGCAAACGATGGAAAACATGAAATTCTGCTTATACACATAGGCCAGATGTTTTACAAGGGACCTAAGTATATAGCAAATATTGCATGAAGTTTGGGAATAAATAATCAGAGGAGCAGGTTCATGGGTGGTGTTTTCAGTGTAACGCCACCCCAAATAAATGCATTCTTGACTTATTCATTGGGTATTGTGGTCTGGGTCGGATCTGCAATTCCTGTGTTGGTGTTTCACGTCATCCTGGTTTTAACTTGTTCTTTTTTTTTTTAAATCAGGAACTTAAATATATATAGTGACCAGCTTTTCAAAAATGCAGCTTCTGGGGGCGTTGCAATGATGGCCGCAAAGTAGGAGTGCTTCATCTCTGTTCCGCACCCGGCCTCCCTTTTATTACCTATTCTGCCCCTGCCTGACTGCCAGAGTCACGTCAGAGTGAGGACAAAACGCCCCAACACGGCTGGAGCTCCCAGAACTTACAGTAGCGCTCTGACATCTCTCCACTCACACCACTGCTGACCGCTTCTTTCTGCCTGGTGGTGGGAGGCCTGCTGCCGGAAGCACAGGTGTGGTGGAGAGACTGCATGGCTCCCATCCATTGGGTGGCAGCAGCATCAACTCCCCCATTGAGTGCCTTGAGGACGTCACAGACAGCGAGGAGTTCTGGGTGTTGGCCAGCTTGATCTAGCTGAGCTCGGGTGGTGCAGAGGCCTAAGGGTCCTACTGCAAGTGCTCTTATGATGCTGGGGACATCGTACCAGCAGCTGCAGCCTGAAAAGCTTGCCCTTCATGGGGAGTGGACAGTATACTCGACCATTGCCTGGATTATTCTGTGGATGAGCCCCGGTATCTGGGATACCTCACTGTGATGGGGCCCCAGCAAAACAGGAACGTAAAATGTGATCTTAGAGTCCAGTGAGCACCAGGGCAGGCTTCCATACTCAGAGAGGCCGGCCTCTGGGAGTAAGTGAACTGTACTCTGCCAAGAACTGCATCTGGCCCGCCCCAATTTGAGATAGGGGAGAAGGGGAAACAGCTGTCAAGAGGCTGGCGATGAGAGGGAAGTCCGGGGCCCCATCTTCTTCTTAGTGGACCAAGCAGGAGATCCCAGTGGGAAACCAGATATCGGCACACACTGGGCTGCCGGCTTGACACTCTGCAAACATCAGTACTACAAGAGGCCCATTGCTGAGCCAACACTGTTCATACTGACCTTCCCAGGCCTGACCCTCTGCAGTTATGGTGGTGCCAAATCATTCAAAGACTCATCCTTGAGAGACATGCTCACCAAAGCACCCTCAGCGAAAACCAACACACAAGGTGATCCGAGTCCCGGTAGGGATCAGAGCAGTTGTCCTTGCCACACAGAGCCTCACCAACAAGGACAGAACCCCCCTTGACTAGGGCCTTCATGGGGGACCTAGAGCAAAGGATCCCCACTCTGGAGGAAATCACTGACCTGAGGGAGAAGTAACTAGATGCCTATAGACAGGAACTGGTCAATCTTCAAGATCAAAATCTTACGCTGCATGTGCACCTGAAGGACTGGGAAATAGGTCTCGCAGATCAAATTTATGCACTTGTTGGGTCCCTGGGGGGTGCGGAGAAAAGGTACATCAAGACATATGTGAAGCACATATTTCACTAGATTCTACCCAAACTGGCAATAGCAGATATACAGCTGGACAGAACCCACAGAGTCAGCCGAACCATGAACTCATGTGGAGCCCCACTGGACATCCCAACCTGCCTTCACAAGTACCACCAGAAGGAAGCCATAATGAACAACGCTCGCCAGATGAATGCCATCCAATTTAAGGGTGCTGCAGTGCTCTTTTATCAAGACCTAGCACCGGGTATATTACAGTGTCAGCAGAAACTCAGACCTGTCCCCAACTTCCTTCAGAGAAAGTCAGTGAAGTACGGTTGTGTGCATCCCTTCCTACAGTTTTTTACCTGGAATTGAAAGGCACATGTGATCTACCTCCTAGTAGAAGCTGCAGAAATCATCAACCTTACTGACCTATCACCTTCAATATATACTCGACTTTGGATGTTTCAACCATCATGACATGCTGGGACATAGACTGAAGTGTCACCAGGCAAATCAATTGCGAAACCTTTGGAGGAAGAGATGCAGAGAGAGCAACATGTGATTCTCAGCAAGCTACTGTCGGATGATTTGGAAATAGTTTAGTGAATGCAAGATCACACACCTTGTATTCACTCCCACGGGAACGTGCACCTCTACAGCTCTGAGGGGCCAGGCTGGATGAGTACCTGGTGTGCATTAATTCCTGCTAAAATGAAAGATAGATCCTATGGGTATATTTTGGACCCACAGTTAGTCTGGATTACTCCTGTTGGGGGGAGTGCATATTTGTTCATTTTCATTGTTATGTTATTTGGAACCACATGTGACACCACCATACCACACCACCTCATTACGCTGAAGCCATAAGTGCCCAATACTGTGCTGCTCTAAAGACCAACAATGGCACTTGTATCCCACATTAGGCATACCTAGCTGCCTCACCCAATTCCACCACTGCACAACCTTAGCCTGAACACTAGGCGCTTTAAAGCCCCAGCGAAACACAGCACTGTGCTGCGCGTGCTAAGAGATTCGGGATGCAACTTGTGCTTACTGCTTAAAAGGGACTAGAACCGGCTTTGCTCATGCTGGTTTGCTCGACAGGTCCTGTCCTCTGGCCCAGCTAAGAGAGGGGGACTGGCCATATTATCCAACAAATTCACAGGCAAAATACTCTCCACTATAGTGGGGATACCGGGTAGACTGTTGGTGGTAAGCATAACAAATCACTCCCACACACTCCCACTCTATAATATATAAACTCCCAATGAAGCACAAGAAAGCTTTGTGGGCAAAGCAATACCTCAAATTCTGTGACCCCAGATACGGAGATACTTATAGGTGGGGATTTTAACATGGTTATGCATACCGATCTTGGTTGATCGGCACATTGAATGATACAAAAGGGGGCCTTCACTGTTGCGACCCTATACATGGCTCAAAGTCCTTAGGCTAGTTGATATCTGGAGAGCCAATCGTCCCAACATTAGGGACTATAGTTGTTTTCCATGTTGCACTAGATGTATGCCAGACTGGAGTATTTCCTTGCCATGACGCAGCTCATCTCCAGGGTGCAGCAGGTTGACATAGGAGTCATCTCCCTGTGCGATCATGCTCCAGTGTCGCTCACTCTATGGGACCTAGACAAACTCCCCAACAATGACATTGGTGACTGTATGATAACCTCCTGAGGTGACCAGAGATTGCAGATTCTCTTAGCAATCGTATCTCCTCCTATATGGCAGAGAATACGGGATCAGTCCGTCCATTGCTATACTTTGGGATGCCCCAAACAGGGAACATATAGCTCGTTCAGCTACACAGACATGAAGGCAAAGTGTGTGGAGCTGGATGAGTTGGGGAGCATTGTCGAGACCCAACATAAGAGTGCATGTTCCCAGAAAGTCTGGCGCCAAGTCACGATAGCAAGGCAGCATCTCAAATTACTAGACTGGAATGTAAGGGACTATGTGTTGTTACACACAAAACAAACATAAATCTTATATTGGGGTGACAAGGAAGGTAGAGTATTTGCTTTTAAGCTCAGGGCAAAGCAACAGAGAGGTACTGTTGCTGAAAGTACCACACCAACGGAGGATATAGCAGAGACATTCCACACACTTTACTCTTCAGACCCTCTTCCTTTGAAGTCATGCAGATGCACTTCACTACAATCTTCCGCGCTCGAAGGGTACATAATAGTATAGGAAGTCATCACTAGCATTTCCAAACTTCACATTGTAAAATTCTCAGGCCCAGATGGGTTAACAGCAGCCTTTTATGAGACCTTCAGTGCACAAGTGTCACCCTTACAGACCAAATTGTGAAACTCTTTTTTAGACACTGCTGTGCTCATCTCAACGATGCAAACAGCCCTAATTACGGTTACTCTCAACCTGGGCAGGGATCCCTCCACCTGCTCCCCATATCACCCCAATTCATTTCTCAGCTTAGACAGGAAGATTTTTCCTGGCAGTCTGTCCCGCTAACTATCCCCATAAATGCAAGACCTTGTGTGGCAGATTTACAAGCCCCTTGCGCCTCTTTTAGGCCGCCGTTGCGTCACTTTGGTGACGCGGTGGCGCAAAACCAGCGCCATGCTGCGGGGTATTTACAACGTGACGCATCTGGGAGATGCGTCACGTTGTAAAGCCCTGCGCCAGAAGTAGTCGTTCCTGTGCTGGGGGGCGTTCCATCGCAGGAACGCCTCCTAAAAGTGGCTGAGTGAAATTTACAAGATTTCACCTAGTCACTTTTGAGCCCATGCTGCGTCAAAACCCTGCGCCTGCTTGAAGCAGGCGTAAGGATTGACGCAGCATTGTAACAATAGGGCACCCCAGAGCCTTGCTGGAGTTGCATCGTGCCGCCTTTACTGCACAGATGCGTCACGCATCTGTCCGTTTTTGCCCCATGGTGCGCCGCATTGTAAATGCGGCGCATCCATGGTGGCAGAGCCGTGATGCACAATAACTGGCGCATCTCTGCTGATATGCAGGGGTGCGCCAGTTATTGTAAATCTGCCCCACAGAATCCAGATCAAATAGGGTTTATCTCTGAAAGTGGCTGCTCTGACAACACAAAACATATTCTTCACATCATGGAACAAACCTCCTGTTGCAGGGATTCTGCTTATGCACAGAACTATGCGCAGGGAACCAGGACCTCAGAGAATTGTGGTGTACCAGAAACTCCCCTCAGAACCAATAACCCCTATCCGACTAGCTTAGTGTCACATTCGTTATCCGAGATTTAGCTCAGCGGTCCCAATGTATAGACAACCCAGAACAAGCGACTTAGATACTCTCAGGAGTGGTGGGAATCCGAAATACCCGTTGGTAGCTATATATCAGTCCACAACAGAATAACAAAGACACGGTAAAGTTTAAAGAGTTTATTTTATAAACCTCGCGTCCTAAGATGCAGTACTTTGGCTAACACAAGCAGACAAATGGTTAAGATCAGAACCATCAGCATTGTTACAATACCATAGAAAATGAAAGGAGCAATCATAACAATAATGACAGTGGAAAGCGACCACCCTCCTTTCTCTGGCAACTAATAGGTTATTATTAGACTAAAAGAAGGTCTCTTAGGCTTGCATGGGGAACCCCATACCTTATAGATCAGCTTAGTGGAATCACATCACAGGATCAGCAAGGCTCTCTCCTGCAACAGCTCTTCGTTTCGAATGTAACAGAAAACATGCTGCTCTGCAATATTAAAGGACTCGTCTTTCAGGTATTGGCAGCTGTATGTATGTTATGGCTAAGAAGTGGTACAATCAACCTGAACACAACAACCTGCACCGTCTAGTGACCCAGACTCGTTCCCCACACGGTGTACAGACCAAGGTCACCGCTCACTGCCAAGGATGTTAAACAACAGACGGTTCTCATGTGAAGCAAAGTTGAGCCAGCAGTTCCCGAATGAATAACATGTAACAACAGTGTCGCGTGCAAACGCAGCAGAAGCGGCAAGCTGGCCTTCCAACAGCCGACGAGTTTATGCTAACTTAGCGTTGTACATAGGGAGTGGTTAACCCATACTACACTCCCATGTCCAAATGTCATCTTTCTCTTATCAATTGATGCTGAGAAAGCATTGGATAGAATCCAGTCATCCATTCTACAGGAAGTACTTGGTAAAACCGGAGTTGGGCCCAGATTTCAAATGTGGGTGTTAAACGGTTATGACTGCCCAGAGGTGAGGGTTCATGTCAATTGTATGATCTCAGGACCCATAGCCATGGAGAGGAGGCCCAGACAGGGCTCCCCTCTGTCTCGACTCATCTTAGCCCTTTATATTGAACCCCTAGCAGAGGCAATACATAGAAACCCACACATCACAGTAGTCACCTTTGGCCGCACAGAACACAAGATATGACGAGACGCAGACGATGTTCTCCTGACACTTACCAAACTGCTAACCTCATTTCCGGCCCTACTCCATGACTTAATCTCCTTCAGTCTGGTGTTAGGGTTTGAGGTAAACACACAAAAGCTACAGGTCCTGGTCCTTAACACCCCTTTAGAGAAACAGGCTACTCTCTAGGGACAATGCCCCTTCTCCTGGGCTATCCATCATATTACCTACTTGAGCATAAACGTTGCCCATTGGTGGAGAGTACAGTGGACCAGAATTACTCTGACCTACTCCACTTATTTTGTAAGAAATTAAAGAGATCGGGCATATGGATGGACTTACTTACCTAGGCTGTATAGCGGCAGTTAAGATGACCCTACTACCGAAAATATTGTATCTCATGCAGGTGCTCCCCCTACAACTACCTCAGGGAATGCTCTCTGCCATGCAGCAGCTGATAGAGGGGTTTATGTGGAATGTAATGAAAGGTGAGTGTAGAGGTGACAACTGTTCACCCCCATGTCTGAAGGAGGGCTGGGGATTCCCTTCCTCAAATACGACTTGTCTCTCTGGTAGAATGGCATCACAAGACCTCTGACAAGCACTGGTGCTTTATGTACCAATCAGTCAGTGGCATTCATCTGCAGAAGATTCCTGCTGCCTCAGAACCTTAGACAATTGAGAGCATATAGATCCCCAGTAATGCAGGCCACTATGATGGCCTGAGACAATGCAGCCCTACCACTGGGCCTGAAATCCCTCCCCTCCCCAATGACTCCTATAATACCTAACACTACGGTCCTGCTAGCCAGGGATGACAGTGACTTCCTGGCCTAGCAGCACCCAAATTATAAGCGTATAGGGAATCTTTATGATCAAAATGGCTTACAGCCCTTTGAACAACTACAGAGCGACTACATCCTATCAGAGAGGGAATACATGCACTGCATTCGAATATGCCACAGGGTGACACAACTCAAGAAAAAAGGACCTGCGGCCTATCCACTAGACCCTTTGAGAAATGGCTGCTCACCAAATCTGATGATAAGCACTTGGCCCTCACACCTCTACATGCTACTCCTAAGATCAACCCCATATTCACAAATGGCTGCCCGGAAGAGATGGGAGAAAGAGTTAGAACACACACTGACAGACAAGGAATGGGTGAATATATTTTATTGCATGCCCGCCTGCACAACCAGCTCCACGGGAAAGGAAGCCATGATCAAAGTCACACATTATTGGTATTACATGCTCACCCGTGTTCACATTTGGTACCTGAACAAGTCTCCGGAGTGCTGGAGGGGATGTGGCTTGCTTGCCACCCTTAGACATCTTTTATGGAAGTGCCCAAAGCTTTGGCCCTATTGGTCAACAGTACTCAGCAGTATCAATAAAATCTTCCACACAGGCATTCCCCCATTCCTACTTTACATTATATTGGGACTTTTTATTGCACTTTTTATTGCACTTACCTTACCACTACGATCACTCTGAGAGAGAGTGATGGCCCTGACTAGGCAGGCTGATTTAGCTCTGTGGGGCAGAGAAACGGTTCCAGATTATGGTGTATGGCTGCACCGTATTTGGAACCTAATTGGGATGGAGAAGATGATCTCAGCAACACTTGAGGCCAAAGAGTCTTCCTTTTGGAAGGCATGAGGCCCCAGATACTTAAGGATGCTTTGACTCACCACCAGGGACACCACGGCATAGTCCATCCCATTATTTCCTAGTAGCAGTTGTGGGTACATTGGAAGTCTATATTGTCTCTGCCAATCTACCTTAATCTGGGATATGAGCTGTTGGACACTGTGAATGATGAAGAGTGGTGTGGGATGGACTGTTTGGAGGGTGGGGGAGGGTTAGGCCAAGGTTTGGGTGAGGGCTTTGATTACTGTTTTTGTTTATTTTCTTTTATTCTCCACCATATATATCATGCCCACTAGCCTTTGGATGTAGGTGGTACTCCACTATATACCAATAAACAGATTTAAACCTAAAAAACATAGCTTATCTGCACCCATAGAAGTACTCCTTGAATGAATGCAAATTCAGCACGTTCACAAACATTGGCAGTAGGGGGGATGATTAGCTGTGGCAATCTCACATTTCAAGACATACTACTGTACAACTGGCAATCAAGCACACCAAAGGTGATGCGACGAATACTAATAAATAGTCTAACCACTGGCAAGTGCTCTGGGTAGCTTGCAGAACATAGTTTTTTGCCTACTGTGTCACTCTACACAGAGGGCCTTATTTAGGGTTTGGCAGCTGGAGTAAAAGCAGACAGGGTGGCAGAGGATTTTATGCCTGCCACCCTGATTTTACTCCGCCCACCAAATTTAGAGATATCTGTCAGTCCTGCGGACATCTCTATACATTGGCAGGATCTGTCATCATGGCGCATCCTATCTCTGTCTTTCTCAAAATACTTTATTTTGGTTAAAAACCTAAAACGTTGTGCATAATTAAAACACACAATATCATACAATTCATTGTCATAATATAAACAATGCGCATCATAGCATTGGGGGAAAAGAAATAAAACGAAGCTCAGTGTAGAATATATATCAAGCACAGGCCCAGGACAAAAACCTAGAAAACGGTCTGCTGCCAACCTCCTATGCTAAAAATCTACTGGTAGACCTATAAACCTGATATCCCAAAGGATACCCACCTCGGGCACAATCATAAGTGTGTGACAATCAATCAGTAATAATAATGTCACAAACTGTATACAGCATGAGTGACATGAAAAACATGCAATACGGAATATCAAAAAGTGAAGTCAAAGCATGAACTAATATGTACATTTCAAAACATGATAGAAATACTTTCAATAAAACATCAGTTCAAAGGCCCAGCATGTGCTAGCATGAATTAAAACTTTTTACCATTCAACATTCTAATTAAATATAGAGGGGCATATTATCAAGAACGGCGTTAAAATTATCGTCGCTTTAGCGGCAGGAAACTGCCGCCAAAGCGGCGATAATGGACTTGATAATATGCCCTGGAGAATTCCAATAGAAGCCCATGTTCTGGTGGGAACCTGGGCTTCTACTGGAATTCTCAAGGGCATATTATCAAGCCCATTATCGCCGCTTTAGCAGCAGTTTCCTGCCGCTTAAGCGGCGATAATTTTAACGCCGTTCTTGATAATATGCCCCACAATGTACAAAAATCTGCTCAGGCTCTGCCCAGGCCAAAGACAACAAGAACCAAAATATCAGTTATAAGTAAATGAAGTGCTGGTTCTAAAATGTGGAACCCAAGGCACAAAGTTCTAATCCATTTATGTCTGGGTTTTATGAAGAGTGGACAAAAAAAAATAGGATATATTCAATGTTTTCAACACCATTATTAGTGCACAGATCACATAAGATCACATTGCCTAAGCCATAATCCCACTAGGCTATATGAATTTTGATTGTACAGACTCCAAAATGCAACCCCATACACAGGGACCTAGACAACGTTGGTTGAATGGAATCTACATATGCTTCCTACCTAGAGATTGGCTTATGAAGGATGAACCTATTAGTAGAGGAGCCAAGAGAAATGAGTCTGTGCAGGACAAGATGGATATATTCCCAAAATGCAGCTTTAACAATTCCTTTGGAACTCTGCGTGATTGTACAGGTGCTGTCCCATTGATCTTCTAGGGCCAGGTTCTGATACCATTGACAAATATTTCAGAACCATGGATGATTGGTGGTATCTGCCAAAGACAGTATCTCCTATAAGACTTCCCTATATATGTGCGACTCCTCACTAATCAAAAATAAAAGAGGTCACAGGGCAGCACAAAACTCAATACGTTTAACAGAATGTCCATTAATAAGGTAATTTAAGAGGTACTCTGTGGGAGATTACTGAATGATCTTATGAAGTTGTTTTCTTGAATGGCTAGATGGGTTAAAGATGAGTACATCACAATTTCAGCCATATAATGTGCTGCAGTTTGGCTCAACTGCTGGTGAGATGGTCCTGGATCGGGATGCCTTAAAGAATTTTAGAATAGCAGCTGCCTATGGGTGAGAGTGGTCTTACTTTTCTCTAGCTGTGGCTGCCGACAAAGCCTGTAATCAAACTTAATTCCCATATACTTCGAAAACAACAGTTGAAAAGGAGCGTCCAATCAATCGTTAATGTCACTCAATTTGAGAATTGGAAACGTTTCATGCATTGTGAAGGTCATGTATATCCCATAAGGGTAGTTCAATGAAATTCAAATTGTCCGGGAATCTTGCATATGTAGTCAAATCCAACTTTATTCAATCAGACTATCAAACAAATTGCAGTCAACCAAGCCAATGCGCTTTGTCCCTTGGGACTTCATCAGAGTTGGACAATCTACCAAACACTCATAACCACGTTGTATATGAAGCTGTCTCATGTCAAGTATCTTCTTCAAACTGAACCTTAATGCCAAGTGGTATAGTAACCCTGTATAATCTTTCTCCTCCATATCGCAGCCCCAATGTGCGTGAAATCAATCTACCCATATACTTCGAACTAGCAACTCCATCTAGCACCTTATTTTCCAATCTGATTTTCCCCTTATAAAGTTTATGTTGGTTAAAGATCATTATCTTTGCCTTAGAGGTTTTTATTTCCAAGCCCTTAAGTGTACAATATGAGCAAAATGAGGCTAATGAGCTTTCCAGGCCCTTGGGGGTTCGGGAGATCCGAATGGTATCATTGGCGAACAATAGCACCGAAACAGGTAGCCCACTGAGATCGTTAATAAAGATATGTTTCTAAAGAAAAGAGCGTAGTGGCCAGAACACCCCCCCTTGTCTGACCTCCCTTCCTCACAGGAATGCTTTTGGCCAATTCACCATTAATGCCCCACCTGACCTGCACGGGATTCCCCACATGTAGCATCACAATTACGTTAAGGAGGAAAGATAATACTCCAAAGGAGTGATCTTAGAACATTATCAAATGCAGCTCCTAGGTCTATGAGAGAAATGTATTGGAGATCATATGTTACTTTAGTGTACTTCCATAAGATTAATGTCAAATGGAGGACCTGATCAACTATCCCAATTTTGATCTAAAACCTGTTTGAAAGAGTAAGAAGATGTTGCTTTGTATCATCCAATCCTCCAATTTATTAAGGACCTGGTGAGTGAAAAACATTTGAAGGTTATCCATTAGGCTTATGGGCCTACAGTTTGACGGTGATCCTTTATCCCCTTTTTGGTAACTCGTATTATTTTGGCCCTTAGCCAGGTGGACGAAACTTGGGCATCTGCAACGATAAAGCTGGAACACATGTTGATGTATGGTATCCAAATTGTTTGGTATGATTGGGATAGATCTTTGGCATTTTACCAGGCCCTAGGGGGACTACCTGGTTTTAAACTCTCTTTGGCCGCCAGAATGTCAGTCATGGAGATGAAATCAGCATGTAAAGGATGTGAAAGATTATCCCCCAGTACTACTGAGTGGACGGTACCCTGGGCTCCCACGTGAACGGTTTGATGTGGTGTTTGGTAGTGGTAAAACCCTTAGTGCTCCTGTGGACAATAATATTCCAAACTAACAGTGTGCCCCTGCACTTAGAGGCCTCAAGTAAGTCTGAACAGTTATCTTCCTCCCAGTTAGCTTTCCAAGAGCACAGGACTTTCCAATAATAGGTCCTAGCCAGTTTAACACCTGCGGGGCAGGCTTGCTTAACAGCTATAATTAATGTAATTGTGCCCTTACGGCATTCCTGGGTGAACCAAGGGGAGGAGTTTATATTTCTAGAGGTCTTTGGATAAAATCATTTTCAGAAATGACCCTATAGTTCGGCAAATAATTGCTTGTGAAGCTTGGCTAATGGAAACAGTTCCACTGAACAATTAATGTAAGGTTCATAAAGATTGTAGAATCTCTGATACATTAAAACTACTGTGTTCTTACCTTTTACAGTTCTGGACCACTTGACAAACCTACGCTTGTTCCCATCCTGAATGGCTGGGTTCACAAGCCTAGAGGAATGTAATGATCCTTCTAACGTGGGATAAGCTAATGTCGAGATCAACAGGTAATGATCACTGTCGGACCTAGCATTGACTTTAAAACCAACCATTTTATGACAGATTAAAATTCCAATAACGTGGAATCAGTCAGGCCATGAGACAAGCCTCTGGTAAATGTTAAATGTAGGTGATCCATGTAGGTCTGACAAGGACCTTCCATTACAGGTTTGCAGGACATGGGACAAAGTCAAAGAAGCTAATTGGCTGGCTGTGACCGTATGAGGTGCATAAAACGGAGGCAATAGTAGGAATAACCCCAGTTCATCTTCTTCATCTGTTATTAGTTTCATACTTTCAGGGGGCTCGACTGTGATATTGATTTCTCCCCCTATGAGTGTACGAAGCTTAATGCCACCATTGGCTAAATAATGACCCTGTCAATGTTGGAAACGTTTGAAGGATGGTTCAAACATGATGGCTGCCCATCAAAACTTTCCAAAGTTGTTTACTTATCCAAAAACCTCAGAAATCGGGAATTTCTTTGTGAAAAATAAAAAAATAATAACGCTCACACCACGGGAGATTTCTCCCTTGTAATGAGGGTCAATTTTCTGTCAGTGTGCATCACAACCAGGACATGCATAGCAGTGAGGGAGAGTTATATAACAGCCATGCAACTGTCCACTCTAAATAGGGCAACCAGTAGGTTGGCTTCCCTCTGATTGAACCTGTAAATTTTACTCGATCGGCGTAAAACGTGTGGTGTACCCGGCTCAATATCGGGAGGTCAGACCTTGTGTTAAGCGTATAAGGTACTCTGCCTGTCTGTTCGCCAAACTCTTAATCAGCCCCAGAGGCCCATCTAATGCAAATTAGTACTGACCCTGCTCCTCATGGGAACAGTCAATCCCAAAACTTGGTCATCTCAACCAGTTACCCGATAGCCCACTGCCTTTTAGTTTGGAAATGTAATATCCCCCTGCCCCCCCAATTCACACTGACTAAGCTACCCCTGTAAATAATTGAATATACAGAAATAATCCATTGGAAACTTTAAATCCCAAAGCATTTTAGAGCTGCTTCCGATCGGTTTTTTAGTACCTCTTCAAACATAATTATGTTCCCTTAAAAAAAAGGTGTGCAATCCTTGAATTGACTTTTGCTCTTTCAGGCTATCCAAAGGTTGCCATCTTAACCTTTCTTTTAAGAGCCAAACTCCCTGATAACTTTTGCCTGGGTAGAAAAGAATTGTTGTATAAGTCGTCAAATCCTTTGCTGCTGTTCAGTAGTTAGTAATTACTTCAAATCGTTCCCTGACCTGAACTGCAGCAAGAATTTTGTGTTGGGCTGGCAGGCATCATTTGTAAGTACAGTTTTAGTGCCATAATGAGTAACAATCAAACACGATCATGGAAATGTGCTGAACATATTGGTATTGATTCTTCTGCATTGAGGTGATTGAATATGGCTACGCATATGCTGATCTGTTGTGCTAATTTATTTTGCACAACAAACAATTTTCTGTGTATCGATTATGTTTTATTCTATCAGAGACATAATATGCTGTCCGATAACCTCATATAAAGTACATGGTGTAGCAAACTTGGAAGGCGTATTCTTGACTCTAATTCACTTAATAGATGTGTCAGAGGATGTTTTAGTTTTTGCGTTGATGCTCTGACATAGAATAGTGCCAGCAAGGGCATTGTGTGTACTCGGCTGGGATGACAAATCAATATCGCTGAATGCTGCGGATAAGCTGATTTGTTTCTAATACTTTTGGCATCTTGCTCCTTCATATCGATTTTTGGAGAAGTTAGATTTTGACAAAATTAAAAGAAATGAAGCCGAGGCTTTTCCTCGTCTCTTAATATTCTAAAGGGAACTAACTTTATGTGTCAAGGTAAAGTACTGAAAAAAAATATGGTCAGTCTTGGGCTAATATAACACAACGCATATACAGGTTTTGCTCCTAGGTAGAGTTTGTGACGGGATCCCTTTCTTTTTCTCTTTTTTGTTTACTATCATATTAACCGCCATTCATTTATACAAACAATCAAGATCAACAATGTGATAGAATACGTCACGCTGGTATGCAATATGTGTACTATAGGTTGGGCACATGGAATGCGTATGGAAGGTGTGGAAAAATAGGATGTGCACACAGAACAATCTATTTGGGTCTGAAAAGTTGAAATAATTTTATTACAAGCAAGATCACAAACTAGTTTAGAATTTGAATTCACGTTTGTAATGGTCTCAATGGAAGTGGGAAATTAAGTTGACTGCATGGTGGCCATAAGGATTGGAAAATGATGTCAAATGTCAAGAGTTCGTTTTCTGGGAGGCCGTAAATTTGAATCATTTCACTTACATTTAATGTCACAAATGACAAGTGTAAAGATACTTTGGCACAATGTAAAATAAAGTTTGGTGGTAAGCTGATCTTGGACTGTGTCTTATTTGACTGCAGAGAAAATAAACATATTTCTCCTCATTCTGCCTCCTCTGGGAAGGTGTAACATTTTGAAGCATTCCCAGGTTTACCATTGCTAGTAAATTTGGTAATACATCTAAAACAATGGGTGTCTGTGTGGAAACACCCACGGCCCAAACAGATAAAAGAGAGGGTCGCTGACTAACTTAATGTGTATGGAGAAGGATCCAGGGAAGGATAACAACAACAAAACTGAACATGAACTTCTCCAATTAACTTAAGATAAGAACAGTACGTTTACAATATTGAGGCACCATAAGTCAGACCAGTTCAATTTATAATTTATTTATCTTGAATATAAATATTTGTTTTTTTACCTAAAAATGCATTTTCATTGTCCTAATTTGTAAAGCAAAATATAAGTAGACAGAGATGGCGCATATCTGTCTACTTATATTTTGCTTTACAAATTAGGACAATAGAAATTTTCAAACTGTATCACAACTCTAATCACAACATGAAATAATCCCCATGATAACTTGTTTTATTTGAATTTATTGTGCTTGACATGTACGTCCTGTAATGAATGTCTGTATGTGATTGCTCTTCCTAGCTTGTCATGTAGTTATGTATCTTGTTTTTGTTTCTAAACATCTTTCAATGGGGAGCTCATAAAATCTATGTATATATTTTTGATATAAAACCAATATATTTTTATGTAAGAAACAAATATTTATATTCACGATAAATAAATAATGAATTGAACTGGTCTGACTTATGTTGCCTCAATATTGTAAATGTACTGTTCTTATTTTGAATTAATTGTAGAAGTTCATGTTCAGTTTTGTTGTTGGTAACACCCATGCTCCACCCATGTAAAGCCTTCCCAGGGCAGAGTAACACAAGGTAGCAACTTGCGCTGCCTTGTGCTACTTCTGATGTACTATGCCATGCAGAGCCATTCAAGGTGACTCTGCCTGGCATAGTAAATCTCACTTAAGGGCTTGTGTTGCCCTTACGTCACTTTTCCTGTTGCATGTTTAACGCAAGCCATTAGTAAATATGGACCCCTGTTTCAATAAAATAAACCTTCCTCACGTTTTCAGAACCAGACGCCATTTGCAATCTTAAGGGAGATACCTATCCCATTTATTTGACCTTGTGACCTCGCTGAGAATATTTATTGTATGTGAATGACCTATTTAAGCCCTCAAGAAGTCCCAAAGGGGGACGAAATGCGTTGGCAGTTGTGTCTATAGCGTTCTGTGTTTTTATGAAACTTTTTCAAGAATAAAAAGAAAACATTTCTACAATCAAATCACATCAACTACTATTCTGTCCCTTTTTGGGAAGAACCAACGTGAAGTTGTGTTTGAGAATTTGACATTGATATCTGTCACAATCTGTTTATATGTTGTTTTAAGAGTGCAAAACCATTCTGGTCTGATGTTGTGTGGATAGGCTTGTAGCCATCCATTTCAGGACGTATGAAGGTCTTGGGTTTTTGCACCAAAGACATACTATAATACTGTAGGTTTAAAAAACGTCAGTATAACTGGTGCTGGATGTTATTGCCTTGACCTCCTTTTTTTCTGTCGTAAAATAAACCTGTGCCTAATCCCTAGTAGCTATTGCACCCAAATTTGAAAATATTTAGCTGAACCAAAATAATTTAAAAAGTTGAAACACAACACAATAAAACTCACAACCAATGTCAAAATATTCAAAATAAAAAATAAGAAGAAAGTGTCAAACAAATTATTAAAATGTAATCAGGGGAACCAGCGATATGAAACGTTGTTGGGATAAAAAGTGTCACAGAACAGCATAGTGTCCATAGGTTTGGTAGACAATGACCTAGCTACAAGTTGAGAATGATCGGGGTGCACACAAGGGGTGGTGTAAGGTTGAGGGTTGTATCTGACAAAGATGTCTTGAAGTCACATACACGGTGGTCGAGGTCCTGATTGAGTCAGTTGATTTTAGTGGCATCCTCTACAAAAATTCAAACTTTGCATGCTCAAGTCCTCTCATTGGCTGGGTACTTTTCAGACTTTACCTGGTCAAGATTTCTACGTTTGAATATAGTCACTTTTTGGAGCTAAAGACTCTAGATGGCCAATCCTGGAAACTGTAGTCATTGTAGTCCGCTCGGAATCAGACACCTTAGCAGCAAGGTCCCACTGAAGCTATGGGTTGAAGTAGAAAATAATTAGCAACTTTTTTCTTCTTTGTGGAAAAACTCTCCATGGTCACTTCCAAGGTTCCCAGGAGTTTAGTAACAGCACTTAGAGGTCAGCACTCACTCCAAGAGAGGCCAACAGCAGGGTCCAGATCTATGTCGAACCTGGTCTTCGCTGCAGGGGCTTCCTCAAACTTTACTCCTTCACCCCACAGTTCTCTGAACTCGTTTTTGTTGGCTTATAGGACTTTGTGCACTTTACCACTGCTGAACAGTGCTAACATGCTTGTGATCTCTCCTTTTTAACCTGGCAAAATAAACATTTTGACAGGCCTAAACCTCCCTTCTAATTACATATAAGTCACCCCTAAGGTCGGCCCAAAACAGACCATAGGACAGGGTGCAGTGTATTTAAAAAGTTGGACATATACTTTCAAGTTTCACATGCCCTGGTAGTGAAACACTCTCTAATTTGATTTGTATTGCTGTAGGGCCTACCTCTCACATAGGATAACATTGGATTATCTTATTATATTTAATAAGGAATTACTTGTGTTTGGGAGCAGGTAGACATATCATGTTAGGTGTCTGAGGAATTGTAATATAAAATTATCTTTAATGGAAAAGTAGTGTTTTAAGGCACCATTTTGAACATGTCACTTTTATAAAGTTGACTTTTTCGTGTCCTAACCATTTGGTGCCTGCAGCCTGCTTCCTAGGTCACATGACTAGGTGTAGCTGGCATTTGTGGATTGTTCCCAGACAGACATGTATTATAGGAATTAGGTGTTGGTAGGATGAGCCATCCAAGGCAGGGTGGGGGTGAAGCTGTGCACAGCCCTATTTGCACTTTAAAGACACTGCCTCAGCTCACAAACAAAGATCTTAACACTATCATATTGTGGCAGTAGACAGACTGGGACCAGTACAAGGAGGCAGGCCTCTCTGCAAATGCCCAGTTGACAAGCTGCCCTGGTCGTGCCTGTACATACAACTGGATCTGCCTGAGCCCTGCTGACCTCTGCTAGAGTGAGTTCCTGATCCCCAAGAGGTGCCTCCCAGGTCCTGCACCCTTGCTGTAGCATCAGTTTAGCTCCTCCTGGAAGAAAAGGGGAAATCCTGAAGTTATGGGCTCTTCACGACCACAAACAGATGATTACATACCAGTATCATGCTACTCACTCTGACCACCAATGCAAAGCTCCAGTGAACCAGACTCTTTGTACTGTAGCGACTACCTGGCAATGCAAGATCTGCCCTTTGTGCTACAGCATCAACAGTCTGCGGCGATTGACAGTGCGAAGTTCCAGCAACAACCGTCCACGATGTTTCACAGGATCTTTGTGCTACAGAGATGATTGTCCTTGGCACCTGGCCTACTCTTCGTGGTACAACGATGAGCATCCACAATGCTATCGCTGCCCCTCACACCCTCATCCTCCGCAAACTGGATTATTTGCGCTGGACTTTGAGAAGGTAACTTATTCAGTATGGCAAACCTGGTCTCTCTGTATCTGCCACACACTCCATCGTGATCAGCTTGAATGTATAACTTTCCCACAGTCTCACAGATGAGTAACCGCAAGTGGAGCTTTAGGCGGCATAACTACATTTAAACTTTGAAATTGCATTTTTCTGGTTCTACTTGATGATTTTAGTCATTTAGTAGAAAATTATTTAGGAAACTTTACTCTGTATTTCTAAATTGGTGTAGGAATTTCCTTATGTGGTGTTTGCACATTATTACTTTTTAATGCGGCATACATACTTTACAAATTACCTCTAAGTTAAGCCTGACTGCTTTTGTGCCAAGCTACTAGAGGGTTGAGCACAAGTTTATTTAGTGACTTTTTGTGGTTCAGCCTGACAAGAATTGTGACTGATACTTGAGAAGGACTCACACCCCTCTCAGCCAACAACCCAATTTTTCACAGTCCAGTTGTAACAGGTGAAATAGTCACTCCAGTAAAAGAAGTTATTTAATCTTTTGATATCCCTGTAGCCAGACAGGAAGTCAGACGACTGACCATTTAAGTCCTCTTCTTGTTCCTGGGTACAAGTGGGAGTGTGGGGGATGTTCAGGCCTTCCTTCAGGCATCCACTCAGATCACAGACAGTCATCTTCTTCCTCTTATGTTCATCCACAGATCAAGATGTGTTCTGCGGTTATGGGGGTGAGGTGCCAATTTTGACCAATTCACTGTGGTGGGGGCAAGTCCTGTAACTTCCTAAGCAATGGATCCAAAGTTCACAGCGGCAACCCTTCCCTATTTTGCAGCACATCCTGTTTGCATTACTGTAAACTATCCCACAGCACACCATTTCTAGCGATATACAACATGGCAAAACCCTTCGCCCCGGGAGGAAGCTGGTGGCTGACCCAGGGTTTTATTGGGGAATACGCAGTCCCCCTACTCCACCTCAACCAAAGCAAACTGGATCCCCTAACACTAGCATTGAGCTGCGATAGGTACAGTGTACCCTGGGATCAAGGGCCCCTCTTCCCTCAGTTTCAGTATACGATTAACTAGGAATGAATATCACTCATGCCCATTTAGGTTAATAATGTTCCTGACCTCATACAACTGCTTTTCCTGAGAGCTGATGATTCACATACCTCACACTCAGGCCCTCCTATAAAGTCACTTAAGTCATTGACTCTGCTCTGGGAGTAATTTGCAAAATTCCTCAAGAGGAAAGAACTGACAGGGAGGGCCGCTAGAAGCAGGCTAATGCTAAATAGCTTAATGGAGCATAAGGAATAAAAGTATAACCTATACAAGTCACCCTTCCTGTATATATATCAGATTTTAAATAAATATTAATACAGTGATTGAATGGACTCAATAGTTTATTCCAAACCATAGCTACAAAAATAGAATTTGAATTGCAATGTAATTTTCCTCATAGGATCAGCTACAGCCCTGCACAATGAAGATAGCTTTCAGGTATGGCATTGTAGGAAAAGGCAACGATGTAATTACTGCACAATCCACTTTTAAATACTAGATATCCTACCTTGTGAGTACAAAATCTAATTAATTTTTAGAAGGAGGTTTGCCCTCCAGTCAAAAGGGTAACCTTATCAGATTTGCCTACAGATTTAAAGTTGTATCAATCAGGTAACACAACAAGGCCTGAAGCCATGTTTTCCTTGTCAGCCTTGTGGAGGGTACAATATGTGTGCCAGTCCACAGGTGACTTTTTAACGTCCAAGCTATTGGTTTATTTCCTACACCAAATACTGTGGCTTTACTGAAATGCCAAATATACAAATGGGGATTTGACAATTTTACAATTTTTGGGGGTCAAAGCACATTCAGTTGAGACAGGTCAGAAATACAAAAAGTTCAAAAGCCAGTAGCATCATTCACAAAGTTAAAGAGGTATTTTGTCAAAATATTGTTTGAATCAAAAGATTGCTCATTTGTTTGAATGTGTTAATTCATGAATGATATGCATTCTATTATTTGCAGAAAGTTGTACTCAACAGGGACTATGGTCCACTCCTGATGATGAATTGTGCACCTTTAATGCTTTGCTGAACCTGTACAGAGATGGTGTCTCTCTTGAATTAGATGGCAAACATAAATATGGCTGTGATTCAGCATGTCTTTATGAATTTCACACTGTTGTAAGCCTATAGGTTAGGTTGAAAATAGCAGGGTGAATAGTTTGGTGGTTGCGATGTGGTATATCTGTCACAGGATGTATGTGTTGAAATAATGCATAAACATAATATACTACTACGTTTTGTTTCAATGTTAATAATTTATAGTCTGATTTAGATGTTGGTGAGTGAGTACTCTGTTGCAACAGTGACAGAAGACCCTTTCCACCAACATGAAGGTCAGGCTGCTTCATTTAAAGTCAGGTGGACCTTCACTGTGTAGAAGGCAGAGAGTACTCCATCTCCGCCTCCTACAAACTCCTTCAAAGGCCTGATCGAGTAAGTGCCAATTGGAGATGTGTCCGCCCTATTTAGAGTTTTTCGAACACATGACCAGTTTTCACTGTCCATCACCGCCATGAAGAACGTGGTGGTTAGAAGCATCAGAAACATTCCAGGGCAGCATTTCCATTTTCAAATTGGAAATGCTGACTTCGAATTTTGAAAATAAACAAAAGTTGTAAATTTGGCATGCAACTCCATCACGCTAAAGTCAGGAACCTCAATGATGGCGGTTAATGGAACTTCAATAGATTGGATTTGTGCTAGCCTCTGATCAAATTGGAGTAGACTTACTTGCTCTAGAGCCATGTTTTTCATTTTTTTTTCTCAAGATCAAGAGAGTAGGGGCAGATTTTATTTCCAGTGGCAAATCATTTTATTGTAGTGCAGTGCTTCTAATAAAACTTCTGCTTCCCCAAGAAACCAGCTTATGATGGGGAACAAGGGGAAAAGGGATTGTATATGCATCAGTGTTAGAGACGGACACCACAATTTGGGTATCATCAATGTAGAACACTAATTTAAACCCAACAGATCTAGTTAACACCATCAGAGATGTGACATATTTATTAAACAGGAATGGTCTTAGTAATGAACCCTGAGGAACACCACAAGGTAAAGCATAAGTTTCTGATGTATAGTCACCACAGTCACGATTGATTAGAAAGAACTGAAGCAGTGCTAGTGCAGCATCTTTAACACCCAACTTCCTCAACCAGTGAACCAAACATATATGATCAACAATGTTGAAAGCTGCAGGCGGGTCCAGCAGGAAAATGGCTGCTCTGCCGCCCCTGTCCAAAGTAGATCGGATTTCCTCAGTGGCCTCAATATGGGCTGTCTCTGTACTATGATCACTCCAAAGCCAAACTCGGTCCCATCAAAATGGTAGTTCTGCCCAATGAAAGATATCAACTGTGAGTTCATAGTTTTTTCCAACAATTTGACTGGAAAAGTAAGCCTTGATAAGTATTGGTGCCCAGGGGGTCAAGATTAGATTTCCTTATGAGCGGTAGGACTGAGGCCTTTTTCCAATCCTTAGGAAATTTGCCTGTATGGAACAATAAATTAAAAAAATTTGCAAAATGTCCAGCAAGGAAATCTAGTGCAATCTGGATAGTAGTCAGAGGAGTAAAGATCAAGTGGAGGTCCAGACTTGGTAAACATAATCCGCTGCCTGACTTGCTCATCTGACAGACCTTTATATTTTCTGATGGAGCTAGGATTGTCGTTCGCTAGCGAATCAGTCTTCAGGGGCTGCTTGCTAGTTTGAATATTTGCAGAAAAGCTATCAAAGATGACCTGAAACTTTTTGGGGAAGAACATTGCCAAGGCATTACAGATGTCTTCATTGCCTGTGGTAGATTTAGCATTTGGGTGGAAGGTACATTAATAATTGTTTGAAATAGCTCCTTAGTGTAGTGTTTAGCTAACACAATCTTTTTTGTATAATATTCTGATTTAACAGTAAAAATAAGAGTTTAATATTTGGCTATGCAGTGTTTGTATTTTTCTTTTTCTTTTGCATTGTATTCTTTCCTCCGTGTCCTTTCCTGTCTGTGACATTGTTGTTTAGAGACTCTGAGGTATACCACGGAGCCAAAGGATTCATCCTCTTAGATGTTTTGTATTTAATAGGAACAAGATTATCAGTAGCTGACTGACTCCAATGTTCATATTCTCTAGAGGCCATTTCAGGATCTACTGAGACTGTAGGGTCTGAATCTGATGTTTGCAGGGGCAATGGACAGCTCTAAATACGGCGGGTGGAGTACTCTCGCCATGGCAACAGTAAAGTTCTCTTCCATGGCAAATGTAATTACTTTGTCCTCCAAGATTTAAATCAGCCCCTTAATTACTTACATCTAAAATAAACATTAAGCTAGGATAATGACAATTGAATGAGCTTTTTGATATGCACTTAATTTAGATATGATGTGCACACACCATATTTCAGTCCCAAATGTTTCCTATGAAAATCCAGTATGTCATGCACATTTCATAGATTAAAGGGCATTTTTAAAAGGCATAAAAAAGTTGTTTAATTGGCTAATGTAGAGTGGGAAAAAACACCCCATAAAGGGTGCATATACAACTTTATTAATAACTGGTGAGGTTTAATTCCTAGAGCTTGTGTCACATTCTGAAGACCATTTAAAGCAGCTAACAGTGGAACTCTCATTTTCAGTTAACAGTTTTGCTATATCTTCATTTAATTGTATGTCTGATTGGCAGTCTTTCTCAAAATTGAGTGTTCAGCCCATTTTTGAACATTTTATAGCTGTGGAGACTGCCATGAGTTCGGTGTCACCTCAAATGTCATGGGCCCAGAAATAAATTACAAATGGTCATTATCTATACATTCACTTGTGCCTTTCCAAATAGATACAAGGAACGTTTGAACCTACCTTAGTATGATCAGTTTTCCATCTATTCTCTCTTGGAGAATTGTGTTGCCATATTTCAATCGCAGGCCAGAAGTCTAACAAAATCATGATTGCCAACCACCCCAGAATGCCTGGCCTCAGAAGCGTGCCTCAAATGTCCACCAGGTCAGTTTTGTTTGCCTCACATTGCTTGAATCCTAGTTAATTTGCAAGATGTTAGCATTTGTTATGAATTTGTAAATGGTGGACCAAAATGGGACTACATTACTCCTGAAACAAATTTTAAAGCAAAATATGAATGCCAATTTATGTTATTTACAACTGCGTATATAGTGCTGCTCTATCTGAGGCATTGAGTCGGAACACTTTTAAAAATATGTGTGTTTCTATTGATGTTTTTTGAAAGTCAACCATGGTTCTGCTGTTCTAAAACAAGACAGCTTGTTTGACCATTGATACTTTCAAACTAACTGTAATCTAAGGCAGGTCCTGAGTAAATGACCTAGGAATAAGTCAGTTATAGTGCATCGTCACCTCCTTTACAAGGAAGTGATGAGTAAAAGGAAGGTGAAATCAAGAACAAAGTCTGTGACAAGCTCTTTGAGGATGGTAATAATAAATAACTTTTCCCTGTCTAGAAAACGATTCACTTTTTTAATATTCTCTATTCTTCCTTATAGATATGTTGGCTACTTTTTTGCTATCTACAATGAGCCTTTTGCAATATATCAAGAGCATTACAGTTTTGTTTCTTCTTGTCAGCCTCCAACTTATGGTCTTGTTTTTTCTTATTCTAAGAGTAGGCTAGCTATTACGGAAAATCCACCAGCCAGAGGCTCTGGCCCAGACAATGTACCCATGGATCTCTTTAAGAATAAACATTGAGTTATGTGCCCCCATACTCACTAGAGTGTTGAACGGTGCAAGTAGTTCCACCATCCCTAGCTCTTGGTTTGTCTATCTTTATTCCTGTTTTCAAAAAGAATAAAAGGAATGACACTCTGTGCTACTGCTTCTTCTCTGTAATTAATTCAATGATTAAAATGGCTGGGAGTGTCATTCTAGAAAGACTACCAGCATGAGCAGAGGAGAAAAACCATGTTTTCAGATATCCAATAAGGTTCTAAGGACGTTTTTGGAACAGTGGAGCAATACCTCAGTCTCCACCTCCTTACAGTTAAGAATACATTTCTAAAAAAGGAAGATTCTTCCTGCTGGTCACAAGAAGCTTTCCGGACACGGTTCCCCGTATACACACGGTTAATACCGCTAATAGTACATGGCATTACATACATATATTGGACTACATTCTACCAAGAGCTTCACCTTTGTGCTCTAGGACCCGTATCAATCTTTTTCTGATCCAGCGTCTGAGGATACATCACATTCCTCCACGCTATTGCCCTGAAGAAGCCCATGTCTGGGTGAAACGCGTTGGCTGGTTCTCTCATATGAAGCACATCTGAGAATAAAAAGACCTGAGAAACGTTGACCTGCAAATGCCTTTTATTGATGTGTTCTTGTGGACCAAATTGTTTGCATTCATATATTGCCTCTCGTCTAACTAATTAATTTATGAGCCTTTGCCTGCTGAGTTGCTGATAGAAAGCAAGTCCTTTAAATCCCTCTTCCCAGCTCACAACCACCCAGGGTGAATATAAAGCAAAACAGGTGTAAGCTAGCTTTAACAAAGTGCTGGTGAGAGTAGTTAAAGTCCCTCCTCCATCACTCTGCCTAAAGGAGTTCACTGACTTTTGTGGAAGCAACCAGGAGGCAGAACAAAACTCCAGAATACAACAAGGATCAGACATTTTAGAATGTCAGGAAGTACAGAGTGCATGGGCATGCTGGAAATGGTAAGACAGAGCTCAAAGTATAATAAGAGTGACAAAAAGGCTCCTCTCCAGCTTTCAGATCTGGGTAAGGCATACATGCACCAAAATGCATTAGGAATTGATGAGTAAACCCTGCAATGGAATCCAGAGTGGATCTGATTTCTAACAGGATGATTAAAGTCTGTTAGTAAACACTGAAGTGCAGCAAAGATTCTAAACCAGTGTTCACAATTGAAGGAGGCTCACCCAATATGTTCAAGTAGCGCCTCCTGATTGCAGGATTGAAGGATCTTGAGAGTTAGATACAATTTCCTAGTTATATAAATGCCTTCCTGTTTTATCAGCTAATAGGGCAACTTTTTTGTTTTTTTCATTTATATGCAAGATTAATGCTCTTATTCAAGAATGGGTTGCACTTGTATCCATTAGCACTAAGGTGAGATGAAAACCTTGTTATTCACTACATCAGACAGTGCTTTGTTTTTCACTGCTATTACATCAGTGCAGTGAAACAAATAGTTCTTAAACCAGTGCTGTGACATATGCTGATCTGATCTCCAGTTCTCCAGAGACCAAAAGGAGGTGACAATATGACAATTCAATAGTCTAGAACATCACTACATTTCTCCAACCTCTCTTTGGTCTGTAGAGAAGTAAGGGTAGCATAGGAATGTGGTTCCACTTTTGCATCACACAACATTGTAGAAAGCCTATATGCAGCTATGGAGATGTAAAGAAAGCTCCGAGTGTTGTGATTGATGATTCAGTGTGTTAGGTATTAGATGACTTATTGACAAGGCGTGCGTGGGGTGAGGGTGTTACCAAGGGTGTTTGAAAAGGGTGGCCCAATACCAGGTACTCTAAACCTGGTATACCAGATACATATAATTTTTAATTGAAAGCATGGCTCCTGCAAGCTTTTGATTTTGAAGTATATTTGATTTCGAAGAATGTTCATCTTGACTTGCTGTTTGGGCACTATTTTATCTCATCTCCCACATTAATCAACCAGGTAGTCAGAACATTTTTATAATCATATTTATTCTACAATTGGTAAATGTCTTCGTTATCTTTTACAGACTCTAGCAGTAAGCTCTGTTCTTGCAATACATCTAACACCTTTTAAAGTGCTCTGATTCCCTTTGGGTCTTGTTCAAAACTACAAATAAAGAAATAACTACCTTGAGGGAAGCTGTTATCAATACCTACTCTCTCTGCTAACTGAATACATACCTGGTCGGACCCTGCGATCCACGGATATGGCCTTGGTTAAAACACCGAGGATATATAAAGCCAGTATGGGAGCTCGCTCCTTCAGATATATAGCTGCTAGGACCTGGAATACTCTGCCACTAACACTGAGAACAGAAACTTCCGAAAGACACTTCCGCAAGCAGTTAAAAACATGGCTGTATAGCAGGACGGAACCCTCATATACTCAGAACTTGCACCCTTCTTTCGCTGCAATTTCTCTGTCTCTTGTGTCATAGCACGGGGACACACCGTTGTGGTGTAGCCATGCGCTCTATAAATGTATTAAACTAAACTAAACTAAACTATCAGAGAAAGAGACATAAAACAGTAGGCTATCTATAAAGTCAGACCATATTAGTATTAGCTAATATAACAGAAACTAGTAAATCAGAAGTGGGCAGTGATACAAATAACTTGAACATTGTAATGTTACAGAATGTTAGCTTCAATATGTACCTTTAGAAAATGACCAATAAAAACTACCAAAACTCTATTTCACAAATTACCTATTTCACAGTCTGACTTTATACAATGTATTGTGTAGCTTGGGGGAGGCAAATGTTCCCTTTCATGTCTCTAGTACAGGCAGCTTTCACTTTTTGTTAGCAAGACCTATTGTTTCCAATATATTATATACAATGGGCTTAAGGTAATTCCCTTCATTGTGGTTGGATGGCTTTGTTGTCTCTCTCATGTGTCTGCTCTCAATTCAGTGGCTTTTCTCCCAATGCTTGTGTTTGTCATGCTTACCAGCCACTGTATATAGCTTAGAGGTCAGCCTTTGATGAATACAGGCCCCAGCTAGGCCCGCAGGACACAAGGGTTCGCTCTCCTGTAATGGAATCTACAAGGAAGTTGGCACGGAAACTGCAAAGTACAAAGACAGCATTTATTAACCCTTAAGGGTGGTCCTACAATCCACACAACACTCTTCGGTATTGCATAGAGTAGCACAAAGAACCTTCGTACATGGTCCCCTTTTATACACAGTAGAGGGGCTCATAAGTGGGTGGATACAACATGAGGTCGAGGAACATTACCATTTATGGTCATTTTCGATACTGAATCAATATGTGGGCGGAGCTAACACACTCCTTGAGCCCGCGAAAACATGGTCAAGCAAGGCTAACTGATAACAGATGTGGTCAAGTCTGGGCATGTGCCAGATGGACAAAGGAGCTATTTATAGACTGTTACTAGGCAGATTACAAGAGCAACTAACACAGAGGTTGGACTCTTCTCGTGGGGAACACGTGGAAGCATGACAATACAAAATGGAGTCCAAGCTTCGGTCAACATAACAGAGAAAACACGATCTATAAAAGGGGAATTAATGTCTTTAGTAAATGCTTAATCACATCGTTGTTTCAATTTACAACACCTTCACTACCCCATTTGCAAGCAGGCTAAACATGTTTAAGTTTGTAGGTACACAAACAGTTTCTTGCCAGATTCAGCACAGGCCACACTAAGGGGACGAATCCGATTCCGGCCGCAAAACGTACCGACCGACACGGACCCGGAACGGAGACCGTCCGACATGGACCGGCGCAGTACGACCCGTGCAGTACGATGCAACGCGTGTGAATTACAACCGACACATACGGAATACAAGCCGTACGACCGAGCCATAGATAAAACAGTGATTCTCCCGGAAAATGGACGCGATTTGCACCGACCGACACATACCAGGAATGAACCCGAACGACACGTACCCGTGATGTCCGATCCACGCCGTACGATGCAATGCGTGTAAACCCAGACCGACTCGCACGGAGCCCAAGCCGCATGACCGACACGCACAGAAAACAGGGACCTCAAGCAATAGAGATCTCTGCGACCGACTCGTATCAAACACAGAAGAAAGTCAGCGTGAACGAGCCGGAGAAGCCCGCACGAGCCAACATCAGCATCCGTCTCGGTCAGAAGAACGTCTCCTTCATGCCTAGAAAACCCAAAGATAAATTACAAAAAAAGGACCAAACAAGCAATGACAAAACCAATAAATTTAAAAAAAAACCTAGAACAAAGACACACCCACAACTGCATCCACATAAAGGACATCAATCACTACCATGATCCTTTGCAAATAGAAGACAACAGCCAGCAGAAAACACCATCACACAGCAACCACAGACACACTCACAACTCACCCATCACACAACGTTCACACCATTAGCACCTCACCAAAAGCACCCACACATACAGCTAGCAAAACCAACACTAACCCACCCTCACTTGCACCCTCACACACACATCACTCACCACCACCACCCATCACCATGCCCCCAAAGAAGAATCCAAAGTTCACAGATAGTGAGTTAGAAGTGCTGGTGGACGAGATCATCAGCCACATTTGTTTGGTACATTGGTCCAAAGGACCCCCATGTCACAGAAAACAAATATTTGGCACAAAGCCAAATAAACACTGTCAGACACTTAGCCACCACAAACACACTACCTCACAGTGCAGCTGACTGACAGGAAGGAATAGTGGGTATGCAGGTGAAGTGAGTGTATCCAAAAGCATGATGGGGTTTGTAGTCACAGATAATGCTCCCCCTCCCAATTGGCCCATCAAGTCCTCTCTGAACCATGCCCACATCACAAGGAGTGGAAAATGAATGACAAGATGGCTGACACTGGGTCCTGCTGTGGGGAGCACAAGGCCCTGGTTGGGGTTGTGCGCCAATCAGAAGCAGGACACCACTACCTGACATCCTGAAAGACAACTTGCACGCCCTCCAATAGAAGCAAGTTTCATGGTGGGATGTCTGGCCGGGTGGGAAGGAGGACTCACAGCTCTGACCATATTTACCAGTATGTGGAGACACACACACCCCTCAACACAAACTCCACACAACTCACCAGGTAGAATGCATTGACTCACACCGTAGTGAAATATCACCCAAAGATACACCGTACTGGGTGCTGCTGTGTGAAGCACAGGGGATCTCTTTGGACTTGTAGCCAAACAAACACTAGGACTTCACAGTCAGCCATCTTGCCATTGCTGTCACACCCCCTCACAGGGAAGCAGAGTCAAAAGTAAGGAAGTATAGGCATGCTGGGAAGGGGGTGTAGCCAAGAGCATGACGGGAGTTGCAGTCACAGACAATCCCCCCCACCCACATGGTCCAGCAAGCTCACACTGAACCATGCTCGCCTCACAGGGAGTGGGAATGGACTGACAAGACGTCTGACACTGGGCTCTGTTGTGGGGAGCACAAGGCCATGCTGGGAACTGGGCACCAACAAACACCAGGACTGCACAGTCAGCCATCTTGCCATTGCTGTCACACCCCCTCACAGGGAAGCAGAGTCAAAAGGAAGGAAGTATGGGCATACTCGGAAGGGGGGTGTAGCCAAGAGCATGATGGGAGTTGCAGTCACAGACAATCCCCACCCACCCACATGGCCCAGCAAGCTCACACTGAACCATGCTCGCCTCACAGGGAGTGGGAATGGACTGACAAGATGTCTGACACTGGGCTCTGTTGTGGGGAGCACAAGGCCATGCTGGGAACTGGGCAACAACAAACACCAGGACTGCACTGTCAGCCATCCTGAAAGTTACCCTGCACCCACTGCAATGGTGGCATGCTTCATGATGGGTTAACTGGCCTGGGGGAGAAGGAGGCCCTGACTTGTAAACAAATAACACCGATGCTGGCCATACACACACCTTCTATGCTAAAACACATTGCACACATGGTACAAGTCACTCACAAAGATGATGCCCGGGCAAGATGTCTGACACGTGGGCGTGAGAAATGATGTGGCTGAAAATCACACATATGCACTGGCCAAACAAAATATGGTCGAACACACAGCCATTGCAACCATATGTTCAAACTCATTGTCTGGGGATGCAGTGTCCAGGGGTGCCCCCTTGCCTGGCTGGGGAGGTGTGTCCTGCAGATGACAAGTGTGGAGAACCATATATGGTACATTGCACAAAACACACAGGAACTCACATATACATCATTGACAGGGGACATCTGACAGTGAATGGAATGGACACACCAATATAGCCAACAACATAGCATGGTCTCATTCATACTCAGTGCTGTTGTGAGCTGCATTCCACTCCTACATCGTGCTGCAACATATGCATCCTTCACACAACACCCCACTCACTGACATAGACACTGTAGACTCAAGGTCTAACCTGGACTGCATTGGAGGAGACATGCTGCTCACAGCAGCCAAACTGTAACACACACACCACCGGCCTTCACTGTCATGAGCATTGAAAAGCCAGAGTGCTACCTTGCCCAATCCATGTCACCATGGAGAAAATTGACAAGTCAAATCACATATGCACTTACAAAACTCTGCATCATTAACGATGGTGACATCATCACTTGTATGAAATGAGATGGGAACTAGGAACACTGTAAAAAAACACTTTCTCCAAAGAAATCACAGGCATACCAGACTGTGACCATGTCGTACCAATACACCAGTGTGGCACACAAAGACTAGCAAAATCTGCTACCACACACGCCCCAATCTTACAACATATCCTCAGTAGAATTGCACATATATCCTTGTTAAAGCTCACATGTGTACCCGGATGACACAACTATGTCAGCAACGTGATGGCCCTTGAGTAGTAATGGTCATGTACAGACAAATGTATACATGAGCTGGGCATGCACACACTTCGACATGCACATTGAAATGTTTCATTTTGGCTGGGCAATGTGCCACACCAATATCAATCTCTGTCCGTGACAACCTTGGACAAAGCTGTGTACAGGCAGGTATCCGGACGTACAGTAGAAAATGTCATGTATGTGAAGCATTCATGCCTGTAGAAACATAACTTACATTGTGTGTCTCTTCCAAACACAGGTTGTGCTGGGGACACAGCACCAAATGAAGAGGAGTCCCTGTCCCAGACTCTGGTGGACCCTCAGCTTTCTGGTGTGGATCCGTCTCTGTCCTCTTCAAATGACGACAAACAACCTGGCACCTCCGGTGTGAGTCATCATGCAGCACCAGTAGTACCAACATCTGCACCCCCTGTACCCACGCCTCCAGCATCTGGAAACAGACAGGGCACCCCCACCAACATGGACAGACCAAGGCCACAGAACACCGACAGCACAGGGACAGAGGACCCCTAGGAAGCTACAGACATCACCACCAGCAATAACACCCAAGGGGTCCTAGTGTCACCTGTGCGTGCCGCCGAAGGTCCTGCCCATGTGGATAGGGGTTAAACCAGATTGGTCGCACACTGCTAACCTACCAGGCGTGTTCCCCCAATGAAAATGGTCCCTGAAGGTCAGCGTCGGCGGATACACCTATGCTCGAGTGTGAATGCAAGTATGCGTGGCGTGTGCCATCCCTGGACACGTGTTTCGAGGTAGTTGCCTCTCGTCAGCAGGGAGTAGGAAAATGTGTGGGGTTGCTGTGTAAGCTGCTAAAATCGTTATCAGGTCTAGTACCTCTCGTAGCGCGCAGGTGCGTAACCATGAGTCCGTCGACTCCACCGGCTCAAGGGAGCCTGAATATAAAGTTAAACCAGATTGGTCGTACACTGCTACACCTACCAGGCGTGTTCCCCCAATGAAAATGGTCCCTGAAGGTCAGCGTCGGCGGATACACCTATGCTCGAGTGTGAATGCAAGTATGCGTGGCGTGTGCCATCCCTGGACACGTGTTTCGAGGTAGTTGCCTCTCGTCAGCAGGGAGTAGGAAAATGTGTGGGGTTGCTGTGTAAGCTGCTAAAATCGTTATCAGGTCTAGTACCTCTCGTAGCGCGCAGGTGCGTAACCATGAGTCCGTCGACTCCACCGTCTCAAGGGAGCCTGAATATAAAGTTAAACCAGATTGGTCGCACACTGCTACACCTACCAGGCGTGTTCCCCCAATGAAAATGGTCCCTGAAGGTCAGCGTCGGCGGATACACCTATGCTCGAGTGTGAATGCAAGTATGCGTGGCGTGTGCCATCCCTGGACACGTGTTTCGAGGTAGTTGCCTCTCGTCAGCAGGGAGTAGGAAAATGTGTGGGGTTGCTGTGTAAGCTGCTAAAATCGTTATCAGGTCTAGTACCTCTCGTAGCGCGCAGGTGCGTAACCATGAGTCCGTCGACTCCACCGGCTCAAGGGAGCCTGAATATAAAGTTAAACCAGATTGGTCGCACACTGCTACACCTACCAGGCGTGTTCCCCCAATGAAAATGGTCCCTGAAGGTCAGCGTCGGCGGATACACCTATGTGGATAGGGGTGCTGGGAGGTGTGGGAGGCAGAGGGCGTGCCTTGCAGAGGGGTCTGGACTGCTGGATGATCCCCAACTGGCACGCATCATAGATGCATACCAGGATAGCACCAGAGGATTTGGCCAGGTAGTGGGGATTCTCAAGGACATTCAACAGGAGCAGGCTGCCCACCATGCCCGCATGGATGCAAAGTGGGATGCACTTACTGCAGTGCATCGGGACATACTCCTATGCCTCCGTCAGATCAGCACAAACATGTCCACACCTCCCTGTGTGGCCACAACATCTGTTGCCACACCATCTGCCAGTGCCACAGGGAGGGAGGATGACTCTGATGGAGAGTCCCCTGCACTGCAGACACCTGCACCTGAGGATCCCCCTCGAAGAAGAAGAGGGGTCGTCCGAAGAAGGACAAGTGAGACGCAGATGTCCCTGCACATCCCCCAGGGCCTCTAAACCTGTTCTGGACAATGTTCGTTGTGCACAACCCGTTCATCCTGTTGTATCTGACACAACTCACCTACATGACATGGAGGGTTCATGTTGGTCCAATGTTGCAGATGACTGTGGACTTTACTCTGGACATTTCAGCTCCCAACACTTCCAACACTACTATGAACTTTGGATTCAAAACCCAATGTATAGCACACACCATCCTGTGCACTATCCTCACACATGTTTGTAAATAAACTCACCAGTACACCATACTTGCCTCTGTTGTGATTCCAACTTGTCATGTGTCATGGAGATGTTGATCTGCTAAACAACACAGTGCATGCTAAATACTACAACAATGTGACCACCGTTATGTGAGTCATGGTGATGTGACACATGTGAGGGAGACACACCACTATGGCACCACAACACATGCTCACCATGTCCATGTAACTAATCCCACACAATGATGTTGAACTGAAATACATTGGTATGTACAGACACAACACCTATCCACAGTCAGTGGTAACAAGTCCACAGGTGAGGTAAGCAAATGTCAGTCAGATGTGGGAAGACAGACAACGCACCTAACAAAGCATAGCACAGGTTCATTACACATCAGCAACATGTTTATTCCACAATAGTTGCAAGGTAATTGTACGTTACAGTGGACACACGGTCACAAAGTGTCAGAGAATTGAAGTCCAGGGGTGTGTGGCACATCACTTGATGGGAATTGACTACTTCCACACTGGTGTTGGATTCTGGGTTTTGGGGGTCAGTGTTGACCAAACAGGCAAAGTACCCTGGGAAGGACAGATGCAAGACACAGTCAAAAGCACAGCAGAACAGGAGAGAAATGCAATACACATGCACAAAACATGTCACAAGAAACCTGCACAGAAACAAGTTAGCCGTTCGACACTATTGTGGACTACAGACCATCTGAAAGGACACATCACTGCACGCATACAGTCAAGTGGCACACAGACACACTCAAACAGCAACAGAGCAGCCACAACACATTTCTGGCTAACTCCATACATTGACAACCCTGTAAACTCACATTCAGGTGAAGAAGTTGTTGATGAGCTGTGTGCGGACGTCTCCTCCATCATCATCATCACTGGCATCATGGCCCAGGCCTGGATCCTCCACAGGTGGCGGAAGTAGGTCATCCTCATCCTGGATGAGAGGCAACTTCTTCCGCACTGCCATGTTGTGTAGCATGCAGCATACAAGGATAATTTTGCACACCTTTGCAGGCTCATATGGGAGGGCCCCTCCGGTCTTGTCCAGGCAGTGGAAGAAGCTTTTCAGGAGACCAAATGTCCGCTCAATCACCCTCCTGCTCCAACCATGTGCCTCATTGTAGCGCATCTCAGCTGGTGTCACAGGGTTCCTGAGGGGTGTCAGCAACCATGGCATGTGGGGTATCCGGAGTCACCTCCACACAAACAATTGAACAATTAGCAGAGGTTTGAAGGAGGGTGGAATACAACATTGACAAACACACACAATGGTAAACAGTCAGTACACACCGACAAGCCAGGCATGCTGGTCTGGCATCTGTGACATCAGCGTTGCAATGCGACTACTCCTCATGATGTAGGCATCGTGCTCAGAACAGGGGAATTGTGCACACACATGTGTGATACACATGTCTGCAAGACATGCCACCAGAGCATTGATGAAGTGGAAATGTTTCCTGTTCCGGTATGCCTGCTCATGTGCCTGTGGTGGTATCAGGGCCACATGTGTACCATCAATAGATCCGATGACGTTCGGCATCCTCCCCAGTGTATAAAAAGCATCCTTTATTTCAGTGAGTTGACCTGGGCTAGGAAACTTGATGTACAGGTCAAGGAAATGCAACATCCCCTACAAGACATCGCATAGCACACAACTAAACATAGTTTGTGACATACCACCAGCAGTAGCCACAGTGTACCGGAAGGTACCAGTAGCAAAAAAGGGCAGGGCTGCCATAATAATAATAATAATAATAATAATGGGTCTTGTAGAGCGCAATGGTGACGCACAACGGCGTGTCCCCGCGCTGAGAGTGTGAGCGTGTTCAGAGGGAGTCCTGCGGGGAGGGCCACTATCTGGTGTACAGATATGTTTTCAGCTTGGCTCTGAAGATAAGCTCTGATGGTTCCAGACGCAGTGCTACTGGAAGTTTATTCCAGCATGATGCGGCGAGGTACCTGAAGGACCTGCCACCCATCCTTGCTCTGGACACCTTTGGGATAGTTAGGCGCCCTGAACCAGAGGATCTCAGCGCGCGGGATGGCTCGTATTGTGTCAGGAGACCCTGAAGAGGAGGGGGTGCCCTGCCATTAATGATCCGGTGACAGGTGCAGAGGGCCTTGAATTCTACCCTGCTCCTGACCGGAAGCCAGTGCAAGGCTTGGAGCGCGGCTTTGGAGGCTGATCTTCTAGGAAGTTTGAGAACTAGCCGAGCAGCGGCATTTTGCAGGACCTGTAAGCGGCTCAGATTCTTCTCGGGGATACCTAGATAGAGAAGGTTGCCATAGTCCATCTTGGACGTGACTAAAGCATGCACTAATGTTCGGCGGGCTCTAACGGGAAGGAGCTCCAAAACCTTCCTGAGAGTCTTAAGGATCCCGAAACAGGTGCCGACCACCCGGTTGACCTGGGGGCCAAAGGTAAGATCGGAGTCGAACCAGACACCTAAATTCCTCGCCTCCAGGCAGGGGGTAGGTGTTGGTCCCAAGCAAGGAGGCCACCACGCCGACGTCCACGCCGCCCGGTCTCCCCCTACCACCAGCACCTCAGTCTTGTTGCCGTTAAGTTTAAGGCAGTTGGCAGACATCCAGGCAGCAAGATCTTGCATGCATGCTCTGAAGATGTCCGCCGCAAGGCCGGGAGTACGCGATAGGGCACCTCTGGGGCCAGTGCTGTAGGGTATGTCCGGCCAGGTAGCAGATGTGGTGCCAACTGCTCCACCAACTCCTCAATCAGTTGCCTGGTGAAGCGGTACCGTCGGATGCAGTCGCGTTCCTGTATGGTTTCAAGGTCTGGGAATGGTCTATGGACAGCTGGTGCCCTGCAGCACAGAGATGAACAAGCGAAGATTGTTGATTCATCCACACATGTGGCTATGACCAAGCAAAATATCACATGATACATCATGACAATACACAATGTACTGAGGTGTGTGCGGTTGGGCATGGACACATATGTCACCTACATGCCCATCACCTCACATCTCAAGTTCACATGACCACATAAGTCCCATGTAGTGCAATGGCCAATCATTGGGCATGTGTCACACTACCTATGTACTGCTGTGACGTTACAAACACACACCACAGTGACAAGTGAGGCCTGATGTCTCCCACACATCACAGATCTTTCCCATGCAGATACCCAGGGTCCCTGTATTGCCACATGGACACTGGCATGACATGGCGTATCATGTACACGCCACAAGGCAACCGTGAGTCCCACAGGTAGTGGCCACTGTTGTCTCTGCAGGCCCTACATGTACATCTCTAAGACACACACACACCATCAATGTTGATGCACAAACCACATGGATGTGTAGACTGTCTCCCATTGGGCACATTTGATCAGCCACATCTGAGACACAACATGCACACAGACTGTGGGTGTACATCAGAATTGTGGCTATAGGTCTCACTGTCACATACATACCATCACCCCCAGGACTCAGGGTGTATGTGACATGTCCTAAACATATCCAACCTGAAACTGAGTCCATGACAGATGCCCATAACTGTACAGTTGCACATCACAGTGGTAATGTGCACAACACACAAAGGATTCTGTCCCCATGAACACGTGCACAGCCTGGGAGTGGCTGCACAAAAGTGTCACACAACAAACCAAATGTTGCCCCCCCACAAACACACAGGGAATGCAGCCTTACATGCCATGGGACACTGTGTGGCCAATGCTGTAGTGTGGTAGGTGTGCACCTGAGTCCCTGGCAAGTAATTGTGTGTTGAAGCCATCAAATAGTCACACCAATGAGGACCGACGCGGGTGACAATGCGTAGCCATTGCACAGTTCAGGAACGAGCCGTGCGTACGCTTAGCCATTGACTGCAATGAGGTCCGACGCGGGTGACTATGCGTACGCATTGCACAGTTCAGGACCGAGCCATGCGTACGCTTAGCCATTGACTGCAATGAGGTCTGACGTGGGTGACTATTAGGGGTGGGTGGAATTACCGGAAGTGCCTTTCGCCAAATATCGCGAAACGGCACAAAATCTCCGCGATCTCGCGATATTCGCGAGATCGCGGAGATTAGTGCTTCCGGTTGGGTGCCCTTGAGTCAGCTGTCTGTCATAGTGGGGGAAAGGGCGGGAAGACGATGCCCACCGCTGGTGTGTGTGGCGGGGCTTCCATGCAGTTCACATGCCGCTTGTTTAAAGGGCCAGAGACCGATCAGAGCAGCAGACGAGGAGACAGGACCTCCTGGTGTCAGGAACTACACGAGGATTGCGCTCGAGAAAGTTGTGGATGCACAGAGCTCCATCGAGGATCACAGCTAATTTTTGATGGGAGAGATATAACTGGACTCGGAGTACTTTCTACTGGCTAATCAGTAAGTGCTACCTCGTTGGGTAAATGTATAGTGCTTTTCCTACACTACAGCTGCGTAAAGGGCCAGAAGAGTTGTCTACAGTAACCATGTTTGTCTTTAATGTTGCCACGGTGCCGACGGGCACCGGGGTTCCGTGAGTCAGCTGTCCATCATAGTGGGGGAAAGGGCGGGAAGATGATGCCCACCGCTGGTGTGTGTGGCGGGGCTTCCATGCAGTTCACATGCCACTTGTTTATAAAGGGCCAGAGACCGATCAGAGCAGCAGACGAGGAGACAGAACCTCCTGGCATCAGGAGCTACAGGGTTGAGCTCGAGAAAGTCGTGGATGCACAGAGCTCCATCGAGGATCACAGCTAATTTTTGACGGTAGATGTGGGGAGAAAAGCACACCTGCCCAGCCTCGACCTAGCTACTCCCGAATGTTTTGTGCTGATTAATGCGTTACTGAATTTGAGCTCCAACTCGGGCACCTACTTTATTTATATCTGTAAGTGCTTCCTGTTGAGGTTTAATTTTTGTGACAGGAGCATCGTGCCAGAATGAATCCTGTCCTGCACCTGCATATGTCCGTTTCAGTCGCGGATCGCGGAAGTTTCGACATTTTCGCGTTCCGCGCGGAAAGCGAAAATGTCGAAATGTCGCAATTTCCGCGAGCGGAACGGAAATTCTCGCCCACCCCTAGTGACTATGCGTATGCATTGCACAGTTCAGGACCGAGTTGTGCGTACGCTTAGCCATTGACTACAATGAGGTCCGACGCGGGTGACTATCATGCAAACGTGTCGGGCAGGCATGGTCCGAGACCGGTGTGCGCCTTGGCCATTGAATCGTATAGAGACGGGTGCGTGTGTATTTTCAAACTACGCGTTGTACAGTCAGTTGACCGAGCCGAGCGCACCCATTGGCTCTGGACTGTCATGGAAATTCAGTTGGATGCCTACAACAATGTTGCAATTCCTAGGGTTTTATGAAGGTGAAGATTTGAACGATGCGGAAGACGTGTACGAGTCGTACATTTCCATGGATTGGCCAGATTCATAGAATGCAACCGTGTTGGACCTATCACTTGTGACACATGGCACAGATTCTGCCTATGAAGCACAGATATAAGGCTGGCTGGCCCCCAGGGAGCTCACTTGCCTGCACTACATGCTACTGGACCACATCCCTGCTACCACTGCTGCTGTCTCTACATCCTCTGGCTACTGCTATGGCACGTACTCTGGAGAGGGCCCCAGCCTTCACTGAGGAGGAGAACCAGGCCCTGCTGGATGGGCTCCTTTCACAGTACAGCAAGCTATACGGGAAACTAGGGGAGCAGGTGAGTGTGCAGTCCACTGCCTTCCTAATTGTGCATGTTGTCTGACTAGCAGTACTAGCAGTGTGTACACCAGTGGCAAGCATACTCACTGAGTACTTTCATCCCCCAAAGTGTGTAGGTAGTGGTACATGTAATGAACAGGTGTTCTGCAGCTAAAGTGCACTTGTGCAAGCTTCAACTTCCCAGGCATTGTTAACATGTCAGGCATGCAGGGCATTTTTCCTTTTCCATGAGTGCACTACCTGTGTAACTCATTTTCCTTTGTGATGCAGACATGTATATCAAACTGTGTGCAGTACAAATATGGGGCATGTGTGTTAATGGACTTTTAACATCCTCACAGGTTGATGCCCACCAGAAGCAGGATATATGGCTGACCATCACCCGGGCAGTTCGATCGGTGGGGGTCTACAAGCGCCGGATCCGCAACTGCCAGAAGAGGTGGCAGGACCTTCAGGGCTGGACCCGGAGGATCGCAAGGGTCCAGCTGAAGCTGTCGCCTCCTCGCGGGAGGGTCGGACAGCGGACCCTGACCCCCCACATGCACAGGATCCTGGCGGTGGTCTTTCCGGACCTGGATGGGTAGCTGAATGCCAGACAGCAGCAAGGAGGGGGTAAGTCCATGCCTAATCTTTGTACTATGTCTGACATGCTAATTGCAGTCTTTTGGCCTGGTCCCACTTCCACATTACGTAGGTCTTGTAGTCCAATACTCATGTCCCTCAATTGTGTGATGCACCCTCCTCTTCGGATCCACAGGTGTGGACCCTACAGTCTGTTGCTTGTGTCACTAGGGCACTGTGCCCCTGCAGTCAGCTATGCTTCAGCTTCCGGACAGCATTTGTTACAGTGACTCTGTTGTGGGTTTCATGGGTGGGTCAATTGTTTACAGAATGCCTGAGATCTGACATGTGATCTGTGTGTGCCCTTGATATGTGTTACAATGGCTGGTCTGACTTGCCACATGTGGCTGGGGTATTTCAAACAAACACATGCAGCAGGGGACTCCAATTTGTGTACCTCAGGAGTATGTATATCAAGTGTGTCACACTTGCTCAGCCACCTGACTACTGTCCAGGGCTAAACAGTGTTTCAAGTAGACCTTGGCAGTCATGCCTACTCAAGGCCATTTAGAAACACTCTGTAATCCCATTCCTGTGTGTCAACTTACAGGTTGTGCTTAGTGACATGTGCCTTCAGGTGTCTGCCTCTGTGTCATTGTGGTATGGCTTCCTTTTCCATACAACGGTGGTGTTCATGCGTTTGAGGGTCAGCAGGACATCTGAGGTGTGACTATGAGAGACAAGACCTGTGGGACATATATGTGTGTGATCACTTGACAGTGCACAATGGTGTATGCACCTGTGCACTTCAGGCAGCTGTGTTACATGCACAGCAGACTGTGATGTGCTAATGTACAGGGAGTTGTGTTTGCAGAGACTCATATATCTGTTTTGTATGATGTGGGGTCTTCTGGGTCCGGGATATGTTGTTTGCAGGGGACGGGCAAGTTCACTTGTCAGCTGCAGAGTTTGCTTTACCCATGAGCTATGATTGTGACACAGTGCATACTGTTGTTGTCTGGATGCCCTGCCCCTGTGACAGGAGACAGTGTTGACTGATTTTCCTGGCATGCCAGTGCCATGGCATTTAACTTGCTATGAGTGATCCTGCATTGTGTTCAAATGTGCTCCATGCACCCCATTGTGGCATTGACTATCAGGACATAAGAACATCATAGTGTGTGTTGCTGGCATGCATCACAAGCATGTGAAATGAGACTTTGCCCATCCCTTCATCCTGACACCTGTACTGAGTCAGTGGCAAGATATGTGATGTGTGTATAGTGACATACTCATACATGTTCACTTGCATGTCCAACAAATGTGTAGGTGGTGCATGTTTGCACATTGGGGTTTAGCATCCAACATGCAAAAGACATATGGGTGCAAGTCCAGGAGGGATATGAGTGCCATGGTTGATGGTGAGACTGACAATTGGCTTATTCTAAACAGTGTGAGCACTTTGAGCAGTGTTCACCTGATGATGCCAGGGCTTGCCGTGTGATGTGATGTACTCATTGTGGTGTGTGCAGTCAGTGCAGGTGACTGATGTTGTTCTCTTTTTTTCTAATTCTATCCAGATACATCCACAGGAGGGGACAGATCCAGGGACCAGGAGGAGCCACAGAAACTGACTGGGACAGAAGGCGAGGAGTCGGAGGGACCCAGTGGCACGGAGGGTGAGTGGAGCCACACCGAGGAGTCCTCAGCACCATCCACCCAAGCTGAGGGCCACAGCCGCTCAGAGGATGACTCCCTTGTGGAGGTGGGTGTCAGCAGCCACCAAACCCCAGCTAGGGAGGCTGTCCCCGCCACCGCCCCCACCACCACCATCACCACCCTCCCATCGGCTCCCATCCCATCGGTCCGTGGAGGCTTCCGTGTTCGGGAGCATGTCTCCTTTGTGCCAGGCACCGCACCCCCTGCCCTTGTGTCCCCTGCTGCCCTGAGTGAGGAGTCTGTGGACTTACTTCGAAAGATCCATGTAGGGCAGACATCAATGCTGAGTATCCTCCATGCACACACCAGTCTGTTGACACAACTGGTGTCATTCATGAAGGGAATTTCATCGGGCATGTCTGCCCTACAGAGGACCAATCAGTCCGTGGCCTCCTCCCTGACGGCAGCTGTGTCCCTCCTCCAACAGTCCCACACTCCTCCTACCCCTGCACCACCCACGATTCCTAGCACCCTACCTGTCCCAAGCACACACACACCTGCACATTCTCACAAACCCACAAACACGGGCAGCACACAAACACCCAAACCAAGGGCTAGACACGCACACAAGCAAGCACAGGGGACTGATACCACACTCACACGGGATGGTTTGCAGACACACACACAGTCATCCACAACCACTCTGCAGTCCTCTGATACCTCTCCCTCCCAACCCCCTTCCCTTTCCTCACCTGCAACCCCATCTCCACAGAAATTCTTCCTCTGTGACCATGGCCTCTTCCCCACGGACCTAGCAGATCCAGCTTACAAGGGGAAGAGAAAGTCCCCACACACAGAGGGGAGTGCCCCTCACACCCAGACACCCTCCCCCAGGCACAGTCAGACTGAGGCCCCCACCCGCAAGTCCCCCTGGAGCCAGAAGAGCAAGACCCCAACCCCGCCCCGCAGCTCCACGACAAAGTCTCCGTCCTCCATCCCCCAGGCCCCCACTCCACAGGTTCTCCTGCCCCACCCTGCCCCAGGTTCCCCCACCCACAGATACACCCTCCCCAAAATGCTGAAGCCCTCCCCCCTACCACTTGCTCTTCCACCCCCGGTCAGACAGTTTGTGCCACTGATGTGAGGACCATGTCCCCCCCTCTGTCCTGCCGACCTCACCTGAACCCCATTCCGCTCCCATTGAGTTAGGCACTGCAGTGGAGTCCACAACCACCCTGTCTGACTTGGGCACTGCAGTGGGGACCCAGTCCACTCCACCTGACCTGCCCACTGCAGTTGCACCTGTGGCTTGCATACATGCACATATGATGTGCTTCCCATTGTCCAATTTGTCTATTTCCCTGACTGTGGGCGCATCTCCACTGGACACGTACGTGTGGGCATCATTGGTGTAGGAGCAACTGGGTCTTCTGTGCAACTTGCTGGACATATATATTGAGTATATGCAGACTTGATGACTTAAGGGACACTCCCGTACACAGGCTGTTGTGACCAGAACCTTCATTGTGTGGTGACTGATGGCTGACTGACCAAGTGTTCTGCTGACATGACTGGAACCTGCTGTGACTATGTTTGGCACAGCTGAGCTTCCACTGGAGTTGAGTCCCCTCAAGTAAGTGTGGTATGTTATATGCATTTATTACGTTATGTTATATGCATTTATTACGCACGCAGTTACTCAGGAGTATCCCGGCGCGAGTCTATAAAGGTACTATATTCCTCTTCAAACAAAAAGATACGTTTTCCGTGACATTGCCTGGGGCCATGGTGTGTGTTGTGTGAGCATGTGTGTGTGTCCACGTCCCTTTTCATACACAGGCAGTGTTCCCTTGATATGTTCCTGTTGTTGATGCTTGCTGAGTTGTACTGTGTTCATCCCACAACTTTGCCATGGGTTACCAGATGTGGGGGTGCATGACACACTACTGTTAATTGGTGTTTCATCATTGGGATTTGTCAGTTCTGAATGGTGACGATGTGGTTAGACGCAGATGGGACACAGTCAGGGGTCCTCAAGGCACTTGTTTGTTCGCAATATCATGTAGTTGTCCCTCGGTGGTACCTTTCAGTGATTGAGACATATTTATGTGTGTGTGACTGCTCCCACTTGTCCGGTTCAGGGCTGCAATGTTTGCAGGTGTCAGCATGTGTGCCTTGTGGTGCTCCTTGGCTTCTGCATTGTTTTGGGACTGTGGCAGGTATTCCGAAGGTTACGGGAGCTTTGACATCATGGCCATGTACCACATACTGTGCAGTATGTCTGTCATTCACCGGGGTTGTAAACTGTCCTTGTGTGATGAGTCTGTGCACCTTAGTTCCTCAAAACATTACTGTGTTTGTCATGGGTGCATGTGCAATGTCACCTGTTAATGTGGGCTTCACAGATGCACATTGGTGCAGTTCAGGGTGTGTGGTGTTGAGGGTGGTCTGATGTAAATGTTTGTATGGATAGGTCCCAAGCTCCCGTTTGTCCATGGATGACGGGCCATGTTGAGTGATTTGTGTTTGTGTAGGTGTGATGTACGTTTGTGGCACAGGACACATGTCTGGGTTTCACAGTTTGTACGACATCTACCTTTGTCAGCACAGTGGACGTATCATGCATGCTTGTGTCACCCCAATGTCTGGTCCCTGGGGGTAGTGCTGTTGTGTGTCAGTCTCTTGCTGTGTTAGTTGCTGTTCATTCCAGCTTTTTTCACATGTGTCTGTTGTGCTCCCTCTCATCTCACAATGCCTGATTGCCCACTAAGGGGGCCCATTGATGGTTTACTTTTGTATGGCACTGTGTCCACATCTGTCTCACTGTGGTTCAGCCACCCTCATGTGTTGTGTAGTTGCCTGGGGATACCGAGACACACAAACACACACATGTTGTGTAAAATGTGCAGTCTGAGGTTGCCTGTTTGTGTTTGTGCATCTGCACCAGTGCTTTGGTATTGCTGTTGTGGGCATTTGCCTGGATGTTGTTTTTGTGATTTACCCTGCTGTCCCTGTGAGTCATATCACATCATTCTGCACATTCATCCTGGTTGTAAGGTCCCATTGCTGGCATGGAATGGGAGTTTGTGACCTGACACCTACAGTCTACACAGGTTGTTTTGATTTGTGTGTCTATTTTCGAGATGTGTGTATGCTTTGTGATGGTCACTTCTGCTTTTGTGTCATTGTACACTGTATACATTGTATGCCCCCATGGGTGGTGCTTGTCTGCACATGGCCGAGAGTATGTTAGGTTTTCACAGGTTTTCACTGTTAGCCTCACCACATCACTGTTGGTATGGGACACAACCACTACTTTGCCCCAAAAGTGTTTCATGTGTTGGGACCAGGAATCATACATGCTGTTTGGCATTTACAGCTTTGACCATGATGACACTTACCTTTTGGTCACTGTGATAAGGGGGGTTTTGGACCCCATCACCACAATGCTCAACATTTGCTGCAGTTTGGAAACACACACTTAACTTTTGTTCTACACAGTGAGGGGGTGTTAGTTTTACATTGACACAGTGCTATAGTGATGCTTGCCTTGTGTAGACCACACTCAGTTTTCGGTCACACATGTGATGGTAGTTACATTGTATGTTCGAAGTCATGATCACTGTTGTGGGCATTTGTCACAGACTACACACTGTTGTCATGATGTTAGGGGGATGTATTTTGCTGACATACCTAATGTTGGTGTATGATGGTTGTGTGGTGCATCACCCATCCTATGGGTGGGGGTGGCAGTGGTGATGGGCAACATAAGCCCTATGAGTGGGGGTAGCAGTAGTGCTGGCAACATAAGCCCTATGTGTGGGGGTGGCAGTTGTGATGGGCAACATAAGCCCTATGGGTGGGGGTGGCAGTAGTGATGGGCAACATACGCCCTATGGGTGGGGGTAGAAGGAGTGCTGGGCAACAGGTTCCCTATGGGTGGGGGTGGCAGAAGTGTTGGGCAACAGGTCCCCTATGGGTGGGGTGGCAGGAGTGCTGGGCAACAGGTCCCCTATGGGTGGGGGTGGCAGGAGTGAGTGCTGGGCAACAGATTCCCTATGGGTGGGGGTGGCAGGAGTGCTGGGCAACATAAGCCCTATGAGTGGGGGTGGTAGTAGTAATGGGTAACATAAGCCCTATGGGTGGGGGTGGCAGGAGTGCTGGGCAGCATAAGCCCAATGGGTGGGGGTGGCAGGAGTACTGGGCAAAAGGTCCCCTATGGGTGGGTGTGGCAAGAGTGCTGGGCAACAGGTCCCCTATGGGTGGGGGTGGCAGGATTGCTGGTCAACATAAGCCCTATGAGTGGGGGTGACAGGAGTAATGGGCAACATAAGCCCTATGGGTGAGGGTGGCAGGAGTGCTGGGCAACATAAGCCATATGGGTGGGGGTGGCAGGAGTGCTGGGCAACAGGTCCCCTATGGGTGGGGGTGGCAGAAGTGATGGGCAACATAAGCCCTATGAGTGGGGGTGGTAGTGGTGTTGGCCATGCAACCTCTATGGTGGCCTGTTGCTAGTGGCCAGGATATGGATCCCCTGTGTGTGTGTGACATTTTGCGTGTACGTGTCGTTTGTTTGTGTGGTGGGTGTCTGACTTACCGTCTGCACCATCCGCGTCGGTTCCTGATCCGGTCATAGATGTACAGTACTGGTATGACCTGCGTGATGGGATTTATGATGTGTTCGTCTCGTACACGCTGCTTGTTGCTCCGTCTCATACCCGTTGCAAGCTGGTCCGTTTCGTAGCCGTGGATTGTGTTCTGGCGCAAATCGTACCTGATATGCTTCTTTTCCGGATGCTGTGACGTGCCGTACATGGTGACCCGTCCGGCGCGTATGATGTGCGCATCGTACTTGTCCGGCCGGAAACTCCTATGGATACTGCTTCCGGGCGACTCTGTTCAGCATTCGGCGGTACGGCTCGGACGGAGAATGAAACTTGAATCACAGCCTACGTGTCGGTCGTATTTATGTCAGTTATGAGCATCGTACTTCATTGCCCGGACGGACCGGCTCCGGATACGAGTTGGTCGCAAGGTAAGGCTACGAACAGCTCTCGGAGAACTGTCCGACCCGGATTGGAATCGACCCCTAAATAGGAAAATTCATGAAATCTGGTGATCTCTGCTGTTGGGTTGCCATCAGGTAATCCAACACCCCATCATTCAATCCTCCAATGTAATCCCTGGTTCTAAACTAGCTTGAATCAGAGTCGGCCTGATTCCATACCACCTAGCATTCATAATAGGTTAAATAAGACTGGTTAGCAAATGTCATTGGTTCAATTCATTATACATTGTAACTGTCATGATAGTGACCCTTAAGAAAGGGATTAGGTCCTTTCAATTATCATAATGAAACAAACTGGTGAGAAAATCTCTCAGGGATGCTTGTTTTGGTCTAACTGTTATTTTGAGGATCAGCTTGTAACTTTTTCTCTCAGTCTCAGGGATGCTTGTTTTGGTCTAACTGTTATTTTGAGGAGCAGCTTGTAACTTATTCTAAGCACACCTATGATGAAAGGGTAGAAAAATGTAAAATAATAGGAATATTATTTCTTCCCACCACCATATGTTTCATGCCTTTCAGGGGCATAAAGGGAGATTTACTCAAGATATCCTTTTTGTCATTTGGCTTTAGGAATAAATGAACATGAATACATTACAATACAAAAGACACCCATAGTATTTAGTATGGAGATGCGTGCTGCGGGGGACAATGGGGGAGTAGTCTGCTAACTCTTTGATGCTCCACTTTATAGTACAGTAATTAATTAATTTTACTGTAATCCTTACAGAAATTATTTTTTACATTAATTGTATAGTCTATTTATAGAATATCATGCTGGTTTCAGGCCTTAAATGAGGAGATCTTTGTTGGATATTTATCGATGATTGGAGTGGCAGTAGTATCAGCAACCAGATCTAGCAACATTCAGTTTTCAGAAGAATCTGTCCATGATGAAAGAGAGCTGTGAAAATTATAGATGGACATTTGCCTCTTTGGTCATCAGGAACATGTTTGACTTAGTTAATCCATGGCAGGTTCTTTACTCTAGATGTGATGAACTGCTATTGATGTGTTACACTTCACATACAGTCACACAATTTTCTTGGCTCTCGAGATCAGGCAGGCTGAATCCTGCATTTTGCCACTCCAGTTAGTCCTTAGGTTTAAAATACACTCACCCTTTTCATTTCTTTGTATCAACCAAGGTGGTGCCCCAGACATTTCTCACTTCGTCAAATTGTTTTTTCATTTACTTGTTTTGATCTTACCTTTATTTGTCTTTGTACAGTGTTTTTCTTTGGAAGTTACCCGAACTCTCTGGCCCTGGATGCTAACACTCTGAACACAGTGGCATCGTTCTCATGATTTCCCTGTTGAACTTTGCATCTGAATGCACTTTGAGCTATTTTTTCTTGATTTAGCATAATTTTTTTACCTTAGACTTTGTAGAAAATTAAGAAAATTTGCATGCAAACATCAGCAAGAAAACGTGAAGGAATGTATGTGCTAAAAGAATGATACAGGCCCAACCTTACTACAACAGCAGAATAAAAGGAAGTAGGGTTGAGATTTGGGGGGAGGAAAAGCAGATGCACGTTTTGGTAGAATAGGGAAATATATTTAGACACCACCGTAGCAGTGAAAGCCACAGGCCCAAGTTGAGGGAACAGGTGTTTAAGAAAATATGCTGATAAAGCTGAATAGAAGAGCAGAGAGTGCAGGAGTTAGGCTCCGCAGAGCAGTAGACATTTAGGAGTGGTGCTGTTACGCTTCACACCCAGACAAGCCAAGGACACCAAGCTTGTGTAGAAATGTATTAAACCACGGGTCTAGAAAGGCTGCATTCTTTAGTCATGTGATCAGTTATTTTTGTGGACTAGTATTGCTTTTTGGACAATGATGCTGTGCTCGAACCTTCTATCAGTAATTTTAACGCCGTGCTTGATAATATGCCCCTTTTTACCTTGCAATTTTAAATTACACAATTCTTTGGCAATCATAGCATAGAAATGTAGAAGTGCATGCATGGTATTTTCTTTTCCTTTTGTTAGGATTAATAGAAGTGTGTGGTGGTTCCCGATATACACTGGAAGACTGGCTAGTGAAAATCCCTTTGAAATAGAAGTGAAGCGACACTCCTGGGGAGGTAGGGTGATCTGACACACAGGCAGAGACAGCTCTTGGAAGGGACACGCTGGTCAGAAATGATCTATCAGGTACTAGTGTACAACCCAGAAGGAAAGTTCTAGAAGAAACCTCCATTTTAGGGGTGTTCTAGCAGGTATTAGTGCATTACCTAGAAGGTAACTTCGTAGGTATCCCAGTTAGCCCAGAAAACCTTTCCAGAAATAGTGACAGACATAGTCACAAGTGTGTGAATTTTGAAGTGATAAAGAGATGGCAATTTTTGATTGCCGCTGGCAAGTGTTAATCTGAAAAAGTCAGACACCCTGCTCCTGAAATCCCGGATTTTAGAAATGTGGAAGGTGTCCTTAAAAAGGAACGGCCAAGGCTGAGACATCAGTTGATGAGTCTGACAGTTAGGCAAAGGGACAATGACTTGCTGGTGTCAATTGACTTTGCCTTGAGCACGGCCAGACCCTTGGTTACAAATCCAAAAAGCACGTTAGTTGCAAGTAGATATCCCTCCATGAATAAGGATGACACAATAAAGAGTACAGTACTGTGTTCTCACACGGAGCAATTCATAGAGAAGTTGCAGGGTTCCCCGCCATCTGTCATACAGTTTGGCATTAGTGAGGAAGAAAGGCAACAAGATATTTGTGACATTTTTGGTACTTCAATACAGACCCCTCAGGTGTTGTGGAAGTTGGGAAATGCTATTTCAGATCAAAACACAGGGATCCAAAACAAAATTCTAAGACAAGCCCAAGGATAATCAATAATTTCCTATGAGCAAGACTGTTAATTCACTGTGGCAGGTAACAACAGATGACATTGAATTCAAATGTATATTTCTATTGGCCTATGAAGAACCCCTGTGTCCATGTAAAGGCTCAGGATATCATATAATAACAGAGGCACCCATCGTATTAGAGGCAATTCTTGATTCATTCCTCACAGACATTTGTGATTCAGGAGTTTTGAAAAATGAATGGGAGCACACCAAATAGTCGGACTGGAATTATTCCTATATGCAAGAGTGCCTTGCATGTTTGGGAGGAGTATGCTATAGACAAATCAATTGAAGTGATCCGAAGTAATGGACCAGATCCAAGGTTAGGCCCAAGATCAGTAAATCATAGACCAATAACTCAGTTACCCCTCATTTTCAAGGGTAGACAACTGCCCACATACATACCAAGACCTCACATGTATAAAGAGAATTTAAAGAGGAAATTACCCTTGCTGTCTGAGGGAGCAGGAAAATGGATAAAAACACACTGCAGAAGGGAATATATCTTTGGGCAAAATTGTTCATTTTGCAAGGGAACTTAGAGTGAAAAAGAATGATGAGTAAGCACAGGGATGGTTCACTCCACAGAGGCAGATAGGGCCCAACAGATCCAAAGGGCTCCCCAACAATAAGTGATACAAGGACCCACTCAGGTCCTTTAGGTTCAGTGCACCGCATAGCAGGGGCAAATGCTACAGACTATGCCCCAGGTTGTCAGAAATGCTACAGGAGGACCAACACAGGTCCAGATGGGAGGAGTAACTATACTTTTCTGCACAACCACAAATGTCCAGAGGGGTGGCAATTAACAGCTATACATAATGAGAGAGCTAACAGACAACCATTAAATGTCCAATACTATCGGTACCCTACAGATCAGATGAGGAACCCACTATGACGGTTGCCATAGTAGTATTTTAATCGATACTGGACCACAACCACTTTCTCACAAGTCAATGGACACTCAACAGTTTTCTTGGGCTGTAAGGAGGGTTCTCTTTACTGAATCAAGGAGCATGACAATAGGGTGCACGCAAATAGAAGTATCATTGTTACATTCTCCAGAGTCAACGGTCAATCTTCTCAGAAGAGACCTGATGAGTAAGCTAAATATTACCATTTCTTAGTGGAAGATGGGTCGGTGGTATGTTACACACCTGGTTTTACACCAGGTAGGATGTTGTCACTCACAGTTCATGAGGACTTGGGGCAACAGGTTAGAGCATTTCCAAGAGATACAGAGACCTTTTAGGTTGCATATATGTTTTGATAGTGCATACACCAGCCCTACAAAAGAAGGAAGTGCAGATAGCAAAAGATCTGTTGTTGAAACCTGATAGACAAGTGGATCTCATAGAAGAACATGACATGGTGTTAGAGATAATGGTCCTTGAAATAAAGCCACGTTATGCATTATTGATAGCATTTGACAGGAGACAAGCAATGTGCGCATCAGTAGGATTTACGGATCCAGAGGTCAATTTGAGACACATGACAGATGAGGAAATGTTTGATGATAACACATCAATTGACACTGTGGTATTTCAAAACGATATTCCTATTAGAGTACACTTGCAAAACAGTACAGTGCAGAAAACACCCAATTTTTTTTGTAAAGGTAACGGAAAGTCTGTGGACAAAGGGACCACACAATGTGGGTCTGATTAAAGGAGCTAAGCCGGTGACAATAACACTAAAACCCGGGAGGATATTGCCCGAAGTTCGTCAGTATCCCGTATTCAAAGAAGCAGAAGGCATCTTTCCTTCAATACAGGTATTACTTGAGAAGGGAGTTATATATGTCAGAACATCACTGTTAGAAATTGGAATTCTGGTTGGCTAGGGCATGCGCCAAAGCCAGACAGAAACCACCACTCTAGTCTGGACAAGGGAGTTACACACTGAAGATAACCCCTGCTCACCCCCTTGGTAGCTTGGCACGAGCAATTAGGCTTATCCCAGAGACAATGTGTAAAGCGTTTGTGCAACACACACACACACACACACAGCAGCAACATACTAGGCACACTACAAAAGAAACCCCACATAAGGTCATATAAAGATAGCCTTTGTATTATCCAAAACACATTAGATTCATAATCACAAAATATACACTGTGCCAACTGGCACTGGGCAATATTCACAGGGGATTATATACAGGACAGGGCCAATCGAGCCACTGTCAGAACCTTTAGAAAGCACTGGTAGCACATATAAAACACAACCAGTGACTACTGGTAAAATATGGTACTCGGCATTATCACCTGCAACATAAACGCATTATGTCTGCATCAACACATGGTGCATAAATCACATTAGGCATAGAACACATTAGCATAAACACCAGAGGCATAAACACCCTGGGTATAAATCACATTTGGGAACCATCAGCACAAACACATTATGCGTACATTTGGCAGTGCACCACAATAACACTAATTAGGTGCATACATCACCTTAGGGCTTTACGCCCTATCTACACCATAAAGTTGAACCCAGGCCAACTGGCCTTCAGTTGGCTCAAGTGCCCTTTGTCCAAAATGTCAGGGCTTGTACTGGGGCATTCCACTGGCCCTTTTGCTGCCTATGCAGTCCACACAAAGTGCGCAATGCGCTGGGACTTGGGGTGCTGTCACCCCTTTCTTATGCAAACGCAAATGCCCCCGTGTTTCAGCTGCCCGCTCTCTCTTGCGGTGCAGCTGTGGCAGAAAATGAGCACTGGCACCTATGGTGCCTCTGGAGCCCCATTCCGGGACTCCTATCACCAAAATTGCCCCCTCTGTGCAGCTGCCCGCAACTACGGCACAGCTGTGAGGAACAGTAAAAGGTACTGGCACTAAATGTGCCTCGGGTGCACTAAAAGTGCTCTCAGCTCAGCTCTCATCCACCGGGGTTCCTGGTCGCTGCTCTATCACTGCGGCGGCCAGCAACATGGGGCTGGTGCTCTCTGGTCCTTCTTGGGCTGGGGACAGGGCCCTGTCCTCCTCTCGCCGACCCGCGGGGCTCCCACTGGCACACAAGGGCTCTGCTCTTCTTCAGACATGGTCAGACGGGTGGCCGCGTCACTCTACCTCTCCTCTGGCTGGCTGTCAGCTTCTGGGTCTTGGATGCGGGAGGCTCCGCCCCAACCAGGCAGGATGCCTGAATTCCGGGCCGCGGTGGTGCCTGTCGGCGGCTCCTTTCTCCGGGGTGAAGTGTGGGGTAGGCTCCTGCCGAGAAATAAACTCCTCAGCGGGGTGGGCTCCCGCTTTCAGGAGCACACAAAACTGCGGGGTGGGCTCCCACTCCGATTCTCAACTCACAATAGTGTGGGGTGGGCTCCCGCTGATAAGTCTGCACGAACGCAGGGTGGGCTCCTGCCGATAAACGCAAAATGCGGGGTGGACTCCCTTTGTCTCCCAGCAGCTCGGGGGAATCCCTATGCCGGGATTCCCTTTAAATCATTATGCAGAACAGCATTGCAGGCCACCCACGCTCCTAGAAAAGTAAATAGAGTGCCCACAAGGCACGAAGGCCCTCACAGTTCCAGGGCAAAGGCTGGGCCCAGGCAGGCCAGCTCACAGGGCGTTCCAGCATGGAGGCAGTCCCTTGTGGTGGTTCCTCCTGGGGCCCAGCAGCAACAGGTCGCATGGAAGCACAAAAAGCACAACCTCTTCATTGGGTCACAGCCCCAATATTTATACAGCATTTCCTTTTGTCTGTCCTTGGCACAGGGCTTGGGGGACCCAGCCTGAGCTGGTTCTGTTTTTTTTTTGGAGCACTCTGTTTACAGGGCTCCTATTCCCTATTGTCAGGTGGGGCCTCATCATCAGACACACCACAAGGGGCGGACCCAGCATTCACCCATGCAGGCACAGACCTATTCAGGGTCAGGGGACTACTCCTCCCACTACTCCAAATGCAGATTCCCTATTCAGCCTACCGCTGACTCACCCTGCCTTCCCTGGAGCCACACACACCTCATCAGCCCCTGTCACTCCAAAGCAAGCCATGCAATCCACATTAGTTAGGCAGACACATAGCATACAGAAATGGCAACTTCTAGAAGTGGCATTTCTAAAATAGTGATAATAAATCTGTGCACACCCTTTCGCAGCATTTATTATTACTATTCCAACCATGCCAAACTTGACCACGCTGCTCCTCTCATATGAGGAATTACCACTGAAACACTTATCAGGGAATCTCCAATGCATTCCTATGAGAGGGCAGCCTCACAGCAGTGAGAAACCAAAATGGCTGTTTGTCACTACAAGGACAAGTCACACACTTAAGGTACATGTCCTACCTTTCACCTACAATGCACCCTGCCCATAGGGCTTGCTAGGGCCTACCTTAGGGGTGACTGTCATGCAGCAAAAGGGGGGTCACAGATGTGGCACACACTTTAGGTTCCATGTCACAACGGCAGTAACACTGCGCCCACAAACCCTGCAATGGCAGAGGTCTGGGATAGGTTTGAAAGGCTACTTTGGTGGGTGGCGCAATCAGCGCTGCAAGCTCACCAGTAGCATTTAATTTACCAGCCCCGGGTATATGAGATACCACTTTACAAGGGACTGACAGGTAAATTAAATATGCCAAACAGGTGTAGAGCAATCTTTACCATATTTACCACAGAGAGAGCACACACATGTTACACTGGACAGCAGTGCTAAAGTGCCCAGAGTCCTAAAACCACCAAAACCATGTCAGAAAAAAGGCTAGGAGGAAGGCAAAAAGTTCAGGGATGACTCTGCAAAAAGGGCCAAGTCCAACAATCACCTTGTAATCCACAGATTTAGCTGATATAAAAGGTAAGGAGGGAACTTAAAGGATGATTTAAGATTTCCGCCCCCTGAAAAATATAGTAATGCCAGAATTTCCAGTGGCACCAGACCCATCAGTCATACTGTCAAACATTCCTACGGATGCCACCTACTTTTCAGGAATTGATTTAAAAAATCAATTTTTCAGCATTTCATTGAACCCAGAAAGTCAGTATCTAAAGTTTTTACATACAGAAAAACCCAGTATTGCTACAGAAGGCTCCCCCAGGACTATTTTGAGTCCCTGAGAATCTTTAACAGGACAGTGAAAAAGGATTTAGCAAATGTAAAATGCAAAAGCACTCTTTTACAATATACGGACAACATTTAGGTGTGCATCCTCACTGAACACATTGGAAGGGAGGATAATATTGGTCTGCTTCATGATTGCAGAAAAAAAATACAAGTAGACAAAGACAAATAAAAATATGCGCAGGCAGAAGTTCATTATTTGGGATGCATTACAAATCATTAGCCAGATGGCACTACCTTTCTATTGTTCAGCACAGGAGTCTGAATTAGTGACAATCATTGATGCATTGCAGCCAACTGAGGGACTAGAGGTCAATATTTATTCAGATTCACCATAAGTCACCATCACTGTACATTCTAGAGTTCACAGATGGGAAAGGCCGGGATTTCTTAAATCTGATCCTTCCCCCGTAATGCATAAAGATTTATAGGCACCATTAATAAAAGCTTTAACACTTCCATCTGAAGTAGCAGTGATAAATTGTGCAGCGCACACCAATCGGCAATACCTTATATTTAGAGTTAATGCCCTGGCAGATTGGGCAGCCAAAGAACCAGCTAAAATGTCTCCAAATTATCATCAGTGTGATGAACACACATTAGGTATGATTACAAGTAGGCAACTAAATGCTACAGAATTACCTCCCCCATATACAGAGACAGCAAAATTACATTTGCGTAAATCGAAAGAACAAGCATTACCTCTTGAAAGAGAACTGTGGGAACAGTGTGGATGCATTTAGTCAACTACCAATTTTATTTACAGGCAAGACAGTACAGGCAACCAAGTAATGCCGTAAGCCCTGCTGTACATGGCTCTATAGCAAATAACCTCCCAGCACATCCTGCAAAAGAGAATCTTCTTGCTACATTACAGACAGATAGGTTTATTCCAGAACTATCTGTTCAATGTGTTAACAGTATAGCCCCAGGCCAACCTTAAAGGTGAACACCTCAACAATACCACACCCAACAGGTCCATTTAAACATCTACACTTAGATTTTTATCAACATGATAGAGAAATGCACCAATTGCAGATATCTTATAGTAGTTGCTTGTTCATTCGCACGATGGATTGAGGCAGGCTCCGGTGTACATAATGATGCTAAAGCAGCAACCAATTTTCTGATAAGAGAGGTTATACTGAAGAGGGGCATTGCAGAGGCGATCGGTTCAATGATGGGCCCCAATTTGTCAATGCAATATTTCAACACATTTGCAAAGCCCTAGGAATAAAACAAATTGTTATCTGCTTATCACCCCCAAAGTAATGGAATAGTGGAGCACCTGAATGGCCCCCTCATAATTAAAATTAGCAAACTATGTGCTACTCTGCAAAAGAAATGGCTGTAATGCCTACCATTAGCCTTGTATGCCGTCAGAAATCAACCATGAAGTGATCACCATTTAACACCACATCAAATAGTGACAGGACATCCCATGCCAACCCATCTAACATTAGCACAGCAAAAGACAGATTCCCATAAGCCAGATGAGGTTTTAGAGGATTAAATGAGTTGTCATTTATCTGAGTTAATGAAGTCTGTCAAGTTCTTCACCAAACTGGTATTGCGAAAGGAGAAGGCCACCTCAGCTGAGCAGACCAGTCCGATACCTGTTGGCCAACAAGTGTATGAGCGGAATTTTATCTGAAAATGGAAGAATACCAAGTTTAACAACCCCTTCTCAGTGACAATGAGTACCCCCACTGAGATTAAATGGGATGGCAGGAAACCATGGATCCATATGAATGACTTGCGACTGGATCCTGCCTTGCCTCAGACACTTCCACAGACGGAAAGGGATCAAGAGGGGGAAAGCGTGACAAAAGAGTAACAATGTCTCCCCTTAAAGCCCTAGTGGAGTATTTTGTTAACTCTATTAACGTAGAACTATGTATTGCTGTTTTTTTTTTCTTTTTCTGTCTTCTTATGCTGGTGGCTATATTTAATGGTATTTTACTATCTAAAAGCATTTTGTGCTTGCAGAGAGCAGTACATGAACAGAAAAATATATTCCATAGTATTCATGTTGGCTTATTAGACAATATGTGGTATCACCATATGACAGAGATATGTACACAGAATTCTAATATGGCTTGCTTTGTTTGCTCCTTGATCCCACATGCCACTGACTCACATAGGTTACACTCATCAAAAGAGGTACCTCCAGCTATTACCATGTGTCTGTTACATCTTTTCCTTTGTAGAATATGAGCGAAGATGCAACTATTGCAGGTCAAACAGGGAACATTCCTAGTAAACACTACACCATATGAGAAAGAGTTAGCAGATGTGATGAACATCCTAACAGACCACAAATAGGTAGTATTGAAGTTAGATGCAAAGGCCAAGACAGGAATTATGAAATACAAGGATAAAACTGGGAGCACTAAAATATTGCAGCCAGAATGTTTAGGGATAACCTGTACCACGCTTCCCTGCAAGAATTAGTCCGCCACACCCTGGCCCCACGATTGTCAGGAAAGGCCATTTTAACTGAGTAAATGGATCAGTATATGCTTATGGTCACTGGCATAATGCCACATAATTTGGATGCAGGGTCCTATATCAATGGAAGGGGAAGGAGACTGACAATAACACACAACAAAAGTGTCAGAAGTGTGGGATGAGAATATATCTAGAATACCGTAGGTAGAAACACCTACTACTCTTCGAGCAAGTAGAAAACCCATTTTTTCTCTTTGTGTTTCAAGGCAAATGAAACAGTCCCAGTGGAATAGAGCATCAATTGCAATGTCACAAGATATAATGCTGACATGAAATGGAGCAGCTCTAGCCTAATGGATTTTTACTGGAACTGTGGTGAGTGGCTGTATACTTGACTTCCTTCAGGATGGCAAGGACTCTGCTCTTTGGTGACAGTACACATCCCTTCCCTGGTGATTCCATGAGTTGACATCTCTGAATTGCATGACCATTCCATGAGCCGTCCAACAACTTTGCTTCATCATCATCAGAGGAAGAGAGCTTAAGAGTATTAACCCCTTCCATGCTGGACGGATTCCCCTGCTGTGCTGATCTTTTCCTGCGCGGGCGTGGTCATGACGGAACGGTTCCGTCATGAGCACAGCTCAACCGTGGCTCATGACGGAACCGTTCCGTCATGAGCACCGAAGGGGTTAAAGTACCACAGCCTGGGAAGATGCCTCCAAACAGCACAGGCTGTTCAATGATGCACAACTCTTCTTCTGAAACATTATTCCATTTTGTCCAAGCAAAAGCAGCTGACCATTGGCTCCGTGATTACCCACTGGGAGTTGATGAAAGACATCAACACCACGTAGGATGGAATCAACCTGATCAAGGACAGATAGATGCAGCATAGATATGTGTTAGAATTAATGACTGCTATGGAAGTAGGGGTATCCACCAAAATGCAAATTGACCATTGCACATATACTCCAGCCAATGATGCCAATAACAGAACACTAACGGAGGCCATACAAACTCTGCATACCTTGCAAAAAAAGATGGTGGATGTGGGAGGTGCACCTGATGAGTAGTTTTCAGGGTGGTTCACTTGGATACCATCCTGGATGTAAGGACTATTTAAGGTATTGTTGCCTGTTCTTTTAATTATGCACTTGATGTTCTGTGTACTCCAGATAGTGATATGATGTTGTAAAATGTTAGTTTGAAGTTGGGAGGGATGTTCTCTACTATGTTGGTCAATAAAATGCAGGACGTTGCGGAGAATGCAAACAAAATAATGATTCCAAGCAAAAGAGAAGGTGAGAAAATATTTGAAAAGTCAACTAAAGTAGGTAATGTTATAAAGGATGTAGAAATGAAGAAGACCCACTCATGTCAATGCAAGCATCAGCAGAAAGATGTGTACAGATGTACATGGTTAAGGAGAAATACAGGCCTAAGCTAGTAGAATAGAAAGCACTAAAGGAGTCAGGAAGGAAGAAGAAACAAGCTTCAGTGGAATGAAGAAACATAGTTAGACATAGCAGAAATAGAAAATCTCAGGTCCTCAGTGCAAATATACGTCTCTGAGAAAATATGTTGCCAATCAGCACTAAGGCAAAGGAAGTGGGAGGTTAGACCTTTCAGAATATTTGTCAAGTAGGGAGTATAGCATTGCTAGGCTTCAAGGAGATAAGCCAGGAACACCAGTAATAAAGTGATGGTGTGGAAGTGTAACAAATAAAACGTGCACGAGTTGCATTCCATAAACATGCGATTAGCTGTTTTCGCAGAAAGTATTACTTTTTGATATAATGTGCTTAAGCAAATGCCTGATTAAATATGCAAATGTATGACACATTTGCAATTACAGATGTTTAAAACCACCTGTCCACCACATTGTAATTTGGAGCTCAGATTCCAGATCCACGGGGCTCACTACATTTCTGCGCGCCTTTATATAAACTATGTACTATATGTCCAACAGAAGTCGTGTCGTCTTTTTCTTTCATCCAGCAACACTAGGAACTGTCCTCTAGTTACCAAATCGTTTCCCATCTTTGTGTACCATTGAATGATGTTTAAGATGTAGCTGCCTGCCTTGTGTTACACCTTTCTGACATTTTTAGCTTACTTTCACTTCACTACATATTCTTGAGTTAGCCCAGGAAAACAATTTGCTACTCTCACATAACACATGGCCTGCCAACCTTCTTCAGTACACAAGTATTTGCAACACAAGTTCAAAATTTAGAAGCCTACATTTATTTCACTCCCATGAACACTATCGAATTGGATACAGTTTAAAATCCGGATTAAGTCATTGATTTACCACCACATTCCCTGACAATAAAGGTCAAATACTCCCTCAGCTACTCAAAATTAAGTCCATTGCATTGCCCAGACTGAGCAATATAACTATGCCTATGTCTTCCTTATATAAAAAAATGCCTGGAAGTTTTGTTTGCACACTTCTTCATTTTGTATTTCCATTAATACAGTACTTCATAGTCCTTACAAAGTGTCAAAACACATCCTTCCATCCTCTAGTTTGGCTTATGCCTTTCTATGATATGCCACACATAACAATTTCAACGTATGAGTATTGTAACAGTTGATATCAATCCGCATCAGTAAATCGACCGATGATTGGGAGGGTCTCTAATGTGTGCAGAGATACATCCAGTCACCCACCTTGAAGTGCACCTAATAGCAGAAAGTTCAGAGGGATCCCTTCCTTGTATCACTGTTAAATCAGTTGGTACCTATGACATGTTTAGCATTGCTATTACCGCACAGGCACAGTACTCTGAAATTGTGTGAGGTCATTCAATACCAACTCTATGAATTAAATTAGTAAGCACTGTCTTGGGTCAAACACATAGCTCGTGCGTTGCACATTTTCTCCAGCATATATATGCCTCATTTGCAAAGAAATGTGTTAATATTATCTTAATGTTTTAAGATTTCGCACTTGTTGAGTTTCCAAAACCCCATTGTACTCCAGGAAACCCCTATCAGACAAAGGTTTCCAGAAGTACTACTGGAACAGATTTGTAATTTTTAAAACGACCTGGCCGAGCTAGATGTGCATGTATATTTGCACATTATATCATGCTTTTGCATTGCGCAATCTGAATTGTATGTTATGTTTTTATTTGCCCGCCAATATTGGGGGTTCTCTTTTCTGATTCCCACTTTGGAAACAGACTTATTTCAGGTCTTACATTGAAAAAAACTCCTATTTGACGTTGGGAATTAGTCAGGAGAAGTTTTAGAATATAAATAAATTCCCAAGTTTGTAGGTTTTGCCAACATTTCCAGGTATCACCTCTCTTGGCCACCCACTTCCTGCCTCTAGTATTAGATGTACCATATTAAGCTATACGAGGGTAATATCATGAGTATATTCAGTGACACTCTTTCCAAAATACTATAATTCCTGAAGTATGTGCTCTGGAAGTGTATGCTGAACATCCGTGTACAAATGGGTTTGTGAATAGGACCTAGTTTAACTGAGTGTAAGTTCAACCTACATAAACAAATATTTAGAAGGCATGGCCATGCTGTTTCTGGGCAATGCATTTAGTATATAAAATGCAAACCATGTATACATGTAGGTTAACGAAAGTTACTTTTCTCGTTTGTAGCATTGTTTCTTGGGTGAATGGGCTGATTTGGGAAATAATAAAAATTATGGATGTTATTTAAGTAAACAATATCTGACTCACTGAACTTTGAGAAATAGCCCACTGCAAATATTTCTTACACAAAATGTTTTAGGGAATCAGAAATCTGCTTTCGATTTCTTTATTTTTTGAAAAAATGTTCTTAAAGAAAATTATTTTCCCAAAACATATCTATCTAGGGTCGCGCAAACAAAACCAACGAGCCATGAATTGTTGAAGAGAAAGCGAGAAAGCTCATGCATTCCAGACAACTGGTCCATTTTGCGTTAGGCAATCCAGGACACCATTACACAATACATGACCTTTTTCATAAATAGGTTTTCAGCAACATCTCCAGATCAATCACGCCCTGCCTGTCATGTTGAAATGAATGCAATGCGAATGTCACAATCATTCAAGTTTAACAAAATGAAAAAGTCTGAAAACCAAGATATGAAAGATTTTTTTTCTCCGTTTTAGAGACAAAGAAACGTGACTCCGTAGTTTGGTCCCTTTCTCTGTCTGTGACAATTACAGCAGCTTCTCCATCACCCCGACTGTCACAAGTAATATATAGCACAAACAGGAAATAGAGACTCATTCCGATACCATCTCAGCACATGAAATGGCATTCCATTCTTTATATGAGGATTGCAATCTTGTTTAGTGTGAAAGCGTTTGATGGGCTTTCCTGCTCTGTACAGTTACAAAGCGATAGTCCCACCATGAAGACAGAATCTCAGTATGGAAGGTACTTCATTGTTTCACCTTCAGTGTTTGGTGACATTCAATTTCCATTTTAAAAAGATTGGGGGAGGGCATGTGCTGCAAATGTGCAAATGCAAACAAATTATTTCACTCACTAGTACTGTTTGACTCCTAAAAAACTCAGGGTCTCATTTCTGAGGCATTGGCATAGGGCAGCGCCGCAAGTCTTCTTGTAGCGCTGCTTTACGCCAATGTGAAAGGCTGGAATGCACCACATTTATGAAATACAGTGCAATCCTGTCCTTTTCCCCTGCACTGGCACATGCATTTCTGCCTAGTGCCATCGTAGGTGCCCTTGCACTATGTTGCAAGGATTGTTTTTGCACAAAACAATTAAAAGAGGCGTTTTTCTCTTTTTATTTGCGCCGCAAAATGGAAGGAAGAAAAAAACAAAGAAAAATAAAATTATTTCTCCTTGTTACAACTGCTATAGGGAGGTGTAAGATTTTGGCGCTGCCCCAGATTTACATGATTAAGTAACAACATGGGTGCTGCATGGGAAAACCCATTACGATGCTCTTGGAACTCCTACTTGACATAGAGTAAAGCAAGGCAGTGACTTGAGCTGCTTTGTCTTACTCCATATTTATGAGGCCACGCAAAGACACGCAGAGTGAGTTTAAGTCGCCTCATAAATATGATTGAGAGGCTTGTGCTGTAGGAGCGTCAAACAAATTGATGCTCCAGTGGCGCAAGCCTCTCATAAATAAGCCCCTCAGTAAGTAAACAATTAGCAATTTGTTAATGAATTTCGTGGGAATTTGAGTGGATAAAATATGAATCGAACCTGGATGACACATGAAAGACTTACAATGTATGTTGAACATGGCCCTTTTTGCAGGGTTATCCCTAAACCTTTTGCCTTCGTCCTGTATTTTTTCTGACCTGTTTTTGTTGGCTTTAGGACTCTGGGCACTTTACCACTGCTATTCAATGCTAAAGTGTACGTGCTTTCTCCTTTAAAGATGGTATGATAGGTCTACACCTGTTTGGCATATTTAATGTACTTCCAAGTTTCTTTTATTGTGGTATCCCATGTACCCAGGCCCTATATTTTAATGCTACAAGTGGGCCTGCAGCGCTGCTTGCACAACCCATAGAAGTAGCCTTTCAAACCTGTCTCAGGCCTGCCACTGCAGGGCATGCATGCACAATTTACCGCCACAGAGGCTTGGCAATTAAAGTTACTTGCCAAGCCTGAAACTCCGCTTTTTCTACATATAGGTCACCCACAAGGTAGGACCTAGGTAGCCCTATGGACAGGGTGCTGTATAGGTAAAGGGTAGGACATGTGACTTTATTGAGTGGCATGTCTTGGAAGTGACAAACAGCCTATTTGGTTTCTCACTGCTGTGAGGCCTGATCCTCTCATAGGTTTGCATTGGGAATTCCCTTATATGTTTTTCAGTGGTAATTTCCTATCTGAATGGAGTAGTGTTGCCCTGTTTGGTAAGTTTAGAATAGTGGAGACACATTCTGCTTATTGGTGTAAGTGGATTTGTTACTACTATTGTAGAAATGCCACTTTTCGAATGTGGACATTTCTATGTGCTATCTTAGTGCTTTGAAACCTGACTCCAATCCACGTCTAGGGTTAAGTGGCAGCTGGGCTTGTGCATACTTTCCAGACAGCCATCACACACCAAGGGCTGGGGTGGATCAGGAGGAGTATCTGTGTCTATTTGCATAATGAGTGGCCTTACTGGGCTGGGAGAGAGGGAGGTGGGGCACACATATTTGTAAAAGGCTGGCCCCTGCGTATGGTTTACCACCTACTGACTTCCAGAGCCAAAGCTGGGATTGAATGGGGGTGTTGTGAACTTCTAAGATTTCTTTTTAAGTTAACTCCACACATAATACATTTTGAGTATAAGTACAGGGGCACTGACCGCATGATTTTAGACTCTGCACAGGACTTGTAACCAGGCGCTGCTGGCTCTACATGCTGCACCAGAGGATCGCTGTGCTGCCAGGAAAACCACCACTCGGACTTTGCTTTCTTGTGCTGACCTGCTGGAAGGACTGCCTCTTTGCCTGTAAGGACCCTGTGTGCTGGCCTGTTGCCTACAATCCTGTTGTGTGCCTCCCCCCCAGTGCTCTCCAAGGAGTGCTGCTTATGCCACTATAGCGCAGGGTTAGTGCTTTAATTCTTCTTCAGCACATGTGGAGCGCTTGCCCACGAGAAAGGTGTCATCTGGAGCTGGACTGACCATGGGGCATTCTCTATGGGCAGCACAGTGGGAGCGCTATGCTTATCTCAAGAAATATGAACATGCTGTGACTCGGTGTTCCCTTTGTTCGGTGGCAGCATATAATGCTGCTTCCTCCCAGTCCCTTGTTGGATTATTACAGTTGTCACCCTGGGTGTGATCCGACATAGCAGGGGCTCTACTGCCAAGAGAGGGCTCGAAAATCATAAAAATGTTACTAGACCTGCAGGTCTTGTAACTTTAATAATCTACTCGACCTAACTGTAATGTACTTGACCCTGGAAATTGTGTGATCCTAAGCAAATGTTTTGTCTTATGGAGCTCCCTTTTTCTTTATTATCACATAAGAGAGCACATTCAAACATGCAAGTTCGCTATTTCTGCTGTAACAATGCTTTTTTTATTTACTAGATTAAATGTTTGTGCCATGTATAACAAGCATCAAGCCCATATATAGGGTACACATGTTCCCTTGCTTGCCTCTTAGTTCACTAATAGCATTGTCATCTGGACAGGAGCAGTAATAATTCCCAGTTCATGTTAGAAAAGTCACTTTTCATAAATATGTTACCAAAGCATGATGTGTTAGTGCACTGTCATTTACAGATAGTATATTTTCCATTGAAATGACCACAAAACTTTACAACTAACATAGTTTTACTGATAATAGCGCATAAACAATGTTTAGAAATTGGGTTTCAGCAAAATTATTTCACATTTGCACATCACCAAGAAAAGTGTTCTCATTTGTTTTGATCTTATCAAAATATTTTCTTACCACATAGTTACAAAAATGAGTCTTCATAACTAGTGAAATATATTTGAAATGTTTGAATAGTTCACCTAGCTATTTCAGTGTTGTATTAGATAAAAAGCCTGACATCTTCCAGCCTTTCATTTAACATGCTCTGCACAGTTCAACTGTCACACAGTCATTTTACAAAATCCAGTCACAGAAAAAGAAATAAATGTAGGAAGACAAACTGACTTTTGACCTCTGTCTCTGAAAGCCACCAAATGTGACAAGATAACAAGATTTAAAGGAATTTGTATTGCTCTTTCACTTTGTGATCAATGAAGATGCCTTTAAATATTGTTATCTTGTCACATTTGCTCTGCTTTCAGAGGCAGAGGTCAAAATTCAGTTTACCGTCCTACATTTACTTTTTGTTCTGTGACTGAAGTTAGAGGATTTCCAGCTCCAGAAGGGGGGAGTAGTCCCTAAAAATAGATTGTCCTGAATAAATCTTGTTGGACAATGCAAGTTTTTCGAGCCCTGTAAGACCAACAGGTCTACTTGGGCTGACTCCCCCTGAATTTCCCTATTTCAGCAAGGAGCAAGGCTGAGTGGGGAGGGGAGCGACAAGCACTGAGCTGCGTGCCTGCGGGCAGCTGCTTCCTTGCAGTTTCCCTAAATCAGAGGATTCCACAAGGTCGTCCCACTGCGGGCAGCTCCCGTTGTGCTGCCTGATTTGACGCAGAAGCTCCGGCGAGGGTGCAAACCCACTGCAAGCTCAGAGCTCCCTGTTGGTTTTTGAGGCATTGCTTTAGTTTTGGCAGCTGCACCACACAGTTGTGAGCAGCTACTGTTCCCTATTTGCTACACAGGTGACCCAGTGAGATCTCCCCGCCAGATCCAGCACTGTGTGTTCCAGCCCATCATAGCACATACCTGGAGGCATTTGTAGTAGGTATGCAGGTGCTCCTGTGGCCTATGATTGCTGTATGCATTGTTCTGTCTCTGCCATCACAGTCTGAGAGGCCCAGGAGGGCTTCGGATGTGCTGAGCTTTGGAGCACTTGTTCTTTGGTGGTATTGTGGGGTGAGCCCTGGATGCTGCACCCCCTCCCAGTAGTAACAACCTGCATTTTAGGGAGAACTGATGGATATTGCCATATTCACTTTAGCAGATGGGCAGATGTCTTGTTACCTATGCTTGGTGCTCACATTACCGCCTAACATATAATAGAGGTGTATGTGCACTGTATACATGTGTTAATAATGACATTTATAATCCAGCTGCTACTGATTTGTGATGACCATAGTTGGTGATTTATTTTCTACAATGATGTTTGGTGATTCATGTGTTTTCTCTTCCTAACCTAACTGCTACAGTTCATGCCCTTATGTTCTAATATGTGTTGTTTTTGCCTTGGGTACTCAGCATAACAAGTATTATTTCAGGATTGACATTTATAGGTACAGTGATGGGGTTTTCATGATGTCTTTTTCTTAGTGCACTAAATGTGATGTTATGACAATTGCCTAGTGGGCAAAGTGAATATTGGTTTATGTGGGTTTGGTCTATGTTTATATGCAGTATAGATACATATTTTTATATAATACTGTGTGGATTCTCTATTGTGGTGTATTTACTGTGTCACTGGGGTGTGGGTGTGTGGTGCAAACACTTTACACATTGCTTCTTGGATAAGCCTGACTGCTCGTGCCAAGTTACCAAGTGGGTGCATACCTAGCCAACAAGAAACGTCATTTCTTACAATGTACCTGTGAAAAGTATCACTGTTCACATATGTATCTGACCAATATTGTCAACTGGAGATGCGCTAGAGTATGGGTTCTCACAAAGATTTTCCCAGTGGCCAAAAGATTGGTCTGTGGTGTGACTGAGGGCTGCATAGATGCTAGCTGTGGCAGTCATGCAGGGGAAGGGAATGTTTGCCTGGGAGATTGGTGTTGGGGAAGTGTAGCATGTACATTTAACTTCAATGCACTGATCTAATATAATGTACTAAGGTGAAATGGTTCTGCATGCTAATGAAATACACTTTTTGTATCCTGAACTTTATAATATTTTTCAATGATGGCTGCTTCCAATATAAAGTGGTAGTGTGGTGGGGTAAATAATTTGAAATAAAAAAAGACTTACCTGATATTGCCAGACACCTCATGCCTCAATGCGCCTCTACTCTCCAGACAGTCCCTGGAACACCATCACAAACTCCCCATCCACAACAGACGCTGCTCTCATGCTATTACCAAGCATGGAGCAGTGCCGGGATTGGTCTGAACGGGCTGCTTTGATGCAGATTCAGACAGAGGGAGTCTGTACCATTTCTCCACCCGACTGTGGAACACAACTTGGTTGGTGAAACTTAGGGCCTCATTAAGATCTCAGTCTGAAAGCATTCCAACCGACTCCTTGTCGGAATTGTTTCTGACCGACTCGGGTTCGGGGAGTCTGACCGACTGATTACGATGTTTCCAAACGCAGTTCGTTCGGACTCCTATTGACTTCAAATGGAGCCTGTGTGCCGACCGACAACACAGGCTCCTATTGAAAAAAGGGGTGGTTGCGGAAAACCTTGCACCCTGTAGTGGGCACTCCATGGTGCCTTCCACACTGTGCATGGTTGTAAAGAAGGGGTCCATGGGTTTCCCATGGGCTCCAATCGGAGGCCTCTGTGTACAGGGGGGCCTGCTATGGGCCCCCAAAGTCAGTTTCCAATAGCCATTTCATGATGGACGAACCAAATCGGAATGGCTGTCTAAATCCGACATGGTAATACATCGATCAGAAACGCGGTTTATATTTTTACCCAGGTGTCAGTATATAGGGCTATGAGATCATTCAGTAGGGGCTGCGGGATGCCCTATTTTGTTAATTTTCCCCAAAGTTTGGGGCAAACGACGCTATCAAAGGCTTTTCGAAAATCAATTAATCCCAAATATAGCGATTTTCCTTTGGTAGCGAGCATACTCTCAATCATGTGAGCTAGGCAGATCAAATTATCTCCACTGGAGCAATTTCTTGTTTTTACAACAAATTTTATTTGGGTTTTTTTTGTTGGATGTGTGGGCGAAGGCCCTACAATGCCCTGTAGGAGAAAATGGCATAATTTCACAGCGAGTCCAACATTTTGACCATAATCAAACACCTGCCCAACATGCAGGGGGTAAAAGTCAAACTTAATGCAGACAGTTCTAGGTCTCAGGACATTCACATCAGTTAAAAGGTCATAAAACTTCATTGTCATCATATACGGGATTTTCAAAGCAATGTACATATACAAGCAATATGCAATGAAATACAGGGCTCCATTAAGGGGTCAGTGGATGGTAGAGAAGGGAGCTCGATTTCTTGATAGGACGCCCTGTGGGCCCAGAATTTTGAATGTTTAGCATGGCAACCTTGAGCAAGGAAAACTGCCACTTTGGCCCCCATGCATCTATCTAGTTTGGTCTTCCATTTGCCCAATGTTGGGGGAGAAGTCCCTTTCCACAATTGTGCGATGTCATGTTTGGTTATTGTGAGGGCTAAAGTGTTGCTTACAAACGTTTCCCCCTATATCGTCCGTGCTATGTAAGAGGAAGAGTCTTGGGTCCAATGGGAGTTCCCATGCGAGCACCACCTGGAGGCAGGACCTAATTCTGCGCCAGAAGGGCTGCAACGCTGTGCAGCTCCAATCTGTATGCAAAACAGTCCCTTCATCTCGCTCACACCGCAGACATACAGGGGAGGGGATCATTCCCATCCACCACAGTCTAGTCCGCATATAGTAAGCCCCGTGTAGGTATTTAAACTGTATCAGATGGTATCTAGTAGAGACCGCCGTCCCTCGCGGACTGGTAATGGCTTCTGCCCAGTCATTGCCGGTTAAGTCAGGGATGTCAGCCTGCCACGCCTGTCGTGTCTTGTCGAGTGTGGTCTGGGTGTGGGTCGTTAAGGTCTGATAAATCTCTCGAATCTTGTGAAGGCCTAGATCTCCCATTAACAAGCGGCCTTCCAGTGGGATGAACTCTGGAAGGGTCTCAAGGGAGCATATCAGGGGGGTGAGTGCATGGCGGAAACGGAGGTATTTGTAGAATTGCGTTTTATGGAGGTTGTATTCCATTTGCAGTTGCTGATAGGATTTAAGGGAGGTTCCCCGCAGCACATCCCCAAGGGTCGATATCCCCACCAGGTCCCAGCCCCGGAACCCACCGGAGGTGGTCATAGGACGGAGGTATGTTCCCTGCCATAGCGGAGTCTCCCGGGTAAGTTTGCCGTGCAATCCCATCTGTCGGACCTGCGCCTGCCAGAGCAGTATTACAACTTTACCTGCAGATGGCATAAAGTCCAACCGTGCTGAGCTATATAGGAGGTGTAGGATGGGGGCCCATGCCATTGCCGCGTGCTCAATCGCATACGCTGGGTCGGTGAGGGAGTTGTACCACCATTCGTTGACCACAAGCAAGTGCGATGTTGCATAATATGAGTAGAGGTCCGCTGCTGCGATTCCTCCACAATATGTTGACTGCACACAAGTGGCAGAGCAAGCCTATTCACCCCACCATTCCAGAGAAACTTATTTTGTATGGCGTTAACCTGCGCGAACCATGAACGCGGGATATGATATGGGAAGTTTTGAAGACGGTACAGGATCCGAGGTAACGATACCATCTTGAAGATGGCCGAGCGCCCATATAGAGACAGGGGAAGAGAAGACCATATTGCAGTCTCGCTGTTGAGGCTGGCCAGCAGTGCAGTGATATTATGGGCCCAGGAGATTTTGGGACACGAGGAAACGAAAATACTGAGGTATTTAAAACCTTCAGTGGCACGGGAGAGTTGCAAAACCCATGTATCTCGGCCTCGGTGGCCGCAAACTGGATAAAGTATGGATTTGGCTGGGTTCGCGTGTAAGCCCGTAGTGCTTCCGAATACCCTCAAGATCTCTAGGATGCGAGGCCCTGAGTACCATGGGTCTGTAATGAAGAAAAGGACATAGTCCGCGTATAGCGCAATGCGATCCGAGTGCGACTTCGAACATTCAAAGCCTCGGAGGACCATGTCATTTCTAACCCACGCCACCAAAGGTTCAACCGTAAAGGGCAAATAATTAGGGAGACCGGGGCAGCCCTGCATAGTGCACCTCTGAATAGGAAAGGAGGAGGAGCAGTGTCCGGCTATCTGCACCGATGCTGTTAAGTCAGTGTATACTAAATGTGTATAGGCGAGGAATCGCGGACCGAAGTTGATGGCCTCCAGGAATTGAAAGAGGTATACCCAACTAAGGGAGTCAAAGGCCTTATCTATATCGGCCAGAAGCAGTGCGGCCGGTCTGCCCAGCATTGGAGCGGCCGCTATGGCGTTATGTATTCTGCGGATATTATGACGAGTCGCTCTCTGGGGCATAAATCCCGACTGGTGGGGATGAATCAGATCCAAGACGCAGGATCGGAGGCGATCTGCAGGGACCTTTCCCAACAATGTAGGCTCAAAATTGATAAGGGAAATGGGACAATAGGAGGAGGAGTCTTCAGGAGGGCGCCCGGGCTTGAGGAAGAGGACTATTTCAGCATGCCGCCAGTCTTGAGGCAATATGGAGGCATCCACGGCCTCTTGTATTGCAGCTAGGAGGTGAGGGCCCAGCAGATATACATTTGGCCGAAGGAATTCCATAGGGAATCCGTTGGGGCCAGGGGCTCGTCCTGGGTGGAGCCCATTGAGGGCCTCCGTCAGTTCATCTAACTTAATGGGGTCTCTAGCTAGTCTTGCATGGAGTCTGGAAATTTTCGTGGTGGGATATCGCAAAGGAATTCCGCTATTAGTGCGGGCAAAATTTGCTCCTGCCAAGCATATAGAGTCGTAAAGTGCAGCGCAAATTCCCTAGCTACCCCTTCCGATGATGTATAAAGGGACCCAAAGGTGCCGCGGATAGTAGGGACTGTCGCCGGGGATTGATCTGCCTGACACAGTCGATGGAGCATTCTACGCGATTTATCTCCCTATTGATATACCCGGTGTTGTGACGCCTTCCAAATTTCTTCAGCCTCACTCTTTAGATATTGCTGCAGTTCCTGCTGCACCAGCAGTAGATTTCGCTGGATAACAGGGCTAGGATCCCTATTGAGCTGCACTGCTAGGGCCACCTGACGCGATTCTAAGGCCGCCAATTGCTCCCTCCCTAAACGTTTTTCCTTGGTGCGATGACTTATCTTGGCACCTCAGACGGTAGGCTTCAAGGCCTCCCATAATATGCATCGAGACGGGGCGGATGGACTGTTACAATCCAAATACTCTGTGATAGTTGTGCGAAGCATATCCTGATACTCTGGGCATGGAAGGTGCCGGGGGGACATGTGCCAGCGAAAGGGAGGTTTGCGGGAACTCGTGTGACATCGGAGGGCGACCGGAGAATGATCAGAGAGTCCATGGGGATTGTGTGTTATGTGTGAGAAGAGGTGGATGTATATGCGGGGAACGAAAAAATAATCAAGTCTGGAATGCGACCCATGGACTGTAGAAAAGTAAGTGTAACCCTGTACGGAGGGATGATATTCCCGCCAAACATCCACCCAACCCAAGGTGGAGGCCCGGAAGCTCAGCTTAGTGGGATTTGGTGCTAGTTGAGGGGTTGAGTTACGCTGCCTATCCAGCGGCCCCATCGTGTCGTTCCAGTCACCCCCTAGAAGTGTTAGACCCTCCTGGAGATCCCCCAGACACCTGGAAGCCTGTCTACAAAACCCGTTCCCAACGGGGGGGGCATATATGCTGCCGAGTGACCCATTCACCGTGAAGTGTGCAGGTGACAAAAGAGGAACCTACCCCCGGGATCTGCATTGTGTGATATGTATTGGAACTGGACCCTGAGATGTATTAAAATGGGCACCCCAGGAACCTCTGGTGAACCCTGCGTGATAAATGTGGTGGAAACCAAACCTGGACAGGCAAGTGGCTTTAGTGCCCAACAGGTGGGTTTCTTGCAAGAGGAGGACATCCACCCCATACCTTTTGGCCTGATGGAGGACCACATCACATTTGATCTTATTCTGGAGGCCTCGAACGTTCCATGAGACCATATTCAGATCCCCAAGGGGGGTACATTATCAGGTGTTATTATCCTGTGACGCTAAATGGACAACAATGGAGGGAGCCTGATCTAGATAACATGTCTGCATAAAACATATAAACAACCTAAGAAATCCCCCAACCACCCCACCACCCCCACCCGACACTGTCATGAACTAGGAGCATCTGCCGCGGCATGAGGCACTGCAGGCTCCCAACAGGGGAACCACGAGCCCTCACCCCAAAGGTACCCACCCCACCCACCAAACATAAATAAAAGGAGGGCGACCCAAAAGTCTTTGGCCTGGAAGTCTCTGGGTCTAACATCCATGCCTTCTCGGAGGCAATGCATTCAGAAAAGGCATCAAATAACAAGGATCAGTGTCTACTTGCTGTTGGCATCACCGGTGCACCGAGTAGATCAGGGAGGCCTCTCTGGACTTGTTGACAGTCGATCGGATCTGGAGCCATGTCGTTTCTTGGTTTTATTCCGCCGGGACCTGTTCCGCCACGATCTACAAGAGGAGTCTGAGTCCTGCAGTGATGGTGAGCCCGGCCGGAGTCGCGGGCGCTTGTCGACCCAGGTGAAGACGGCCTCTGGAGTGTCGAAGAAGAAGGATTTGGAATTGAAAATCACTCTCATTCTGGCTGGATATAAGAGCATGTATTGCAAGTTCATGTTGCACAATTTGTACTTTGCGGCCAAGCAGGACTAGCGTTGTTGCAGGACCAAGCGCGTATAGTCCGGGAATACCATGATGTGCCTCGAGTCATGCTGGAAGCAGTCTTTGTGTGTCCCGGCATGTCGCAAGATAGCCTCCCGGTTGGCGTAGTTTAGTATCTTGGCGATTACTGACCTGGGATTTTCACCGGGGGTGGTTTTTGAGTCAAGGCCCGGTGTGCGCACTCCATCACAAAGCAGGGGGACAGTAGGTCCTGCGGCATGAGGTTGGTGAGCCACTGAGTAATTAAGCGGGTCATAGAGACACCCTCTCACCCCTCCAGCAGGCCCACGAAGCGCAGGTTGTTGCGTCACGCCAGGCCCTCCGCGTCCTCCACCCTGAAGGCCAGCTCCTGTGACATCATAGAGTTTATTGACTTTTTTTGGAGGGTGGACACTGTGTCTTCTACGGTCGAGACTCTCGTCTCCGTGATGCGATCTACGGCTGTATGGAGATCCTGGCATAGAAAGGATACCTCCGACCCTACCCCACCAATTTTGGCATCCAGCATGTCCCTGGTGCTCTTGATGGCCACAAGGAGGGCCGCATTGTCGGACACGGAGCCCGCCCCCTCACCGCTCGTGGAGTCTCCAGTGGGAGCAGTAAATTGGTCCAGGGTGCCTTTTTTGGGGCCAGCACCACCTGGCTTGTCCCCTTTGCCCATCGTGTTGGGGTTGGTGTTGTCGCAATGCACGAGAGTCCCAACGGAGAATACGGGGGGGCTTGGGCTCAGACCACCAAGCGGCTGCTACTCCGCACTTAGGCCCCTCCAAATGCGCAGCAGCCTGCGAGGAGTATGACCCCCCCACCGCATGGAGGGTGTGGTCTGACCGTGTAGGTTGCAGACAGGATGTGGCATCAATGTGGTTTGTAATGGCGGTCCAATTTGCAGGATGATTTGTACTGAGATCGCGTTGTCTGGGCCTATAACAGCCAAGCGTTACTCATGGGAGGGATACAGGCAAAATCAGGCCTCAGCAGTTGGCCACACCAGGCCCCAGTCCCCACCGCCACAGAGCGCTCACCTCATGGGGCCCCGTCCCAGCTCCACTTGGCCCGGTCACCCTCGGTACCTCCACTTCGGCTGCTAGATGTTCAGTGGTAGCCCTCACAGGCAGATGCCACAGAGGCCGTGTATCTCAGGATGTACACTCGGCGCTCACGGTCTCTGCGGCCCTCCACCGGCGACGGCATATTGCCCCGGCCTTGGGCTCCACAGGAAGGCTACGATGGCATCACAAAGGGGATGGCGGCCAATCCAGGTCAATGCAGGGCCTCAAGTGGAGGGAGGAACCAACCTCCACCGCCGCCCGGCCGGGTCACCCACACGCTCCCACACCCGGGGGGCACTCGGGGGTGTCAGCCGGCAGAGCCTTCCGCACTGGACCTCACAGCCCACTTCCAGGCCCGGTCGCGGCCGCGGGCCCTGCTGGGCAGGAGACTCAGCCAGCACCACTCTCGAGCACGCCTGCTCGACACTGCTACTTGGCAAGCTCGGCTCCCCCGCGATCCGGGGCACATTCAGCGTTGTTGGGAAACCTCCGAGCAGGATTTTGGCAGGATTATTAGTGAAAATCGACACAGACGCGCAGAGTCCGGTTATGCTGCATCCGCCATGTTGGCTGTCCAAGCCACGCCATCCCACTGGAGCATTTTCAATTTATTTGCACCTAATGGTGACATTGATTTGGGATTATTGCAATAATGGGTGTCAGTCAGTGTTGTATAGTTGTATGCTATTGAAGAAAGTGAAGTGACTGACAATAAGGAAAAAATATATACCACGGAACCACAATAATGTGACACAGCACTAGAATAACATAGATCTGAGATTAGCAAGCTCATCAATAGATTTTAAACCTAGGTCTAAGAAACGTGGAACATTAAAGATGCTGTTTGAAGTCTCAACATAGTTTTTAAGAAATTAATTTTAGTATCTGCAAGTTCTATTATGTCCACGTAGCCCCAAAGTTCTGCTCTATATAAAACAATTTGCCCCTGCGTTATGTAGATTTTATCAAAGGGTGAAAGTCTGGTGCTTTATAGCACAGTGGAGATGATGCTTATAGAGGGGGTCCTGCCTCCTTGGCCCTTCAGAAGTCTGGTCTCTGGAGTCCCCAAACACAGATATAGTAAGAGCATCCCATGCAGTGGGCTGAAGTCTGGCACTTTATAGCACAAGGTCATACTTGTTAAGGGGCCCACCTCCTTCTCTCCTCAGATTTCTGGTCTCTGGAGTTCCCAACAACAGTAATTGTAAAAATGCAACAGGCTGGTTCTTTATAGCGCTGGACAGGTGATGCTTGTAGGAGGGTCCTGCCTCCTCCTCCCCCCTTCAGACCTTTGGTCTCTGGAGTCCCAAACAAGTGGAATTTTAAGAGTGCACACGCAATAAGTTGCAGTGTGGCACTTTATTGAACAGGGCAGGTGATGCTTGTAGAGGGGGTCTCTTTCCTCTAACCCTTAGACTTCTGATCCCTGGGGTCCCCTACAACATCAATTGTTAAAGCGCACATGCAGGAGCTGCAAAAAAAGCTTGATAGCATAGACCGGGTGGTACTTGTTGAGGGGGATCCACTTCCACTGTTCCTCAGACCTTTGATCTCTGGAGTCCCTAATATTAGATATAGTATGAGAATCTCATGCAGTAAGCTACAGGCTTGGACCTTATATAGTAGGACAGGTGATGGTGGTATAGTGGGTCCCACTTCCTCTGCCCTGATACTTCTGGTATGTGTAGCTCCTTGTAAAAGCAATAGTAAGACCACCAACACAGCAGTGAGCAGATAAGCACATTGTAGTACAGGATAGGTAATACTTGTAAAGCAGATCCCACCTTATCCTCCCCTCTCAAAGGCAGAAGGAACACTATCCTGAGAACAGTCACGTTTTCAATTTCTTTCTGAATTGAAGTTGTTTTTCAGTAAGGTGGAGATCCAGTGGTAGGGACTTCCACTGGACTTCTGCCAGGTATGAAATGAGCATCCACCTGTTCTGGTTTTCCTTATATGTTTGGACTTTGCTAGGGTCAAATTGTAAGGGCACAATACAAAAGATGCATGCACAGTGGACTGCAGACTGGTGCTTTATAGCGAAGGAAATGTGATGCCTGTAGAGTCATCCCCCCTTCCTTCACCCCTCATACTTCTGGACTCTGAAAGTGCCCAAAGAAATTAAGAAGAAAAAGAGTAATAGCTCTTCTCCCTCAATTACCAAATATGTTTCAAATTACTTGGATGATTTATTTTTTATTAAAGAGTTAAAGCAAAAAAATTATAAACAGCTGTTGTTAGAAATAGGATTTCTGGTAGGCTAGGGCATGTGCATTAGCCAGGCAGAAACCACCACTCTAGTTAGGGCAAGTGAGTTACATGCTGAAGATAACCCCTGCTCACCCCCTTGGTAGCTTGGCAGAGCAGTCAGGCTTATTCCAGAGGCAATTTGTAAAGCGTTTGCTCAACACACTCACACAGCAGCGACACACTAGGCACACCACAAAAGAAACTCCACACAAGGTTAAATAAAAATAGCTTTTGTATTTGCCATAAAAACACATTAGAACACCATCACATATATACACTCTGCCACCAGGCACTTTTCATGACTTTACAGGGATTACATAAATCGTTAGGCCAATTGGGCCAATGTCATAAACATTTAGCGTCACCAGTAAATACTGGCAGGATTACACTTAGCACAGCACCTCATGCCTTAGAATCAGCAACGCTGCACCAAAGTGAACACTTGCAGCATGTACAGATTATCGACATAGAGAGATCACCAAAATTATACTTAGGGTGCAGCCCAGTCACTGTCACCGTAATTACACGAAATCCCTACTGGCGATGTCCTCTCTGGCCACATACTGGGCTTACCCCACAATGACCTCCTCCAAACTAAGGGCTCCCCTAAAGGCATGTGTCCCTTCAGCAGCTGCCTGTTATCTGATAACGCAGCTGCAGACACTGCTCTCCCACTCCCCAAATGCGGAGCAACCAAAAAGTGGCAGAGAGCAGTCAGGCCCAATACCTGGGCAACCCCCCTTTCATGTGAGGTCTTCCCTGGTCCCACTGACCTGGTGACTGCACTGAAGATGCCCAGGAAGCCACAGGGCCGTGGCTGGTGGTTCTGTGTGGCCTTGGTGGGTAGGCAGGACCGGCTCACACTCCATCTGTGGCTTCTGGGACCCAGGGAAGCCTTCTTATCTGTGTCAGCTCCTTTTTGCTCACTGTTCATGGCAGTGAGCCCCGTCCACAACCAGGCACAACTTCTGCCTGGCTTTCAGCCTCTCTTGCTGCTCCCTCTTTGCTACAGCAACTGGCCGGGGGCTGCGTTCAGGCTCCTGACAAGGCCGCAGCTTCCTGAAATAGCATGGCGATTAAGCTCTGCGCCCCCTGGATTTAAAATATAGGCACATGCCTGGAGCTCCAACTGAAGTGCTCACCATGAGCTTATATGGTTCAGTCTGAATGGGTGCACACATGCACCAGCTGTCAGGTGGGAGGCTGAGAACACTTCCTGCACAAGCTCTCCCCTTCAGCTACACCACACATAAAGGGGGCCTTCCACAGCGCTCTTCACGCATTGGACCAAAAAACACAGCACTTGATGTTGCCAAGGCCAGGGGCATAGAGGCATTCCTGAAAGATCGCTTGGGATTCCAGCAGGGTGAAGCAAGGCAGACCATCACAAGGGGACCTCAGCACTCCTTCCCTCAGACCCCCAGGTTAGTCCAGTCCTTAGGTGGTTCCTCTAGGCTCACAGCAGCCTGCTGGTCGCAAGTCCCATGCAGCGTCTACTGCTTTTAGTTCACCAGACATGGGGTCACAGCCCCAATATTTATAGTCCATAAAGTCTTTGCGATCTGCTGACACAGGGCTCTGAGCCCAGTCCAAACCGGTTCTGGGGGGCACTTAAAACAATCTTTACAGTGCATAACAATCCTTATTGTAAGTGTAAGTCTAGGCCCCAGACACACAAGAGGGGGGCAGAGCCATTATTGTGGGAGGCAGGCACAGCCCAATTTAGTTGCTACTCCTCCCACCTCTCCAAATGCAGACCAGGCCTATTCAGCCCAGCGCTGACTCACCCAGACTCTCTGGAGCCACTGCACCTCCCCAGCCCCTGTCACTCCCGGCCAGACAGGCAATACACAACAGCAAGGCACAAACACACATAGCACACAGAAATGCCCACTTCTAAAAAGTGGCATTTCTAAAATATTGATAATAAATCGGTGAACACCAGTTTGCAGCATTTGTCACTACTATTCCAAACAAACCAAACTTGATCACGCTACCCCTCTCATGTCAGGAATTACCACTAAAGAATATATCAGGGAATCCCCAATGCATCCCTAAGAGAGAGCAGCCACAGCAATGAGAAACCAAATAGGCTGTTTGTCACTACCAGCAGTTAAGGCACATGTCCTACCCTTTACCTACACCGCACCCAGCCCGTAGGGCTAGCTAGGGCCTACTTTGGGAGTGACTGATATGTAGTAAAAGGGGAGTCACAGACGTAGGAACCACGTTATGTGTCATGCCACAGTGGCAGAAAACCGTGTGTGCAGGCCCTGCAGACAGGTTTGAAAGGCTACTTTGGTAGATGGCGCAAGCAGCGCTGCAAGCCCACCGGTAGCATTTAATTTATTGGCCCTGGGTATATGAGATACTACTGTACAAGGGACTGAAAAGTGAATTAAATATGCCAAACAGGTGTAGACCAATCATACCAAGTTTACCATGGAAAGCACATGCACGTTAGCAATGATCAGCAGTAATAAAGTGCTCAGAGGCCTGAAAACACCAACAACAGGTCAGAAAAAATATGGGAGTAAAGCAAAAGTTTCTCGGATCGCCCTGAAAAAAGGGCCAAGTCCAACAGTATCAATATAACAACAATACTGAAAAATAACAGTTGAGTAAAAAAATAAAGGAATTGCTCAGAATATATGAAGAGTATAATTATATAAAATGAAAAGAGAAAGAAAATGAGATAAACAGCAACAAAAGGAATAAAATAAGAATAAAAAGAGAAGAAGAAAGAAGGAAAGAGGATAACAAGAAAATGAAAACAGATTCAGAGCTAAGGTATAGGTTTCGTGAGAAGAAAGATATGTAGTAAAAGGTAACCAGACTAAATCAGATTTAATTTTCTGAGATACCAACAATGAAGGAACAGTGGCTATCCTATGTTCATCACAAATAAAGTTCCACCATGACGAAATGGACAATTTAGAAGTATTTTTTCAACAAGAAAGTATCACCTTAAAAGAAAGAGTAATACATTAATCAATCAACATGGGATTAGGAGAAACTCAATCAAAATCTGGTAAGGCAGCGCCAAGAAAAATATTTTGAATTGATAATTGAGTTTTACATTTTCCAAATTGTTTCCCAAAAAACACATTAGAACAATAATAAAGTAAATTAATTAAAGTGCCTGTGAAGGAGGAACAAGACCAGCATAATGGAGTATTGGTTGAAGCACATTTAAAAATAAATTGAGGGGGAATGAAAGTACCGTTATAAAGAAAAAATTAAGATTGTGTAATGTGTACAGCTGTAGATATATATATATATATATTAAGCCATAATTTATCCCAAGTATGAAAAGGATATGAAATATATAAATCAGCTTCCCATAGTAATTCAGTAGACGTTTTTCATCTTACAGTAGTAGGGGAGAACAAAATATTATACAAATAGGCAGCCTCAGGTATACAGTCACGAGAAATGTTGTGTTTTGGTGTGCGGGGTGTGAGGGATAATGTATCTGAAAGAAAATTATTAGCTGCTAAATAGGATTGAAGAGTGAACAATATTCAATTATATTCAGTTGAAAACAAACACAAAAAAATTATTTTGTACAAGCTAATGGATCAACATAATATCGTTGTCGTTCCATTGTATAAATCAAACAACTTACATCGAAAGATATAAATGTGTTATAGCAAATAAAGGAAGTGAGGAATCACTGATGTAACTTAAAACCTGTAGAAAATACTGTATGTAGTGATTTTTGGTAGTATTTTTTATTGGGTAATTTAATATAAAGGTGCAGTTAGACATACAAATGTAATCATTAAATGAGAAATCCTGCAATAAAGTATGTTTAAATACAATCCTTCATGGCATGGTAGAATAATGAAAATTATAGTTAAGGCAAAAAATTGTCGAATTAAAATTGCAGAGTGATACAACTTAAAACCAGGAAAGCGGACACCGCCTTCATTCTTAGGATGTTTGAGTTTAGCCAAAGCAATATGGGAATGCTATTTATTCCAAAGAAATTTGGTGCATATGAAATTCATTTGAGAAAAATAGGAAATGGAAATCTTAAAAGGTAGCACAGATAATGTTTAAAGGACATGTGGTACAATCATCATCCTAATGGTATACAATCTACCCCACCATGATGGGTGGAGCGGAGACCATGATGAAATTAATTTCTCTAAGTGTGAGTTTTAAAATGCTAAAAGTCTGATTGTGTTCGAAATGGTAAAAGAGAACCAAATAAGAAATTTAATTTTTATGGTAGGGCCCCAGGTACAGTTAGTAGTAGCAAACGTACTGATAACATGAATACATTAATGGCAATATATCAGTGTTAGAAAAATGTAATTTGTATCCAGATATACTGGAATATAATAACATTTTTCAAGTGAAATAAAATTAGCCCCAAAACCGTGCCAACAGAGAGTACTAAACAGAAATTGCCAGTTAATACAGTCAAAAACCTTTACAGCATCAAGAGTCAGAGAAGCAAAGGGAGAATTGTATTTTTTACCAATAGCAAAAGCATTTGAAGACATTCTAGCATTGTCTGTAGCAAGTCTGCCCTTAACAAAACCAGAGTGATCAGATTTTACAAGTAAAGGAATGATATTCTCAAGGTGGGATGCTAACATTTTTGGCAAAGATTTTGCAATAATAATTCATGAATGATATAGGAGTGTGATTTTTATGAAAGGTATGGTATTTATCAGGTTTGAGAATAAGAACAATCAATGCTTCTAGAAAGGATCCAGTAGCCTTGGAATCTAAAATAAAAGAATTAAAAATTTCAAGTAATTTTAGGGCAAAAATAGAAGAAAAAGTAGAGAAAAGTTCAATAGAATAGCAATCTGGATCAGGAGCTGTATCTTTTTTTAAGGATTTGATGGCATCTGTAATCTACTGAAGAGATATTTCAGCTTCTAATAAGTTACATTTGTTACACATAGGTGGAGGCTTAAGGATACCATTGAAAAAAATATGTATATTACGTTCTACTGTATTGGTGTAATCTGAATACAATGTTTGATAATATGCTTCGAAAGTGTTAGAAATGTCAGTATCCGAGGATGCAACTTTATTGGTGCATTTATGTCAAATATATTCAGTGTTTTTTAAATAATTGGCCAACATCTTGCCCACCCTGTTTTGACCTCCATGGTATTTACATTTCATTTTAGGGAGGATACTGCAAACATCAATGGTGGCAAGTTTATTAAAATAATATAAAAAAAAAAAATACTGATATTTGTAGAGCGCGAACAGCTACCTCACGAGGAGGTGTCCCGGCGCTATAGACCGCTGGGGAACCCGTCCTGGCTATCCCTGTGAGATGGTCCCTCATGGATATCTCCAAGGTGAAACCAGGCATCCCCGGCGTCTGTGGGGGGGCCGTTGTAGAGATGAGGCAAGCTTAATGCCCAGAGTTGCCGAGTGTGTTCCTGGTTAGAGTAGGTACCGAGGCGAGAATTATCAAATCCGTTTTGACCCTGGTCCACGACCCTGCCGCGTCGGGAATTGAACCCTGGTCCCTGGCCAATTCTCTGCTTACGGGTCTGCCGCCTCTAACCAGTGAGCCACACCTCTCTTTAATGGCAGACTTGGGTTTAATAAACTTGTGTAGAACAGAAGAAGAATTTGAGGAGAAATACATATATTCTGTCTTCATTTGTTGTTGCAATGTAGTATATTTGGCATGAGATAGATTTTTCCTTTTGGCTGAGTATGCTATGGTAAAAGCAAATAGAGGCCTTAAAAGAATCTCAAGTATTAAGAATAGATGTGTCTAGAGGTTGTCAAAATTAAAAAACCCATCAATAAAGGTAGTGGCTTCTGAAAGGAAAGTGTTATTTGATAAAAGAAAATTGTTACATTTCCAACTACCAGTTTTAGAATTATTTAGAGATAAATCAAAAGAAGAGAAAATAGGTGGATGGCCTGAATTAAAAATGGAGCACATTTCTGAGGATTGTATGGAAGGAAGAAAAGGTTTAGTAACTAGAATATAGTCAATTCTAGAGCTGGTGTGGTGCACAATTGAAAAAAAACTATAAATTCATGAATATCAGGGTTACATGTTTTCCAAACATCTAATAATGGATGAATAGCAATAGCAGATATGAAATGCTTTATGGGATTTGTCAGGATTAAAAATTACATTTGGACCTCTTACCAGTAAAAGGATCTAAATATTAATTGAAGTCTCCTGCAAGAACAATGATAAGATTATCAATGGAAGCCGATGTTAGTTTGATGTTGTTCCACAATTGGGATCAGGTTTAACAAGAACATAAATATTAGATCAAAAAATCTGTCTATTGTGAAATACAACCGTAGCCAATACCCATCGCCCATCATTATTACATTGAGTCGATATAATTTTTGCACACAACAACTTATGAAAAATAATTGCAACACCACTTTTAAGATTAATAGCTGGAGAATAAAGAACCTGGCCTACCCATTGCCGTTTTATTCAAGCGATTCAACATCATTACAGTGAGTTTCCTGCAGAAAAGTAACATTTGAAGAGAATCTGGACAAACAAGAGAGTACCTTTTGTATTTTGACAGGGTTTCCCAGACCACGAACATTCCATGAGACATTAAACATATAACATATTTGGGATTGGGATGAGGGAGACAGGAACACAGCTGACAAGCTGCAGAGATGTAAGAGAAAATAAAAAGACACAATTAAAAAATAAATAACATGTGCACAATGCAAAAATAAAAATTCTGAGAAGTTAAAGCACTCACCAAAAAAGAATAAAAAGATTAAAAGAGCAGCAGGGAGGTAGAGAATAGAATATATAAGAAAAAATAGCCATACAGAAGAATGATAGTAAAAGAAAAATAAGGGTAGATGATATGTATAAGTAGAGAGAGTTATCTAAGAGCAGTGGGTAGAATATAGAAGAAGAAAAATAAAAGTACAGGATATATCTGAGTAAGAAACTGAGGGGCATATTATCAAGTATGGCGTTAAAATTATTTCCACCAGAACATGGACTTCTATTGGAATTCTCAAGGGCATATTACCAAGCCCATTATCGCTGCATTAGCGGCAGTTTTCTGGCGCTAAACCGGAAATAATTTTTAACGCCGTTCTTGATAATATGCCCCTGAGTTATTTAAGTGCGCTAAACAGTAGTATCCATAGATTTAGGTAAAATACTTTAGAGAAAAGATTTTAGTTTGACATGATCCTCAGAAGATCATGTAGGGCCCTCATAAGACATTTTACATAAACACAATGGTAAAATGCCATAATATATGTGCAATTATCTCAGTTGAGTTTAAAGAGAAAGAAAGTCTTTCCTTCTGCCATTGAAGAGGTCTTGAGATATGTAAATATTGTGACCAGGCAACATAAGACAACACTTTTGTTTTGCTGCCCTAAAAACACAGATCAAGTCTGTAAATTACACAAATAATATTATAATTCCACTACGACTAGTAGATTTAGGCTGAAGATAGTCAATATGATGTGCATGTTGAATGTTCAAAGGAGGGTCACGTTGAAGGCCTAAAAGATCAGGCAGGAACTTTTATTAGTGGAAAAACAAGAGACCAACGCACTCCTGCAAACAATCTAAAAGCAGTCAAATATACAAATTTGTGGTGAAGTCCTTATGCGCTGAAGAAATGCTCCATACTACAGAATCCAATGTTGTTCAGATGATATTATATATGTTTTTCTCTCAGATGGTAGAAGCAACAGCAGACATGTGTTTCATCACAACAGGGACATCTTCAAGTCTAGATGGTCAAAGTAACGGTTGTTGGTCTGAAAGGCGATCCGGAAGGTAAATCTCCAAAGTAAACAGTAGCTGATGCAGTGTTGTAATATTTAAACACAGTCTATGTGTTTGTCAAATACTTGCGAATTTCCAGTGGTATATTTAGTACGGTTCAAAAAGAAAGTAAGGGAGGGCATAGGTATTCCCCTCTAGCGGTGGAGCAATGAATTAATTTCTACCCATGGACATAGTCTAAAAAAGAGCCTTGATAAGCCCTCTCTGTATTGTGATCCGACGTCCTTTAAACATCCAAACAAGTAAAGGGAATCGATCCCCGGTGGCCAAATAGCAAGGAGGTCAGGACCCTCTAAATTTTCAGGCAGGCCATACAAGTGAAGATTATTATGTTTGTTTCTATTTTCAATGACCTTGGCATGTAATTTGGGCTTTTGGGTTTCTTGTTCTAGTAGAGGAATCATAGGAGAGGCATCCTGTAGATCATGTATGCCTTTCTCAATGTCAAACAGTTTGCTTACATATTGATCCATCTATCTTCAATTAGCTGGAGCTTTACATTTGTGGCACTAATAAAGGGTTTTATACCCTTCACCTCATTGAGTATAGTGTCAAGAACAGGATTGTGAGACGACATAATAGGTGAAGGTTGGTCGTTTCATGCTCGCTTTGGTTTAGTGCCAGAAGAAGGCAGCTTAGAAGTAGCGAGAATTTCACTCACGATTTTAGCAAAGTGTAGAGGGTGGTGTGTTATCTTCTGAAGTGGTCTAAGCTTGCCCATACACTATGTTGACAGCATGCATAAGTAAGCAAAGAGACTGAAGTAATAAGCAATAATTTCCAAAATGAAGGTAAATGATAAGTATCTAGTTTAAGAAAAAATGTGATCACAGGAGCAAAGAGGAAACTCAAATAGGGGGAGTTCCAGCATGAAGAAATAATGTAAATTCAGGCAAAAAGGTTAAAGGTGTAGCAATATTTGAAAACAGAATGCGTGAGTATGTAGCATCATGTGAACATAATAGGCAGCATTTGGTGAAAAGAGTTCAGACCAAAAATGCCATAATAGGTATGGGAAAAAACAGCCCACATGAGTTTTATTGAAAAGCTATCTACATTGTGTGAAAGCTCACTGCCAAGCGTATTAGGGGAAAAACGCCAGTGTGGACCAGAAAGAAGCCATAGCACGTGAGCTGCACGTTAGCAAAGTGACAGCTGCTCATGTCTGTGGGGAAACTCACTGCCCCTGATCCAAGTTGAGAAAAAAACACACTGGCAGAGCTACAATTAGCTCAACAAGATGTTGGGACATTAAAAGTTATTCCCCTGACAAGACCGCTGTGAAAGGTGCAGGGAAAGCGGCTGAAAAAGCGGTGAAGGGCTCTGTGCTTGAACACAGCTCAATAAGTTGCCGCCATCTTGATCAGCGTGCAGATTATGACCCCCCCACTAAACATATTTGATTCTCCCTCCAAAAATTGCAAAATCCGAGGCTGGATTATAGACGGTGCACCAAAGAATAGAGACAAAGAATATGTGATGCTTTCCTTCCCGAATATAAATCCAAAATGACCAAGGTGCCAAACAAGGAACCTGAAGTTGTCTTCAAGACATGAAGGGAAACTGGATGATATATGTACAGCAGCTTTCCTCTCTATGGCACTTCCCCTATCAACACAATTAATAAACAGATGTACTTCATGGTATACAAACTATCCAAACATCATTATTTTTTAGTTGGTTGTCGATGCTGTGATTTAAAAGCAACAACTGGTCACATTTTGTCAAGCTTCTTTTTTGTTGTTCCCATCTTCCCGAGAGAGGATTTGTACTTGAAAGAAAACTAGGTTACGCGATCTGGTGTAATAGTATAATATCGGCATTACTTCTCACATCCATAACAGAAATGCCAAACATTACGCTCTCTTACAGCTGCTTAAATAAAATGTAACCAAGCTGTACTATATGCAATCTTCTGTTCTCAAAGGTAGAATTCTCATTTCACACGGCCTACTTTTCAACAGCATATGTGTTCCCCACGGCTCAGAGTTGCACATGCATAGCTAGCGCATAGAGGGGCATATCAGCAACAACCGGCGATAATTATCGCTAAGCGCACTTAGCGCTAGGATAATTATCGCCGGCTAGCATGGATTTTTATCTCTGAGATAGCGTGCTATTAGCAACGCGTATCTCAAAAGCGATAAAAATACTAGCGCTAACTGCCTAACGTGAGATTATCACTGGAAACCCAGCGATAATCTCACGAAATGTGGCGTTAGCTTGTTGATAGGGACTCTCAAACTTAGCCATGATATCCACCTTCCATAGGATATCATGGCTAAGTCAGTTCTGTAGCAGGCGTAAGGAAAGTAGCGATAACAGGGGTTATCGCTACTTTTCCTGCGCTATGCTTCATAGCGTGGGGCCTGATGATAGGAGAAATGTCGCTTAGCGACATTTCTCCTGTCATGTCAGGTCAGGAACGCCCACTTTGCATCTCATTAGAGATGCAAAGCTGGGCGTTAAGAATAGGTTCGCTAATGCAAGGTTTCACGCGTTAGCGTGACCTTGCTAATTAGGCGATAAAATTATCGCCGCTTTTCGGGCGAAAACAGCCGCAAATGCGGCGATAATTTTCTATTGCTGCCTTGTAAATATACCCCTATATGAGAAAGATCGACACTGAACGCTAACATCCGAGAAGAAGCAAGCTGCCAAGCAACAAAACTAGTGAACCAAGCACCCGATGAAAAACTTTGCATCCAAAACCAATTTCACTCAATGAAAACGTCTGCTAAACATGCACAAAGCACACAAACACAACATATTCACAGTGTACACAGATGCATCACACATACACAGAATAAGAATAAAAATAACAATGAAATCACAAGAAAACATGGTTTTGTGAAGGCTTTCGATCATTCATCCCTGCAAAAAATAAAAAGGCAACTTTTGCATGGAATTCACACTGGCTTTGCACCATAAATATTGAATGTATAATTGTGTATGAATGTATTAGTCCTTCATCCTTTGGCATTTAGGTCCTTATTAAATTGAAAATCCTATGTACATTTTAAAAATAGCTAAATCCTATACTCGGTGTTCTCTGCTTGCAGAGTCTCCTCTGACAGAACTATCTCTGCTGATTGAGAATCTTGGAATGCAGAATTTACCACTTACCAATGACAGGAGATTACATTAGCAGCCAACTCAAAATGAAGATCTAAGGTCCAGAAGAATGAAAGCCGATGAGCAGTTGTAAACCTTGAAATTCACTAAATCAAAAGATTTGTGACTACTAAATGGATTTTTGGCATGTATTAAACCCATTTAGCCATTTAAGAGTTATTGAATCCCTCGCGTTGGAGTGGCAACCCATGTGGAAAGGGGGAGTGATTTTCATGGGACCGTTTCCACTTTGTGAATGTAAAAAAACAGTTTCTGTAGTGGGCAGCAGTCCAGGGGACCATCCCCAACCCTCAATCATTAAAAATATGTATTTTGGGCACTGATAAAGCAATTGAGGCGGAAACACGTCTGGCCCTCATTCTCATAGACTTGTGTTGCCAGCGCTGTTATTTGAGATGTCATCAGTGATGTCATCAGTGATGTCACTGACCATGTCATTAGTGATGTAATATGTGACTTCATCACCAGTGCATTGCAGGCGCATGAGTTATAGTTAGCTCAACTAACTATAACTGGCAAAATTCTCTGGTTTTATATGAGTCAAATTTGCAACTAACTATAACGTCCCTGAAACCTATGGTTTTTTAGTGAATTTCAAAGGTTTTTTAAATGCTAATTCCTAACTATAACGTCTGTAAATCCTATGTTTTTGTCAGTGAATTTCAAAGGTTTTTTAAATGTTATTTTCATATTTTAACATTTATAAAACCTATATTGTTTCTATTTTTTGTTGTAATATTTTGGAACTCTATTATCCTTTTTTATATTAATTAAAAACATTATGTAATGTTTTATATCTTAAAAAAAAATGTATATCTTTTTCTTTTTAGAAAACTGGAGTCCTGTACCAGTAGTGTACCAAGCTCCATCAGCCCGCGAATCCTATCCGCCATATTGCTAAACTCATAAATGATGCGCATTTCGTATCCGACAGGTTCGTGGCACCGTGTCCTGCGTAACATCATATATGAATGAGGTCGTGCCAGCTGCTACTTTGGTATGCAATGGGTACGCAGTACCAAGCCGCGCGTTCCGTCATGTACGTATAGGGTCGCGCCCGCTGCATGTTGCGTATGCGATGAGTGCACTCTGCCAGGCCCTGTGTTACATCATAGATGTATGGTGTCACGCCGGGTACGCCATTCCCTAATTTTTTTTGTCTCAAAACTATATCTAAATAAGTTTAAAGTGTATATGAGAACAAGCGATAATCTAAAATATTTTAAACATGTATATATTTGTAACTGTAATAAACTTATATTATGGTAAATATATTTTCTCAAAATCTCTTCAGGTGCGGCCTCCTTGCGCACTCAGTGCGCGATTGCAATGTGACCTTAAAGAAAAGCATGTGATTGGTTCATAACATTTCCCATTGTAACAGTTAGAGGACCGCACCCATTTTAGCCATTCTCTCTACAGCGTTTGATAAGAGACTCCTCTTCTGCTTAGAGAGCTTTTTTGATAACTTTTTGCTATGTACATATATCTGACACTACACACAACATGCAACCATCATCTTCATCGATATTCATGCTCTGTAAAGTAGCCTTCCACCTGTGATAGCAATGCACCTAAAAGTTACATACCCAAAGTTTTCCCCACTGCCAGAGGTAACATGGTTGCATACACTGTCCACAGCACAAGGTAATGTGGTACGGCCCAGGGGCAGTATCATGCATCGATAATGAACACACGTACACAGATGGAAGTGGGTACGGGCATGTGAGCTTGACTCCTCTTTATTACCAGGGTCACATATCCAGTGACGTCTGTGCTGGATGCGTGTGGGGTGAGTGTAAACCAGCCCTAAGGGAATGGTTGTGGCTAGCATCAACTACAACAGTAATCATTGGATCCCACACAGAGATTCAATAATAAAGGAGTCAATAGTTTGTGCTGCAGTAAGGTAGGGACACTAGATGTGAAATCATAAACTAAAGATTCTATCGTAAAAGAACCCTAACTTGTGGTATACTGAGATACAGGCAGTAGATCTGAAATAATACACAAAAAGATTGTATCATAAAGGGTCCATCAGTTCTAGTGCACTCAGATAGCCACATCAAAAGCATTCAGCATGTGCACAGCCAGCGATGATCCGTGCTGCGAACGGGCCGTACTAGGAGCAATGTCTGTTGCCTACAGGACTGCCTCATCTGCAATAGCGACTTAATCTGAAATGTAAACACTGCTGTCTGCAGTGTAGGCCAGAGAGCGGTCTGCAAGGGCCCATAGCCACGTGGCGTTGACTTGAGCTGTCCTGTTTGCAGTACGCGAAGCAACGAAAACCGTGTGAGGACCCTGTGATGATGCATATGCGTGGTGCGGACAGAGCGACTCGATCCGAATTGTGAACACTGCTGTCTGCAGTGTAAATTGAAGACAGTAATCAGCAGTCATCCATGAATACTTTTTCTCACTTCCTCTTCACAAAATACAACAACATAAATTACCAAAAACTCTGCACTAAATGAATCAAAACAATTTGAATTGCGATCTCCGCTGTACACATGGTAGACTCTTATTCAGTGTTGTTTTCCCCTACCAAGAAGAATTTCGTCATTGTACTAAACCTATAACTCATATAAAAAAACTTCTTTAAGCAACTATACTAAAAGGATATTGTGTATATTTCAATAGACATTGTAGTTAGTTGCCTACTGGATTCTGTAATTAAACAATCGCCACTCGATCTGAATTGTGAACCCTGCTGACCGCAGTGTAGGGCAGAGGCAGTGGTCATTAACGCCTCACAGCCACATGCCATTGGATTCGAAAGCACGGAGTTGGTTGCACCTGATCAGTGGGGGTAGACACAAATCATCACAGACTTTAACTTTTGACATCCTCAATCACAGAATCAAGACCCCGTTTCACTGTTTCGACCTGCTGTACTGCGGTGTACTCCACCGACTGCAGTCAGCCAAGCCCAATAATCATGTGCAGCAGTTAGCTACGGAAACACAGAGTATGATGCACCTCAATGGAGGGAGTTGTGTAAAAACCAAGCAGCAGGTAATATCGGACATCGTCCATTCTGGGATCAAGACACCGTTCCACTCTTGAGACCTAGAGTTGCTTGCACCTGGTCGAAGGGAGTACCTTCATCTCCACTCTCAGATGCAGTTCTAAAATCGTCCATTGTGGGATCAAGACACCGTTCCACTGTTGGGACCTAGAGCTGGTTATACCTGGTTGAAGGGAGTACCTTCAGTTCCACTCTCAGATACAGTTCTAACATCGTCCATTGTGGGATCAAGACACCGTTCCACTGTTGGTACCTGTTGGACTACTGTGTTAGTAGTATACATAGCACTCCACGGTGCTGGGCCTCAGGCTGGCCGCTGTTTGCCTGTGTTGCGGTAGCCAGCATTGATCTAAGGAGCCTTCCCAGCTCGCAGACCTCAGCCCAAAAGCTTCCGCCGGCATGTGGTGGGCCCTCTTTCACATACGGCAGTGTCGAAAGGTGAACTGTGGGGCATATGTGCGTCACAGCGGCCATGATGGTTTCTAGGTACCAGCAGGCTGAGAGCATTATTCACGCAGCCACCTTCGCTCATGGCGTCAGCCTCGAGGTGGTGTAAGCTGCGCAGACCTGTTCGCCATTCCGGAATAGAACCACACCTAGAGAAACATGCCTTTATTCATACCCCTACGCTAGCCTTGGGTACGCCGATCCAGCCCACTACGCTAAAGATTTGGGGGGTGGAGGGGGCACATACGCGCTATGTTTTCGTATTCTTCCCTACTGACTGTACTATCATGGTTGCGTCCACTGTCCACTTCACTCAATAGACCATCAGTGTATGTTGACATGTACATGTCTGTACTTTGCATACTCAAGTCTGTCCGGCACATCCCCTCAACATTTTGCATTGTATACTTTTATAATCGAGAATCACTTGCCACCTTCACACATACTTTGCTACCATCTCGCCCCACATTCTTCATTGTGTGGCAGAGGTGCTATGCTATGTTTGGTTTGTGTACATGGCTAGCCACAGTTCTCACAGTACGTAGTGTCGTTGTGTCTGCTAGGTTTACATGTTGTTTGTCATGTTGTATGTGATTATATAAGGTAGCACATTTATTTACGAGCAGTGGTTTCTCCCATTTACATATCGCTGTCTTAAAGAGGATACAGAAGTTTTTCTCACAGGTGAAAAGTGCGACCACAATGGCAGTCATTCATTACTATGAAAGAATGTCCATCTACACGGCGTTTCTAAGCTTACAGCCCCCAATCTTGCGTGCTTTCTTAAAAGCATGCCAACTCCCACAATCAGACCAACATTCACAGAGCTTTCTAACAGCAGTTATCTGCTTCTTAATAACATGGACTGCTATGGAATGTGAGCTGGCATACCGTCTGTCCTTAATGATTCAAACCGGGTAACTTCCTGTGGCAATCTCTATTCCCACTCCCAAAGTTCAACTTGGCCTTCAATACCTACTTTGAAAACAGATTTTATTAAACTGAGCAAACTGAAAGCTCCTTTGTTTCAAACAGAAGTGTCCCTCACTTCTCCAAAAGTAATTTATCAACTGCAGATAGCACGAACTTCAAGTAAAATACACTCCCTTTAAAATACGAACCTCCCATTACAATTTGTGAATTGTCACACAATTTTCAACACATCTACATTTAAGCTCGGGCACACTTTTTTAACACTATCTCCGCCGGCCTTGTCACAGGCTTTCAAACTGTTTTTGGTATAATACCAGACTTCATTCATTCGATCATCTCTGGAATAACAGGAACAGTGCCCATAATTCTCGCTCTGTTTGCGGCCATCCTACTACTATTTTTGCTTGTAAAAAATGGCTGCGCTCCCTGTAGTAACAATCATGTCCGACAGAATCCGCCTCTATGCGAAGCTACATCAAGACAGTGAAAAAATGGAACAACTTTTCGGCTGCCTGCCTCTATCTGTTATCGGAGCCAGCTACAACATGACATTTATTTACACACATGCAATCTGCGTGCAACCATCTTTTTATTGCACAACTTGCCCATTCAACAGGCGAATGGATCTATGCCTTGCCAACATCCCAACAAACGGTCCCGATATCCAGCAGGTAATGGAGTATCTTGAAAACCATGAACTTGATTGTTCGAGCAGTGGAGCAATGGCGGATGCAATGCATAAAAGGTATCCTGGCGGGATGGGATTTTTGCGCAGCCGCGAAAGATCTCCTGCAACGTGCGACCTTTGACAACTTCACAGATTGCCTGCCAATTCAAATTGCCGCTCCAACATTCGAGGAACATTACTGTCCCTTCGAGGATATGAATTGGATCGCTTCGCTTTTCTCACACGATGGCAACAATCGCCTCTTGGAACATTATGCATCTCAAGCCACTGAAGAACTTCCGGACTGCAATCTCCAAGACTTGTAAGAAATTCACTTTATTCTTGGATTGATTTTGTCCAACATTTTTGACTTTTTCCTATACAATTTTTAATACACTTCAATCAAACTATTTTCATATAATAACTTTCTAAGTATGCTTAGGCTTTTGAACTCTGTCTTCATTATTGCTCCGTACGTCTCCAGTCTAACCAGGGATGGGTGATGTATGGCCTATGCAAATACGCTATTTACTTGCTAAATTAGCCTAAACCCGACATCCATTTTGAAACTATGTCAATTCTTTGTGCACATATCTCTCTGCCTGCCTGTTATCCACGAAGCCCTTTCACACAAATTAGCTCATCCACAGGCTCAGGTCACGAGCTGGCGATCAAGATCAAAAAACACAGCATTGTTTACGAACTGGTTGGCACATTGTGGTAATCGTATCCTACCGTTATTTTAATTATACAATTTACAGTCATTCATGTCTAATAGGTATTGTTTATGTCACATGGAACTGTAAAATGTAATGTGGAAATGACTGATGCAGGAGCTTAGGTTTGAATACAGCAGAAGCGGTTGGAGTTTGCCTCAGCTGGAAGCCTTAGCTTTTGCACCAGTGGGTCCATTTATGGCACTTAAATAAAGACACTTTTTATATAACTTGCAGACTCCACCACTTTATTACACACAGCCACTTTCTTAAGCGCACCTGATTTCATCATTTGTCTTCTGTTGCATTGCAACATTCTGCATTATATTCTTCACGATTATTTCTTTATTCCTGATTGCTAAAACACTCCATTCGAGACTTCAGACCGGTAGGGGTGAGTAGTTTGCTTCCCACTCCCGCTATAGTCTAAACCCATACTAACACCACTTGCACAGCTATGCTACAGTGGCCAGTATGCTACAGTGCCCCGAGCACATCAGTTTACAGCAATCAGCTCACGGTTTCATCCCTGAGTGTACTGGCACCTCACCTCAGCACCATCTCACTCTGGGCAAAACAGCACTTTCACATCGGTAAGGATGAATACTTTGCTTCACACTCCCTGTATAGCACACACTAACCTCCCCACAGAGCTCACAGCGCTCCTACCCTCCTCTTTCCTACTTTTTTCACCCTTTTTTCTCCTTACTCGCTTCAACGGAATCACAAAATGGCTGCCAACACTTCCTAGTTGCAACTGTTCGCAGCCAATAACCAGCAATCTCATGCTCGTAACGCCTCAGCCAATGATGTCATCAGTGATGTCATTTGAGATGTCATCAGTGATGTCACTGACCATGTCATGAGTGATGTAATATTTGACATCATCAGCAGTGCATTGCGGGGGCGCGAGTTATAGTTAGCTGAACTAACTCTAACAGGGGAATTTCTAGGGTTTTGTACGAGGGAAATGTCCAGCTAACTATAACACCCCTGAAACCTATGGTTTTTTCAGTGAATTTCAAAGGTTTTTTAAATGCCAATTCCTAACTATAACGTGCATGAAACCTATGGTTTTTTCAGTGAATTTCAAAGGTTTTTTAAATGCTAATTCCTATCTATAACTTATCTCTGAAGATATCATGAAAAGCATTCTTTTTAAAAGTAGGGTGCACATTAGTTTTGTGGAAAAGCATCTTTGTGATTGGTTAAGAAAAAGCAGTTTCAACGTAGAGTACATATCATAGGATAAAATTTGCTCAGCTCAACCACACCTGCTACTTGCATTTGGAAGGCACTGTTCGAACTTAAAACAATCGTCAACTTTTAACTTGCACGTGTCGTTAAATGTTCAAGAAAATGTTACAAAAAAATATCGTAAAGTTTTAAAAAATTGATGAACTTTTAACCTGCACGTATTGTAGAATGTTCTAGAAAGTGTGTTGATAGAATACGTTGCACTTCTGACTTCTATGTGTTATTGAATATTAAAAAAACGGTTCATATGGAAAATTAAAAAGAAACCAATAGACAAGTTTTGAAACCTAAATGAATCAAGGAACTATTCTAATTTATTCTTTACATGTATTCATGTGTGCAGCAACAAAATTATAGACACAACAGCACTAGGAAAAGGAAGAAACAGGGAGTGGGGGGCAGGGGGGAGATGGGCAGAATGGCACACATGCACAATTAAGTACAACACATATATAGACTAACAATGGCCAAAATGAAACACACCAACAAGGAGCACAAGTCACACAACCTGCTTCATCACACCACTGAACGAGCATAGAAGTGAAAACCACGCTGCATTCATACAGGATGTGTACAAAGGCCAGTTTTTGGTGTTGTGGGATGTCTGCGACCGTGGTAATCATGGATGAGATGCCCAGCATGTGGCACATGGTCGAGTTCACTGTGTGTTATGTTGCCAAACGGCTGCTCCTTCCTCCCACAAGCCCACACACTTTTGTACGGTGAGCTGTTGTATCTCATGCACTTGTACGGCACGCCATTGTAATGCCTATTTGCACATGTCCTGCTACATTCCAACTACAACATCACAGTGCCGTTTGGAGGTGGTGCATGCCACTTTACAACATCGACTGCTGCGGCTCTTGTAACAGGCCACACCAGAACACAGAGACACACTTACCGCATTTCCTGTAAACGGACATGTCCGAGACACCCCGTTCCCCTTGCCAGATAGGCACACCCCTGCATTGACCTGTGAACGACAGACCAGCACACGCCAGTTGTGCATCCAGGAGGATGCGTACGTAGCTACACATCCAGGCTCACTGCCTATGCTGAGGTGACAGCACACTGTGATGTTGCAGGGCTCGTGCCTATCATGCTAAGACAATGAACACAGGGACACACTTACTAAGATGTGGGTTTGTGGGGCATTGGCGGTCCTGGAGTTGTTGAGATGAGTCTTCTGGCCCTCATGGGTATCCCTGTATCATGCTCATTGACTCTATGGCACCTGTGGGTGTTCTGGTGTGGCTCTTGGCTGTGTTCCCTTTCATGGTGCAGGTAGTTGTCCTGCTTAACACCAGCAGAAAGCAGGTGTAAAATCCCTGGTGCTAACGTGTCTTATCGCCGGAATTTGTATAACATTGCAATTGGTGTGAAAGTTGTGATGGGATTTTTTTCATGTGCACAACATTATACGAACTGAGCAGTGTATCACATCAAGATCCAGCACCTGATGCACTATTCCCAATCAATATAAATAGAATGAGATTTCTTAATAGATTTTGTGTGTACACTGTAAGTGCAGCCAATACCTCAGTGCAATACAATACAGGATTTATGGGGGCAGATTTATGTTTCCTGGCGCATCCCTGCAAATCAGCAGGGATGTGCCAGGAAAGATGCATCACACAAGTTTACCCTTGCGCCACCACAGATGCGCCGCATTTACAATGCAGCGCATCGTGGCGCAAAGATAAACAGATGCGTGACACTTCTGATGGCGTAAGGGCAGCGCATTGCTGGAGTCGTGTCGCAAGCACGATGCAACTCCAGCAATGTTTAGGGGCTGCCCATACCTAACATGCTGCGTCATGCCTTACGCCTGCTTCAAGCAGGCATAAGGTTTTGACGCAGCAGCGTCGGAAAAGTGACTGAGGGAAATCATGTAGATTTCACTGCATCACTTTTCCGAGGCCTTTTCCGATGGAACGCCCACCCTGCATACATTAAACCTGACGCAGGTTTAATGTGGCGCAGGGCTTTACACCGTGACGCATCTCCATAGATGCGTCACGATGTAAATAGGGCGCAACGTGGCGCAGGGTTTACGCCGCCGCTGTGTCACAAAAGTGACGCAACAGCAGCGTAAAAGTGGCGCAAGTCTAACATAAATCTGCCCCTTTGTATATAGAATAAATCGCAAAGGTGCACCTCGTGTCTTTTTGCATGGGAACGGCTACTCTCCATTTCATTATCAGCACTTTAACGGAAGTAAAGTTGAGATAAATCTAACACACTATTCAGAAGTTGGTGCAAACTGCAGATATCACCAGTATTCCAGCGATAAGTGCCCCAAAATTTAACACCATGGTGGACTCCATCAAATAACAGTAATAAGAGCAAGAAATAGTCACACAGCAATTAAGAGAACAACCAAAAACATTATTAATTTTTTTTTCAAACGTTATTTTTTATAATAATAAATATATAAACGATAAACTTTTTTCAAACTTTATATTTTTTATTAACATAAATATAAACAATAAACTAATAAACAAAATGTAACAACAATAATACAAATCAACAAGGCGGAACACTCCTGTGGGAACCACGGATGTCGACGACAGACCTGGAAAATCAGAAAGATTGTTAAAAAAAAAAAAACATGGTATTCTCAACAAAATACCACAAGAAACAAATCACAGATATATAAAATGTATACAGATAACAACATTTTATAAGTTTAACTTACAAAAACTGTAAATGTTGCCGCTTTAAAATATTTGCCGAATCTGAGGAATTTTTTTTGCAGAAGGCACCACGCCCACAACGTTTTTCTTCAGTCGTGAAGACATTTTTAACTTTTTCCAAGGGGCAAACAAAGACCAATGCCACCTTCTTCATTCGCAAGATTTGACAAAGAGTTCTGTGACGAGGGGATCCTAACAAAAAATACTCGTGCGGCACAGCAAGTATGATGAAACACCTAAGGACCCTTCATCCAAACAATCTTGCACGAGAAGAATGCAAACAGATGAGAAACACTCCTGTTCTGTATCTGTAAAAAATAACAAATAAATGTATATTAATAACTTTCAAATTTATACTATTCCATTACTGTACAAACACATTTTATATAAAAACTGACTAAGAAACTATAGCCCTGAACCACAAGTGTGACGATCGTTAAAACACTACATGCATAGTGCATACTACTTTGAAGCAGTTCATGCCCTAAAGCCTACCTCACTAAAAGACTACATTCTAACTGACTAAATGATTACAGTACTATAAGGAGACACACTGGGTGAGTAACAGGGTGTTTGCTAGAAGAGTATGAATACTAACTAGGGAATTAAAGTTGTGAAACACAACTGTGTAGGTGATTAGAGGACTGCATCCATACTGCATAGACATTTAAAGCAGTCCATGTGCTAAGGCCTGGCTCACTGCATGACTACTTGGGTACTGACTGAATGATTAGAGTACAGCAAGGAGAGTGCTAGGCTTTTCGCACAGGGAATGGATTAGTACTTGGTACTGAATGGGTCACTAGAGGAGTGCAAAGGCAGTCACAAGTGCTGGACTGTATGGATACTGACTAGGAAATTGAAAGTGTGAAAGACAAGTGTCTAGGTGGTTAGAAGACTGCATGCATAGTGAATAGGGGTTTGAAGCAGTCCATGTGCTAAGGCCTGGCTCAGTGTATGAATACTTAGGCACTGACTGAATGATTAGAGTACTGCAAAGATAGTATCTTGGTGAATTTATAAGTGTTTGGGTTTTAGCACAGTGAATGGATTAGTACATGGTGCTGAATGGGTCACTAGAGGACTGCAAAGGAAGTGACAGGGTATTTCCTGGAAGTGTGTGGATACTTACTAGGGAATTGAAGGTGAGAAAGACAATTGTGTAGGTGGTTAGAGGACTACATGCATAGTGGGCAAGGGCTTGAAGCAGTCCATATACTAAGGCCTGGGTCACTGGATGAGTACTTGGGTACTGACTGAATGATTATAGCACTGCAAGGAGAGTGCCTGGGTGAATTTATTAGGGTTTGACGCAGTGAATGGATTAGTACATGATGCTGAATGGGTCACTAGAGGAGTGCAAATGGAGTGACAGGGTGTTTGCTGGAAGTGAAAGGATACTGACTGGGGAATTGAAGGTGTGAAAGACAAGTGTGTAGGTGCTTAGAGGACTGCATGCATAGTGGATAGGGGTTTGAAGAAGTCCATGTGCTAAGACCTGGCTCAGTGCATGAATACTTAGGCAGTGACTGAATCATTAGAGTACTGGAAAGAGAGTGTCTTGGTGTATTTATAAGTGTTTGGGTTTTGGCACAGTGAATGTATTAGTACATGCTGTTGAATGGGTCTCTAGAGGACTGCAAAGGAAGTGACAGGATGTTTCCTGGAAGTGTATGGATACTGAAAAGGGAATTGAAGGTGTAAAGGACAAGTGTATAGTATGTTAGAACACTACATGCATACTGCATAGACATTTGAAGCAGTCTATTTGGTACTTAGAAACTGACTAAATAATCAGACTACTTCTAGGACAGTGCTTAGGTAAAACTTTTACATTTTCAGTTCTGCCACAGTGAACAGAATAGTACATGGTACTGCACCTTAGTGTCAAACCCTGACTCATTTTATCAATGCATAAGCAAAGAGTAGCTTCTCATGCTACTAAAACTTGACAACATGAGAAGTTTTAAATTAGTTATCTCTCAGCAAAAACACGATCTCACCAAATGCTTCTCTCACAGTGGTTCTCAAATGCACACAGACTCACAGTGTAATTCTAGACAACAACCACTATACCTAGGTGTTTACCAAAACTCATTCACTACTGTGGAAGTGGTAAGCGAACTGCACACAATCTTCATATTTCAGGACTGCACTTTTATGTCAAAGCCTGACTCTTCTAATCAAAGCATAAGCAAAGACTGGCTTCTAATGCTACTAAAACTTCACAACATGGCCGGTTTTAAAACAGGTATATGTCAGCAAATACACGATGTTACCAAATGCTTCTCTCACAATCCTTACCCAAATGCACACAGACTCACAGTGTGATTTTAGAGAAGCAACACTATCCTAGGAGTTTACCAAAACTCATTCACTACTCTGGAAGAGTTAATGGTACTGCACACAATCTACATATTTAAGTACACCACATCAGTGTCAAAGCATGACTCATTTAATCAACGCATAAGCAAAGACAGCCGCTCGTGGAAGCCTTTTGCTTGTTCTTGGGGGTTTGACACTGAGAAGGACTGCGAGGACCAGCAGCCCACTCCACCACAGCTGCAGCCTCTTCCCTCACGCTCCGCCTCCTGTTTGGACACTTCTACATATTTCAGGACTGCACTTTTCTGTCAAAGCCTGACTCATTTAATCAAATCATAAGCCATAATTGTCTTCTAATGCTACTAAAACTTCACAACATGACAAGTTAAAACAGTTATCTGTCAGCAAATACACAATGTTACCAAATGCTTCTCTCACAGTGGTTCCCAAATGCACACAGACTCACTGTGTGATTCTAGACAAACAACACTATCTCTTGCACTATACCAAAACACATTTCTTCATCTAGAAGTAGTACTACGTTTTAGTATAGAAACATAACATAACTCATTTCACAAATTCATAAACAATGACTGGTGTCTAATTCTACCAAAATATAACAACTGCACAGTTATCTGTTTACAAACACATGAAAAACACAAATGCTTATCACAGAATGGTTTCTACATGCACACACATTGTAGAGAAAAAAAGTACTCCCTACACTTTAGCAGGAAAAATACATTAGTCTGATTAAAATGAGGAAATATGAATTTTTATGATCATTTGTGTCCCCTATCTTAGACCCCAACGGCTCCATGTACGTGCTACAAGTACATGTATGTTCCCTCCACTTCCAGCTATGAAGACGCAAATACATTTGCGTCCAACGTTAACATGTCCTCTTTCAGCTCCACCATGAATGGGTCGAATATTCCGTTCCTAAGTATGCCTTGCCACCGTCTTTATATGGTGCACCTTTCACGTTTTTCAGCTCTGGCGAGTTAGGCCCTGAATTCTGCCATCGAGCCTTTTCCTGCCTTCTGCCTCTGAATGCTCCAGCCTGGATCTGCATCTGTATCCATGAACTTTGTCTTACTCCCTGCGCGGCTAACGGTGCCTGGCTCGGCCTGTTGCCTGTCAAGACTGTATTTTGCCTTCAAGTTATCTGCTCCGCTCCTCGAAAAATACATTCCTGTCTAGTAGTTTAGGTAAACACCCTTCCAGCTGCAGAGCAAAGGGCCCGGCCTCACTGTCTCCGTGCAAGTAATTCATAGCTCCTGTTACCATGGTAGGCCCATGCCCCCTCGCATCTCATGTAGACACATAGACGCTTATACACGCACTAGCAGTCAGTATAGAATAGCCTCTGCCCGAGAGACCTTTCCTTCCAGATAATATAGTTCTTTAAACACAAGATATTAGATATGATTTGGGTTTAGGTTGTTCTGACATCCCAGACTTCTGTCTCCTCATGTAGGGCTAAATGTCAAGTCCCCTTCACCCTCCAGTTACACGTCAATCACACGTCATGCTGCTGCACGCGCATCTCTGCCATGTATTTCTGCTGACATTGCAGGATTCTCTTATGGATCCACCCACCTGTGACATCCTCATAATGACGTTTCTAGTACACGCCCTTATGCACGCCTATTGTAACGCCTTTTTCATTACGTATGGGTATTCTTATCTCTCCTCTCAGCTGTTACGCCTTCTGCATCTGCCTTTACTGTAATGCATTGACTATATATATGATAACCTGTCAATAAAGTAGGCGCTATCCCTTCCCGAACCTTCGTGGTGACGGAATCCGATTGCCTGGTTCGAACCAATTCCTTTTTAAGGAATAAAACCCCTTTTAAAACCTCAAATATCACGGATTTCTGCCTCTTATTTATTCTGAGTTATTCTTATTGAACTTTACCGCATAAATTAAGTACAGGTAATTTAAATTTACCACATAATTGGCGCCCGAATAGGGACTCCTCCCCCACCCCACGCGCCGGAGGTGCGTTGCAGACCCGGTCCCCTGCCACAGCCGGACGGACAACTACGCGTACCCGCAGGATTTCCTGTATCTCCCTCAGGCCAACGGAGGTGACTGAGGCTGCGATCAACACCCAGACGAGGCGGTGAGGAGTGCGGAGGATCCCGACCAGAGCCTAGCTGAGAGAGCAAGATCCGAGGTATACAGAGGCCCACCAGGTTCCGAAGTTCCGAAATACCTACGTCACGAGTTGAGTCGAGCCCAGTCCGGTCCAGTCCAGTTCAGAGTTTCCGAGGCCTTCCGTTCCGTGCTTCCCGTTGAGTACCATTGCTGGGGACGCATCTAGACGTGCGCATTAATTTGTGCCGGTCAAGACGGGTTTGGGTACACAGACCCGGTCTGCGCTGTTTTAGCGGTGTATCTGTACTGTTTAGCAGTACATCCAGTATTATGCAGTTAGCTAGTTTTATTCTAATTATCGTTGTTCATTTTAAAATGTTTTAATGTGTTTTAAATGTCGTGGTATGAGTGATTGTTTGATCTTCATTACTGTGTTATCGTATTAATTATGTTCAAGTCCGAGTAAGAATCAAGTAGCAAGGTTTAAGATGCCGTTATTCTCAAAATTAAGGCAGATAAAAACTAGAAAAGGGATACTCGAGGAAGCCGTTCCCATTCCACCTAGGGACACTCCAGGGTACTTTATGTACCATAAACATGGCCTAGATGCCGTATTATATCTCGATCTGTGGGTGGACTACACCAAGGATTTAGCAGAGAATCAGAGATGGCCCGTTGCTGGGACATGGGATGCAGATTGCATCATGAGAGTAGAAGAAGCATTATGGAAAAAGAAAGCCAGACAGTCACAGAAAGATGCCATTGAATTATGGCATAAAGAATCGCATAGACGCACAGAGAAAGCGCTCAGAAAAGAAGAGAAAAGTAGGGAAGATTCAGACAAAGCCCGAGAAAACGTATTAGTTGAAGAAGGTATCCGAGTAAAAGCAGAACAAATAGACAGACAACGAAACACTCTTATGAATGGTATGTATCCTCTTCTGGCCGAGGGTTTACCTAAGGCCACCCTTGAAGTACCAAAAGATCTGCCACCTCCATTGCTTCCGACTAAATTGCACCACAAGACCGCAAAGGACATTTTCCTTTCTTCCTATTTAGACGATGAAGCCCCCGAATATGTTAATGTTCCGCCGCCACGCACACCACCTGCTAACGGCACTCGACCCCGAGATAATCTGCCCCCACCTCTGCAGCAACATACTCCTCCTCCCGTTCCAAACCTTCCGCCTGTTCCTCCACTCATTCCTGCACCTATTCTCCCTACCTTACACCCAACAAATCCTTTTGGACCTGGCACCTCGGGAGTGCGACAGGAGGTTTTGATACGCCACCACCAGCACATCGATTGACTTATAGGGATTTAGCACACCAACGTACACCTCAAACAGCGAATTACAACATACTTAAAGAGCCTCTTACAGACTGTAGATATGATCCAGTACCCGGTAAAGATGACAGAATGATGCTATCATCAGTACGTCTACGACGAGTTGCGAACTATTTAATGATACTACCAGGAATGATTGATCATCTAGACAAAATATATCACTTTGTCCAAACAGGGCAAGGTCCTGAAAGTATTGGCGAGGCCATGGCATACCAGAAAGTGGACATGCAAAAACTGTTGTTACGCTTCTTCATAAACTGCCTGATAAGAAACAGAGATAGGCCGGGTGTAGACCCGGAAGAAATTAAAGCACTTAACAAATGGAGTCAGAATATAGCAGACGGAAAACATGATAAACAGAATAGTATAGAAAATATGCATCGAAGGATCCGAAAAACAGTAGAACAAATACGTGAAAGAGAACAGTCTGAAAGAGAAATGGATGCAGAGAAGACTGAATCCTCGGAGGAGGAGGAACAACCAGAAACGACAACAGGACAATTACAATTACCAGCTAGAGAAATGATAGCTTATGTAGGTAAGGGAAGATCTTTTAATAATTCAATGCGTCCGATACGTCCAGAAAGTAAGAGAATGTTTCAAGCAGCCATGTCAAATCCAAAGACCCCTGAACACTTATTTCAGGCTACTGATAAAATACTTCAAGAACGAATGGGGTACCATGTACTCGATTCTATGGATGAACAAGAATTAGCCAGGTCAGCAGTACAATGGGCTGACAGTTCTGATAAATATAGTGATGACGCGCTAGCACACACGTTTTTGAATCTTTCACCAGACGAACAGCGTTTAGCTGGTATGTACATGATACAACACCTTCTTATAGTGTATAAAAGCCAACACTCCGATCCAGGTCCCCTACCTGATATACTGATAGAACTACTCATGAAGAAATGGAGAGGTCTAGGTACCGATCTAATTAAAGTAATTCTAGAACATCGGCACAGATACAGTGCCTTCCTGTGTCCACAGCTTGATCCAGCTCCCTCCATGGAAAGAAAAATGTATTACATAGACAGACAGAATCCCTTACGCGAAGTGCACCCAGTTAAAAATGATGATAATACTTTTAGACGTGTGTTTGTGTACACGCCCATAACTAAAATAGAACTATTGGAAATGAAAAAATTAGTGCCCAGCCATGACAGAGATCCAGCAGGTTTTCACCGTGAAATAAAAGACATGTTACTCATGGGTGATTATACCTATCCTGACATTATGAAAATATTAAAAGTATTATTGCCTGCCGGTATTTACGAGAAACTCAAAGAAAAAGAATGGGAGGTGGGAGAGCAAAAGATTGATTGGGCTGCATTAGAAAACGAAGAAAATACCCGAACTCCAGGCCTAGGGCTTGGGGACAAAACTAAAGCGTTACCAGGATTGTTAGTACAAGTATTGCCACGTTTATTAACCACGAAAAAGGAAGACTGGGGTGCAATCTCAGCCTGCAAACAGAAACCCGATGAAGACACTAGTGATTTTTATTCCCGATTTGAAAAATGTTTTGGTATTAATAGCGGCCTGAAAGCAAGTAGCGATTCATATCCACATCTTTTTGTAACAAAATTAGTCGAGAATTCCTTGCCCCAGGTTAAGAACAGAGTATTGAAAGTCGAGAGCACTTGGCAAGCTAATACCCCTTCACAAATGTTACAAATGTTACAGTACCACCAGAATAGAATTAGAGAAGAACAAGAACACGAACAAAGACGTATGAAAGACACGAAAATGAAAATGCTCGTTGCTCAGTCAGTTCCAGCTGACGGTCATAAAAAGGGTGCGACACAGTCCAGTAATTCAGCGGCTCCTGTTAAAGGGACATGCAACTATTGTAAACAGCCAGGTCATTATATAAACGATTGTGCAGTTCTGAAACACAATATCTCTACGGGTAAAACCAAGGAGAGACCGCGTCCACCTAGACAGGATCAGATCCAACCACAAGTACCTCAGAATGTACAGCCTATGCAAGCTTCACAACAGACCGTAGCAGTACCAGAGCCACAGCCTATTGCCCCAACACAAAACACGACACAACAGATGTACCAGTATGCACAGAATGACTATCCCGATTATCAGCGATACACATGAAACAGCCTAGAGAGGGAGGTTGGCTTGCCTCTTATTGAGGTTCCTGTAGATCAAGAGGGTCCCTATGTACATAGTCAAGTATTAGGGAAAGACAGAAAGTTTTTAATTGATACAGGGGCAAGCAGAACAACTATAAGTCACGACGAGGTTCCAGGGGCACCCCTCTCAGGCTCACAGAATGTTTCCCTTGGATTTTCAGGAAAGCCTATTGTTAACGAAGTATCGCAACCTCTTCCTCTTGCAGTTGGTCCATTGACACGGACTACAGATTTATTGCTTACAAAATCCTGCCCAGAAAACTTGTTAGGTATAAAGACGCTGAAAGCTCTAGGAGCTGTAATATGTTGTTCTCCGGAAGGGGTACGATTATTTTTACGTGACTTTAAAGGTCACTACGTAATGAGAGACATGGATCACCGGTTACAGAATGTCCCTGCACATTTATGGGCACAAGGCCCCACTGATGTAGGTTGTATGCACATTACACCATATCGAGTCACACTCAAAGCAGGAGTGGTATTACCACGAATTCGACAATACAAGTTACCTCCAGATGCTGTAGTGGCTTTGCTGCAAATCATTGACGAGCTCATTGCACAAGGAGTGGTTGTGGAAACCGACTCCAATGTATGTAATTCTCCTATCATTCCAATTCTTAAACGTACTGATCCAAATGCGCCCCCAGTTTATCGATTAATTATTGATCTGCGCGAATTGAATAAATGCATTGTACCACAGTATCCCGTGGTTCCAGATATCTCTTCATTATTGACAGCTATTGATTCAGAAGCAACGTTCTTTACTGTAATTGACCTCAAGAACGCCTTCTTTAGCGTTTCAATCGATCCGGAAAGCCAATATTTGTTCGGATTCTGTTTAAATGGACGAAGCTTCAAATTTGCACGCGCACCTCAGGGATTCACAGAAAGCCCCAGCATCTATAGCCAAGCACTGAAAAGACAACTTGACAGCATCCACATGCCTGTTAACACTGCCCTGCTTCAGTATGTCGATGATCTGCTGATCACCGCCCGAAGCGAGCCCGAATGTGAAAAAGCATCGCTGACGGTTTTACATTTTCTGGCCGACAAGGGGCACAAGGTGTCCCCTTCGAAGCTGCAATTCTGTGTTCAGCAAGTTGTGTACCTTGGGCACTTGCTGTCCAAAGGGGGGAGACAGCTCACACCTGACCGCATCCAGTTAATTGTAAACATGTCACCACCCAAGACACAAAAGGAGGTGCGGGCCTTCATAGGCCTCACTTCGTACTGTAGACAATGGATTCCCCAATATGCATTTCTAGCAAAGCCACTCATTCAGTTGACAACCCAGGAGGCAGCGACATCGACTGTCCTCCCTTGGACTCAGGAACATACACAAGCTTTTGAAGACTTAAAGAAAGCCTTATGTCAAGCACCTGTTTTAGCGACACCATGTTACAATAAGCCTTTTACACTTTTTGTCACAGAACGCGAAGGTACTGCCTTGTCAGTACTCACTCAGGAACAAGCAGGTTCACACAAACCGTGTGCTTACTTTTCTAGCACATTAGATCCAGTAGCCCAGGCTCTGTCTACGTGCTTGAAATCAGTCGCAGCAACAGCTTTAGCGATCAGACAAAGAGATTCCATAGTATTAGGACATCAATTGACAGTGCAAGTTCCACATTCCGTGGAAGTTCTTTTAAACCGAACACAGACCCAGCACTTGACTATAGAACACAGACCCAGCACTTGACTATAGCACGACTGACAGGTTATGAATTGACATTGTTTCAGCCACACATAGAAATCAGATGCTGTAGTACATTAAATCCTGCCACACTTTTGCCATTAAGTGGAACATACCCATTGGCACATGATTGTATTGAAGTCATTACTATTACGACGAAACCCAGACAAGACTTGACAGACATTCCATTACCAGATCCAGACCTGACACTTTATGTGGATGGTTCATGCATGAGAACAAGTACAGGAGAGTTAGTGGCCGCTTACGCAGTCACGACAGACACCGAAGTTATTGAAACGTATTGTATTGACACCTTGTCAGCTCAAGCAGCAGAGCTCATCGCTCTGACACAAGCCTGTATTCAAGCCAAAAATAAGAGAGTTAACATATACACAGATTCACGTTATGCATTCGGAGTTGTACACGACTTCGGAGTCCTCTGGCGAGAGAGAGGTTATTTAACTTCTCACGGTGCCAACATTCAACACGGTCCCCTCATTCAAGCTCTGTTAGATGCAATACATCTGCCTACTGCGATATCTATCATGAAGTGCAAGGCCCATACAAAAGTCACCGATATCATTTCCCAGGGTAACGACCTGGCAGACCAAACAGCTAAGCAAACAGCACAGAATCGGACTCATGCAACTGACTTGACAAAGACAATAGTTCCGACATCGACACACTGCATGACAGTTAGGGATCCCGCCCTTGATGTAATTGACATACAGACACATGCTACACCAGAGGAAATCAAGAAATGGACTGAACTAGGAGGGATCCAAACAGATCAGGGATGGATAACGAAGGGAAAATCTACATGGTTTCTCCCCGACTCCATGGTTCAAGTTATCATTAACACAATACATAGTCCAGCGCATCTAGGAGAGAAAGCTATGCTAGACAGTATTCAAAACATTTGGTTCAATAAACACTTACGAGCACCAGCCAAACAGAAAGTGCGTACTTGCATGATTTGTTGTCAGTTCAACCCAGGTAAAAGCATTCCTGTAGAGCAAGGTGGATTTCAACCTCCTGATCACCCTTTTGAAGTCCTCCAGATGGATTATATCCAGATGGAACGTTGTCGAGGATTCAAATATGTCCTCGTGGTTGTATGCGCACTTTCCCGATGGACAGAAGCATATCCAGGCCCAGATTACACTGCTCCGACCACTGCCAAGCAGCTGGTTCGTGAATTCTTCCCACGGTATGGTTTGCCCCGTATCGTGTACTCAGATAACGGTCAGCCGTTCTCATCCGAGCTAGTGAAACACATTACACTCCTGTTAGGCTATCAGTGGAAATTCCACTGTGTCCGGCATCCCGAGGCAGCAGGTCTCGTGGAGCGTCATAATCAGACTCTGAAAATTCGACTTTCTAAAATCTGCAGAAAGGCGTCGACTGGGTAGTAGCTTTACCAGTTGCGCTCTTTTACATGAGAATGATAGCACATTCTCGAACAGGGCTATCCCCGTACGAGGTGGTCTTCGGTAGGCCACCAAATATGTGGGGGACGCCTATACCTCGTAAAATCACTGATGTTGATTGTAATATGCTGACAGATTGCCTTGCTTCCTTGATGTCTGCACTACAATCTTGCCGTTCACAGGTAGCTGCAGCCTTTCCCGACAACACCGAGGTGAAGCCCCATGAAGTGGTTCCCGGCGATTATGTGTTTATAAGAAATTTCGACAGGAGGAGCCCGCTGGAGCCTCGCTGGCAAACGCCGAAATTAGTACTTCTGACCACGAGGACAGCAGTGAAGATTGAGGGTCGCAAGGGTTGGCTGCACTCGAGCCATATCAAGAAATTTCACGGACTGCCTTCTGATTTGAACTCTAAGCCCTGCCCTCCTCCACAGACTGACTCAAAACTCCCCCTGGCCGAGAAAACTGCTTCCCAGGAATATAAACTGAAACTAAGGTCTAGCAAGTCAGACAGTTTAATTGTTTAAGTCCTCTCCTAGGTGAATCGGTTAAATTAGTTTCTGACATGTATCCCCTAGACCGAAATAGAGAGAGAGATAGACAGAAACAGCTCAAGAAACGTGCATATTGTAAATCACTTTGTAGTCACTGTATAGTGACATTATTGATTATGTTTTTTCTAAATCTTCTGATTATTGCTGCAAGTATACTGTTGCACATATACTACCCTATTTTCAAGTGTGCACATTCTTCTTTCAATGTTACTGCCGAACACTCTTTTAGCGAATTACCTCCGCATGAGCTGCCCTACAGACTTGCGCTGCGCAACAACACATTCATTAGTATGTTACATCACTCCCATCAGACCAACAACGCTACAAATTGTTGGATATGTGGCCGACTCCCTCCCTACCAGAAATACAAGGGAGTTCTGCCCCTCTTTCCGTATCCGTTCACACACAATGGTTCCTGTGGTGCATGGTTTAGTTTGATTAATTCTTTGGATTCAAATACCGTAGTTTACCAGGGCAACTGGGTACGGGGAAACCTGAACTTAGTTTTGCTTAAAGCCTGCTACCCTAACAAAGAGGGACTTCCCAAAAGGACAGGAACTGATCTAGAAAATGAAGTATATGGATTAGGTAACTTTACACTTAACCTCATGATTCTGAATGTTGAATCCGAAGCTGCACCAGTCTTGCCTGCTATGTCGGTATTACCAGTCAAAGGTGAATTATGTGCGAGAAAGAATGGTTCAGTACACCTGGGTCATAGTAAATGTACTACTGTGATCGAATTCAGTGATCAAGGCAAGTCTACATTTAGAGCTTCCCGTCATTCCTACTTCATTTGTGGTCATACCGCATATATACGTTTACCTCTAGATTGGGATGGTACCTGTTACATTGCATTCCTTCTGCCACCTGTTTTCCTAGCCCCTCCTGATTATCATAGAAATGCCCATCTAGTACACAATAGACCCCAGAGAGATCTCCCGATTGTCGACTACACTGAAACGGCATGGGAACAATACACAGACTTCAATAAAGGTCTCTTTCCCTACATAGGTGTTGTCTCTAATAGTAAACTGATACGCAAATTAACCAGAACCCTTGAAGCAGTAGTGAATGAAACTACTTCTGCCCTAGGCAACTTAACGGAGGAACAGTCTGCGATGCGGATTGTTGTTCTCCAAAATCGTCTTGTCCTTGACGTCATCCTGGCCGATAGGGGTGGAGCCTGTAGAGTCATCGGATCGAGCTGCTGTGTTTTCATTCCAGAAAACGCGCCATCAGTATATAAAGCCATAACTCGTCTTCATAAGATTGCAAGTCAGATACACCAGAATCCAGGCACCTGGACTTGGTCCGGTTGGTTCTGGAGTGTGTTGTCAGCCTGGGGATGGAAGGTCCTATCCTTCCTAGGTATTGCCCTTCTCATAGTATTCAGTTGCTGCCTGTGTCTACAATGTGGGCCAGCGATTTGCGGCCTGTGTGCCACATCATGTATTCCACATTCAAGTTCTCATTCAAAATCACGTAAGAAGAAAGAAGAGCAAATGATGTTACGTGAACAGATTGATAGATTCATGAGGATCGATATATCATGAAGGGTCCGTAGGGGACAAGGAGGGAATGAGGAAATATGAATTTTTATGATCAATTGTGTCCCCTATCTTAGACCCCAACGGCTCCACGTACGTGCTACAAGTACATGTATGTTCCCTCCACTTCCAGCTATGAAGACGCAAATACATTTGCGTCCAACGTTAACATGTCCTCTTTCAGCTCCACCATGAATGGGTCGAATATTCCGTTCCTAAGTATGCCTTGCCACCGTCTTTATATGGTGCACCTTTCACGTTTTTCAGCTCTGGCGAGTTAGGCCCTGAATTCTGCCATCGAGCCTTTTCCTGCCTTATGCCTCTGAATGCTCCAGCCTGGATCTGCATCTGTATCCATGACCTTTGTCTTACTCCCTGCGCGGCTAACGGTGCCTGGCTCGGCCTGTTGCTTGTCAAGACTGTATTTTGCCTTCAAGTTATCTGCTCCGCTCCTCGAAAAATACATTCCTGTCTAGTAGTTTAGGTAAACACCCTTCCAGCTGCAGAGCAAAGGGCCCGGCCTCACTGTCTCCGTGCAAGTAATTCATAGCTCCTGTTACCATGGTAGGCCCATGCCCCCTCGCATCTCATGTAGACACGTAGACGCTTATACACGCACTAGCAGTCAGTATAGAATAGCCTCTGCCCGAGAGACCTTTCCTTCCAGATAATATAGTTCTTTAAACACAAGATATTAGATACGATTTGGGATTAGGTTGTTCTGACATCCCAGACTTCTGTCTCCTCATGTAGGGCTAAATGTCAAGTCCCCTTCACCCTCCAGTTACACGTCAATCACACGTCATGCTGCTGCACGCGCATCTCTGCCATGTATTTCTGCTGACATTGCAGGATTCTCTTATGGATCCACCCACCTGTGACATCCTCATAATGACGTTTCTAGTACACGCCCTTATGCACGCCTATTGTAACGCCTTTTTCATTACGTATGTGTATTCTTATCTCTCCTCTCAGCTGTTACGCCTTCTGCATCTGCCTTTACTGTAATGCATTGACTATATATATGATAACCTGTCAATAAAGTAGGCGCTATCCCTTCCCGAACCTTCGTGGTGACGGAATCCGATTGCCTGGTTCGAACCAATTCCTTTTTAAGGAATAAAACCCCTTTTAAAACCTCAAATATCACGGATTTCTGCCTCTTATTTATTCTGAGTTATTCTTATTGAACTTTACCGCATAAATTAAGTACAGGTAATTTAAATTTACCAAAAAAATCAAAATAGTCTACATACATCCCCTCACAATTAAATAACTCATCTTTCAAGTTCTTTTCTAGATTAAGAAGTATATCATTCATTTAATTTCATAAGGCTTTATTCGGAGCTTAAACACAAAGGGGCAGATTTATGAGCCCCTTGCGCCACTTTTGCGTCACTTTTAACATGGGAAAAGTGACGCAAAAGTGGCGCAAGGGGCTCATAAATCTGCCCAAAAGTCCATAAAAGCACATACATTTTCACTACAAAAGCAACATCATAAAAAGACCATTGTTAAAAATACAGTACAAAATACAAGATTAAAAATACAATTAAAAGATCATGCAGGTCCTTGCTTTAACAGCTTGAAGAAGAAAGGTAGCAGTGAAAAAAGATACATCAGGGTACGGGTTAAAAAACAACTTCATAGAATCATGAACAGTTCTGGTACCATACTTCTTAAAAATGGGTTTTAAAAAGGCTGAACGGAGGTTACCATAGAGTTTACACAGCAATAAAAAGTGCATTGTGCTTTGTACCGAGGTACTATCGCATGGACATGGACCAATCGGATGTTTTTTAATACAAGGGAAGGCCACCAAATGGTGCACAATCCCAAACCTTAATCAGAACAAACTGATGGGAGGCTCTCGTAACATAGCTAAGATACGGTTGATAACCCATATTCTCACAATATCTTCCGTAGGGCATACATGTAGTAAGATGACTACTATCCCTCCCCCGCCTCTCTGACTTGTAGCTCACGAAAGCAGACTTCATCTCATCTTTGGACAGGCTAGAAGCAGCATAACTGTCCTTTCTTATATCAAAGCCATAGATCTCTAAAAAACTGTTAACAACAAATTTGATCCAGGGAATCTTCATGTGATCATCAGTAGAAAAACAGTCTCTAATGATGGCTCTATTTAAGGAGGTCTCTTCCTTCGACCAGATGGCACGCCACAACATTAATGGTCTTAGGGTAATCAGGTCTGAAAGATGTTGAATCCCAAGCTCTCTGTGCACCAGATCGTTGGACGTAGATTTGGGCAGACACAAAAGCCTCTTTAGAAAGAGATTTTCCTCCACTTGAAGGCTCCCTGCTGTGGCGTGACCCCAAACCCCAGCACCGTAGAGGGCAATTGAAAGACATCTCATTTGATATATTTTTAACATGTCTTTAATCCGTTTGTCCCCTATTTTGGTAGCAAACTTGAACACCCCGTGGGCACATTTCGCCATCTTGGCCCGGACACATGTAATCTCGCCAGTCCAGCTACAGTTCTTGGTAAAGGTGATGCCAAGATAGTTAAAGGAGTCCACTGTTTGCACCTTATGCCCGTCAATAAAATAGGAGTGGGGTTTTTTACGCCCCAAGCCACATTCCATGATGTAGGTTTTGGATTTGTTAATCAACAGCTTTCTCTCCTTGATGAACAGTGAAAATCTGTCCATCAGGCGTTGAAGGCCTATAGGGGTCCTGGACAAGATCACGGCATCGTCCGCGTAAAGTAATACAGGGACGTTAAAATCATTGATTTTTGGGGTATCTGCCACAACCGTCTTTAATACAGAATCAACTTCGTTGATAAAAAGAGTAAAGAGTAGGGGGGCAAGAACGCACCCTTGTCTTATGCCACGCCTAATCCAGCAGCGGTCCGTGGAGGGAGTTCCGTGGGGCGGAAAGGCGGGGCGGGGAAGGGGCAGGGTGGGGGGTACTAAACACCGGAACATTGCTAATTGGAGGTAAGTAAACAATTAAATAAATAAAACGAATTTCGTAGCGCGCCCTGCATCACAAAATGAAGTGCAGCGCGCGCTACGAAATTCGTTTTATTTATGTAATTGTTTACTTACCTCCAATTATCCATATTCCGGTGTTTAGTACCCCCCACCCTGCCCCTCCCCCGCCCCGCCTTTCCGCCCCACGAAACTCCCTCCACGGACCGCTGCTGGCCTAGTCTTAAACTTTGGGGTGTGCTCCCTGCCCGGACCAAAACGAACACTGGAACTTAGATTGGCATAAAGTCGAGCCAGGAAATAGACAATGCCTCGGGGCCCCCATTTCAAGCAGTTTAGCCCATAAAATGCTATGGTCCACCATGTCGAAAGCACTGCTCAAATCTGCGAAGCAGAAAAAGAGAGAGCCATTCTTAGCCTTTGTATATTTCCCGATTAAAAGTTCGAGGTTAAGACATTGATCAATGGTCCCTCGTCCCTTCCTAAAGCCATATTGGCAATTGGCCAGAATGCTTTTAGAATCAGCCCATTCTTCCAACCTGACCAAGAGCACCCGGCTCATAATTTTCACTGACGAATCAAGGAGGGAGATTGGGCGATAATTCTTCACATCCCCCCTGTCTCCCTTCTTATATATAGGGATGATAATGTACTCCTCCCACGTAGGTGGAACACCATTACATACAGCAGCGTTGAAGACGTTAGTTAACAACGGGCTCCACAATTCCGGAACTAATTTATACAAATCGATCTGCACCCCATCGGGCCCCTGGGCCTTCCCACCATTGCTGGAGGTAATACTTCCCTGCACCTCAACGATGGAAATGTCCAGAGGAACAATAGGCCACCCATCTTCATGCACACCTCTAGATCTATCTGAATCAAAAATTGCAGAGAAGTGGGTAACCCAGTTTTCCTCACTGATATTAGCCGTCAGTTCGGGCATCTTGTCGTCCTTTAAAAACGGACAATTAACTGTGGCCCAGAATAAAGAGGAATCCGAAGTTGCGGCTGCCTGGTCTAATTTATCCCAGGCCTCTTGCCTTAATTCGGTCTTCCTACGTTTGACTGCAGCCTGATAGGTGGCTCTAAGCTCTCTAACCACACTGTTGTCTCTTTGCTTGGCTGCCCATGCTGCTTTGAATCCCTTGAGGGCGACAGTACTAGCGTGGTCAAACCATCCCTTTTGTTGAGATATCTTGCCCTTGCCAATTTTGGTAAATTTATTATCTATAATGAGATTGATGTTAATAAAATTACAAACAATTTCATCGGTAACCTCTTCACTCTCTAAAATGGTAGTGATTTCTGTTAAACAGCTTTTGACAATGAGATTTGACATAATATCCGCTTTATCCCATTTCCATCTAATTCTGGTTCCGTTCGGTCGGTGCGGCTCAGTATTAGCAATGGTACAAATTTTAGAACCGTGCTTCACCTTCCAAAGTATGGCCTCAATAGTGATACAATTGTGATCACTAAGCAAATTATCCACGACCACTGGGGTCATACACCACGGGCTAAGACTAGCGGATATGCAAATAAAATCTATTACAGTGTTTGCATTCCTTCCCGTGAACGTGGGAATGGTTTCTCATGAATCATTTTTCGCATTAACCAGAATTTCCAGGTCATAAGTGGTCAGGATTTTATTCAATGAGTCCCCATAGATGTTATGGGGGAAATGAAGATCAGCATCCCCAAAATGGTTATTAAATCCACAAACCCTTTGGGTGGAGAGGGAACACACCGCAGTGTTAAAATCCCCTACCCAAATGAAATCGAAATCAATATCAAACTCCATTATAAAATCAGCCAAAGCGGTGTCAAGAGCAAACACTACCTGGTGCCTAGTGCTGTCAAATATATTGTTATAAAAATTAATTAAAAGAATGTTTCTACCTTGCTCCTGATAAAGCCATAAAATCTGAGAATGGACCCCAACCAATACATGTTTTTTTAACAATAATAGGAACTTTCACAGAAATCAAAACCAGGAGCCCACCCTTTGCCCTGCCCGGAGGAGATGCCACAGTTGGTAATTGATATCAAGCAAAACCATTGTAATTGATCGGGTCCTTACACCATGTCTCTTGAAAACAGATTATGTTAAAAGCGTTGATAAACTCCAGCCAACCCAGGCAGGCATCCTTTGATAAGAGACCCACAACGTTCCAACTAGCAATTGAACATATCCGGGGGTTAAAACTTTTAATGGTCGTGTTGGTCAAGGATATTAGACTGCTATGACCTTGAGGTACGTTCTTAGGGGAAATTATGCCATTAGAGATCAACCTCCCATCTTCACAGCATCTGGTATCATTATTGGTATTAGCTGTGGAAATAGAGTTACCGCTTGGTCCCACAGTGTCTGGATCCCCCAGTATTGCATCATCCCCCCACCTCCTAATGAAACAGCTGCATTCCCTGATTTTGTCAAAACAGATTCCAGTCAATCATTGGAGTCAAGTCCGCTCAGAGACTGGAATCTATTAGACGTAACAACATTAAAGCCAGTATACAGGTTCAAATCGCTGTCCCCTGCCCTGGTACGGTCAACATTAGGCTGGTTATATAAGTGCCTATAAAAATAACCTAAGGGACGAAGAGAAATCCCTTGATCTCGATAGGGGAGTGAAGTAGCTCTTAGCAAAACAGTGGAGGCGAGTTGTGGATTTCTAAAATTAACAACAATGCAATCGCCCTCACAATTCTTGCGTGAGCTGCCTATCCAATTAGTTCTTCTCGTGCTTAGAATCTCATCTGCTAAAGCTACTGGGAAGCCACACTCCAGAGGAAGCCAATCCATGGTCTTATTCTTCAATGAGGCATGAGATTCTTTATATGTGTTATTGTGTCCGTACCCTCTAGCTGGAGGGACATTCGTTAAGACTGCCACAAAGGGTGCACAGTCTGGTGGTAAATCAAGCTGTGGGATAGCGTGACTTTTGGCTTTCCCTGTGCTATAGCCCACCTGAGTCCCAGAGGCTAAATTGGGGGAATTAGATGAAGAAGTTCGAGCTATTGTCTGCGGGGGGTTAGATACAATATATACCTTCTCACTATGGTCCCCGGAGGAAGGCTTGGGGGTATTAGACATGGCCGTTAGAGTAACCTCACAAGGGATCTTAGAGGTTACATTACTGCCTCCAAGATCCTTATCCTTGTCTTGGGGGCCTTTGCTGGTATTAATATACAATTCCAACAGACCTCCCAGTCTGACTACTTCGGCGGTTACCGTATCAAGCTTGATCAGTAAGGGTTTGACGATCAGGTCAAGCTTAGCGTCAATAGTACTAATTAAGAAGTCGAATTGCTTACTGTCTATAATGACCGAGGTACTGTCCGGTGTTAATTTATGGTCACGGACAGCCCTGGTTAGTGGGGGATCCACTCTCTTATTTGATCGACTCCCCCCCCCCGTTTTAGTGGAACGTTCTTATTATTATTCCTACATGAACGCAATACTCTCTGAGATCTCGGGGTCGTCGGGCATTGTATCGGTGGGTCTAGAAGGGCAGCCTGACTAGGTTCTGTGTCTATAAGGTCCCCAGGTGTTAAACTATCGGAGCGGACTTGGTCTAAAAGCTCCGCCGAGATAGAACTATCCAAGTGATTAGGGTTGATGATCACATCCTGGTGGGGGATAGACAGGGGGATAGATGGAATAGGTAAGGAGGTGGTTGAGTCATGGGACCCCGCCCGCCCCAGGGACTTTCGTCGTTCTTGGTTAATTTTATCCACCATCTTGTCCAAATAATTGTCCACGGTGGCTGTCCCTGGGGCATTTTTCACTTTGGACATTGTGAACACAATCAAACACCTTAGAGAATAACAGAAGACCATACAGTAGCGTATAACCCAATCCCACTTGCCCTATTTTGCTATTGGCTTTCCACTGACTGTCACAGTTGTTAACAACACAATGGGAGGTAATACAAACTTATAAAGGAGACCTGGGTGATTGAACGCCTTGAATCGACACGGAAAGTCCTAGGCCCAGCCCAGCCTCCTCCTGCCCCCTCCTGTCCCGGAATGTCACAGACTGTCCGCCCTTTGTCCGGGCTTCGTCCGGTACGGCCCGCGCTCGTCCCGCGCAGCGGTTAGCGATAGTGTATTAAGGGGGCGTTAACCAATAGGCGGGTGGGCGGGACGCAGCACAGCTGATGGCACGCACAGACTCCTGGTAACTGGAGTCCAGTGTAGCGACCTTCCCCACCACAGCAGCAACACAGGGCACAACAACGGGCTCGGCCCCTCCTGGGGCGGCGGCAGCTCAAGAGTCAAGTAGCCCCCAAGGACGAAGAGGGACCCGCGCCAGCGGGTTCCGCGAGCTGTAAAGTAGTGTTTGTTGGCGGTTGGGCGGGACGCAGCACAGCTGATGGCACGCATGGACTCCTGGTAACTGGAGTCCCGTGTAGCGACCTTCCCCACCACAGCAGCAACACAGGGCACAACAACGGGCTCGGCCCCTCCTGGGGCGGCGGCAGCTCAAGATTCAAGTAGCCCCCAAGGACGAAGCGGGACCCGCGCCAGCGGGTTCCGCGCCAGCGGGTTCCGCGAGCTGTAAAGTAGTGTTTGTTGGCGGGTGGGCGGGACGCAGCACAGCTGATGGCACGCACGGACTCCTGGTAACTGGAGTCCCATGTAGCGACCTTCCCCACCACAACAGCAACACAGGGCACAACAACGGGCTCGGCTCCTCCTGGGGCGGCGGCAGCTCAAGAGTCAAGTAGCCCCCAATTACGAAGCGGGACCCGCGCCAGCGGGTTCCGCGAGCTGTAAAGTTGTGTTTGTTGGTGGGTGGGCGGGACGCAGCACAGCTGATGGCATGCACGGACTCCTGGTAACTGGATTCCCGTGTAGCGACCTTCCTCACCACAGCAGCAATACAGGGCACAACAACGGGCTCGGCCCCTCCTGGGGCGGCGGCAGCTCAAGAGTCAAGTAGCCCCCAAGGACGAAGCGGGACCCGCGCCAGCGGGTTCCGCGAGCTATAAAGTAGTGTTTGTTGGCGGGTGGGTGGGACTCAGCACAGCTGATGGCACGCATGGACTCCTGGTAACTGGAGTCCCGTGTAGCGACCTTCCCCACCACAGCAGCAACACAGGGCACAACAATGGGCTCGGCCCCTCCTGGGGCGGCGGCAGTGGCAGCTCAACAGTCAAGTAGCCCCCAAGGACGAAGCGGGACCCGCGCCAGCGGGTTCCGCGAGCTGTAAAGTAGTGTTTGTTGGCGGGTGGGCGGGACGCAGCACAGCTGATGGCACGCCCGGACTCCTGGTAACTGGAGTCCCGTGTAGCGACCTTCCCCACCACAGCAGCAACACAGGGCACAACAACGGGCTCGGCGGCAGCTCAAGAGTCAAGTAGCCCCCAAGGACGAAGCGGGACCCGCGCCAGCGGGTTCCGCGCCAGCGGGTTCCGCGAGCTGTAAAGTAGTGTTTGTTGGCGGGTGGGCGGGACGCAGCACAGCTGATGGCACGCACGGACTCCTGGTAACTGGAGTCCCATGTAGCGACCTTCCCCACCACAACAGCAACACAGGGCACAACAACGGGCTCGGCTCCTCCTGGGGCGGCGGCAGCTCAAGAGTCAAGTAGCCCCCAATTACGAAGCGGGACCCGCGCCAGCGGGTTCCGCGAGCTGTAAAGTTGTGTTTGTTGGTGGGTGGGCGGGACGCAGCACAGCTGATGGCATGCACGGACTCCTGGTAACTGGATTCCCGTGTAGCGACCTTCCTCACCACAGCAGCAATACAGGGCACAACAACGGGCTCGGCCCCTCCTGGGGCGGCGGCAGCTCAAGAGTCAAGTAGCCCCCAAGGACGAAGCGGGACCCGCGCCAGCGGGTTCCGCGAGCTATAAAGTAGTGTTTGTTGGCGGGTGGGTGGGACTCAGCACAGCTGATGGCACGCATGGACTCCTGGTAACTGGAGTCCCGTGTAGCGACCTTCCCCACCACAGCAGCAACACAGGGCACAACAATGGGCTCGGCCCCTCCTGGGGCGGCGGCAGTGGCAGCTCAACAGTCAAGTAGCCCCCAAGGACGAAGCGGGACCCGCGCCAGCGGGTTCCGCGAGCTGTAAAGTAGTGTTTGTTGGCGGGTGGGCGGGACGCAGCACAGCTGATGGCACGCCCGGACTCCTGGTAACTGGAGTCCCGTGTAGCGACCTTCCCCACCACAGCAGCAACACAGGGCACAACAACGGGCTCGGCGGCAGCTCAAGAGTCAAGTAGCCCCCAAGGACGAAGCGGGACCTACTATCAATCTCTCACCATATTTTCTTTTACAGAATCTCTGCACTGTGCACCTCTCAGCAAAAGCAAAGAATGAAAAAGTGTCCCTTTCATTTTCCACACATATACATGTAAACATCAAATCACAATCCTTCGCACATAAACTCAAAAGCAAACACACATTTCTATTGGTTAAACATTTCAACCCTTTCCAACTGAAATACATTTCAACCCTTCCCCCAATCAGCCTTCTGCCTGTTACCATAGAAACAGGTCATGGAACACTGCACTGAGCTCACAGGTCACAAGTTCAGCACACAATGTTCCTACACAAGACAGGAAGTGTGATTGACTTTTCAACATATCAGCTTATCATTTATAATGTTCCTTACAATCTGTTTTTGTTAACCAATAACAATCATACATTTAAAAAACAGAAATATATACCCTATCTTTCAGTGTAGAAAGTTGTCATATAACCAATGATTTCTTGTCATTTTTCAAAAAACGTTGCCGTGGATCCGCGCACCCACCGCGAGAGAATCCGTGCATCCAACGCGATAGGATGCGCGCACCGTGCGTGCATTTCCCTATGTTTTTTTTTTTTTTAAACGGGGCCCCAGGGGGTGCTTCTGGGACCCCCTAAGCACCTCTAGAGGGTCAGAGTATTTCCACTCTGCCCCCTTTATATGTTTTACACACTTATTCCCCTTCCATCTTCTGCCTCGCTTCTACCGAGGCAGAAAATGGCCGCCAACAGTTACTGGTTTCGAATGTAGAGGGACATTCGACAGCCAATTAGTATTCAGCGCGCGATCGGGAAGGTGCACGCTCAGTTCGGGGAGGGTGCGCTTACGGTGCGGGTAGGGTCCGCAGATCCTCCCCGGCCATAGATATCACTAACTTTTTTACCCTAATTTTCTCAGGAACTACTGAACAGATTCACAAGATATATATGCAAAAGGCACGAGTCCGAACTGAGGACTACCTCTTTGCCAAATTTGGTGTCATTCCGTTCAGCGGTTCGGGCAATAGCTGCGACAACAGATCCTATGAGAAATTTCATGGGGAAAACGCGTTTTGGGACCCCCTTTTTTCTCGGCCCCCGCTTGACGGATCACCGCAAAACTTTCAGGGTAGGAGCGGAGCGCAGCTGGCCAAAAGTTAGGAATATTTCGCGAAGATTCATCAACCGGCGCCAAAGATATTCCGAATAGAATGTTGCGGAATTCCTATGTAAAATAGGTCCTAACTATAACTATCTACTGGCGACCGCCAGTAGATAATATATATATATATATATATATATATATATATATATATATTCACTTAAAAAACCATAGGTTTCACACATGTTATAGTTAGCTGGACATTTCACTCGTAAAAAACCAATGAAATTCCCCCGTTATAGTTAGTGCAGGCGACCGCAATCCTCTGCTGATGATGTCAGATATTACATCACTGTATTTAGACACTTATTTACCCATGTCTTCTTCCATTAATCTTTAGCTATACATATATTACAAATATTTATTTTTCATAAAGACACATATGTCATCAGTGATGTAATATCTGACGTCATCAGCAGAGGATTGCGGTCGCGTGAGTTATAATTGCCTGCACTAACTATAACGGGGGAATTTCATTGGTTTTTTATGAGTGAAATGTCCAGCTAACTATACCATATGTGAAACCTATGGTTTTTTAAGTGAATTTGCAAGGTTTTTTAAATGCTAATTCGTAACTATAACGTGTGTGAAACCTATGGTTTTTTCAGTGAATTTGTACGGTTTTTTAAATGCTAAGTTATGTATTTATAAAAAAAAATTTTTAAGGTTTTTCACCGTGCACATTTTGGGACCCCCCCTTTTTCTCGGCCCCCGCTTGACGAATCAACCCGAGACTTTCAGGATAGGAGCTGAGCGGAGCGCCCCATTAGTTTTGAAAATTTCGTAAGGATTCGTCAACCGGCGCCAAAGTTATTCAAAATAGAATTTTGAGATTTCCTATGGAAACTAGGTTGTAACTATAACTATCTACTGGCGACCCTCAGTAGATAATATATATATATATATTCAGTGAAAAAACCATAGGTTTCACACACGTTATAGTTAGCTGGACATTTTACTCGTAAAAAACCAGTGAAATTGCCCCGTTATAGTTAGTTCAGCTAACTATAACTCGCGCGCCCGCAATGCACTGCTGATGACGTCACATATTACATCACTCATGACATGGTCAGTGACATCACTCATGACATCACTGATGACATCTCAAATGACATCACTGATGACATCATCCAGTGAATGTGTGTTTTTCAGAAAATTAAATATGTTTTATATATGTATATCTCAAGGTCGATGGAAGAATAAATGGGTATATAAGTGTCTAAATGGTTGTTTTTTTTTTGAAAAATTGATTGTGTAACTGACTGATTAAGTGTATCATAGTGAATACATGGTTTAGTGAGTAATGTTTAAACATATAAATATCTGTGACAGTCTCTCACTTTGTGTATAAGAGGCTGCATGGGTTGGTGAGTAGCTACATGGGTGTCTATATAGGTTATTAGTTGTTTTTTTGAGTATCAGTCTGAGTGTCTGCATGGTTCGGTGGGGGGTATTATGTAGTGCATAGGTGCATGAATGAGTGACTCACTGTTTGTATGTGTTGAACACAGCATGTCTGCAGGACTGTATGGGTGGATGAGTGTGTGTATGGGTGTGTAAGTGAGTGAATGACTGTCTCAATAGTGTCTTCAGGAGAAACTACATATGTTTTAAACTAGTATATGTGACTATTGTTGTATATAAGTGAGTATATGTGAGAGGGAGAGATTGAAAGTGTTCCTGTATGAATAAGTATGTGTTTCTATAAGTGATTGTTTAAAAGACTAAGTATGTGTAAGTTTCTGTAGAAGCAAGTGTGGTGGTGTGTGTATAACTGTATATGCAGGTGACTGCATGTTTGATTCTTTGTTAGCATGAGTGACTATGTGTGTGAGTAACTCTATGGATGAGTGGCATAATGTAACAGGATGTGTAGGTGTATGAGTACATATAATGAGTGAGTACATGTATGAGTGACTGTATAGGACTGTAGGTGAATGAGTGGATGTGTATGTGGACCTTAGAATTACTGAGGAGGTTGTTGTAACTGTTATTGGTATCTCCTTTTTTTTTGAAAATTTTAGTCTCTATTTTTGAATGTGTGTGTCAAAGGTTATATTAGGGTGAGAGGAGGTCTGCCACTTTATCACAAGGATGATGTCATCAGTGATGTCATCAGTGATGTCATTTGAGATGTCATCAGTGATGTCATGAGTGATGTCACTGACCATGTCATGAGTGATGTAATATGTGACGTCATCAGCAGTGCATTGCGGGCGCGCGAGTTATAGTTAGCTGAACTAACTATAACGGGGCAATTTCACTGGTTTTTTACGAGTAAAATGTCCAGCTAACTATAACGTGTGTGAAACCTATGGTTTTTTCACTGAATTTCTAAGGTTTTTTAAATGCTAATTCCTAACTATAACGTGTGTGAAACCTATGGTTTTTTCAGTGAATTTGCAAGGTTTTTTAAATGCTAATTCCTAACTACAACGTGTGTGAAACCTATGGTTTTTTCAGTGAATTTGCAAGGTTTTTTAAATGCTAATTCCTAACTATAACGTGTGTGAAACCCATGGTTTTTTCAGTGAATTAGCAAGGTTTTTTAAATGCTAATCTCTAAATATTTCGTTTTTGAAACCTATGTTTTTTTCTGAGAATTTGTATGGTAAGTAATGTATTTTTAATTAAAGATATTTTTTTTATTTAAATAAAATTACTTTATATTCATTTATGTATTATCTATATTTTTTTATAAATTATTTTTTTAAATAATTCAATTTGGATATTTATTTTTTATGATTTTTTAAATTATTTAATGTCCTCTTTTTTTTTTTATTTATAATTTCTTGGGGTGCGCGCTCTGGGCGCGCTCCTAGTACTATTTCGTATGTTTTTTATGAATTCCGGCGTACGTTATTTACGTACGCAAATATACTTGTTGGTGCGCGCTGGGAGCGCGCACCCAGTACGTATGCGTACGTACGTACGCATGCGTACGTACGTACGCATGCGTCTTACGCCCTCGACGCGGTTTACTTCCGCATACGCTGAAATTACGCGCAATAACGGTCGCGTATACGCGTGTTAAACGTATGCGCGCTAGGTGCGCGTATATGACGTATGCACCTGCGCGTTTACGCGTTCGTGCATACGTCATCACGGGGTGCGCGCTCGGAGCTTGCGCAGTGCGCGCACCTCGGGTTTATACATAATAAAACAACATTTCTTATTGGTTATCATTACTTTCAGTTTCTAATTGTTTCAATACCACACCCAATCCCCTCATGGCAAGTCATGTGATCCAGAATCATCACTTTTGATTGGTTTGAAGTACTTTCTGTTCCAGATTCTTCCCAAACCACACCTACTCCCCTCATTATTAGTTCTGATTCCTTTGGAGAAGGAGCTATTCTGTTGTTGAGAGACAATGGCTGAACAGCAACCTACTTCAGACAGTGAGCAGGACACTCTTGAGAGGCAGAGGAACAGGAAGCAGAAAGACAGCTTTATATGGCAGTTTTTCACTTTTCCCAAGAATGAGAAAAAGGTAAATGCACCAAAAGTTACTTGTCTACTTTGTGGCAAAGTCTTATCTCGTGGGAATCCTAATAAGAAGTATTCTTTTAGCATTCACACTATGTTAAGACATGTTGACAAAATGCACCCAGTATCTTTTCGTCGAGCTTCTGAAGAAGACTCTTCACCTGCTCAGCCGACGACCTCAGCAGCAGCTCAGCCGAGCACATCTTCGGCAGCTCAGGGGAGCACTTCAGCTGCGGTGGTGCCTTCACCTGTTTCTTTACCTCTTGTTGGACCACCTTGTTTGGCGAGGTTGTCTACACGGTGCACTGATTGCGGTTCACTTATTTCTGTGGGGGAGACCAGTCTTGATCTCCTTCAGAGAAAATTTGATGCACATTCATGCACTAGGCCATAGATTTGATGCACATTCATGCACTAGGCCATAGATTTTTTTTTCATTTTTTGCGTTTTTCTCTTCCTGTTTCCCTCCATTAACTCAAGGGCTCTTTTAAGAGCCACTTATAAACTTAACCAAAATTTTTTTTTTTTTTTAATTTTTTTTAAAAATTTTTTTGAGGTGCGCGCACCCAGCGCGCACCCAAGGTTTTTTTTTTAATTTTTTTTTTTTTTTTTATTTTTTTTGAGAGACTCCCCCTTTCTCCTACTAATGCAACTGTGAAATCACCAGAGCAAAACGCAACAAATCTCTTCCTGTAATTCCTATTTGCACACAGAGTCATGTTTTTACATTAGTCACAAAACGAGAAATCTTTGCCAATTTGAATGCACACTTACTGCTTTTTTTTGTTGGCAAGTGAAAATTACTTTTACAGACTGACACATTATGAATCCACTTTTCAGATTTTTTTAAATGCACATGTCCAGACTGCATTTTGAGACCACAAACCATGTGTATGCTGGGTGACTGCCTACACTCCAGCAAGGGCAACCAGCCTTAGTGATGCTGAATGTATTTGCATTACAGACTGAAACCTCAAAACCCCACAGCAGATTATCAGAGCCAGGACCTTTGTTCTCTACACCTCTCTCCACTCAGCAGAACCAGATAATGGCAATCTTGCCCTCTATTGTTCAACACATATAGATGTTAATTTCAAATCACACTGCTTCCCCCTTTTTTACAAATGTAATCACACATTTCTATTGCTTGAAAACCAACCCTTTTCCAAAAGTACCCTTCCCCCTACTTAACTTCTGCCTAGTACCCTTCCCCCAACTTGACTTCTGCCTGCTACCATGGCAACAGCTCATGGAACACTGCTGTGTGGAGTTAGGTCAGAAGTTCGCCACACAATGTTTCAATTCCACAGAGCAAGAGTGCTTGACTTTTCAAACCTTACAGCAAATCCATAGTACTGTTCTTTGGTAACACATTTTTCTGAACCAATACAAAACATGCTTCTATTAATTTACACATACAGCCTAGTTTTTAGTGTAGAATGGTATGAAACAGCCAATCAGTTCTTTTTTTTTTATAAAAAATATGTATGCCTCCCATTCCCACACTGTCTTTCATTTCTTTTTACCATTCCACTGAATTACACCTCCTGAGTGCATCCAGATCTCCTTTGAAGATGTTCACAGTGTGGATTGTAGGACACAGCTATGTCTTCTGGAGTGAAAAATTTGCAGAGAAAAGAGGTATGGTGAGAGACCTTGCTTTGCCAAATGTAGACATCAAGTGGATTGGTCAGAGAGGGTTAAAGTGGCACCAATTAATGCCTTTGGTGAAAACTTTTCTACATCTCCCACAGCCTAACCTTATTATTGTGCACTGTGGTGGAAATGACCTAGGCACTTTAACTGGGGTAGGTCTGGAAATGCTTATTAAGGACACCTTTGTGCAATTGATGTCGCTTTTTCCTCAATCTGCCTTTGTATATTCTAACATATGCCAAAGGCAAAAGTGGAACTGGTCCAACCAATTTTGTCCGCAGATTGACAAAGCAAGGAAGCACGTCAACAAATCTGTTTCTGCTTTCCTCCGTGACTATGGTATGGGTTCCATTTACCACAACAACTTGCGTTACGACATGCAAGACATTTATAGAGGAGATGGTGTGCACTTTAATGATGAAGGGAACAGAGTCTTCCTCTTGAACCTCAGACTCTGCGTCGGTACTTACTTGTAGGTACCGAAAAACAAACAATAAACACAAGGGCTCTTTTTAGAGCCACCTTATATCTAAACACTTAAATGCAATTTTTTTAAAATTTCTTTTATTATTTTTTTTTCCCGGGTGCGCGCAGGGTGCGCGCACTCGGCGATATTTTTTTACAAAATATTATTCTTTTTTTTTGCCCTACAAGGTCCTACTTTGACCCACTTACAATGCCTACTGGGTCTATTTCTACCCACTCTGCCCCCTTTTCAAGTGCACCCCCTTTGTTTATCACTCCCTCTTTATGCGAGAGAGAAAATGGCGGACGCCGCTTCCTGGTTTCTGCCGATTCGAATGTTTACTAAGATCTAACAACCAATCAGAATTGCGCTCGCGCACGGCAAGGTGCGCGCACCCAGCGCGCACTCTGCGCGCATACAGATATATATATTGATTCAAAGGCTATTTTCTCAGAATCTACTGAACAGATTTACACCAAACCTACAAAAGGCACTTCCTTGACCTAGGGACTACCTCTCTGCCAAATTTTGAGTAATTCTGTTCAGCCGTTCAGGCTGTAGCTCGTTCTAAAGGTCCTATGGAAAAATGCATGGGAAAAACGCGTTTTGGGACCCCCCTTTTATCTCAGCCCCCGCTTGACGGATCCCCCCGAGACTTTCAGGGTAGGAGCGGAGCGTAGCGCCCCACCTATTTTGAGAAATTCGCGAGGATTCGTCGACCGGCGCCAAAGTTATTCAAAATAGAATGTTGAGGTTTTCCTATGGAAACGTGGTCCTAACTATAACTACCTACTGGCGACCGCCAGTAGGTAATATCACTTTTTCCGCAAGCTCTTCGCTTTTGCCTCGCCGCGTACGGACACAGACCACAAGTTAAGTGCATTCCTTTAGTTGTTTATTGATGCCGCCATAACGCGTTTCAACTCGCCAGGAGTCTTGATATATATATATATATATATATTACCTACTGGCGGTCGCCAGTAGGTAGTTATAGTTAGGACCACGTTTCCATAGGAAAACCTCAACATTCTATTTTGAATAACTTTGGCGCCGGTCGACGAATCCTCGCAAATTTCTCAAAATAGGTGGGGCGCTACGCTCCGCTCCTACCCTGAAAGTCTCGGGGGGATCCGTCAAGCGGGGGCTGAGATAAAAGGGGGGTCCCAAAACGCGTTTTTCCCATGCATTTTTCCATAGGACCTTTAGAACGAGCTACAGCCCGAACGGCTGAACAGAATTACTCAAAATTTGGCAGAGAGGTAGTCCCTAGGTCAAGGAAGTGCCTTTTGTAGGTTTGGTGTAAATCTGTTCAGTAGATTCTGAGAAAATAGCCTTTAAATCAATATATATATCTGAGCCCGCTTACGGTACGCTTACCGTACGCTTACGGTAAGCGTACGGTGGCGTGCGCGAGCGCGATTCTGATTGGCTCTTAGATCTTAGTAAACATTCGAATCGGCCGAAACCAGGAAGCGGCGGCCGCCATTTTGTGTATTTCACTCTGAAAAAAAAGAGTGAAAACAAGGAAAGGGGGCAATGAGGAGAGTTACAGACCCCCTAACAATTGTAAGGGGGTCAAAGAAGGACAGAAAAGTACAAAAAAAACATTTATTGATTTTAAAAAAAATCACGGGGTACGCGTACGGTAAGCTTACGGTAAGCGTACGGTAAAAAAAATAAAAATAAATAAATGAAAAGCAGATTTAAGAGTTTAGAAATTAGGGAGCTCTAAAAAGAGCTGTTGTGTTTATGAAGTCATTTTTTTAGTGGTACCTACAAGTAAGTACCGATGCAGAGTCTAAGGTTCAAGAGGAAGACTCTGTTCCCTTCATCATTGAAGTGCACACCATCTCCTCTATAAATGTCTTGCATGTCATAACGCAAGTTGTTGTGGTAAATGGCACCCATACCATAGTCACGGAGGAAAGCAGAAACAGATTTGTTGATGTGCTTTCTTGCTTTGTCAATCTGCGGACAGAAATGATTGGACCAGTTCCATTTTTGCCTTTGGCATATGTTGGAAAACACAAAGGCAGTTTTAGGGAAAAGTGTAAACAGTTGTGCAAAGGTGTCCTTCATAAGCATTTCCAGACCTACCCCAGTCAAAGTGCCTAGGTCATTGCCACCACAGTGCACTATTATGAGGTCAGGGTGTTGGATTTGAATGAAGGATTTCACCAATGGCATCAATTGGTGCCACTTTAACCCTCTCTGACCAATCCATTTAATGTCTACATTTGGCAAAGCAAGGTCTCTCACCATATCTGTTTTCTCTGCAAACTTTTCACTCCAGAAGACATAGCTGTGCCCTACAATCCACACTGTGAACATCTTCAAAGGAGAACTGGATGCACTCAGGAGGTGTCTTTCAGTAGAATGGCAATATGAAAAGAAAGACAGTTTGGAAATGGAGGCATACATATTTTTTTAAAACAAAAAGAACTGATTGGCTGTTTCATACCATTCCAGAATAAAAACTAGGCTGTATGTGAAAATTAATAGAAGCATGTTTTGTATTGGTACAAAAAAATGTGTAACCAAAGAACAGTACTATGGATTTGCTGTTAGGTTTGAAAAGTCAAGCACTCTTGCTCTGTGGAATTGAAACATTGTGTGTCGAACTTCTGACCTAACTGCACACAGTAGTGTTCCATGAGCTGTTGCTATGGTAGCAGGCAGAAGTCAAGAAGGGGGAAGGGTACTAGGCAGAAGTCAAGTTGGGGGCAGGGTACTTTTGGAAAAGGGTTGGTTTTCAACCAATAGAAATGTGTGATTACATTTGAAAAAAAGGGGGAAGCACTGAGATTTGAAACTTACATGTATATGTGTGGAAAAATAGAGGGAAAGTTTGCCATTATCTGGTTCTGCTGAGAGGAGAGAGGTGAACACAACAGAGATCCTGGCTCTGATAATCTGCTGTTTGAGTGTCACATTTCTTTCACAACTAACTAATTTTAAAGGTGAGTTTACAGTTTGAGAGGGGATGTATGTGGTAACTTAAGAAATGAATAATAGAAATGGGAATTGTTTTTGTTGTAGTTACACATGGTGGTTTCATAATGTGTCAGTGTGTAAAAGTGATTTACACTTGCCCCGAAAAAAAAAAGAGCAGTAAGTGTGCTTTCAAATTGGCAAAGAAATTTCGTTTTGGGACTAATGTGAAAACATGACTCTGTGTGCATAGAAGAATTATAGGCAGAGATTTATTGCGTCTTGCTCTGGTGATTTCACAGTAGCATTAGATGGAAAGGGGGAGCGAATTATTGGGGGAAGAAGCAGAGGCTTAGCACACACCCATGTCCTTGCCGTGTATAGTCATGCACAGTATTTACAAGCCAGTGGGGTTTTCAGGTTTAATTCTGTAATGCAAATACATTCAGCATCACTAAGGCTGGTTGCCCTTGGTGGAGTGTAGGCAGTCACAGAGAATCCACATGGTGGTGGTCTGAAAAAAAAACAGCTTGGACACGTGCAATTAAATAAATCAAAAATAGTGGTTTCATAATGTGTCAGTCTGTAAAAGTGATTTCAAATTGTAAAAAGAGATTTTCACTTGGCCCGAAAAAAAAAGAGCAGTAAGTGTGCTTTGAAATTGGCAAAGAAATTTCGTTTTGGCACTAATGTGAAAACATGACTCTGTGTGCATAGAAGAATTATAGGCAGAGATTTATTGCGTCTTGCTCTGGTGATTTCACAGTTGCATTAGATGGAAAGGGGGAGCGAATTATTGGGGGAAGAAGCAGAGGCTTAGCACACACCCATGTCCTTGCCGTGTATAGTCATGCACAGTATTTACAAGCCAGTGGGGTTTTCAGGTTTAAGTCTGTAATGCAAATACATTCAGCATCACTAAGGCTGGTTGCCCTTGGTGGAAAGGGGGAGCGAATTATTGGGGGAAGAAGCAGAGGCTTAGCACACACCCATGTCCTTGCCGTGTATAGTCATGCACAGTATTTACAAGCCAGTGGGGTTTTCAGGTTTAAGTCTGTAATGCAAATACATTCAGCATCACTAAGGCTGGTTGCCCTTGGTGGAGTGTAGGCAGTCACAGAGAATGCACATGGTGGTGGTCTGAAAAAAAAACAGCTTGGACACGTGCAATTAAATAAATCAAAAATAGTGGTTTCATAATGTGTCAGTCTGTAAAAGTGATTTCAAATTGTAAAAAGAGATTTTCACTTGGCCCGAAAAAAAAAGAGCAGTAAGTGTGCTTTGAAATTGGCAAATAAATTTCGTTTTGGCACTAATGTGAAAACATGACTCTGTGTGCATAGAAGAATTATAGGCAGAGATTTATTGCGTCTTGCTCTGGTGATTTCACAGTTGCATTAGATGGAAAGGGGGAGCGAATTATTGGGGAAAGAAGCAGAGGCTTAGCACACACCCATGTCCTTGCCGTGTATAGTCATGCACAGTATTTACAAGCCAGTGGGGTTTTCAGGTTTAAGTCTGTAATGCAAATACATTCAGCATCACTAAGGCTGGTTGCCCTTGGTGGAGTGTAGGCAGTCACAGAGAATGCACATGGTGGTGGTCTGAAAAAAAAACAGCTTGGACACGTGCAATTAAATAAATCAAAAATAGTGGTTTCATAATGTGTCAGTCTGTAAAAGTGATTTCAAATTGTAAAAAGAGATTTTCACTTGGCCCGAAAAAAAAAAGAGCAGTAAGTGTGCTTTCAAATTGGCAAAGAAATTTCGTTTTGGGACTAATGTGAAAACATGACTCTGTGTGCATAGAAGAATTATAGGCAGAGATTTATTGCGTCTTGCTCTGGTGATTTCACAGTTGCATTAGATGGAAAGGGGGAGCGAATTATTGGGGGAAGAAGCAGAGGCTTAGCACACACCCATGTCCTTGACGTGTATAGTCATGCACAGTATTTACAAGCCAGTGGGGTTTTCAGGTTTAAGTCTGTAATGCAAATACATTCAGCATCACTAAGGCTGGTTGCCCTTGGTGGAGTGTAGGCAGTCACAGAGAATGCACATGGTGGTGGTCTGAAAAAAAAACAGCTTGGACACGTGCAATTAAATAAATCAAAAATAGTGGTTTCATAATGTGTCAGTCTGTAAAAGTGATTTCAAATTGTAAAAAGAGATTTTCACTTGGCCCGAAAAAAAAAGAGCAGTAAGTGTGCTTTGAAATTGGCAAAGAAATTTCGTTTTGGCACTAATGTGAAAACATGACTCTGTGTGCATAGAAGAATTATAGGCAGAGATTTATTGCGTCTTGCTCTGGTGATTTCACAGTTGCATTAGATGGAAAGGGGGAGCGAATTATTGGGGGAAGAAGCAGAGGCTTAGCACACACCCATGTCCTTGCCGTGTATAGTCATGCACAGTATTTACAAGCCAGTGGGGTTTTCAGGTTTAAGTCTGTAATGCAAATACATTCAGCATCACTAAGGCTGGTTGCCCTTGGTGGAGTGTAGGCAGTCACAGAGAATGCACATGGTGGTGGTCTGAAAAAAAAACAGCTTGGACACGTGCAATTAAATAAATCAAAAATAGTGGTTTCATAATGTGTCAGTCTGTAAAAGTGATTTCAAATTGTAAAAAGAGATTTTCACTTGGCCCGAAAAAAAAAGAGCAGTAAGTGTGCTTTGAAATTGGCAAAGAAATTTTGTTTTGGCACTAATGTGAAAACATGACTCTGTGTGCATAGAAGAATTATAGGCAGAGATTTATTGCGTCTTGCTCTGGTGATTTCACAGTTGCATTAGATGGAAAGGGGGAGCGAATTATTGGGGGAAGAAGCAGAGGCTTAGCACACACCCATGTCCTTGCCGTGTATAGTCATGCACAGTATTTACAAGCCAGTGGGGTTTTCAGGTTTAAGTCTGTAATGCAAATACATTCAGCATCACTAAGGCTGGTTGCCCTTGGTGGAGTGTAGGCAGTCACAGAGAATGCACATGGTGGTGGTCTGAAAAAAAAACAGCTTGGACACGTGCAATTAAATAAATCAAAAATAGTGGTTTCATAATGTGTCAGTCTGTAAAAGTGATTTCAAATTGTAAAAAGAGATTTTCACTTGGCCCGAAAAAAAAAAGAGCAGTAAGTGTGCTTTCAAATTGGCAAAGAAATTTCGTTTTGGGACTAATGTGAAAACATGACTCTGTGTGCATAGAAGAATTATAGGCAGAGATTTATTGCGTCTTGCTCTGGTGATTTCACAGTTGCATTAGATGGAAAGGGGGAGCGAATTATTGGGGGAAGAAGCAGAGGCTTAGCACACACCCATGTCCTTGACGTGTATAGTCATGCACAGTATTTACAAGCCAGTGGGGTTTTCAGGTTTAAGTCTGTAATGCAAATACATTCAGCATCACTAAGGCTGGTTGCCCTTGGTGGAGTGTAGGCAGTCACAGAGAATGCACATGGTGGTGGTCTGAAAAAAAAACAGCTTGGACACGTGCAATTAAATAAATCAAAAATAGTGGTTTCATAATGTGTCAGTCTGTAAAAGTGATTTCAAATTGTAAAAAGAGATTTTCACTTGGCCCGAAAAAAAAAGAGCAGTAAGTGTGCTTTGAAATTGGCAAAGAAATTTCGTTTTGGCACTAATGTGAAAACATGACTCTGTGTGCATAGAAGAATTATAGGCAGAGATTTATTGCGTCTTGCTCTGGTGATTTCACAGTTGCATTAGATGGAAAGGGGGAGCGAATTATTGGGGGAAGAAGCAGAGGCTTAGCACACACCCATGTCCTTGCCGTGTATAGTCATGCACAGTATTTACAAGCCAGTGGGGTTTTCAGGTTTAAGTCTGTAATGCAAATACATTCAGCATCACTAAGGCTGGTTGCCCTTGGTGGAGTGTAGGCAGTCACAGAGAATGCACATGGTGGTGGTCTGAAAAAAAAACAGCTTGGACACGTGCAATTAAATAAATCAAAAATAGTGGTTTCATAATGTGTCAGTCTGTAAAAGTGATTTCAAATTGTAAAAAGAGATTTTCACTTGGCCCAAAAAAAAAGAGCAGTAAGTGTGCTTTCAAATTGGCAAAGAAATTTCGTTTTGGCACTAATGTGAAAACATGACTCTGTGTGCATAGAAGAATTATAGGCAGAGATTTATTGCGTCTTGCTCTGGTGATTTCACAGTTGCATTAGATGGAAAGGGGGAGCGAATTATTGGGGGAAGAAGCAGAGGCTTAGCACACACCCATGTCCTTGCCGTGTATAGTCATGCACAGTATTTACAAGCCAGTGGGGTTTTCAGGTTTAAGTCTGTAATGCAAATACATTCAGCATCACTAAGGTTGGTTGCCCTTGGTGGAGTGTAGGCAGTCACAGAGAATGCACATGGTGGTGGTCTGAAAAAAAAACAGCTTGAACACGTGCAATTAAATAAATCAAAAATAGTGGTTTCATAATGTGTCAGTCTGTAAAAGTGATTTCAAATTGTAAAAAGAGATTTTCACTTGGCCCGAAAAAAAAAGAGCAGTAAGTGTGCTTTGAAATTGGCAAAGAAATTTTGTTTTGGCACTAATGTGAAAACATGACTCTGTGTGCATAGAAGAATTATAGGCAGAGATTTATTGCGTCTTGCTCTGGTGATTTCACAGTTGCATTAGATGGAAAGGGGGAGCGAATTATTGGGGGAAGAAGCAGAGGCTTAGCACACACCCATGTCCTTGCCGTGTATAGTCATGCACAGTATTTACAAGCCAGTGGGGTTTTCAGGTTTAAGTCTGTAATGCAAATACATTCAGCATCACTAAGGCTGGTTGCCCTTGGTGGAGTGTAGGCAGTCACAGAGAATGCACATGGTGGTGGTCTGAAAAAAAAACAGCTTGGACACGTGCAATTAAATAAATCAAAAATAGTGGTTTCATAATGTGTCAGTCTGTAAAAGTGATTTCAAATTGTAAAAAGAGATTTTCACTTGGCCCGAAAAAAAAAAGAGCAGTAAGTGTGCTTTCAAATTGGCAAAGAAATTTCGTTTTGGGACTAATGTGAAAACATGACTCTGTGTGCATAGAAGAATTATAGGCAGAGATTTATTGCGTCTTGCTCTGGTGATTTCACAGTTGCATTAGATGGAAAGGGGGAGCGAATTATTGCCGGAAGAAGCAGAGGCTTAGCACACACCCATGTCCTTGCCGTGTATAGTCATGCACAGTATTTACAAGCCAGTGGGGTTTTCAGGTTTAAGTCTGTAATGCAAATACATTCAGCATCACTAAGGCTGGTTGCCCTTGGTGGAGTGTAGCACTGTGGACATGGGCTTTTTAAAAAATCTGAAAAGTGGTTTCATAATGTGACAGTTTGTAAAAGAGATTTTCACTTGCCCAAAAAAAAGAGCAGTTTGTGTGCATTCAAATTGGCAAAGAAATTTCGTTTTGTGACTATTGTGAAAAGAAATGTAGTAATATATTTAAATACAATAACAGATTTTTTTTTTAGTTTTTTTCAGGTATTGCTGAAGAACAGTGAACAAAATTTAAGATGCCTACAAAATCTCGAGTTCAAAAAACGCTAAAAAAAAAACTATATTTGAAGACAACTGGAGGACCAAAGTTAGTAGAAGATGCTGATGTTGGGAAAAAGAAAAAATCTTCTGGTAAGCAAAAAAAACAATTTCTAAACAAAATATTTAAAACAAAGAAAAATGTACAAAATGTCTGTTCTCGGAAAAATGTAACAAAACATAGAGAACAGCAAAAAATTGAGAATTTAGTTAATGCAAATATACCTTCTGCAATTGAAAAGTTTAACATAAACAGAAAAACAGCATTTAAAGAGATACGTAGAAAAATGTTTCAGAGAAGAGTTATGTCCAATTTGATAAAGGATATAAAGAAATATAAGCAAAAGGCTAAATATTACAAGAGAAAAAAAGAAATTGAAGCCATTGCAGCAAAAGCATTAGAATTAAAAAGGAAACTATTCATATTAATTTTGAATAGGATGCGTACATTAGATACAATGGTTAATGTACTGAAATCACAAAGCAAAAGCAAAAGAGTATTGAACAAAACAAACTTTTGTAAAGTGTTTTTAGGAAAGTGGATGCATAGTTCAAGTAGTGAACCTTTTTTTAATGAAGAGAGCTATTTTCAAAGTAATAGTTTGCTGCATGCAGTTGACACCAGAGGTCGTTCATACGAAGTAAAAAATGGTTGCATAATGGAGAAGGAGATAATGGTTCCAAGAGATGAGGTACAAGTGATGGCAGATGAGGCAATGGGGAGACGTCCTAAAGCCCCAGTGTACACTTGGAATTGTAGTAGTATTTGCACTGTGCGTCAGGAATCTATTGACAGATTTCGAGAGTTTCTAAGAGAATATAGTAAAAAAAGTGTAAAACAAAAGATTAAGGTGCTTCAAAGTCTGGATCCATGCAGAGTGAGAGAGAATACTGGTTTGCAGGGTCATTCTCTTGCTTGTCTATCTAGAAAAGTGTGCAATAGTGTTTTCCATCATTTTAGGATGCTGGCTGTTCATCATACTGAAATGAGAAAGTTTGTGAGACGGTTGTATTTTGCCAAAAGTCCAGCAATAAAGTTAAATGAATTGAATAGGGCTCTGTTCCGAGGAACGGTATCAGATGTAGAGAAGGTTGTTGATGAAATTCAGTTTTGTTACTTTGGTCCAGAACAAAACAGTGCAGAGAAGGACACAGTAAATGAGGCAGAAGTGGAAGACAATGTAGAACCCTCTGTAAGTAACACATTTAATGATCATATAACAAAATTTGCAATAGTCTCTAATGAAAGACCAAATTTTACTTGTATTTGTTGCCGCAGAACTCATTATAGAAAACAAACTAGGAATGTTGATCTCTACAGAAAGAGTGAAAATGAAGATAATTATAAGTGGAAGGAATTTGCCACATATATATTTCTAGAAAATTGTTTTGAATTGGGTGAAGATCAGCGTATTTGTAAATACTGTTATAACAAGTTAGAGGAAAATAGAATGCCGACCAGAGCTGTACATAATAATTTAGAATTGGATGCTATTCCTACTGAACTTTCTGAATTAAATACATATGAGTCTATACTCATTCAATGTGTTCATCCGTTCCAGACCATAGTACGTATGGAGCCCAAAACTGGTAAATTACCTCCTTCAGATTTACTGAGAGGTTTAAAAGGTAGAGTGGTGTATTTGCCCTTGGATTTGAAAAAAAATATGGAAACTATTGATGCGGATACTTTGGAAACTGAACCATTAATTATTCTGGTTAATGGTGTACCTACAAAGAATAAGAAGATTTGGCAGGAGCTGGTAGATGTGCGGAAAGTACAAAGAGCAAATTTGTATTTGAAAAAAAATAACAAATGGTATGAATCAATTTATATAGAAGAAGAAGAAGAAGAAGAAGATTTACAAGGAGACACAGAAACACCAACTGGACAAATTGAAAAAGTGGACAAGTCAAAGGAAGAAGAAATTTATGAACATTTTAGCATACATCCTCTCCATTCGAAAGAAGTTATGGGAGACAATATTGATCTCTTTCAGATGAAGAAAGCAAAAGGAAATCCCGTGAGTGTATGGGAGGAGAGCTTGGAAGCTCGATGTTTTCCCCAGCTGTTTCCTAAAGGAAAAGGAGGACGATACGATGAACGTCCAGAACAGATTCCAGCTTCAGAGTATCGAACTACAAGACTATATGCTGAAGATCCCAGATTTCGACAAAGTATTCCTTATTTGTTCCATCTTTTATTTGAAAGCGACTTGTCTGCACTGTCTTATGCAGTAAATCACATTTTAAAAAGTGGAGTACATTTACAAAATGTGTCTGCTAAGGATTTTATGGAGAAAGTGCAGCACCGAGATGATCATTTGGAAACACAACTGATCAATCTGATGGCTTGTCAGCGTGGGACAAATGAATATTGGTACCGACGCCATGGTGAACTAAAATGCATGTTACGCAATTTAGGAACACCAACATGGTTCCTTACCCTAAGCTGTGCCGAGTACGCTTGGGATGATTTACTGGATTTTCTACGAGAGGCCAATTCAAACATTAAAAACATCGAATACAAGACAGCAGGAGAACTGTGCTCATTGGATCCGGTTAATGTTTGCAGATATTTCAATCATAGATTTGAGGCTATGATGTCCTTCATCTGCAATAAAAAAAATCCACCCCTTGGAGAAGTAGTGGATTTCTTTTGGAGAAAAGAGTACCAGGCAAGAGGTGCTCCTCATATTCATATGCTGCTGTGGATCAAGGATGCCCCAAAGTTTGGAACAGATACTGATGAAGCAGTGTTATCTTACATTGAAGAATATGCAACATGTGCTATACCAAAAAGCACAGAAGAGAACAAGTTAAAGGAGCAAGTTCTACGTTTCCAAAGTCATCGGTGTGGAAAATACTGTCGACGGAAATACAAGAGCAAAGAAAAATACTACACTAAATGTCGATTTGGATTTCCTAGACCTGTTCTTTCAAATGGAAGAGTCAACAGTTTTATGTCAGCTGTGAGACATACTATCACAAGAAAATCACCTAAGAATACCTACAACCTTAAAAGAAAAGAAGAATCTAAAAATATAAATGACTACAACCCAGTCATTTTATCCATGTGGAACGCTAACATGGATATACAGTATGTTGCTGACAATTCCATTGCTGTTGCTCGATATGTAACGTCTTACATTACGAAATCAGAAAAAACAGAATTGAAGGAAATGTGGGAAGAGATTTCTCACGAGAAGACTGTCAGTAAGAAGCTGTACAGTTTCAGTTTGAAGATGTTATCGCATCGAGAAATTGGATCCTACGAATGTTCAGATAGGTTATCTTCTGCAAGTCTCTACTCGAAGTCAAGAAGAATAATTTGGGCAAGTTTAGGCCTTGCAGCAATGAGAAATCGGGTACTGAAATCTGTTGGAGAAATTGAATATTTGGCTGAGAATGACCCAGAAAGTACAGATATATTGAAAACAAACATGTTGGACACATATTATCCCAAGAGAAGTCATCATCTGGAGAACATGTGTCTCTATGAAGTGTTACAGAACTACATTTATTCACGGAAAGCTGCAGAAGACATCAACAGTGGAAAATATAAAGTTGTTGGTGAAGAAGGATGTTTGGTGAAGCAAACCAAAGGAAGTTTGATAAATCACCGGAAGCTGAGTTGCGACACTACCGACAAGAAAGAATTTTACTACTTGGCTCTTTTACAGTTGTTTAAACCATGGCGTACAGAGGATGAACTACTGGGAGAATTCCAGAGCTATGAAGATTCTTTTAATGCTTGCAAAGACAGCATACAATGCAGTACATTCTCAACTTATCTGCAAATGTTAAATGAAGAAATTGAACAGGAAACTACAATTGCAGCAGAAATAGCTAGAGACAGTTCTCAGGACAGCCAAAGTTCAGGAACACACAGTCAAGATCCCCTAGGACAACCAATCGTTGAAAATGAAGCATCAATAGCCATGAATGAAGTGGAAACGGCTATGAATCAAGGTCAAGAAGAATTTATAGACTTAGAAAATTTGGAAAGACAACTGAATCAAGAGCAGCAACAAATTTATGAAGAGATCAAAAACAAAATTGATCACGGATTTCTACATATCAAAAAAGAGTGCTCATGCACATCATTTCATCCAATCAGGATGTATGTAAGCGGACAAGCTGGCACTGGAAAAAGTTTCCTAATTAAAGTCATCAGAAGCTACCTAAAGCAAAAAACGGATTCTACTTTGTCTTGTGTGGTTACTGCTCCAACTGGGTTAGCAGCATATAACATAAAAGGAATCACCTTACATCGTTTGCTAATGTTACCAGTGGAGCATGAGAACAAAATACAATTCAACAAGCTAACTGGAGAAGCATCCTTGGAAGTTTCAAGAGTATTGAAGAAGATGCAAGTTCTCATTATTGATGAGGTGAGCATGGTATCAAACTTAATGCTTGCCTTTGTGCATTTAAGAATGCAGCAAATTTTGAAGACAGACTATGACGTGTTATTTGGTGGAAAACACGTCATAGTTTTTGGGGATCTTTTGCAACTTACTCCAGTTAAAGGACAACCAGTGTTTAATACTGTGACACATGAAGACACGAAGAAGTCATTGGGAAGCATTGGAAATACAAATATTTGGTCCTTCTTTGAGTACAAGGAACTTACAACTAATATGAGGCAAGCAAACGATGAAGAATATGGAAGTATTCTGAAAGATATCAGGATTGGAATACTCACAGAAGTTGGGAAAAAAGCATTACAGAGTCGGCTGCTACATAATTTATTTCCAAAGGAAGAAATAGTTGCAGAGAAAATATACAAGAATATTGCAGAAAACAAAAGTGTCATCTGCTTAATGCCAACTCTACGTGAATGCTCAATATTCAATGAGGAGCTTTTGAAATTGGAAAAGGAAGAGATCAGGAAATTGGAAGCAGTGGACAAAATTGAGGATGGAAGAATTACTGTCACAGTAACAGGCAAAATGAAAAATAAATTGGACTCACTAGAGAAGAACATCTCCAAAACAGCTGGATTAGAAAAAAATCTATATGTTTGCATGAACTGTAGAGTATTTTTAAGAAGAAATTTGGATGTTGAAAAAGGTTTAGTTAATGGAGCGATGGGAAGAGTTGTGGGTTTTTTTAATTATCAGAAAAAAGAAGGAGTTGAATGTTTAAAAATAAAATTTGATCAGATAGAAGAAGTTAAAGATATTTGTCGTTGTTCAGTTCGTTTCATGCTTGTGAAAGACTTGTATGTACGTAGGAAGCAGTTTCCGTTTTCTCTAGCATATGCTGTAACTATTCACAAGTCTCAAGGATTGACTGTAGATTGTGCTTTTGTGAACATTGGTTCAACTGTGTTCAAAGAAGGTATGGCATATGTAGCTTTGTCACGAGTGAAAACATTATCTGGTTTATTCATGATAGACTTTGATGACTCAAAAGTTAGTGCTGATACAAACTGTGTAAAGGAGTATAATAGATTAAGAAGAAGCTATGCTCCTCATTTAGGTCAGTATCCTGTGTTGGAGAAACGTGTAGTTTCTCGTAAAAGGAGAAATGAGAATATCTGTAATGAAGATGTAGAGAGGAGGAAAAAAAAGAGGAGTGATGTAATTGCAAGCAAAAAGAAAAAGGAAAATGAAGAACAGGTTGTAGGATGTCATTTTGAAAATAGCTCTGGTGTCAACTGCTACGCAAATGTAGTGCTGAATGTTGCATTTTATCTGGAAAGTTTGCAAGAGCAGATAATAGTAAATCAGGGAAAAAGATTCTGTTCAGAGCTGAGTCTCCTTTTTCAAAAGCTGAGTAAAGATAAAACTCAAATAGAAAGTGCTACTGACATTAGAAAACTTTTAGATGTATGTTCAGGACGAACACAGTTTTCTCAAAATGAACAGCAAGATGCACACGAATTTTTGATGTATTTTCTTCAGGTAGTGGAAGAAGAAGGAGTTCCCATTGACATTTTTTTTGGTCTCTCTTATAAATGGGAACATAGTTGTGATAATTGTTATAATATATGTGGCTCTATTGTTGATAATGAAAGGTTTATTTATTTGACATTGCCAGAGAGTAAAACAGTCACTTTTGCAAAATTAGTTAAAGATGCTAATCATAGCATGAAATGTGGTGAGTGTAATTCTGACATGTTATCAACATTAATTTTAAGGGAATACGGACAGTATGTAATTTTAATGATGCAACGATGTAGAGCTGATGGATCAAAATTGGATACTTTAATAAAGAAGTTTACAGGACAGCAATTATCAATTTCAGGAAAAACTTTTGTAACTGTTGCAATAATTTTCCATGATGGACCTACTGTTACTTCTGGACATTACACAGTTTATCTAAAATGTGAAAAAGGCTGGACACTGTGTAATGATTCCCAATTGATTTTCAAACAACGTTTGCCTTTTGATTTAGCAAATTCCTATCTAATCTTCCTGAAACCTAAATTTTAGAGAGACTTGGCAAGATCTGGACAAAATAATTTTACCATTTTACTGGATTACCATTGCAATTTTGTAGAAAAAATATTTTTAAAATTATCATTTGGCCTAAAGGAAAGATAACCAATTGTAATGTGGACTTTTTTAATTTTTAAAGCAATTTTGAAAAACCAATAATTTAGAGATAATCGGTAACTTCTGCACATTTTAAATTTTGGAATGCTATTGAACTGCCATTGGAAATTTTTTCAAAAATGATTTAAAAAATTACTATTTGGCCATGTGGAAAAGTAAGCAATTCTATTGTGGACTAAATAAATTATTCAAAAAATTTTCGTGAACCAAAATGTTACAGAGAATCGGTGAGATCTGGGCAGATTAAACTTTAGAATTTTAATGGATTTCCCTTGGAAATTTATTCCAGGAAAAAAAAAAAAATACTATTTGGCCTAAAGGAAATAAAATCAGATGTATTTTGGAGTTATTTGAGATATAATATTGTGATTATACTTCTCAAACAAACATATCAGACGGTATTTTAAAGAAAAAAGTATTGTTTTTAGATGATATTTTTTTAGAATAATATGCATTTCTGTAATGATAAGTTTAAGTAAGAAGAGATTCTGGGCTTTTTTAATACAATCTTTGAGATTGTTAATTTTTTTTGCCCGCTGTAAAATGATGAATGCAATTGCTTTCACAATTTATAGTGAAATGCAATATATTCTGAAAACAGCAAAAATAAGGCAAAAATATTTTTTGAAAAATATGTAAATATGTGTACTGTATTATAAAATGTTTTAAAAATATTAATACTTTTTTCTTTTTTTTCAGATTGATATAGAAAATTTTCGGAAACTACAACCATTTTAAAAACTATTTTTTAAAAAAACAAATGAATAAATATTTTTTTGAGTGAGTATGGTAAGTCAATAATAATAATTGTAGTCTCTCAAGGACCTTGTAATGTGATAAATGATTTTTAGTGTTTTTTTTTAAAAATAAAAAAAAAGGTACGCTTACCGTACGCGTACGGTAAAAAAAAAAAAAAAAAAGTTTTTAAAAACATGTAAAAAAAAGATGAAAGATAAGGTTGGCTCTTAAAAGAACCGTTGTGTTCATGCAGGGACAGAGGAAAGGAAGCATGGGAAAATCATTCATAGCTACAAATGTGCTGATCTATTTTGTTGTTCACTAGGGAAACACTGGTCTCCCTATGACAAATTAGACCTTTACAAAATGTGCAATGAATATCAACCTTCCGAAATCGAAGGTTCATTTCCAGAGGGCCAGCAAAAGGAGATTCTCCCCCCACAGATGAAGGGCTCACCTGACCTGCAGAAGAAGGAGTCAGCCCTGCAGGTGATGGTCCAGGCTGAGCTGCTGTGGATGTACTGGCTCGTCTTTCTGAAGAGTTACCTCCAAAAAGATGACCATGTGTCCTTCTGTGTACATCCTGGAGGTGTCTCTTCATGGTGTGATTCCCAAAGGAATACTTCCTGTTAGGATTACCTCTAGAAAGTACACGCTTACACAGCTTGCAAGTAACTAAGGGTGCATTCACCTTTTGCTGGCCTTCTGGAAAAGTAAAATAATCCCAAACATAAGAAGGCTTTTGTTTCCTCGATCTCTGCCTCAAGACAGTGCTGCTGGTGCTAGCCTCACTCTCAGAAGAGCTCTGCTGTTCTGCCATCGTATCCCAAAGACAAACCAGCTCCTTCTCCCAAGGGATCACAAGCAGAAATGAGGGGAATGGGTGTGGTGTAGGAGAGTTCTAGAACTGAAAGTAGTTTCAACCAATCAAAAGTTGTGTTTCAAGATCACATGACCTACCGTACGCTTACGGTACGCTTACGGTACGCTTACGGCAAAAAGTACGCGTGCGCGTAAAAAAGACACGCGCTTCCGCGCATGCGCATAACAGTCACTCCCCGGCACTTCCGCGTAACGTGCGCGTGTGGCGTAAGCGCGCACGCGTCCCACGCGCAGTACGCGCGGCTACGCAAAGTACGTAACTATATGCAAGCAGCGTAGATAGATTACGGACGTTGCGTAAACCGTACGCTTACCGTGAGCTTACGGTACGCGTACTATAAAAAAAAAAAAAAAAAAAAAAAATCTGGAAATAAATTTTACATGTTTATTTTAAAAAATATATATAAAAAAAATATTTAAGGATTTTAAAAATTTAAGCATAGTCTTTATAAAAGGTAAGAAAATTAAATTAAAAATATGTTTGAAAAAAATGAAGAATAAAAAAAAAAATTAGCATTTAAAAAACCTTGCAAATTCACTGAAAAAACCATGGGTTTCACACACGTTATAGTTAGGAATTAGCATTTAAAAAACCTTAGAAATTCACTGAAAAAACCATAGGTTTCACACACGTTATAGTTAGGAATTAGCATTTAAAAAACCTTAGAAATTCAGTGAAAAAACCATAGGTTTCACACATGTTATAGTTAGCTGGACATTTTACTCGTAAAAAACCAATGAAATTGCCCCGTTATAGTTAGTTGAGCTAACTATAACTCGCGCGCCCGCAATGCACTGCTGATGACGTCACATATTACATCACTCATGACATGGTCAGTGACATCACTCATGACATCACTGATGACATCTCAAATGACATCTCAAATGACATCACTGATGACATCATCCAGTGAATGTGTGTTTTTCTGAAAATTAAATATGTTTTATATATGTATATCTCAAGGTCGATGGAAGAATAAATGGGTATATAAGTGTCTAAATGGATGATTTGTTTTTGAAAAATTGATTGTGTAACTGACTGATTAAGTGTATCTCTCACTTTGTGTATAAGTGGCTGCATGGGTTGGTGAGTAGCTACATGGGTGTCTATATAGGTTATTAGTTGTTTTTTTGAGTATCAGTCTGAGTGTCTGTATGGTTCGGTGGGGGGTATTACGTAGTGCATAGGTGCATGAATGAGTGACTCACTGTTTGTATGTGTTGAAGACAGCATGTGTGCAGGACTGTATGGGTGGATGAGTGTGTGTATGGGTGTGTTAGTGAGTGAAAGACTGTCTCAATAGTGTCTTCAGGAGTAACTACATATGTTTTAAACTAGTATATGTGACTATTGGTGTATATATGTGAGTATATGTGAGAGGGAGAGATTGAAAGAGTTCCTGTATGAATAAGTATGTGTTTCTATAAGTGATTGTTTAAAAGACTAAGTATGTGTAAGTTTCCGTAGAAGTAAGTGTGGTGGTGTGTGTATAACTGTATATGCAGGTGAATGTATGTTTGATTCTTTATTAGCATGAGTGACTATGTGTGTGAGTAACTCTATGGATGAGTGGCATTATGTAACAGGATGTATAGGTGTATGAGTACATATGATGAGTGAGTACATGTATGAGTGACTGTATAGGACTGTTGGTGAATGAGTGGATGTGTATATGGATCTTAGAATTACTGAAGAGGTTGTTGTAACTGGTATTGGTATGTCCATTGTTTTGAAATTTTTAGTCTCTATTTTTGAATGTGTGTATCAAAGCTTATATTAAGGTGAGAGGAGGTCTGCCACTCTATCACAAGGATGATGTCATCAGTGATGTCATCAGTGATGTCATTTGAGATGTCATCAGTGATGTCATGAGTGATGTCACTGACCATGTCATGAGTGATGTAATATGTGACGTCATCAGCAGTGCATTGCGGGCGCGCGAGTTATAGTTAGCTGAACTAACTATAACGGGGCAATTTCATTGGTTTTTTACGAGTAAAATGTCCAGCTAACTATAACATGTGTGAAACCTATGGTTTTTTCACTGAATTTCTAAGGTTTTTTAAATGCTAATTCCTAACTATAACGTGTGTGAAACATATGGTTTTTTCAGTGAATTTCTAAGGTTTTTTAAATGCTAATTCCTAACTATAACGTGTGTGAAACCCATGGTTTTTTCAGTGAATATATATATATATATATATATATATATATATATATATGTGTTAAGTGCAGACCTTTTTCCTTCAAGGAAAACGCTGCATTGGAAAAATGTACTTAATGGAATTGTGATCAGAGACATGGTGGTCCACAGACCCCAGCAAGCAACCATTTCTTTGATGGAAACTAATTGTAGTGAGTCACAATTTCACACCTACCTCATGAATATTGATGTGATAGGTCACTACTATTTGAAATTTTGCTAACCATCCTATTAATACATAGGTCTGAATGCGAATTTAAACACTGATTGCTAAATTACTGGTGGCAAATAATGATCAGTGTTTTGTGACCAATGATTAGTCCATGTGGGCATCCTGTTTGATGTATTGTATTTATGCAATTGTTTAAAGCACAAAGGGAATCATGAGTTTTTTGGTCAGAGGTGTGCTAGCCCAGATGATGATCAGGCTTCTGCTCTCCTTTATATTTATCAAACTTCAAAATCCTGGCAGATGCCTTAAGTGCATCTAATGCTGTGGCAGATGCACCTAAGGCAAGCCAAAATGTCTAGTGGGCACCATTTTATGGCCACTTTCAAAGCTACGTTGTTTTCTTTTTTTACATAAACTCTCAAAGCTGGAGTTTCAGAAAACCAAAAACACAAAGGCACTGATGCTCATGGAGCTTTTCTCAATGCATGCTATAGCCATAGTTTGTTTTGTCTGTCTCTTCCTATTTGCTTCACATGGCAATCTTAGGCAAGGCAATTCTGTAAATCGGGTGAGGCAACCATTGTGCTATTACATTGGATAGACCATTGGTGGATAGACGTCTGGACCACGGGTTTCCTCTGGAAAAGGAGGCTGAAAACTCCGTGGCTTATTTATGAGCCCTTGTGTCACTTTTGCACTGCCAGTGTGTCACTTTTTGTGACGCACAAGCGGAGTAAAAAATGTGCCATGTTGCATCATATTTACAGAGTGACACATCTAGGTAGATGTGTCACTTTGTAAACCACTCAGCCACATTATACCTGCTCCAGGTATAATGTATGCAGGGTGAGCGTTCCGACGCAAGTAAGCCTCGTAGAAGTGCCGGAGTGAAATCTATGAGATTTCACTGTGCCACTTCTAAGACGCAAATGCGTCAATATCGTACGCCTGCCTCACAGCAGGCTTAAGATTGACGCAGGCACATTTGAAATGGGACAGGCCCATTTGAAATGACCCATTGCTGGAGTTGCGCCACTTTTGTGACACACTCCAGCAATGCATCATTTTGGCGCCTACAGATACGTCAGAAATACTGACATAGCTGTAACTCCTTGCGACATGATGTGTCATACTGTAAATATGATGCATCCAGCATGTCGCAAGGGGGACGCAATGAAAAGTGACGCATCGCTGTTTTCACGCACCGATGCATCACGTTTCATAAATGAGGCCCTCCATCTGTGAATACCAAGCACTTTCTCCACTTCTAAATGGGACAGAGGAGTGTAATGTTGCCCACTTTGGCATCTGTACTTTTTTGTGGATAAACCACATTTGCCAACATCTAAAAGACTCCTAAATGCTTCTCCATTTGTAATTCCTTTGACAGAACATTAAAACCTGGAAATTACGTTGCACAATTGCTGGACGCTATGCAGTGCCTTGCTGTATAGATCATGAGTACCATTAACCAAATTTTCAAATACATATATAAAAAGTGTTTGAATATTTTAGGTTGCGGAATTTTACTTTACACAATCCGTTCAGAAAGAATTTAGCTTTCTGACCACCTAAATAAATGTTTACTGTGCCTCAAAATTCCAGCTCGACAATGCGACTCATCTTTATTTTGTTATTCTTCTCATTGCTCAATCATAATGCTAGACCTTCTCCATCAGAACAAATTCGCTGACGAAAACTACCAGCAATTACTGAACAGATACAGAGTGGGTGAGGCCACAAATAAGTCAGCACAGCGCAGAGCATTTTTCTTCCCTGTCAAAGATTCTCAGTTTTCTCCAGTCTTATTCTTGGAAAAAGATTAAAAATAGCTCAGCCTAGCTGCGAAAAGAAGAAAATACATGCTGAAATAGGACGCAAGGCTGTTTGACCAGTTACTGGCACGGGGGAGAAGCAGCCAATGACCTCAGAGCTCGCGCTCTCAGAGGAGCTGACTTCAAAGAATTTCCAAACGCTTTTAACTGGCAGACTCTTTCTTTTGCTACGCAGGAGCTGCTGTGCTTATCAGTAGTCCCATGGTTCTTCATTATTACATTTGTATAACTGTTTATTTCTCGAGTATCCTATGGATCCACACCTACTGTGTGTTCACTGTAGCATGTTTGCGCACACCTTGATTTTTGCAACAAAATCAATATTGAACAGGCAGTAGCGACCCAGTTTTCGACTTTCCCAGTATTCGTGCTCTTGTTCTTTAATCCACTTTCCCTCCAGATACTCTAATCTTGTCTTTTACTAAAAAGACATTTCACATAGAGTTCCTGGCAGTTGGTGTTATTGCGATTGTGCAGTGCCGCCTGTAAAACTATATTCAGCTATCAGAATTTGTAAGGGGGTAGTTAGGGAATGATTGATCTATGACCTAGTTTCAATAGGAAAAGTATTATTTGTTTTGCCGATAACTTTGGCGCCGATTGACAAATCTTCACGAATCGCTCACTTCATCTGCTATCATGAAAGTTTCGGGGTGATCCATCAAGTGGGGGCCAAGAATTGCTTAAAATCACTTTTTCTCTATGATAATCCCCTTAGAAAATTACGACACAGCTACAGCCTCAAATTTGGCAAGAAGGTAGATGTTGGTTCAGGGATGTGCCTTTTTAGGTCTCGCCTGACCCAGCGCATGCGCTGGTCTGGCGAGACTTATTGAGAGGGCTCCAAAAAGTGCTACCAGGCCAGCCTAGAGCTACAGTGCATGTGCGCGGGCGCGCGCGCCGCTTTTACCGCGATTACTTTCACTTTCGCACTTTGATGCTTGATCGCGATCACTTTCACGGCAGCACGGCCGCTTTGCATAGCCAATAGGTCTCGCATTTGGGACCTTATAAGTATTTAGTTATGCAACTGTTGCATGGCTAAACACTTATAATGTCCCAAAGGCGAGACCTTTTGGCTATGCCAATGCTTGTTGTGATTTGTTGTAAATCCGTTCACTAGTTGCAGAGAAAGTTTAAGAAATGTCCAGTTGTATATATAGGGACGCGGTGGATCTGTGACCCCTTCCGATCTTGTGCTGAGATCTGATTGGCTGCCAACACTTCAAACCAGGAACTGTTGGCAGCCATCTTGTGACTCAGTTTTTAATTACATCGGACCATGGAAATGCACCTAATGCCTTTGTTTGGCAGCGTATAAAACGTTTTTTAACGTTTAGTAAGATTGATACCCAGAGTGTTATATAGAGAGTAGCCCTCTTTCTATAGCCAGAACGCGAGAGCATGAGATGCAACTTGTCCTCGTTTAGGCGACTCTGGCCTGTATATCCATTTTCTGTAAGTTCGGCATCCATATCGTAGGACAGTGAGTAGTCGTCTTTCTACTATTATTACGCGTATTACGTATTTACGCACGTACGCGTTTATACGTGTTCCGGAAGTGCAAGCAATACATGCGGATTCGAGCGTTAGTAAGAAGCGTCGGAGCAATATACGGCACACCGGAACTTCAATTATGTAAGTGTGGATTATTTGACCCCATTAGATTGCCGTTACTAAGTTTGGGAGACTAGGTGGGGTGCCCATACTCATACAGACCAGCCTTCTATAGATAGATTTGTGTTTGTCTTATAGTGGAAGACGGTTCTGCGAGTTACGGGAGGAACATCAGGTGCCCCAGAATTTAAGTAAGTACACATAGGTACTTGAGAAATACCGCTCTATCTATGATGGAATACTTGTTAGGATTTGGCCAGTAATCATTAATGATGCAAATGTGCACTGTTGTAGGGTATCGATATGGATGAATTGGACTAGAATTGACTTATAGTTGTTCTGAAGAGGGACCCGTTTGGATTATCAACAGGTACTGGCTAAGCATATAAATAGGAGATAAATTGTAGCTATTTGTATTGGTGGGCTCAAAGTTGCAGCACTTCTGGATATGTGCATATGGTTTTAATATATAGAATATGTCTATATTCGCTTATGAGGAACCTCACATCCTTGGTGTGTCACCGGTGAAATTTTGTGGTTTCGGTAGTTTTTTAAGGTATACTCACTATACAAATCATTTCTAATCGATTCACGTAAACTTTAGATTCCTTCCGAGCACTGCATGGGCAAATAAGGGATAGAGTATAGAATAGTAGAATACATTATTTATATATGATTTTTATCATTGTTGTAGATAGATTGTAATCCCCGTCCTGAGGAAGCCCAAAAATTGGAGGCTGAAATGCGAACGCGACGACACACAGATTAATGAGGAGTCCACCGATTGGGTTGACTAAAAAATTAGTTATCTGGCGCACGCAATAAATCATGAAAGAGGCTTGATACCTCTGACGTCAAGAGGACTACCTCTGAATGTATCACTGTGAAGAAGAAGTGTACATAATTGTAATATCAGTTAGGGGAATGTATAGGATATATATGTTGTATATATGAGATGTATATATGTTGTATGTATTTGTATAGATGGGATGTTGCTCAATGAATATTGTTGTGATTGTCTTGGACAAATTATGTGTAATTGTTACCCCGATGTTCACCAATAGATATCTGCATCTGAAAAATAATTGTTGAATTTTTGATAAAAGAAAAAATAGATTGCCAAGATAATTTACAGTTTCTTGTGCTAAAATAAACAAGAGATTGATCCCTCTATTCCAATTTTTATTTATATATTATAGATGTTTCTATGCTCAGGTATGGGAGGGTCATTTGGGTATGCCCCATAGTATTCTATTGTCAGTTGAACCAAGTCACATTAAAAAAAGGGGGCAGTGTAGAAACACCCTGACCCCCTAGGCCTCTTTGGTGTCTCACAGGGACCATGCAGGGACATAAAAGCATAAAACAAAAAAAGAATCGGCTGGAGGAATGCCCATGCGGCACCCCCATGCTCCGGGGACTGCCACCTCCCTGGGGCAAATATTTTCAAAGAGAAGCGGGGGCCACACAGCCCCCCCGAAGCCCCAGGGACTGACACCTCCCCAGAGCTATAGAGCAAGATTCATGCAGGGAGGCCCTTATGTCTTCTCCCGCGGACCACCACCTTCCTGATGCTGAAAATGAGAGGGTCACATGGCCCCCTCAGCCCCAGGAACTGCCACCTCCCGGGGCAAGCAAGGATAGAAATACCGGGGCCCTCTAGGTCACCCTGCAGCCCCGGGGACCAACACCTCCCGGGGCTCAAATTCTACATACGGATGGTGTCCGTTGCGGACCCCCAGCCGTGGGGACCACCACCTCCCTTGGGCAAATTTGAAGATTGGAGGGGGGCCCTGTGGCCCCCCTCCTGGAGCCCTAGATGGCCCTGATGACCGCCACCCTCAGGGCTGCTCTAGAAATGTCCCGGGGTGTAAACCCCGGGACATTGCAGTTAGCTATGGAATGGCAGGAGCTTAACTCCTGCCAAGCCATGGCACACACTGCTCTACTTCGTGCAAGCAAGAGCATGTAAAATGCTATCACTTGCATGAAGATTAGCCGAATTGCTTTTGTACAGATGGAGCTCCATCTGTCCAAAAGGACGCTGGGAGCCAGCAGGGACTGCGGGGGCATTCAGACTCCCCCGTGGTCCGCTGATGGGACGGGGTCCCCGGGGTGAAAATCTGCCTAGGAGGGGGGCCGTGCAGCCCTTCTCTCACATTTTAAAATAAAAGTGAAGGGCAGAACCGGGGGGTGGTCCCTAGGGCCAATACCAGCCCAGAGTATGGGGGCCATGTGGTCTTCCTCCTCCAATAATAATAATATATTTTTACCACGTGGTCGGAGTTGCGAACCCCCATCAAGTGGCTCAGCGCGGGCCCCGAATTAAAATTCTATAATTTCTTGACTCATTTTCTTATAGAGACAGCCACACATGTACTCACAGACTAATTCATAGACTTATGTACCCACTCACAGAGCCATAGACCCTATTGCACCCACTCACAGACCCACTGAGACACAGAAACGCCCAGTCGCTATTCCACACAGACACTGATGCACCCTCACCAATACACTCAGACACTGAAACACCCACTGACAATCCCACTCACAAACTGATCCACCCACTCACCGACCCACACACACTGACACATCCTTTCACAGACCCACTGAGTTACTAATGTAGCCGGCATGGGACTCACTCAGACACTAATGCACCCACTCACAAATCCATTCAGACACTGACACCCACTCCAGGACGGACACACCAGTGACAAACCCACTCAGATATTAATGCACCCACTCACAGATCAGATATTGGGGCACCCATTCACAGACCCACTCAGACACTGATGCACACACTCACAGACTCACACAGACACTGATGCACCCTTTCACAGACCCAGTCAGTTACTGATGAAGTCTGTGCAAGACCTATTCAGACGTTAATGCACCCATTGACACACCCACTCACACACCCCACTGACATACACACTCAGACACTGATGCAAACATTGAGATACCCACTGAGAGATTCAGATACCCACTCACAGTCCCACTCAGATACTGATGCACCCACTGACAGACCTTCTCAGACACTGACACACCCATTCACAAACCCACTCAGAGACTATTTCACCCACTCACAGACTCACTCAGACAGAGACGCACCTATTGACAAACCTACTCAGATATTGATGCACCCCCTCACAGACCCACTCAGACACTGATGCATCCACTCACAGACCTACACAAACAGTGAAACAACCACTGACAAATCCAAATCTTAAGGACATCGCGCAAAATGCAATGTACAACAGTGTATCAGACACTGTTTGCAATTCCCAATGGGGTCGCAAATTTCATGCCTCATCAATATTCATGAGGCAAGCGCAATTTGCGACCCATTGGGATTGGCTAACACTCCGAGGGATGGTGGCCTGCTGGGGTCAGCAGAACACCATGACTGGGACTGCTTTTTAAATAAAGCGGGGCCTATTTTTAAATGCAGCCTGTTTCCTTTAAGGAAAAAGGGATGCATTTAAAAAACGAAAATAAAACTTTTCAGTTTCATTTTTTCAGGGTAGGCAGTGGACCCTGGAACAACTGTGTGCTCTTAAAAAATATTTACACACACACTCACAAAGGAAAAATTATCCCCTGGGGACCCTTTCCCGTTTGCAAGTGGTTTACCACCTACTCAAAGTAGGTGGTAAACTGCAAGTGTTTTGCAACAGTACATGGCATGGTGACTTGCTATTAGGAAGGGACACCCCTTCCTAATAGCACAAGTCACAAATGTTATTTTGTGAGTCACTGACATGGAAAATAGCATTTGTACAAGCCTGGAACCTTTTTTGCGGTCGCAAACAGGCCGATCTCCCATTTGCGGCTGCAAAAAAGGGTCACTGTTACTGACAGACACAGACACTTCCAGTCACAGATTCACTAAGACAGCGATGCACTAACATACCCGCTCACTGCCCACTCAGACACTGATACTTCAACTCACTGACTCAGTCAGACACTGATGCATTCACTAAGAAACCCATTAAGACAATGATGCACCAACTCACAGAGCAACTTGCACACTGATGCACCCACTCACATTGCCAGTCAGACACGTATGCACCCATTCACGGACCCACTTATTCACTAACACAGCCAGTTACTGAGTCACTCAGACACTGATGCATCCATTGACAACTCAATTTAGACACTGATACACACACTCACATATCCTCTCAGACTCTGATGCATTCTGTGACAGACCCACTCAGACACTTGTGAAGCCTATCATAGAGCTACTCAAAGTGAAGCACACACTTACATGCACAGTCATACAATTACAAAACTAGTTAGAAAAACATTTTAATAGGTATGCAGTTAAAAATGTAGTTGCAAATCTAAAATGTGTTGTAGTGCATTGAGTTCATAATTTTTCTTTGAGGATTGGCAATTGGTTAGCAAATCCATAAAATATAGTTTTCAGATAAATATAATTCTCGGTGTTGGGTTATATGGTGGCTCTGAGAAGAGCCTCCATATGCATTATGAGTTTGCTGCAGCTACCGTTTCACTTTGATAAGAAACACCTTGTTACCTTCATCTGTGAAATCACCTCCATCACTTCTATAGATTCCATGCATGTCAAAATGCAGGTTATTGTTTTAAATAGACCCCATGTTATGGTGTCTGAGGTAAGCAGTAACAGTTTTATTACCATGTTTCCTGGGTTTGTCAATCTGCCAACCGAATTGATTTGACCACTTACATTTCTGTCTTAGGCATATGTTAGAATATACAAAGACAGTGTGTGGGAAAAGCAACATCAATTGTGCAAAGGTATCCTTCATTAGGATTTCCACACCTACCCCAGTCAGTGGGCCTAGGTCATTACCACCACATTCCACAATCATGAGGTCAGGGGGTTGGAACTACAACATGATGTCAACCAAAGGCAGCAACTGGTGCCACTTTAATTCTCTCTGTCCAAACCATTTAATATCCACATTATGCAAACCCAAGTCTTTCTCAGTGCCACTGTCTCTAGCACACGTTTTGCCCCAGAAAACATAGGTGTGAGCCAGAATCCATACTGTAAGCATTTTTAAGAAAGGTGCAGTGTGAATCAGAAGCAGTCGGTAGCTGAATATGACAGTTGGGATAATGGTAGGCATCTAAAATGGAGGACAGAATGTGGTTTTCATGCCTAAAAATAGGTTGTATCTTTGTAAAATAAGTATTTTGCTGAATGGCTATTGAGAAATGATTAAAAGGTATACAACACTTAATAAGCTAACATTTTCAAGTAGTCAACCACTCCTGCTATTGTTTAATTGGAAGCTGGTGTGCTGTAGTTAAAAAATATGTTGAACTTTTGACTTACTGGTACAGTTGAATGTTTCATAAATTATTGCTATGGACACTGAGTTAAATCAGTGTGGGGAAGGAGTTTAAAGTACAGTGTGCTATAAAATATAAAATGGAGTACCATAAATTATTTTATACATTTGAAAAATGAATTTTCAAATTCAGTAGTATATTTCAAAGTGATATGTTGTTGAAAAATGATAGTACTATTATTGGAAATGACTTTTTGAACTCCTGTGAGGATTTGCAACTCCACCGCAAAGCTATACTGGGGTCTCGCTGGGCATCGCGACATGGTCGCGACTCTAATAAGTTACATGACCAGATTGGGCTTATTTAAAAGAGACTAGTAAAGGGTTAATGGGACTATCCAATAGAAAGTGTTTTTAGATTTTGGTAAAATTATGGGAATATTTTGATTTACTACTCATATTCATTTCTGTGGAAATAAAAAGGGAACATTTGCCATTACAGGTTCTTTCTTATTGAGAGTGGTAGATCAAATTTACTGCGTGAAAAAGGCAATTACCTATGAACACCTGAATTTTTTAAAATCTGTAGCAGAAGATCACAGGTAAGTTACAAGTGTAGAAGGAGTGTAAACTATTTTACAAGAGCTCTTACGCGACTTTACTTAGTTTTTTAGCTATGATATGAAATGTTTATTTATAGAAGTTGCGAAGCATTTCTTCAGAACAATATGTATCTTATTAACAGTTTCTCTGACACTCTCATTGAGGTATGTGAAAACACTAAGAAGGCAGGCAATACAGGAGTTGGCCTTTCATTTTGGGTTGGGCCTGGCACTGGAAGCTCTGTTTCTCTAATGAAACTGGTGGAGAATCCTGAGGTTTTGAAAACGTTTCCAATTGTATTACTCACTATCCTAGTAAATATAACTCTCCTTAAAGGTACACTGTAAGTAGCCCTATATAGTGATGTATATGCTTAAAACTGAAAGTGTATACTGCCAAGTTTCAATGTCTGAACACTGCCATGTCTCACCCATGTCTGTACTTCTACATGTAGTCTGATACCTGTGGTGGAACTGATGAACCTAACTTAAGAACTATATGGTGTATCATACCCCATGGCAAATATTCACTGAGCAACTTGACTATTCAGACCCAGAAGCAAAGATCTCTTTTCTAAGCAGATCTCATAGAAGCACTTGACCAGGCAGCTTTATACCCTGGTGTTTTGTATAATAACCAGAAAGTGATGCACCAGTTTCTTCTACTTACATTTAGAGAGCATACAGTGTGAAACAGAGGTAGTCTAACATCTACAGGCTACTTTACATGTGTCATCTCACCCCTAAAAGGCACTGACATACTCATTAAGGTCTCTGGGAATATGCAAACACTAATAAGACTGGCATGATAGGAGTTGGCCTTTCATAGTCAGTAAGGTCTGACACTGGAAGGTCTGTGTCTCTAATGCAACTAGCAGAGAAATGTGAGGTTTGAAACATGTTATCAAGCGTATTAATCACTATCCTAGTACATATAAATGTCTTCAAAGGTACCCTACAAGTAGACCATAGATATTGATGTATGTGTTTAAAAAATGAAAGCATATCCTGTCTGAATGATTGACCTTTGCCATGTTTCACCCATATCTGTATTTCTACTTGTACTCTGACATGTGTGGTGCATTTGATGACCCTAACTTAAAAAGTATATGGTCTATCATACCCCTGGGCAAATATTCACTAAGCTACTTTACTATTCAGTCCAGAAACACAGACCTCTTTTCTAAGTAGGCTTCATAAAAGCACTTGAACATGCAGCTTGATATTCTGGTGTTTTGTATAATATAGTAGTGGCTCCTCGAGGGAGTGCTGCGGGGTGGTGGGGCAGGGCGGGGGAGGGGCAGCGTGGGGGGTTGTAAACTATGGCATACGACCGAACTGAGGTAAGTAAATAAATATATAAATCAAAGAAATTACATTGCACAAGCTGCAGTGCCAAATGGCGATGCAGCGAGCACAATGTAATTTGTTTTATTTATTTATTTCTTTACTTACCTCCGTTCGGCCGTAGTTTACTACCTCCCACCCTGCCCCTCACCCACCCCACCACCCCGCAGCACTCCCTCGAGGAGCCGCTACTGGTATAATAACCAGAAAATGATCATTGCAGCTTCTTCTACACACCTTTACAGAGTGTACAGTCTTAGAGTAATACCTACAGGATACATTACATGTGTTATCTCACCCCGAAAAAGCACTGACAAACTCATTGAGATCTCTAGCTACATGCTGACACTAATAAGACTTATGCAAAAAGGGGGAAGTTTGGCCCGATGGGCCAGGTTCTGCCTGGGCCGTTTATATATGACAAGGGGGTGAGCCAGAACCTGTTTTGTTTCTGGGTGTTAAATTAACGCTAGACCAAACGTGTTACTCTTATTTGAGCTGGTATTTTATTTATACCTTTGCTTTAAACATTTCATTTAGAAGAAACAAAATCAATGCAAAATTCCTCCATGTTTGTATCAATATATTGAGTATTAGTGACTTGAAATGCGTCGGCTTTACTGTGATTTATGATACAAACATGGAGGAATTTTGAATTGATTTTTTCTGTCAGGACATAAGAAATATTCTATGTACTTGATATAAAAATTTTCCCGTGTTTTCTTTTTCTGCTATGTTTCTTCTAAATGAAATGTTGATACATATAGCATTATTTGAAAATTCATGAAATTGATATTTGAAATATGACATCGATATAATATTTTCAAGATATTAGGATATTTGAATTTGAATTTTCCACATTATTGTTTAAATAAATCGTTGTTTAATTTGTTTCACATTATTGTTTAATCAAATCGTTATTTAATCAGTTGTAAATTATATGCACACAAGTATTCTCTGTATAAAGACATCACTGTCTTTTTCTGCTTCTAATATGAAACAAAGTTTTTTAAAAAAAGTTTAAAACAAAGGTATAAATAAAATACCAGTTCAAATATGAGTAACATGTTTGGTCTAGCATTAATTTAACACGCAGAAACAAAACAGGCTCTGGCCCACCCCCTTGTCATATAGACACTAATAAGACTGGAATGACAGGAGTCAGCCTTTTATTTTAGGTTAGGCCTGGCACTGTAAGCTCTATGTCTAAAATGAAAGTTGTAGAAAAATGTGATGTTTACAACATGTTCCCAAGAGTATTGAGTACTATCCTTGTACATATAACTCACCTCAAAGGTACACTGCAAGTAGCAGTAGATAGTGATGTATGTGCTTAAAAGTGAATCTTACTCTGTCAAGTTTTAATGAATGATTTCTACTACGTGTCACCCATGTCTGTACTTCTACACGTAGTCTGACACCAGTTGTGGAGCTGGTGAACCTAACGTAAAAACTATACGGTCTATCATACACCTGGGCAAATATTCAAACAGAAGGACAGATCTGTTTTCACAGCAGGTTTCATAGAAGCACTTAGGCACGCAGTTTCATACTCCGGTGTTCTATATAATAACTAGTAAGCTTCTTCTACACACATTTACAGAGAAAACAGTGTGTAATAGAGGTAGTCCAATACCTATAGGCTACTTTACATGTGTCATATATCCATTAAAAGACACTGACGCACTCATTGAGGACACTAATATTGCTGGCATGACAGGAGTTGGCCTTCCATTTTGGGTTATGCCTGGCACTGGAGGTTCTGTGTCTCTATTAGAACTGGTAGAGAAATATCAGGTTAAAAAGATGTTCCCAAGTGTATTAAGCACTTTCCTAATACACATAACGTTCCTCAGAAGTACATTGAAAGTAGGCCATAGATAGTGATATATGTACTCAAAACTGAAAACACATTTTCTCAAGTTTAAATGTGTGATCTGTATACAGTTTCAGTTTATTTATTTGTTTGATTAATTAAAATCTTATAAAAAATGATTATAATATCCTCAAATATAAAAGAATTAAAACTCTATCATCACAATTGCTATCATGCCTCTAATACAATATACAATATATAAAAATGTAGAATAAATTATTACTCCCCTAATTTTTTATCCACAGCGCTCACAAATTTTACAAATGCAGAAATCATGAATATATCTTTAGAGTTTAGGCATGCCATCACTGATTGCCTACATGACCTTAGTCCGCGTTCATTAAATAGTCTCTTTAAAATGGCTTTCCTTTCCGTTTCTAACCCAGGACAAAGACATAGTAGATGTATGATGTTCTCGTGACCACATTTACATAATCTACAATCAGTATTGACTGCTGTTTTTTTCCATATGAGTACATGACATATACCCGGCATTAACCCAAAGCATGCTCTGATAAAGATTTTCTTGTTTTTCAATGACCATGGTATTTCTAAATATTGTTGAACATGTTTTTTGATAAATCCATTTATGATTGGCCATGCATGTTTTCTTTTCGCAAATATATCCTTATCTTTTATCAGAGAAAAATGATTGGTAAGTTTGTTAATTGTTTTTTTAAAACTTTCTTGGGTAATCGTATTCTCCCAGATCGATATTACACCAAATTCTTCTTTTGCTTTATTTAGGTAGGACCAAGCCTGTAACTTCTTATCATGTTTGAATTCTTGCCATAATAGCTGGGACATTTGATTTTCTTGGTCGATTTTTATTCGATTCCAAACTTTAAGAGCTTGTCCTTTTCTTGCTAGAAGCTGGTTATTTATCCCAAATTCGAGCCTCACCTGAGCTTGCGAAGCATTTTTTGGCAGGCAAAATAACATTTTATACGTTTTTGAAATTGCATTATTAATAATCTCTGCGTCTTTTTGATACCTCAGAACCATATGTTAGTGTAGGTAATAGCTTTGCTGAGATGATCTTTAGTAAAGGACGAAAAGACAAATCAGATATTGAATTCTGAATTATCCTAAATGCAGCAGTCATAGTATTAGCTTTTCTTGTAATTTCTCTTTTTTGCGGGAGTAAATTTCCACTATCGTTGAATATAACTCCAAGATACCGGTAGGAATCAACTTGTTCTAATTTCGTTCCCTCCAGCTTCCAATTATATTTATTTTTAAGCATTACATTTTTCGTAACTACCATTACTTTGGTCTTTGTTTCATTTATCACCATATAATTTTGTTTTGCATACACTGATATACAATCTATTAGCCTTTGCAACCCAAATTTGGTGTGACTTATAAGTACAACATCGTCCACGTAAAGGAGATTAGATATTTGTTTATCTGCTAATCTAGGCGGATGTGCATTTACCTTATTCAATGTAGTTGAACGATCCGCTAAAAAAAGATTAAATAGCAGAGGTGCAAGGACACACCCTTGTTTTAGACCTCCCGTTGTAAGTATCTTGTTGGTTAATGTTTCCCTGTCACCAATTCTTACTCTAATCCAGGTATCAGTGTACAGTAGTTGTATCATTCTCAATAATAAGTTTGGAATTCCTTGCTCTTTAAGTTTTTTCCACAGATGATGCCTGTTCACACAATCAAAGGCCGATTTGAAGTCGACGACACAAAAATACAAAGGCTGTTTAACTAAGAGTGCCTTATCCATTAATACAGATAAAATCAATATATTTGTTGAGGTTCCTAAACCTTTGATAAACCCAGTTTGGTTCGGTGGCAGTATCCTTTTATCCTTTACCCAGTCAGTCAAACTGGATAATAAAAGCCCTCGAACAATTTTGCTTCAGTGTCTTGAAGGGTAATCAGGCGGTAATTCTCCGGTTGTTGCCAATTTCGTTTTTAAAAATTGGAGATATCAATGAACCTCTCCATGATTTTGGAACCATCCCTGTTCATATGACATCATTAAATACTTTTGTCAAATATATAGCCCAGTAATCTGGTTCTTCTTTGTAAAGAGAAAACGGAATGCCATTGTGTCCCGGTGCTCCATTTTTTTGGTTCTTTATTAATTTTGCGACTTGGGTTTCTGTAATATAAATTTCTGCGTCACATTCTACATTGATCTTATCTGTCATTAAGTGTTTGTTTTCTTTAGTAATCGATTTGTGTTCCTCAATATTCACTTCTATATTAGGATTTAGGATTTTTATAAGATATATGGACCATATATGGACCATTCCTCTTCACTTAAGGAGGATGTGACTACAAATTTATTTGGCCTGGTTAATCCGTTAATCACTTTCCAAAACTCCCTTGAGTTCGCTTGATTACTGGCATAGAAGATTTTTGCCCACAATTCCTGATTAACTTTATCTTTTTCGTTCCAAATTAATTTTCTCAATTCGTTGTTGGCATTTTTTAATTTTATTTGTATATCTTCATCACTTGGGTACTTATTTAGCTGTTTCCTAAGTCTATTCTTGGTCCGTCTGACCTTTTTTTACTGTTTATGGGAAATCGATAAAAGTATCGTTTTTTTCCTTTGGATAGTGTGTTTTTTTTTAACATGAGGAGAAATATCGTATGGTGCAACTATTTTTTGTGTAAAATGTTCCCATTGATCAATTACAGACAATACAGTGCTATCTTTAAAACATTTTTTAATTAGTTCTTGTGCCTTTTTTCATCGTGGTGTCCATATTATTTGTTTGCCATGTAAGTTTTCTATAATTAGAAGTGCAAATCTGACCGTGCATGGTTAAGTAATGTTGATGTTTCGATCCTAGCAATTTCACTTGTACTATTTGTTGACTATGGTCACTTTCAAATACCTTTTTTAAGTGATATGAGGTAATTTTGTCAAAGATATTTACAGAAACCATAGTATAGTCTATTCTAGATTTATACTGGTGAGACTGAAATGACCACGCTGGGGGTGTATCTAACTCAAATCTACCATTTAACATTCTAAGACCCAATGCTTCCATGTCCACCATGAAGTTCCTCCCAATAGCCTTTTGTTTAACATTTTTTGAGTGATCAAGCACTTGCTCTGGGATTAACCATTGGTGATTTTGGGACTGTATAAAATCATCCCGTATGAATTGTACTAGTAGATTTATATTAAAATCTCCTGTAACTAAGAAATCTATAGACGGGTCTTCCATTATTTGGTCCAACAAAAAGGTAGTAAGAGCAGCACACGTCCCCTTCTTTGGTATTTGTTCAGGTGGAATATATATATTAATTGATATTAGATTTTTTGGTTTATTTTCCTTTCTTATTAGGTAATTCAACTTCACAGCTTGGAAATTAGAATTATTCGTGTCTAGCTGCCTATGTTCTACTTTTAGGTCAATCAGTACAAATATTGCCAGACCCCCACACGGCCGTCCAAATTTAAAGTGTCTTATTGCGGGAACAAAATATCCTTTATATCCTTGTAACATAAAAGGGTACATTTCCCAAGTTTCCTGCAACAATATAATTTGATAACAGTTTGTTAATGATTCTATTTGAGCATTTTTTATCTTTTTACATAAACCATTTATATTCCATGAACAGACCACTATTGTGTTTGTTTCATCTGTTACATCTTGTGTTTTGTTCTGTCATTGTTTGTTACTGCCATGTAAAGACGTCAGGATCCATTTCTCATTTACTCCTTTATTTTCTTTTATCTTTTCTTTATCTTTTCCTTGATCTATGGATTTTCCACTAACGCAGTTTGTTTTTCCGAGGGGATTTTTTAATATAGAATAGACTAAATCGTCTTTCGTCTTGTTTGGTCTTTTCATTGGACTTTCTTCTTTGATAAAAGGAGTTGGGTATACCTTTGGGGCTAGTTGGCTAATTAATATCCCCCAGCTGTGAAAAACATCATATTCTTGCATGATTTGATCTGCTATAGAGGCAGTATTTAAAGTTAGCACTGTTATTGGTTGTTTGCCTTCGGAATTTTGTAAGAAGCTTACACAGTCGATATCTTCTGTTGTCAATTTTTCCAATGATGGCATAGATTTAAAAAGTCGAAGAATATGTCCTCTATTCAGGGTGTCATGCTTGCCACGTGAGTCAAATAATGGTGTAAAAGTAATTTGGGAAGGTCTTTTCAAGTTCGACATTCCTTTCTTTTTTTCGTCCCAAGATTCATTTTCTTTACATATAATTTGTTTGCCTTGACAATTTGTTATGATTACTATGTCGTCCCTTATAAATTTATGGGTGTTATCGTCAGTCAATTCTTTTGATTTCGTAAAGTTATTCTCTGTTTCCTCCATCCGTTGGTTTTTTCTAGGTATACTTTCTTTTTGTTGTATCAAATTCCAACGTGTTTTTGATGTATTAGGTGAGTTATTTTGGTTATGAATAGGCTGCCTTTGTTCTTCGTTATGACTGATTAAGGTGGATAGAGACCCTGTTTTTTCGATCGGATAATTGTTGATATCCCACTGAAGGTATTTTATTAGTACACATCCATTTTCTTTTAATCCAATTAGTTCATTTTTTTTCCCCTGAACTTTCCTCCCCTCTTTTTGAACCGTATTTTCCGTAAGTATACTTGTATATGTGTTTGTAGGAATTGATTTTAAGTCTGCAATATGTTTCCCAGACTTTGTGAATATATCATAATATTTTTCATTTCTTTCCAATAGTTTTGTAGACTGACTGTTTAGTACATCACAGTCTTTCTTTTTTTCCTTCTTGTGTTATCAAATTATATGGTATTTCTGGTATGAAATATGTTTTTTACTGCTTCTTCCTTTTTTTCCCTTTTTCTTGCTTTACGTAATTTTTTTATTGGTCTCTTTGTTATTTCATGGCCATAAGATCTTCATTATCCTGTCCTATGTCATTCCACTGTACCGTGTTATTGAAACTATTTATTTCATCTTGTTTCCTCTGCACTGCTTCCATAGTTGGTTTGTTCACGATATTAGAATCTTTTATATCACCAATTTGTTCGATTTTTTCTTTTTCATCAACTGCAGATGGTAAAAAAAAAAAAATTCCGATGCAACCAATCCTTGCTTTTTGATTTTCATGTTTTTTTCCCACAGTGCTTTTAACATCTTCTAATATGCTGTTTATTACATCCGGAATAGTAGCCAGTTTATTTATGATAAGTGCACATGTGTAGTCGAAGTAATTTGAAGCTGCTTCTTTTTGAGCTTTATTTATTAAGTTATTTAACTCAGCTAATTTATGATCAATTCCGGTGACTGCATTAGCCATAACTCCAAGTATTTCAATTTGGGTATCCATTTTATTTGATTGATATGTCAATGCTTCCAAAGTTAGTATTGATGTATGATAAAATATATCCCATACCGATCCTAGATCTTGATTGCCTGTATTTTTAAGACCTGTTTTATTAAGTACCTAATTTTTTCTCATATGAGCGTTTATATCATCCTGGGAATTTTTATGATTTTCTGTTTGAGTTTTTTCTTTAACCCAATTATTATGTTTATCAATGTATTCAGCTTTTTCCATTTGCACATTCCCTCCTCTGTTTTTATTAGTCGCTTTTTTTGATTGATTGGAAGTGTCATACTCTTGTTTTTCATAAGTCAATTCCACGTTTAGGTCTCCGCTCTTGCCTAATGGCATAGTCGACACAAATGCCATATTTATACACTCCGTAATTGGGGATTGCTTTACTTGGGTGACTTGGTTGACTTTGTCGTCTTTAAGTGTGATATCATGTAGTGTGTTGACATTGTCTGGTTCATTTTTTTTCCTTATTTCAACTTTAATTTCTAGTGGCAGTGGGGCCCCTGAACTGATAAGGTTAACAGGTTTATCAAGCTGTGGTAGATCTTTTATCCACGTTTTCATCCCTTCTATATCCGAGTCCCTCTCTACTGTTTGGAAAAGCAAAACTTGGTTGTCCAAATCCGTTTTTTGTTCATTTATTTGATCCTCTAATTCCTTTTTTTTGTATTGCTGACATAGTCGTACTCACATTCTATATCACATTCTATTTCAATTGCTGATATATTTCTTTCCAAGATGTTAATTGGTTTAGTTGGTGTCTGTAATTGTTTTTTTTCTAAATTTGATTTCATTGACATAAGTGCTCCTGTTGGATCGTTCATAAAATCAAATTTCTGTGGTATTTTTATAGATTTTTCAAACATCCATGCTATTGGGGATATTAAAGTTTGACTTGGTCCTTTTAACTGTGCTTTAGTTTTTTTCAACACATACGGTGCTTGCATTTTACGGGCTCGTCTTTTGGGAGGGCCCAGTAATCTTTCCTTTCCTGAGCGCATTCAAAGAATTGTATCCTTGTTTATTTTATATTGTGGTTAATTATACCTTAATAAAAATTTGTATATTGTAATTATATTTTAATAATTAATAACAGCGGCTGTAGCCGGGATTTTAGAAGCCAACCCGACCCTTGTGGTACCTGCAGCGATAAACTCTGCTATGGTAAGACTATTCTTGACTCCTGGCGCACTTGAGGAGACTCGCAGGGGAATGGTCCCACTCCTGCAGGCGCTGAGGAAGTTGTAACGGGCTCTACCGCTGCTAAGGTTGACTCCCGGCTTCTACTGTATTAAATAAGAGTCTTGGCTGCTCCTGCCGCTACCGGGACTGACTTGCGACTCCTACCGCTGCTGAAATTATTTTTTTTTGGTTCCTGTCGCTGCGGAAAAGCACTCACAGTTTCCAGGATCTTCTTACGACTTCAGGAAAAGGGTTCCGCTACTGCAGAAAGGTTTTTGCAGTTACCTGCCGCTACAGAAAAGCTCTTGTGGCTTCTGCCACTTTAGAATGGTTTGGCGGCCCCAGCCGCTGCTGTAACTGAATCACGGATCCTATCTACATAGGGAAAGAATTTTACAGGGCCTGCCTCTACAGAAAGGCGCTCACTCACGGTTCCGGCAGCCTCTTACGTCTTCAGGGAAAGGCTCCTGCCGCTGCTGGAAGGCTTCCGCTTCCGCTGCTCTTCCTGCTGCTCTTCCTCTTCCCGCTGCGGGGGGGAGCCCTCACGGCCTCTCACCAGCCCCCCAGCACCCCTGATGCACCAGGTCAGGCGCCGGACACCCACTCCCCTCCACTCAAAGTGCAAACGTGCACCGCTCCGCCTCGCAACTCGCCACTGCCGCCACAGCCACAGCCACTCCTGACAGCCGACCCCCGCCGGGCACCCTGACCGCTTATGAATGGGGGCTGAAGCCGAGGCTGAAACGATCCTGAAACAATTCTGGAGTGGTGCCAGCGGCGGCGGAAACAAAGGCGGGAGCGGCATCTTCAAAACGGCATCTTCACCGACCTCAAACAGCCGGTCGTGTGAAAACACGGACTGGAATCACAAGGCGTGAATTGAAAACACTGCACAGGTTGAATCATCAGCCAGAAAGGGATCTGTATACCTTTTCTGCCATGTATGTACTTCTAGATGTACTCTGACACCTATAATGCAACTGATAACCCTAAATTAAAACTATAGAGCAGAAAGCCATTTAGATATGTTTTGTTTTTTAAGTTTAAAGTTTATTACGCAATAAAAGTATTAGAAGAAAAAACAGCATGTATATCAAATACAATACAACTTAATTGGATTATGAATAAAGATTATAAAGAGAAAAAATTGAATTCAAACATAGGTATTATCCAGGAACACATTGTATGAAGCAATGGGAGTAAAAGAAGGCAGAAAGGGGTTGGAGAAAAAGGGGGAGGGGACAATAGAAGGAGATTGTTGCTAAAGCTCTGTATCTCTAAAAACAAAAAGAAATAACAAAACGATGTATTTGCGGAACATGTAAAATACATTTGAGGCATAAAATATCATACTGTGATAAGAAAAAATACAACGCAAGGAGTAATTTGATAAGATAATAAGCGAATTCTAGAAAAAAAAAAAAAAACACAATTCATCATGGAGGTTTCCGGACTTCATCTGGAGTGTTGACTGGAGTGGCAATAGAAGAAGCAGACCAAGTAAGGTATGTAGTCAGAGGGAGCCACAAACGTTCTCTTTCAATAGCTAAAGATAGAGGTGTAATATAATTAGTATCCAATCTATGATGGTAGCAGACGGCATTCCACCAGGCTCTAAAAGTGAGTTTGTCCACCTCTTTCCAGTTGGAACTTATTAAATGAAGGGCCACAGCTAGTAATAGATCTACTAATTTAAAATTTGAAGGAAATTGGGGCCATTGAGGAGATAGGGAACCTAGAAATATTGTAGAAAAGGAAAAAGAAATAGTAGTTTTGAAAATGTTGTTAATTTGAGACCAAACCAATTGCCAAAAACGAGAAATAGAAGGACACTCAAAAAGCATGTGTTTCAGATCAGCATGTGTGCAGGGACAAGACCAGCAAGTAGGTGGAAGATCCGAGAAGGAGAACATTTTAGCAGGGGTGAATAAGAGGCGCTGATAAACAAAATAAAGGGTTTGAGAAGTATTAGCAGCTCGAGAAGTTTTATGAATCTTTAACCATATTTTATCCCAAAAGCTGGTCGACCAACACTCTGTTAGGTCTTTTTCCCATGTCAATTCAGCCTTCGTTTTACTTCTGTCTGTTGAGAGAAAACACAGTTTTATATAGAGAGGAGGCTGAAGGAGAAGATGTTAATAAGGGAAAAAGATTGGCGCATCTGGATGGTAAATTGGGAGCAGCTGATAAAGAACTTAGATATTGAGAGAAGGCAGCAAGAGGTTATATTGTGTTTTGAAAGATGACGGTAATGAGAATTTACCTTGAAGAGCAGAAAAGGATAAGGGAACATCATTAAATAATAATTGAGAAATCCAAAACAGTCCTTTGAGTCTCCAAGATCTCCAATAAATAGTGCGTTTTTTCAAACATAATACAGTATTATGCCAAATAGGTTGATGATCCAATGAGGAAGCTGAGGGGTAAGAGGAGGGTAGAAGAGGGATGAGAAGTTTACGCGATATGAGAAATAACTGGGAGACGAAAGGAGGCAATGATGTTGGTAAATGCGAGAGATTCTCTAAAATTAAAAGGAGAAATAAAAGATTTCTCTATAGAAATGCAAATGGGAGGGTGAATACACTGATCAGGGGATATCCAATGGGATGATTGTTTTAAAGGCAAAGCGTAATGATAGGATTTGAAATCAGGAAATGTAAGACCACCTGAAGATTTGTCTGCTTTTAGAGAAGATAGGGCAATGCGAGGAGCTTTATTCTTCCAGAGGAACTTTGTTATTAGGGAGTCAATTTTCTTAAAGTAAAAACCAGATATATGTACAGGTATCATTGAGAGAATGTACAAAATCAAAGGGGAAAGCATCATTTTGATGGAATCGAGTCTTCCCCACCAAGAGAGAAAAAGCGGACTACAACGTTCAATAGTGTTAGATAGAGTTTTAATGATGTAATCAAAATTTTGTTTCAAGTTTCAGAAATGTTAGAGGAGAAACAAAGGCCCAGATATTTTATTTTTGACAATAGCCAAGAAAAAACAGTAGGTATAAAGTCATCTTTAAGACAAGTCATGTTAAGGGGTAGGACCTGGCATTTGTCCGAATTAAGACGATATCCAGATAATTGAGAGAATACATCGACCTGGTTGAGAAAGGAGGGAATAGAAGTGGCAGGGTTGGAACAATATAAGAGAATATCATCTGCATATACAGACAATTTAACCTGGATGATATCAAGTTGGAATCCAGTGATCTGAGGATCTTGTCTGATCTTGGTTAAAAAGGGCTCTAATGCAATAATAAATAAAAGTGGTGATAGCTGACATCCTTGTCGTAATCCTCTGAAAAGTGGAAAGTATTCAGAGGTCTTGCTGTTAACGAAAATAGATGCTCTAGGGCCTGAATATAATAAGGAAATAAGGAATATTAGTTTTGGTGGAAATCCTATCCACTTTAAAGCTTGAAACATAAACTTCCATCCAATCCTGTCAAAAGCTTTTTCTGCATCTAAAGCTATAGCTGCAATAGGGTAATCAAGAGAGGAGGCTTTACTGAGGATATTAAAAAAGACTCTGGAGTTGTCAGATGATAGACGACTTTTTACGAAACCCGATTGTTCAGGACCAATAAGATTGGGTAATATAGGATCAATACGGAGAGCAAGAATTTTTGCAAATATCTTATAGTCAAGAATAACTAGAGAATTTGGGCGATAATGTTTTCATAGAGAAGGATCTTTATTGTCTTTAGGGATTAAACATATCATTGCTTCTTGAAAAGTTCCATAGGAAGAGCCAGCAGCGACAAAAGAGTTAAAAAGATTTAAAAGATTTGGAAGAATCAAGGAAGCAAAATGTGCATAAAATTCAAAAGTAAAACCATCTGGACCAGGAGCTTTGCCCATTTTTAATAACGAGACCGCATGTGTAATTTCTGATAGAGTGATATCTTTTTCTAGAGAGAGGAAATCAATATGATGAGAGGGCGGGGAATCAATAGATTGAAAATAAGACAAAAGGTCCCACGAACTTGGTTGTGTTTCAGGGGTATATACATTTTTATAGAAAGAAACAAACTCATTTAAAAATAACACTGTCCTTAAATAATGAAATACCATTAGAGTTCTGTATAGAATCTATTTTCGTCCGTTCTCGTCTTATTTTCAGATAATTCGCTAATAACTTTCTCATTTTATTTTGGCCTCCATAATAACGGGAGCTACTTCGTAAAAGATAAGATGACGCCGCTTCCGTGGATAATTTATTAAAAGTGAGTTTCGCATCTATAAGATTTTTCAAGGAAGATTCAGTATTCGAATGATAATAGGTGAGTTCAAGTTGCTTGATATTAGTAGGCATCTGGGCTGTTTGGATTTCAAAAGATTTCTTTTTCTGAGAAACAAAATTTATTATAAAACCTCTTGCTGCTGATTTGAAAGAATCCCAAACCATTAAAGGAGAAGTATTAGGAGAGGAGTTAAAAGAAAAGAATTCAGATACAAAAGCGCTGAATTGACCTGAGAACTTAGGATCAGCTAGCAAAGTATTATTAAAACGCGATCTACCTGAGTGGGGCGTATAAGGTAACAAATCAAAATAAACATGAACTGGGGCATGATCTGATATTAAAATAGATCCAATTTCAGAGTGGAGTACTTGTTGGGATAGGGGTTTACTAAGGAAGAGATAATCAATTCGGGATTGTGGTTGGTGTGGAGGAGAATAGAAACTATATTCGCGAAGGTCAGGGTTACAAACTCTCCATATGTCAACTAGTGCTTTGGAGTGAATGGCAGAGGTAAATTGTGAGTGCATCTTGGTGTTAACGAACCTAACTGAGGACTGTCTGTCTAATATAGGATCAAGTACTTGGTTACAATCTCCACCGAAAACAATATAATCATCGTCAAATAGGAGAAGTTTTTCAGAAATAAGAGTCCAGAATACATTGTCAACATTAACGGGGGCATATACATTAAAAAGGACAAAAGGAATCTGATTAATGAGGAGTTTAACAATTACCCATCGACCATCTGAGTCAGATTCTTGATGAATAACGGATATCTGATATGTCTTGGATGCTTCAGTTTCAGACAGATGCGTTTCTTGAATTAATGCAATATCTGTTTTTAATTTGGCTAAATGGGTTAATACTCGTCTTTTAATGGGATTGTTTACTCCTTTAACGTTCCACGTAGTAACTCTAAAAATAACCACTAAATTTTACATGAACAGTTTCTAAGCAAATAGTAAAATTCACAAGAGCATTGTAAAAAGAGAGAAAAAAGACAGAGGAGTAGAGATATAAGATCATAATCAAGGTTGAAATATGGGAAAAGGGAATGATGGAAGTGATGCCATAGAGTAAGAAAGAGAAGAAAAATAATAAGAAGAGGGAAGGTAAGGAAAAAGAAAGGACAATACAAAGAACAAAAAGACAAAATGACTCAAAAATACCAGAAAGACATACAACATGTAGACAATGAGAATGGAGGAGGTGGAGCCACATGGGGAGGTCAGCACACCGGGCGGAAGGCTTCGGGAGGAGAAACGGTACGGGGAATATCCTCCAGGAACAACAAAGAAGACATATAACGAAGGACCACAATACTGCATCTAATAAAAAAGAGAGGGAAAGAAGAAAAAATTAACAAAGGACATTATAACGTAACCAAATACATCAAGAATGAGAATAAGAAATAATTAATAACAAAAATTTTGAGATGATCAATCATTCACAAGACATATTCAAGGTTGAGGAGTGGCCATTGACTCATCTCTGCAGGTGTTTAAAAAGTGTTGAAGGATGGCTGGATCTTCATAGTTTGTTGTCTTGTTGTTATAAGTCACCTTAAACAGGGATGAAATAAGCCATATATAGCATTCAGGGTACGAAGGTAAGGTCTCATTTCCAGGAACTTTTTCCGATGATCCGCAGTTGCCTTTGCGTAATCCTGGGCAAAGAAAAGATTAGAACCATTCCAGGAGATTTTCCCTTTTTGTTTGGCAGCATGGAGGACTTTGAGCAAATCTGTATATTCTAAAACGTACAGAATAACTCCTCTAGGTTTCCTGTGAGAGGATGAGGAAAAGAGAGGGCTCTGTCCCAGGCGGTGAGCACGTTGAATGTTCAATGGAGGTTGTTCAGGTAGATCAAGTAATGTTGATAGGAAAGATTGAAAAAAAGACAAAGGGTCTGAACCTTCCAGTCCTTCAGCAAGGCCATAAATGCGTAGGTTATTACGCATGTTGCGGTTTTCCAAATTTTCAATCTGCTGTTTAAGGTGCTGTATTTCCCTATGCATGCAAGGAACTTGATCCATAACTGCTTGGACCAAATCCATTCTTTTTTCAAGCTCCTCGACTTTATGCTCTGTGTATGACCAGTTGTCTTCAAGACTTTGGAGACGAGAATTCGTTTCTGCCATGTATGGCTTGAGGGAACGTATTTCTTCCATTAGCAGTTCCATGAAGATTGAGGAGGAAGAATTGGTAGGAGAAGGTGGGTTTGTCCTTATTCGTTTGCCTGAAGAAATGGATGCGGAGGGTATCTTAGAGCCAGGTTTAGAACTTGAGCGAGGCATGCTAGGTGTCGACCCTCTTGAACCAGCAGAATCATTTACTGGCTCCTCCATGTTTTCTTGTAAAACGCTGAAAGGATTATGGTCCTCTAATGGCGTAGGTTCAGTATGATGAATATTATTGCGGTTAGCACAAGCCATTCCCATCCCAAATATGTGAAAAACACAAAGGCAAAAAAAAAAAAAGAAGTGTAGTACTGTTGAGAAAATAAGTATATTGGAACTGCAGAGACCAGTGCAATCAGTTAGGCAGCTTAAGAGCAGTAGCGGTCGGATGCTCGACATGAGCAGCAGATAAATGGCAAAAATGAGCATAAAAATGCTAAAAACAGGAGGCATGAAGACAAAAATGAAGTCCAATGTTATAGGGAAATGCAAGATATTTAAACTGCAGGGATCAATATAATCATTCAGGCAGTTTAGGAGCAAAAAACATCCAAATGGTAGGCATGAGCAGCAAAAGAAAATAAATGTACCTAAAAATTGTGCATAAAAAACGTTCAAATGAAGGTCTTCCGTGCATATTCCTGTGAGGAGGATGTTTCAGAGTGATAGGCGGGAAACCGAGGAAAAATCAAAAACAAAATGGCAGCCACGGCTCCAAATCGAGCCGCGAGTGGCAAAAAAGGCTACAAAATATCACCTGAGCTCACCCCATCAATCCGCAATCATCACCATCACTGCAGGGGAACTTCTGACCTCTATGGAAGCGGTTTGCAGGTCCTGGGCGCGAAGAAGAGAACCTGGAGGGATTCCAACGTCCTACGTCGTCCCAGAGCTCCCGCGTCCGGTGGCCATTACCCTCGGCGTCCAAGCCACGCCCCGCATTTAGATATGTTTTAAGCCTGTTATAATTGAGGATGTGAATGAAGTTGTAGTGCTATGGTGAATTGGCATTTAAAACCTCTTGAGAGTCCTTAATTTAGCGTTCTTCTACATGTAACTCACTCCTAAGGTAGCCTATAGCTTGACCATAGGCTACAATTCCATGTGCATAAATGCTAACACATGTAAGTACATAACATTAAATGTATACTCTATTTTCTTTTCAGAGACCTATTTAGTTTCAAACAGAAGATTTAACAAGACAACCAAGGAATGAAGGAGAAACACACAAAAGAAACAGTACCCCAGGATATAATGAACCGAATAGACTCCAGGAAACAAAATCTGCTGGTAAGAGAACTAAGCAATTTATTCGTTAGAAAAAAGTATTGAAAATGAAGTTAACAAAAAGTCAAGTTTGCAATTAACTCACAGAGAACAAAAAATTGAAAAATGTTCTAAAGGAAAAAGTGATCTAACAGCAAGACAGAAACAGTATAAAGACATAATAAGAAGAATGTTTAGAGGTATAGTAATACAACATTTAGAAATAAAATCAAAGAATTATAAGAGACGATCAGCAGCTGATAAGCAAAGACAACATATAGAAGGTGTAGTAAACAAAGTATTTGTCTTGAAGCAAAAACTGTTGATATATCTATTAAACAGGATGAAAACACAGGATAAATCAGTGTTGAGTATGAAAAGAAAAAGTAAGAAAAAAATACATAAATAAAAGTAACTTTCATAAAATCTTTAGAGGTGAATGGAAACATACATCTAGCACTGATCCTTTCTTTAATGAAGAAAGCTATTTACAAGAGAACACATTAGTACATGCAGTTCAAACAATTGGTCAATGTTATGAAGTAAAGGATGGTATTACAGTTGCAAAAGAGGAAATAGTTCCTAGGAATGTTGAGGAAATTATAGCAGAAAAGGCACATGGAAGACGTAGACAGGCCCCTGTGTATAAGTATAATTGTAGCAGTACTTGTAGTGTTTGACAAGAGTCTAGTGAAAAAATGAGATCCTTTCTACGTAATTTTTCATGCAGAAGTTTGAAAAAGAAAATTGCAATTTTATACGGTTGAGATCCATGCAAATTGAGAACGCAATACCAATTTATAGGGACATTCACTTGAATGTTTGTCAAAGAATGTATGTCAAAGTGTTTTTCATCATTTCAGAATGTTAGCTCTGAAATGCAAATGTTTGTTAAAAACTTTACTATGTGAAAGCTCAAGCAGTATACTAGGAGATTTGAATAGAAAAGGTTGGTGATAATATTCAGTGTTGTTTTTTGGACCTGAAGAGGAGTGTAGGAAAAGTGAGGACTTTTTATCTACAGCTGTAGCAGAAGAGGTCACAGAGACTACTATTAATAACTTCCTAGTAGAGAATAGAATGTTTAACACAGTTTCTTATGAAAAACAAAACTGTATTTCATGTAGACACACTCACTATAAAAATCTAACTCAGACTTTGGATGATAAGTTGCAACAATTTGTTGCTTATTTATTAGATGAAGAACGATTTGGTTTGTCTTTTCGACAAGGTATTTGTAAATATTGTTATAACAAGTTAGAAGACAACAAAATTCAAGCTCGAGCTGTATATAACAACATAAGGGCCGATTATGATGTCAGACCGACATCATCGCAGAATCAGGACTGACAAACCTCTGGTCAGCGGCCTGACCACAGAATTGCGATGCAACTGCACATGATGCAGTTGCATATTCACATTTCCCCAATGGGAGTTTGTGCTGCAGCCGTAAACCGATCCCAGCAAAAGCTCCCATAGAGAAATGGGACATTGTGTTCATCCCTGGATGAACCCTCAGCCCCAAACTGGAGGCCACAAAGAGAAGGGGGTCCTCCTAGGGGCCCCCAAACTCACTTTCTAACAGCTTTCCATGTGAGAAAGCCCAGCATGGACAGCCTGTTGGAAACCTAGCGGTGTAATCCCAATGGCAGAAACGCCCGCCATTGTGATTACAGGTCAGTCTTCGAAATGTAGATCCTTCAGATAGGGCCGAGGCACCAAAACACACGACATCAAGGAGCTCATCAGCATTGTGAGTGAACTGACAGCAGCTCTCCATCCAAAAGACACCCCACCCTTGCAAGGGAGATCAAATCCCTTGCAACTTTCTACCACTGCAAGCTCATGGACATACACGACAGCCTTGGCACACAGAGGCAGACAGCACTATTATCCACGGGACAAACCCACCTCAGGTTCTGGACTCCTGTCAGCAGCAAAGACACCACCTGGCTCATGTGCACCATCCACTCCGGCTCTCCATCAGGCCCCTTCCCACACAACATCTCAACCACATCATTCCCCATCCTTGAAGCCCACGTCCAGCATGTCATGAATGTCTCCTTTGAGTTTGCCACATTCCATGGGAGCTGGAGGCATGCAGAAACCCAGGCCCTTCTTAAACAACGGACGGCAGTACCGCAGGATCTCCTGGAACATCACCCTGCTTCCCTACCCAGCAAATGTCATCAGGAAGACACTCAACGAGCAACTGACAAACTTTCTCCATGCAAACAGCTCCAGGCAACCGGCATCGGACCATCTTCCACAGTAATCACACCACTGCAACCGTCATCATTGCCACCACCAATGACAACTTTGCCCTGCTCAACAATGGTGAGACCACCCCCCTTGACCACTCAAAGGCATTCTACACCATGTGCTACCACACTGTCAGCTCACACATCTCCAACACTGGTATCCAGAGGAGGGCCCAGGATTAACTCAACAAGTAGCTCACCAGCAAGGCCCAGGGAGTCGGCCTCCACCCTTCAGCATGTAGTTGTACACTGGGGTCATCTGGCCCATGCCCCAGGGCTCATCTCTCAACGTGACAATCTTCAATGTCTCCATGACCCCCCTCTCAACCATCACATGCGCACACGACCTCATCATCATCTCGTATGCCATTGACACCCAGCTGCTCCTCACCCTCACCAAAGACCCAGCCATTGCCAGATCCAACCTTCAAGAAGGCATGAGATCCGTTGACGAATGGCTGAACATCAGTCACCTGAGGCTGGACTTGGACAGGACTGTGGTCATCATCTGAGGATTGTCCCCTTACGGCTGGGTCAACTCCTTGAGTCCCACCGGCCTGGGCACCGCACCAGCACCCAGTGGCCTCGCACGCAAGCTGGTGTTCATCATGGAGTCATCGCTCACAATTACCATGCAACTCAACACCATCTGTACCTCATGCTGCAACACCCTCCACATGCTGCAAATGATCCACAGATAGATCCACTCCAAGGCAAGACAGACCGTCCCGCATGTCCACGACACCAGCCAGGTCAACTACAGCACCGCCCTCTACGGAGGAACAACAGCAAAACTGCAGGAGAACTTGTCCACATCCAGGGTGCATCCGCACACCTCATCTTCAACATCCCCCGCCCCAGCCACATCGCCGTCCACGTGAGATAGCTACAATGGCTCACTGTCTGCTGCAGGATCACCTTCAGACTCCTCAACCACACTCAGGAGGCAGTCCACAACCCCAGACCCAAAACTGACCTTGGACGTCTATCATCCAACACCCCGTTGGCCCAACTCCATGCAGCCAACCTTGCCCTGGCCACCATTCATCACATCCACAGAACAACTGCATGCAGGAGATAGTTCTACCACCTCGCTAAACAGACCTGGGACTCCCTTCCCGGGCACCTCCACATGACCCATGACCTCTACGCCTTCATGATACTCTTCCAAATTGGTCTGTCCGAGCAGTATTGCAAGCCACTCCTCAACAGCTTGAGGCCATCACGGGTGAGTATTGGGCTCCATGTATGTATTTGATGATACATTGTGACCCATGTGTGTCCTCGACCAGACTCAGATCCCAGTGTATGGATGGCTGGAGTTAGTTCCACACTCAGGCATACTTTGACATATCCCCACACGTATGTTGTGGACTCATGCTAAATGACTGCAACTTAAAATTTCAATTATTCTTTTTTGTATTATAGGTCTGGGGCGTGATTTGTGCAAAGAAAAAGGTGCAATACAGGGACCATAGAATCCAAAGTTCACCGGGGGAGATGGGGTCCTTGGCATTTGAAGTCAGCAGAGTCCAGACCACAGTGTTTGGCATCATTGGTCAGACTGTGACCAGCAAGTCCATGTGGCAGACAATGTCAGTCAATGAGGTGATGCTGTCGCACATGAAGGCCAGGTGCCAGGCCACGTGACCTGGGAGATGTGGATGGGCCGCTGCCTCCGTGGACGACCAACCTTCCTCGGGGGACGCTCAGATGCAGGCCTTGACGATGCTTGGGATGCTCCGTCGGACGAATCCTCCTCCTCCTCCCTTCCTGTGGCTGGTGGTGGTCTTTGCCTGGTGGCACAGGGAGGGTTGCCCATGTTGTCGGCGATCCGACGGAGTGAATGGCTTATGTCCCTTTGCACCGCCAGGAGCTCAACCAGTCTTGCCTCCATCCGTCCTTGGTGTTCTTGTTGACTGGCGTGTTGCTCGGCCTGCTGGTTCTTCATCTCTGTGATGGTCCCTTTTATCTATGTCAGGGTCCCCACTACCTGGCTGAACTCCCTGGTGTCATGCCGGTATGCGTCCATGATGTTGTGTATGTGTGACATACCGGTCCCTTCAGCTGGCTGGTCAGGTTCTCGCCTCTGCCTGCCTACACTCCCACCACCCCTGCCCACACGAGCCTGGGCTGCTGTTGTGGGCACATCGGGTCTACGGGACCCCTGAGGGATGGCAGTGGCGTTGTTGTCTGCCTCCTCCTGGGTGCCCGGCGCACTTTGTCCCTCCTGGTCAGACTGGCTCAGTTGTTCACTGCGGGCACGGCTCCTCTATGTCTCCTGGGATGTGACAGGAATGGGGGTGGTGGTTGGCACAGATGTTCCTGAACCAGGTGCTGCAGGGGCTTGGACACCAGAGGGCCCAGGTCGGTCGGGGTCATCCGCGGAGTGTTGAGAGGCGTCGCTGCCGGTGGGATCAGGTTCCTCCCGAGCCTGGGACTTTGATTCTTCACCCCCATTGTTGGGGGGAGATTCATCACGTTGCCCTGTGTGTGACAGACAGACAATGTTAATGCTGTTTCATGCAACATCCATGTGTCATACACATTCAAGTTGGCACTGTTCCTCCAGGTAGTTGTATGTGCCTAGCATTCTCCTCAATGTTCACTTGTAGATGGGTATGTTGCGGGGGACAGATTGATATGTTTTCCTGAGTCTTTGACATGTAGATTTTTGGCTTGGATGCTTCTTCGGCTATGTATTGGTCTTGTTGTGTTATATGTCCATTGTGACAGTGGGTAAATCTATTGCCAGGGCCAGGGCCCGCTGGTGGGTGTAGTGTGATTTGGCACTGGGGCTCCCAGGTGATGTAGCTGTCCCCCCATGGAGCATGCTGCCATGATAGTGAGTGTGAGTTCCTGTCCTAGATATCTGACCTTGTTGTCTTGGTGTTTGTGTTTGCACTGGTCACAGGAGGGCCTTGTGCTGCCTACACCAGGGCCAAGTGTCAGCTATGTTGTCAGTACTTTCCCAGTCCCTGTGCATTGTGCATGGTGCATGGGTATGTACCTGGGCCATATGGGATGAGGGCAATTGTGAATGATTTGGAGTTCAACAACGCGTTTTGTGACACCCACCCTCCCAGCATACCGGACATCCATTCTTGGTTTAGTGCTTCGTGTAGCAAGGGACATAGCATGGCCTTGCTTTCTCAATGGGGCATACACATGTTAGTGGCATTAGCGTTGTTTTTGACTGTGGTTCTGGCCGGTGAGGACTTGGGGGTAGTTGCGTGCATTTTGTGTAGTTGGGGTGTGGATGCCATTACCCCCATGTTACATAAGTTGTTTGTGTACTCACCAGGCTCTGCAAGTCCTTGAAGTCCCAAGTACCCGCGACAGGCAAGGGCCCAAAACGTAGTGATGCGACATTTGGGATAGGCAATGTTGATGTCGCATCACTGCGTTTTGGGCCCTTGCCTGCCACGGGTACTTGGGCCTCCCACACAAGTGAGGCACCATTTTTACCGGGAGACCTGGGGGAACGCTGGGTGGTGGTAAATTTGTGTGAGCCCGGTGATGCCACTACTTTCCCACCCCAAAATGTGTGAAAATAGTGATTTTTTCAGCAAAAATTGAGGTTTGCAGGGGATTCTGGGTAAGGAAACGGTGGGGGATCCACGCAAGCCATACCTCCCTGGAAGCCGCCGGGTGTCTAGTTTTCAGAAATGCGTGGGTTTGGTAGGTTTCCTGTTAGAAATGGCAATTCCTGGTTGGCTAGGGCTTGCGCCAAAGCCAGACAGAAACCACCACTCTAGTCAGGGCAAGGAAGTTACACGCCAAAGATAACCCCTGCTCACCCCCTTGGTAGCTTGGCATGAGCAGTCAGGCTTATCTCTGAGGCGATGTGTAAAGCGTTTGCGCGCGCACCCAGCAACAACACCCAAGGCCCACCACAAAGGAAACTCCACACAAGGTATTCTATAAAAATAGCCTTTGTATTATACACAACACATTAGATAAAAACACACACTTTACAATGTGCCACCAGGCACGGGCGGAATTTACAAGGGATTATATATACAGGGGACAGGGCCACATGGACCACTGTCAGGAATTAGCACTTTGTAGGAATAGCAATTAGAACGTAGGAATAATATTTTAGAACATAGCACATACAATCACTGTAGCACTAAATTACACCTAGCACACAACCAGTCACTACTGGTATCAGGTAAGTACCACCTACGCAACCCTAACCACCTTAGGAAAATATTGCGCAGGGAATCAGGACCTCACTAGCACCACCTGTACTAGGGAGAAAACAACCACCTAAGTATCACACTACTTGTAGGGGTCTAAGCACATAAACACATGATGGATAACATTCAGAGGTGTAAAGCAGAGCACATGACGCATAAACACATTCAGAGGTGCAGGAAAGGAACAATGGCGCAAAAACTCACATTAGCCACCACCTGTGGCAGTCCCAGGCCAACTGGCCGTGAAGGGGCAAGGGCGCCCTGTGTCCAAATGTTAGGGCAAGGCTGCGCAAGCTGCGCCAGCCAACACACAGAGGCCACAACCTAAACGTTGCAGCTGCCCACTAAGTGCTGGGCAGCTGTAGGACAAGGATGGGGCCAACACTGGAGCCTCCCAGGGCTCTGAAACAAATGAAATGCCCCCTAGAGCCTCGCAGGCTCTAAATAATACTGTGCGCCTTCGTTGGAGCCTCGTGGGCTCAATAAACAAATGTGCCCTGCTAGAGCCTCGTGGGCTCGAAATCAAGAATGCCCCTAGATAACGTAGGAGCGGCCCGCTGCCTTCCGGGGCCGCTCTGCTGATGAACAAAATGCCCCCCGTTAGGTTTAGAGCCTCCCTGGGCTCTTCAAAAACAATGTGGGCCGTTGGAGCGCACCAGCGCTCAAAGAAAATATTGCGGGCCTCGTGGTCGGAGTCCCTCGGGACTCTATGCAAATGTGCCCCGTCGTTGGAGTCCCTCTCAGGGACTCGAGAGACAAATGTCCCCAGACGTTGGAGCCTAACAGGCTCTAAATCAAACAATGCCCCCCGTTGGAGCGGTCCGCTGTGGAGCGGGCCGCTCTGCTTCTGCCTCTCCCCACCCGGACTCCCTTTTTCACTTACCGGCTAGGGGAGAGGTGGCGAAGGCAGGACTCGGTCTGCGGGGCTTGTTCCTCGCGGACTTGACTGGAAGGCGGAGCCTACGGGCTCCGAACACGAAGGCCACACGTCCCAGTGCGGGGTGGGCTCCCGCCTGGGTGGGGGACACGGCGCTTCTCCTCCGGAGTGCCCCGGGCGCAGGGTAGGCTCCTGCCTGCTCCGGGGCTCAAATTAGCCACGAGTGTTCGTGGGAGGCGGGGTAGGCTCCCGCCCTCCTGTTTCCGTTTCCGGTTGTCCCGGAGACCCGCCCCCGGCCCGCCTGACTTCCTGGTCGGGCGCCGGAGGGCGATTCGCGGACAAATGCCGGGTGGGCACCGGCGCTTTTTAAAAGGCTATAAATCGAGGTGGACACTCGATAGGGCGGCAATGTTCCGGGCAGGGTGGGCACCTGCCAGGGGACCTCAGGATCGGCCCAGAACGGGGCAAATGCCGGGTGGGCACCGGCTTGCAGCAACAAAGCGCTCCTGAGCGCTGAAGGGAGATAAAAGCGCTTCCAGGCGCTTATGGGCAAAATAAGGCGCTCCCAGCGCTTAAAGGACAAAAGAACCACAAAATCCAGCAAAAGTCTCCCCTGCACACAGCAAAGCAGGGGTGGGGGGCAAGGCTGGACCCAGAGCCAGCTCACTGGGCCTCCAGGCAGGGAGGTAGTCCAAGTGGCGGTCCTCTGGTCCAGCAGCAGCAGCAGCCCCCCTCAGGTAGGATCCTGGCAGAGAACAGTTTCTGTGGGGACACAGCCCCATTTTTATACATGCAAACCCTTTGTTCTGGGGTCAGGGTGAGGGGGAAAACCAGTCGCAGCTGGTTGGGGAGCACCCTTGATGTGCTCAGCCCCTCACTCTATTCACTGGAAGGGCTAGGGTCGTCAGTCGCACCACAGGGGGCGGGGCCAGCATTGTGTTTGGAAAACCCTGTCCTATTCAGGACCCAGGTGGACTCCTCCCACCCATCTAGCTGCTGATCTCCCCATTCACCACTGGGTGACTCATCCTGACACTGGGGAATCCCTAGCCCGTCACATGACACGACCAGCCAATCACGCGACAGACACACTGCACACAGAAGGGCCCACTTCTAGAAGTGGCACTTCCACACTAGGTACATGCACGCCGCACACATCATCGCGCAGCATTCACTCCCCCGAGTCCGCACATACCAAACTCGGGCCTGCACACCCCACGCATCAGGAACTACTAGGGACACATACATTCCCCATGCATTCCTATGGGAGGGCAGGCCTATCTCACCACATGCACTCAGAGCACGCACGCACTTTACCCTGTGACACAGGGAAAGTGCGCAGAGACCAAACAATCACCATACCAAGTCACCAATAAAAAGCCAAAAAGTCCAGGGGTGAACCTGCCAGAAGGGCCAAGTCCAACACAACCCCCTTCCAGCCAAAACGCAGGGCAGACCAATCACCACCGTGATGGACTTCCTTGCTTGGGGCGATAGAACACGGACGCGGGCCCGCAACTGCATGGACACCCTCCGGTTCTACGCCACGGTGAACCCATGGAATTCTTTTTAACACCACTGTCTGGACCAACTGGGCTACCCCACTGGTACTCCCAAGCTGTCCGCGGCCAAGACCAGGCCCTAGGCCACCCAGGTGCCACGGGTCTTTGCCTAACCATAGAGTGGGGGGTAGTAACCCCTGGCACATAGCGGCCATTCTCCACTCTTCCTCTCTGAAAGACAGGACTAGACTGCCACTGGTTCTCCAGCCTAGGGTCTACACCCTCAGGCGGACCAGGAGTCTCAGGGAAGGCTCTCCTCCCCCTACCTCTTCTCCTAGGGTTCCTCCTCCTCTGGCGAGGGGTACACCTAGAACGCCATCCCAACCCAGGGTTTAACCCCTCAGGTTGTACCGGGGGCAGAGGTGGGCTCTCCCACCCTCTGCACCCCCTTCCAGAACCCTGCTCCCTACCAACTGGGGCGGTACCTCTGGAAGAAGAACTGGTCGGGACGCTGATTACAGACGTCCCACCCTTCAGGTCAGGCTGATCCTGAACCTGGCCTCCCAACCTCCGGCCTAGAACCTTTGGTGGGATAATTGTCTGGCACTCCAGGACTTCTGGGGATTTCCACTCCATCCCCCTGAGGCTATCAAAGGACACATATGTCGAGTGACTGTCTGTCTGGCGCTGATCTCCCGTCCCCTGTCCACCTGACAGTGCGCGGAGATCCCCCAGAACAGAAGTGGTGCCACCCTGGTCACTACACGGGATCCTAGCCCAACTGGGTAGTCCCTGACCCACAGGCTCTTCCACTGGGAAACTCATCCCCCAATCACTCCTCACACTGGACTCCTGTACCCTCCCTACCGGAGCGGTACTGCCAGACTCTAGAACCACAGGAGCCCTGGTTACAGGTGCTCCAGGTCCTCTACTCACCAGGAGATCTCCCTCAAATGGGCTAACAGGACAGCCTAGGTCCCCAACTTGGTGTTCCCTCATGGAACCATCCAAGTCCTGAGGCAGGGTTTCGTACGTTAGGGGACCCTCGGTCACCCTCTCACTCCTGCTCCACTGAGCCAGGCAGTGAGCCCCTACACCCTCCTCGCTATCCTGGGACCTAGCTGGGCTACACTGAGCCTCTTCCACCACGCTGGGCTGGAAGATACCTGACCCACTACTTTTGGAGTCACTCCCTAATGACTCTAGAGAACCTCTAGCCCTTTCCCAGCGCTCTGCTTCTTCCGCAAGCTCAAGGGGCTCAGACAATCCACACCCCAACAGGTGTTGGCGCAACCCTGGCACACAACAACTGAGCAGGTGTTCTTTGAGAACCAGATTACACAGTATGTCAAAATCACTTGCTGTGGAAATCCAATCAAACATTGCATCCTCACATCCATCCACAAACTCCTCCCAAGTCTGGTGAGACAGTTTCCTACTGCCCCTGAATTTCAACCTTAACTCCTCCTCCTGGGGAACAGGTACCAGACTGGGGGCACTGGGACTGGGATTTCCTACACTGGAATCTACATCGCTACTACCACTGGACTCAACCCTCCCTGGGGAGCCCAGAAAATTAAAACTGCGCGCAGGGGATAGTCTACCCTCCAGAGCTACTTTGCCTCTGGTGGAGGCCCTCTCAGCCTCCTCTACCCTCTCCCGCGCCAAGACCCACTCAGTCTCTCGCTGTTGCTTCCTGGCCTCCAGCTGCGCCATAGCCTGAGCATGCTCTAACCTGAGCTTCTCTAACGCCAGCTGGTGCTCCCTTTCTTTCCTCCTATCTTCCCACTCCTCTGGGGACAGGGAAAGGGATGAGGCGCTGCCTCCTACGCTGGACCCAGCACGGGACGCCCTACCTATGGGGTCCTCACTCTCTACTGGCGTCCAGGTATTGTCATCCTCTACCTCCTCTTCTGACTCTTCCTCTGTACAGTACCTTTCTAACTCCTGCCTCTGGCGCCAAGCTAGCTCATAGGGATCACAAGCAGGCTCCATTCTGGCGGACGTTATGGTAACAATTATACAGGGAACCTAGGGGTCTGAGTTTCACACAGGAGCACACAATTCACAAAAAGATTCAGCAAGCTCTCTAACCCAGAGAACTCACACTCACTTGCCTAGTGCCACACACCATTCATCCACACACACAACCCTCCCCTCGGACTGGTAAGGCAGTTTCTACCACCCCTGATTCCTCAACCTGACCACCACGTGACACAGGTACCAACTCTGGGCGCAGGGCGGGGGACAAATGTACTGGACACTATTACGCTGCCACCACTGGATCCCACCCTCTGGTGAATCCAGAAACACAATGCACTTAGGGGGATGATCTACCCTCCCGAGCTAGGGACACCTAACTCACAGTGCACAAAACCACATTTCCAAAGAAATGACAATTAAAAACAATCTTAGAACAATAATCCCTATACCATGTGATTTATCTAAATGCAGAGTTTTGTAGTGCGGCCAGTTGCTGCTGCGGTACAGCGCAAACGCAAGTCCAAATCCCACCGCTGATCACCAATGTTAGAAATGGCAATTCCTGGTTGGCTAGGGCTTGCGCCAAAGCCAGACAGAAACCACCACTCTAGTCAGGGCAAGGAAGTTACACGCCAAAGATAACCCCTGCTCACCCCCTTGGTAGCTTGGCACGAGCAGTCAGGCTTATCTCTGAGGCGATGTGTAAAGCGTTTGCGCGCGCACCCAGCAACAACACCCAAGGCCCACCACAAAGGAAACTCCACACAAGGTATTCTATAAAAATAGCCTTTGTATTATACACAACACATTAGATAAAAACACACACTTTACAATGTGCCACCAGGCACGGGCGGAATTTACAAGGGATTATATATACAGGGGACAGGGCCACATGGACCACTGTCAGGAATTAGCACTTTGTAGGAATAGCAATTAGAACGTAGGAATAATATTTTAGAACATAGCACATACAATCACTGTAGCACTAAATTACACCTAGCACACAACCAGTCACTACTGGTATCAGGTAAGTACCACCTACGCAACCCTAACCACCTTAGGAAAATATTGCGCAGGGAATCAGGACCTCACTAGCACCACCTGTACTAGGGAGAAAACAACCACCTAAGTATCACACTACTTGTAGGGGTCTAAGCACATAAACACATGATGGATAACATTCAGAGGTGTAAAGCAGAGCACATGACGCATAAACACATTCAGAGGTGCAGGAAAGGAACAATGGCGCAAAAACTCACATTAGCCACCACCTGTGGCAGTCCCAGGCCAACTGGCCGTGAAGGGGCAAGGGCGCCCTGTGTCCAAATGTTAGGGCAAGGCTGCGCAAGCTGCGCCAGCCAACACACAGAGGCCACAACCTAAACGTTGCAGCTGCCCACTAAGTGCTGGGCAGCTGTAGGACAAGGATGGGGCCAACACTGGAGCCTCCCAGGGCTCTGAAACAAATGAAATGCCCCCTAGAGCCTCGCAGGCTCTAAATAATACTGTGCGCCTTCGTTGGAGCCTCGTGGGCTCAATAAACAAATGTGCCCTGCTAGAGCCTCGTGGGCTCGAAATCAAGAATGCCCCTAGATAACGTAGGAGCGGCCCGCTGCCTTCCGGGGCCGCTCTGCTGATGAACAAAATGCCCCCCGTTAGGTTTAGAGCCTCCCTGGGCTCTTCAAAAACAATGTGGGCCGTTGGAGCGCACCAGCGCTCAAAGAAAATATTGCGGGCCTCGTGGTCGGAGTCCCTCGGGACTCTATGCAAATGTGCCCCGTCGTTGGAGTCCCTCTCAGGGACTCGAGAGACAAATGTCCCCAGACGTTGGAGCCTAACAGGCTCTAAATCAAACAATGCCCCCCGTTGGAGCGGTCCGCTGTGGAGCGGGCCGCTCTGCTTCTGCCTCTCCCCACCCGGACTCCCTTTTTCACTTACCGGCTAGGGGAGAGGTGGCGAAGGCAGGACTCGGTCTGCGGGGCTTGTTCCTCGCGGACTTGACTGGAAGGCGGAGCCTACGGGCTCCGAACACGAAGGCCACACGTCCCAGTGCGGGGTGGGCTCCCGCCTGGGTGGGGGACACGGCGCTTCTCCTCCGGAGTGCCCCGGGCGCAGGGTAGGCTCCTGCCTGCTCCGGGGCTCAAATTAGCCACGAGTGTTCGTGGGAGGCGGGGTAGGCTCCCGCCCTCCTGTTTCCGTTTCCGGTTGTCCCGGAGACCCGCCCCCGGCCCGCCTGACTTCCTGGTCGGGCGCCGGAGGGCGATTCGCGGACAAATGCCGGGTGGGCACCGGCGCTTTTTAAAAGGCTATAAATCGAGGTGGGCACTCGATAGGGCGGCAATGTTCCGGGCAGGGTGGGCACCTGCCAGGGGACCTCAGGATCGGCCCAGAACGGGGCAAATGCCGGGTGGGCACCGGCTTGCAGCAACAAAGCGCTCCTGAGCGCTGAAGGGAGATAAAAGCGCTTCCAGGCGCTTATGGGCAAAATAAGGCGCTCCCAGCGCTTAAAGGACAAAAGAACCACAAAATCCAGCAAAAGTCTCCCCTGCACACAGCAAAGCAGGGGTGGGGGGCAAGGCTGGACCCAGAGCCAGCTCACTGGGCCTCCAGGCAGGGAGGTAGTCCAAGTGGCGGTCCTCTGGTCCAGCAGCAGCAGCAGCCCCCCTCAGGTAGGATCCTGGCAGAGAACAGTTTCTGTGGGGACACAGCCCCATTTTTATACATGCAAACCCTTTGTTCTGGGGTCAGGGTGAGGGGGAAAACCAGTCGCAGCTGGTTGGGGAGCACCCTTGATGTGCTCAGCCCCTCACTCTATTCACTGGAAGGGCTAGGGTCGTCAGTCGCACCACAGGGGGCGGGGCCAGCATTGTGTTTGGAAAACCCTGTCCTATTCAGGACCCAGGTGGACTCCTCCCACCCATCTAGCTGCTGATCTCCCCATTCACCACTGGGTGACTCATCCTGACACTGGGGAATCCCTAGCCCGTCACATGACACGACCAGCCAATCACGCGACAGACACACTGCACACAGAAGGGCCCACTTCTAGAAGTGGCACTTCCACACTAGGTACATGCACGCCGCACACATCATCGCGCAGCATTCACTCCCCCGAGTCCGCACATACCAAACTCGGGCCTGCAAACCCCACGCATCAGGAACTACTAGGGACACATACATTCCCCATGCATTCCTATGGGAGGGCAGGCCTATCTCACCACATGCACTCAGAGCACGCACGCACTTTACCCTGTGACACAGGGAAAGTGCGCAGAGACCAAACAATCACCATACCAAGTCACCAATAAAAAGCCAAAAAGTCCAGGGGTGAACCTGCCAGAAGGGCCAAGTCCAACATTTCCCTAGATGGCCGCCGAGCACCGGGCCAAAAACCTAAGTGACCCCCCTTGCAAAACCAGGTGGTTTTGCGATAGGCCATTTTGATGTCGCCTCACTGCGTTTTGGGCCCTTGCCTGCCGCGGGTACTTGGGCCTCCCACAGAAGTGAGGCACCATTTTTACCGGGAGACCTGGGGGAACGCTGGGTGGTGGTAAATTTGTGTGAGCCCGGTGATGCCACTACTTTCCCACCCCAAAATGTGTGAAAATAGTGATTTTTTTAGCAAAAATTGAGGTTTGCAGGGGATTCTGGGTAAGGAAACAGTGGGGGATCCATGCAAGCCATACCTCCCTGGAAGCCGCCGGGTGTCTAGTTTTCAGAAATGCATGGGTTTGGTAGGTTTCCCTAGATGGCCGCCGAGCACCGGGCCAAAAACCTAAGTGACCCCCCTTGCAAAACCAGGTGGTTTTGCGATAGGCCATTTTGATGTCGCCTCACTGCGTTTTGGGCCCTTGCCTGCCGCGGGTACTTGGGCCTCCCACACAAGTGAGGCACCATTTTTACCGGGAGACCTGGGGGAATGCTGGGTGGTGGTAAATTTGTGTGAGCCCGGTGATGCCACTACTTTCCCACCCCAAAATGTGTGAAAAAAGTGATTTTTTCAGCTAAAATTGAGGTTTGCAGGGGATTCTGGGTAAGGAAACGTTGGGGGATCCACGCAAGCCATACCTCCCTGGAAGCTGCCGGGTGTCTAGTTTTCAGAAATGTCTGGGTTTGGTAGGTTTCCCTAGGTGCCGGCAGGGCTAGGCTTCAAAAACTACAGCTAGTCACTTTGCCAAAAAAGGGTCATTTTTCACTGCAAAATGGAGGTGTGACCACGTTGCGTTTTGCGCCGTTTCCTGTCGCGGGCACTAGGCCGACCCGCACAAGTGAGGTACCATTTTTCTCGTAGGACTTTGGGGAACGCGGGGTGGGTGGAAATTTGTGGATCCACACAGATTCCAGAACTTTCCATCCCAGAAATGTTGGGAAAATGTGTTTTTTTTGTCATTTTTTTATGTTTGCAAGGGATTCTGGGTAACAGACCATGGTGGGAGGCAGTCAAGTCACCCCATCCTGGATTCCCCAGGGTGTCTAGTTTTCAAAAATGTATAGGTTTGCTAGGTTTCCCTAGGTGCCGGCAGGGCTAGGGTTCAAAAACTACAGCTAGTCACTTTGCCAAAAAAGGGTCATTTTTCACTGCAAAAAGGAGGTGTGACCACGTTGCGTTTTGTGCCGTTTCCTGTCGCGGGCACTAGGCCGACCCACACAAGTGAGGTACCATTTTTCTCGTAGGACTTTGGGGAACGCGGGGTGGGTGGAAATTTGTGGATCCACGCAGATTCCAGAACTTTCCATCCCAGAAATGTGGGGAAAATGTGTTTTTTTTGTCATTTTTTTACGTTTGCAAGGGATTCTGGGTAACAGACCATGGTGGGAGGCAGTCAAGTCACCCCATCCTGGATTCCCCTGGGTGTCTAGTTTTCAAAAATGTATAGGTTTGCTAGGTTTCCCTAGGTGCCGGCAGGGCTAGGGTTCAAAAACTACAGCTAGTCACTTTGCCAAAAAAGGGTCATTTTTCACTGCAAAATGGAGGTGTGACCACGTTGCATTTTGCGCCGTTTCCTGTCGCGGGCACTAGGCCGACCCGCACAAGTGAGGTACCATTTTTCTCGTAGGACTTTGGGGAACGCGGGGTGGGTGGAAATTTGTGGATCCACGCAGATTACAGATCTTTCCATCCCAGATATGTGGGGAAAATGTGTATTTTTGTCATTTTTTGACGTTTGCAAGGGATTCTGGGTAACAGACCATGGTGGGAGGCAGTCAAGTCACCCCATCCTGGATTCCCCTGGGTGTCTAGTTTTCAAAAATGTATAGGTTTGCTAGGTTTCCCTAGGTGCCGGCAGGGCTAGGGTTCAAAAACTACAGCTAGTCACTTTGCCAAAAAAGGGTCATTTTTCACTGCAAAATGGAGGTGTGACCACGTTGCGTTTTGCGCCGTTTCCTGTCGCGGGCACTAGGCCGACCCGCACAAGTGAGGTACCATTTTTCTCGTAGGACTTTGGGGAGTGTGGGGTGGGTGGAAATTTGTGGATCCACGCAGATTCCAGAACTTTCCATCCCAGAAATGTGGGGAAAATGTGTTTTTTTTGTCATTTTTTTATGTTTGCAAGGGATTCTAGGTAACAGACCATGGAGGGAGGCAGTCAAGTCACCCCATCCTGGATTCCCCTGGGTGTCTAGTTTTCAAAAATGTATAGGTTTGCTAGGTTTCCCTAGGTGCCGGCAGGGCTAGGGTTCAAAAACTACAGCTAGTCACTTTGCCAAAAAAGGGTCATTTTTCACTGCAAAATGGAGGTGTGACCACGTTGCGTTTTGCGCCGTTTCCTGTCGCGGGCACTAGGCCGACCCGCACAAGTGAGGTACCTTTTTTCTCGTAGGACTTTGGGGAACGCGGGGTGGGTGGAAATTTGTGGATCCACGCAGATTCCAGAACTTTCCATCCAAGAAATGTGGGGAAAATTTGATTTTTTTGTCATTTTTTGACGTTTGCAAGGGATTCTGGGTAACAGACCATGGTGGGAGGCAGTCAAGTCACCCCATCCTGGATTCCCCTGGGTGTCTAGCTTTCAAAAATGTATAGGTTTGCTAGGTTTCCCTAGGTGCCGGCAGGGCTAGGGTTCAAAAACTACAGCTAGTCACTTTGCCAAAAAAGGGTCATTTTTCACTGCAAAATGGAGGTGTGACCACGTTGCGTTTTGCGCCGTTTCCTGTCGCGGGCACTTGGCCGACCCGCACTAGTGAGGTACCATTTTTCTCGTAGGACTTTGGGGAACGCGGGGTGGGTGGAAATTTGTGGATCCACGCAGATTCCAGAACTTTCCATCCCAGAAATGTGGGGAAAATGTGTTTTTTTTGTCATTTTTTTACGTTTGCAAGGGACTCTGGGTAACAGACCATGGTGGGAGGCAGTCAAGTCACCCCATCCTGGATTCCCCTGGGTGTCTAGTTTTAAAAAATATATAGGTTTGGTAGGTTTCCCTAGGTGCCGGCAGGGCTAGGGTTCAAAAACTACAGCTAGTCACTTTGCCAAAAAAGGGTCATTTTTCACTGCAAAATGGAGTTGTGACCATGTTGCGTTTTGCGCCGTTTCCTGTCGCGGGCACTAGGCCGACCCGCACAAGTGAGGTACCATTTTTCTCGTAGGACTTTGGGGAACGCGGGGTGGGTGGAAATTTGTGGATCCACGCAGATTCCAGAACTTTCCATCCCAGAAATGTGGGGAAAATGTGTTTTTTTTGTCATTTTTTTACGTTTGCAAGGGATTCTGGGTAACAGACCATGGTGGGAGGCAGTCAAGTCACCCCATCCTGGATTTCCCTGGGTGTCTAGTTTTCAAAAATGTATAGGTTTGCTAGGTTTCCCTAGGTGCCGGCAGGGCTAGGGTTCAAAAACTACAGCTAGTCACTTTGCCAAAAAAGGGTCATTTTTCACTGCAAAATGGAGGTGTGACCACGTTGCGTTTTGCGCCGTTTCCTGTCGCGGGCACTAGGCCGACCCGCACAAGTGAGGTACCATTTTTCTCGTAGGACTTTGGGGAACGCGGGGTGGGTGGAAATTTGTGGATCCACGCAGATTCCAGAACTTTCCATCCCAGAAATGTGGGGAAAATGTGTTTTTTTTGTCATTTTTTTACGTTTGCAAGGGATTCTGGGTAACAGACCATGGTGAGAGGCAGTCAAGTCACCCCATCCTGGATTCCCCTGGGTGTCTAGTTTTCAAAAATGTATAGGTTTGCTAGGTTTCCCTAGGTTCTGGCAGGGCTAGGGTTCAAAAACTACAGCTAGTCACTTTGCCAAAAAGGGGTCATTTTTCACTGCAAAATTGAGGTGTGACCACCTTGCGTTTTGCACCGTTTCCTGTCGCGGGCACTAGGCCGACCCACACAAGTGAGGTACCATTTTTCTCGTAAGACTTTGGGGAACGCGGGGTGGGTGGAAATTTGTGGATCCACGCAAATTCCGGAACTTTCCACGACAGAAATGTGTGGAAAATGTGTTTTTTTGGACAATTTTTTAGGTTTGCAAGGGATTCTGGGTAACAGACCCTGGTGGGAGGCAGTCAAGTCACCCCATCCTGGATTCCCCTGGGTGTCTAGTTTTCAAAAATGTATAGGTTTGCTAGGTTTCCCAAGGTGCCCGCAGAGCTAGGGTTCAAAAACTAGAGCTAGGCACTTTGCAAAAAAAGGGTAATTTTGCATTGTGAAAATGTGGTGTGACCACGTTGCGTTTTGCGCCGTTTCCTGTCGTGGGCACTATGCCTACCCACACAAGTGAGGTACCATTTTTATCGGGAGACTTAGGGTAATTCAGATTTGTAAAGGAACTGTTATTATCTATTGACTTTCCATGCATTTCTGCTTTCCAAATGAAAGATATTGTGTAAAATAGAAGTCATTCTAAAAAATGACTGATAATTCTCATGCTAGTATGAGTATTCCCAATTTCAGAAATGTGCAAATATCTACTGTTTCTAAACTCTATATTTTGTTCCCATTTCAGAAATACATAGGTGTCTTTCATACCGATTTTTCCATGTACACTTTTTTACAGAATAATTACTATATACCCGGTACATAATAAAAAACCATTGCAAGTTACTACTCAGTTTTTGGCTCTGGGTTTGTCTGGTTCTTGGTGAACCTACAAATCCTATATATCCCCACAACCAGTAATGTCCAGCGGATGCAACGGTATATTGCTTTCAAAGAGCTGTCATAATTAGAAGAAGTTACAGGTGAAAACGTTGACACAAAAGGCTGTTTTTTTCAACTAAATTTCAATTTATCCTACATTTAACTGTTTGTTTCTATAAAAAAACCTTGATGGATCTACACAAATGACCCCTTGCTGAATTCAGAATCTTGTCTTCTTTTCGAAAATGTATAGCTTTCCAGGATCCACTATTGCTTTTGTACCCATTTCTGCCACTAACTGGAAGGAGGTCAAAAGCACAAAAAATAGCAAAAATAGGCTATGTCCCAGAAAAATGCCAAAACTGTGTAAAAGATGTTGGGTTTCTGACAAAAGTCAAGTATCTCCGAAAAGCTGGGAAAATGATGATTTCAACCCCACAAACCCTTTTTTGATAACAGTTGCAGGGAAAAACCCAGATGCTTTCATTTGCAGCCCGTTTTTCCAATTTTTCAAAAAAAAACCAAAATTTTGCTGTATTTTGGCTCTTTTCTGTGACCCCTCCAGGGGAATCCACAAACCCTGAGTACCTTTAGAATCCCCATGATGTTGGAAGAAAAGGACGCAAATTTGGCGTGGATACCTAATGTGGTCAAAAAGTGACATGGGCCTAAGCGCGCACTACCCCAAATAGCCAAAAAAAGGCCTGGCACAGGAGGGGGAAAAGGCCTGGCAGCGAAGCGGTTAATAAATCCAATGCATCATCCACTGTCACATAACCCACTGAGCAAACATCTTTGACCGAAGTGCCCATGGGAATTGATAGCTGGTGAATACGTCTGAATTGACCTGGCTCTTTCTTCGGGGCCACCCCCAATGTGGAGATCACCAACACTTTTGGCAGAGGGGAGGGCAGGGTGCCCTCAATTCTCCTGAGTTTCCTCTCTTTGTCTATTTTCTGTAACACCACCTCTGGGTGTCCCAGGGCTGATTTCAGGTTCCTTCCACTGCCCCTAGGCAAGGAGACTGCGAAGGGGATCACAAATCCTTCCTCAAAACCTTTCACTAGCAATGCTGTGTCCTTTTTATTCTCATATCTGTTGGCTAGCCTCCTGAGCCGCTGTGTGTTAATGGGGGACCTGGCTAGCTGAAAGCCCCTACTTGCTGTCGGGCCCCCCGCACCCTCCGTGTCCTCGTTAGTGCTTCTTCTTCTTCTCTTTCTTCTCTCCCCTCTGTTTACCTCGCCTGCAACTTGACCTTGGATGTCCCCCCCACAGCATGAGTATATGTGCTGGACCTTGCATGAAGCCCCCAATGTGCACTCATTGGATTTGTATTTCCAGCAAATGGCCGCTGCCCTGCAGGTGGGCGGGGGTTTCCAGCTGCTCTGTGGTTTGTGACTGTGAAATGACCTTCCCCTCCCCTTGTATGGTGTGTTCCAAAAGGGCTGCTAGCCCTTCGCTCACCATGTCCTGACCTCCTAAGCTACACTCATTTTGTGAATGAACCCAGACACGTCCTCCTCATTCCATTCTATTTCAGGGTGCGTTCGCATGTTTAGCCTGAAACCTTTATCACATTCCAACCGTGCATCCCCTGGGAATTGCCTATGTGCCCCATGTATGTTTGCCTCATACAGTCACAGATCCGCTGCGCAATGTGGGAATTTTCTACAATGGTGCAAGCCATAACTCCGAATGCTTCTAACTAATTATCAAAGTTCCTTTCCTTCTGTTCTCCCTGCCTTTCCCTCCTATCCTCCTCTTTTTTATCACAAGTGGTTAAGTCCAGCCCCTCAAATTGTATCTCCAACAGTTAAAAAAGTCTCTAAATTCTTTTCTCCATATCCTTTCCTTTACCGGTAAAGGAATGAGGTTTGCCAAGCATGTGACTCTAGTGATCATGGATGGCTGCCCCAGTGATGGGCATGCATAGGCCTCTGGTGTTTACCCTTCCCGTGTTGGGTTGCCTGTCCTGCTAGCGCTGTCCCATGCTGACATGGGGGATGTCGGTGTCCGCTTACGTCATCAGGTCCGCTGTGTGTTGTGTTATTGCGTACCGGCGGCGGCGGCCACGGCGGTCCATTAGTTCCTGATGATGTAGCAGGTAACAGCACCGGAAAGACGTGTAGAGCAGGATCCATGGTGGTCGTGACTGGGTGGTGTGGACCGGGACTCTGGTTTCACGCTCCGCTGTCGAGCTTCCGCCGGCTCTGGTTGGGCGGTATCTCCGCTGCGGTGCGTCTGCTTGTTTGGGGCATCCTAATTTGTGGAGCGGGGTGTACGTCATTCCGCACGGCGTTGAGTCTCCATTGGCTCCCACCGCCGCGGTGGCGGGCGCACTTTGATGGCGGTGCGTGCCCCCTTGCTGCCCTTGCAAGCACTCCAGCCACATGTGCCCTAGATCCACCAGGTGCCATGGGAGCCCAGATACCCCCTCCTGTGTGTGTCTGGTGAAGCCTGCCTCTGTGTGCTTAAGCTGTTTAACAACAAAGGGGCAATATATTTCAAACACTCTTGCACTATCACAACAATATGCTCACCCCTTGTTGCTGTGCTGCTGGCTTCACCACTGGTGCCCGCTGCTGAAGTGATGGCGGCAGGCGGCGAATCTGCCTTGTTGCATCCCTTCTTTGTGACAGTTGCCCTTGGTGCCTTCTCTGCAGGCTTCTGGCGTTTCCTGGTTGCCGACCACTGCTGGCCTCTCTCGCACCCACCAACTGTTGATTGCTTGGCCCTTCCCCAGTTTCTGTGTCCAGACGTGCTTGCAGCCAGCTTGTCCTGGGCACCTTGGATGCAGCCCGGATTTGGTGCAAGAGCTCTCCCATCTCCCCTGGTCACTTGTTGGCGCTCTGGTTCTTCATATTTCTTAGTCTTAGGTGGCTAGGAATGCCGCTAGCTGGCAAAGGCTGTGTCGCGTTGCCCCTTAAGGGACTGTACCCAGCCCCTTGTGCCTTACCCTGAGGTGTCTTTCATTCCTGCCCCTGTTCCTTGAGGCAGGAAAGGCTGGGTTGCGTCGCCTTCTAACCGGGTTGGCCCTAGCCCCTTATGCAATCCCCGTGGCACTTGTCACTCATGGTTAACAGAGACTGGGGTTTCTTCCCACTTTTTCTCTTTTCCCCTTGCGCTGTTCCTTCCCAATTTCCTTGTTTCTCTACTTTTTTTAAATTGCAGAGTTCCCTTTAAGCAGGAGTAAGGGGACAGAGCTTGCCGATGCTCCACGAGCCCCTCTCGCCTAGACTTTGTTCAGCCTCCTCACTGGCGGTGTCCACTCTTATTCCAGCTGCCTTATTAAAGGAAACTTCTAATTTTCCTTTACGCGAGGATGATTGGGGGCGGAGCCCTGTGATGCACCACGAGGCACTCTCGTCCCGAGTGCAGAAACTGCTGAGTTCCCTCTCAGCCGGACAAAAGGAGGGGGAAAATCGTGGTGCACCCAAAAGCCCTTTATTCCGTGCACATCAGTCCTTGCACATTTCTGCACTCGGAGAGGGAGGAGGGGGCAGACCCATCTCGCAGGGCTCCTTCCTTTCCGGGTAAGCCTCCCCAATGTCTCTGCAGCAGCGAGGTGGCGGCCTGGAGGTAGACCACAGGCAGCTGTAAAGGCACTTCAGGCCCCTTGTGCAGTCGGCAAGGCTTTGGCCTGGTGGTAGGCTACCATACCCGTTCTGCCACACACCTGCCTTTGTTGGGGGACCTCTGGGCTTTGCAATCCACGCCACTTGCTTCCTTCCATGAGGTGGGAGCACTGCAGGCTGCTTTCCGGCGCGTCGAGCTTCAATCCAGCTGCCACAAACACCAAGGGGTCAGAAAAACACGATGCTGCCAAGCTACTGCCTCCAATGGCCCACTCCTCATAAGACAGTAAGAAACCTCCGCAAACCGTAATCAGCAATCCTTTCGAGATTCGTTGTGGCACCGATCTCCAGCTCTCTGTGGTAAAATTATAGGGCATGTACTGTTAGAGCGGTGCCTTATACTCCTCCCCAGGCCCCTCTTTGCGGCAGAGGCTTCCTAACTGGGGTGTTCAAACAAATACCTGGTCTCCCCATTGGCCAGGTATTTTGGCACCCTTTTCTTTGGCATGCTAACCCCTGCAAGGGGGTGGGGTGCGAGGCCCGCACCTCTACCTCTTTTGTCCTTAGGCGTAGAACACACTCAAACCCGATTTTTTGGGCCCCTGGTGGCTGTTAAAGTGCCGGCACTCGAGCCCCATTCAGGGACGGCCTTTGCAACAACATTGTTTTGCATGCACAGATGATTGCATACATTGACATTGTTTCTACTGGTATCAACATTGTTATGCATGCATAGATTATTTGACATTGCATTAATTGGAATTGCTGTGGTCAGGCATGCATATATCATCAATAAATATAATTACAGAAAATTCAGCTCTGCACTTATCGCTTATAGAGGGAAGAAAGAGAGAAGTTGCACAAGATCAGACAGAACATTTTTGAACTTTCCATCAACATTCCAGAGGCAGAAAATATTCTGAATAGACCTTTGAAGTATGCCTTCCCATTGACTCTTGGGTCCTCTTTGCCGAAATAAGGGGGTACAGTAGTGTTTGAGGCCCAGTTTTAGTAGGGTTTTCCATAGTGGGGAAAGGGTAGTGTCTCTTGATAATGGGCAAGCTTTTAGTCAATCATTCTATGATTATGAAAGTGATGTAGGGGTGCAACAGATATATGCCCCCACTTTCAGAAGCACTAGTGTTCTTCCACCTTGAAAACCTAATCACAGAAGTCAGTCCAAATATGAGATCCCACAGGCACCCACTTTGCAAGCACACAATTTCAAGTAGTCATTTCCTCATTTGCATGGGGAATGATTTTTCCCTTGCTTCTGTGCATATTACACACATAATCAAACTGGCTCATCATGAGGCACACTAACTGAGAGCAACATGTAAAGCAGGGGACAAATAATGCAAAAGTTATGTTGTCAACTAAGGAGCATATTTATCATAGAGTTATGTCGCTTTTGCACCACTCAACGGGGTTCAAAAGCAAAGCAACCCTTAAATGTGATTTATAAAGCAACGTAAAGACACCTTGCAAGGCCCTGCGTAGCTTTATAAATCTGGAGTAGTGAAAACCATTGTGTTGTACTACTCTGCCCCAGGAAGTGTTCCATGGGTGGTGTGTGGGTGTTCCCATTCAACACCCCTGGATTTTGGCACATTCCCAGATTCATCCTTACTGGTAGGTAAATGCTACACATCCCACAGGAGGCCCACGGAGGTGAAATATCTTTATTCCTCCTTGTTTTTTTACTCTTTTTCTGTGTGCTGCATTCTGCACATTGTACCGCAGCCCTGGGAAAAGATAGGAAAGCACTATATTATGTTAAATACACTGCATTCCAGCCCTTTCCCTGTCATGCAGAGCAGCACAGCAAGGTGGCTTGCTGCACTGCATGACTTTTTGACAAAGTGTGGGAATAGCAGTTCATGGCCATGGACCAGCAGGTTGGTGTAGTCGCACTCAGCAGCCATATATAAAGAGATACTAGCTAGTCTGCCACGAGCAGTGGCTGAGAGACAGAAATGGCTGGTGCGCCTGTCACTGCGCCCCCAGACAAAAAGTTAGAGTATTATTTCAATAACAGGAACACTGTCCTGGTATGTTGCCCACAAAATGAGTATGAGCTGCGGCAAAGACTAGGACAATGAACCCGAAAAGAAAATATAATCTCAGTGTACCCATGTGTGCTGTCATATAACAATGCTACCATCACTACATAAAACAACTTCTTTCAGGCACAAACTCTAGTTCTTTCTTTTGGAACTAACTAGTAGAGGATAAACAGCAGCAGGATGCGGATCATTCATACGTGCTGCTTCCTTGCTCATTCACTCACTCATGTTGTAATATATGTTGGCTAGAGGACAACATTGGCACCATCGGAACATTTGAGAATAGTACTGACTATTGTGAACTCTCGCACTCTCTTTGCTTGGAGCAATGTTGATTCATCTTTCAATATACGACCCCAGATGCAAAACAGATCTTGTGAAATCAGAATCTATGGTGCTTATTTACAAGGCCCTTGCGCCACTTTTGCGTCATTTTTAACAGGGGAAACGTGCCGCAAAAATGCCGCAAGGGGCTTGTAAATCTGCCCCTATCTCTTTTGCCTTAATATATTTGCGTAAAACAGCAATCAGATTAGGCCTGGGCTAAATTTCCGTTCCGCTCGCGGAAATTGCGATAATTTGACATTTTCGCGTTCCACGGAGAGCGCGAAAATGTCAAAATTTCCGCATTCCGCAGCTTAGCGATAATTTGTTTCTTGCTCCCGCTGTAAAATAATACATTCTCGCGCGCGCAATCGCCTTACCTGAATCCCCGCGTTCGCCGACAAGTTTTCCCGATCCGTTCGCGTTCTCCATGAGATGTTGGATTGTTGGTAGCCATTTGTGCTGTCTCGCGACAGTTCGCGCCCGCAGTAATGTCATTGGTCGCGCGACCACGTCTTTCTTCATGCACCGCGAGAAGAGTGAAAACAAGATGGCCGCGCCCGCGAGCAACCGCATGGGTAAGTTGGCGAGCCGCGACCATGCAGAAAATACCGCGATCGGGCGGAAAAAAAACTTCCGCATCTTCGCGATATTTCCGCGTGTTTGCGGAGATTTTTTACATTTTCGCGATAATTTGCGAAAGCCACTTTCGCAAATTCCGCCCACCCCTAAATCAGATCCATTAACACGCTAAATCAATTTTGAAAGAAAATTCAGCTATGTAGAAGTTTCATCTGATATTCAAAGCAATGAGTTTCTTTTCCATCTTAATCACCGTGTTTTAAAAACCCCAATGAAATATGATTTAAAAACAACACGTGTTGCCTCGACTGTAAGATGTCCTAGTTGTTTTCTGCAACATCATTTGAATGTATAACTTTGCTTGTAACATACCAGCTCTCGGGAGTCTCTAGGGAGCGCCTTGAAAACTCCAACACTATACCTGCTAGCTTAAAATGCTTAAGGCATGCGGACCAAACGGATCACAGGCATTTTGACCCGAAAAATAATTAGAAATAGAAACGATGTTTGATGTTATCCACTCATCACTCCCTCTTTCAATCTGTTAGTTTTCAGAAAGACCATCTGCTTCATAGCCTTGATGAACTCTGAAGTGTTTTACCTCTCCTTACAAATTAGCACAGGTTTGCTTTCTCATTGCCCTCCGGCAGATGTTTTAATATGCTGCGGTAAGCACTATATACAGGCTGAAATTGAGTGACATTTGCAATTAAATTCTTATGTGAGTCTTTTCGTTCATGTATGCTCTGCCTGATTTGATCAACTTCATTCATGATGTTTTTGACTTCGTTCTTCGTTCCTGCTTAGTTTAAATTTTCATTGATCTAGACGTTTTTGGACAATAATTTAACATTTTGAAATGTTGTGAGAAATAAAACAAGCATTGCAATTGCAACAGATCCGGCTTCTGTGACAGGTTATGTAAACAACGGCGTTCCCAAATGCTGTTTAAATGTATTGAATCAACATCAAAACCTGCTCTACAGGCTTTAGCAATGATTGAAAACGTAGTACAAAAAAGGATTTATTCTTTACATAATGTTTATAGAAGATAAATTGAATATATAAAACAGCATGGTGATTATGGTGACCAGGTGCACTTTTCAGAAGTGAAAGAAGACCCTCATGCCTTCCAATTGAAGCATTTCCTGGAAGGCCGAATCAGACTCCAAGCAGCCAATAGCATAGGATGAGAGAGTATTATTCCTTTGGGTGCATCTAAAGCCCATTCTATTTAAATTTTGAGGAATTCGTAACAGTAAGTCTTTAGACAGCTTCAATTTCTAGGCAGGCCTAAAACAATGTAATGTTCTGAGAATGGTTAGGTTAAATCAATAACATGTAATTGAACTTACAAGAGGCAAACAAATTAGTGCTTAAAGTTGTGACCAATGTCAGTTTCTACTCAATAGGAAAACACTCTATTATGTTAGACCTGACGCGTTCAGAGGGTGTATCCCCAGAATTTTTGGCTTTCTGTTTCTGAACTGTTTTCTTGGTTTTATAACTTCGGGCACTTTACCACTGCTGATCAGTGCTAAAGTGCTTATGCTCTCCCTGTTTATGGATTGGTGATTCCATTATTGGCATATTTGATTTACTGGTAAGTCCCGAGTACAGTGCACTGTGTGTGCCCAGGGCCTGTAAGTCAAATGCTGCTTGTGGGCCTGCTGCACTGACTGTGCCACCCACATGAGCAGCCTGTAAATGTAACTCAGACCTGCCACTGCAGTATCATTGCACAGTTTGGTCCTCCCACGTCGACCTGGCAAGTGCACCCACTTGCCAGGCCTTAACCTTCCCTTTTTTAACATGTGAGTCACCCCTAAAGTAGGCCCAAAGTACCCCTGTGGGCAGGGTGCAGAGTTTGTGAAAGGTAGGACATACCCTGATGTGAGTGGCATGTCCTAATAGTGAAATACTGCCAATTTCGTTTTTTACTATTGTAAGGCTGTCTATCCCATAGGATAGAATGGGAGCTTATTTATAACATCCTACAAATATAACTCCCCATTGGGATGAGATAGAAAGATGGAGATTTGTATGCCTGAACTCAGAATATAAAAATGCATCTTTTAGTAAAGATGATTTTTATATTGTGTGTTTGAAAATACCACTTGTGTATTGACGGTCTGGCTTTTGAATGACTAGGGATGGGGGTGTGCATTCTCCTAGACAGCCACTGGGGGGGGGGGGTTGATGTCTGTCCCGCATCTGTTGTTGTGCTTATCTCAAAGATAGATAAAGCACCCACATATTGCAGCATGTCATAGGTATCAAAGTGCTGTTGTTGAGAATTAGGTGCTGGTGCCGTCACCCAAAAACCCCAGCTCAAATTTAGCGCTGGTACGAAGCTACCAGAGGGTTAAGCACAGGTTAATGTAATGACTTTTATAGTTTATCCTGACAAGTACTGTGATAGTTGCTGGAGAAAAGTTTTCACCAATCTCAATTAAAGACTCAATTTCTAACTGTAGTGTCACACACTCTGCCGATACATATGCCCATTCATGTAGGTGCATGTGTTCACGTGCAACCAGCCCAGAGTCTCTTACCCTAGCTGGCAGCAGCAGCCTGGCATGGAATTACCATATCATGAGTGTGTTTGTGAGTAAAGCAGAGTACTTTATGTAAATATATATCTGAATATGAAAAATTAAAAAAGAGGGCCAAAGAAAAAAATTACATTTTTCAAACTTAAACATTATGTACACAAAATGCAATTTCGTACAATGAAAACAAAGTGTGTGAATGTTACATAGGTGTTGAGAGTTTACCAGAGATGGCAGGCATTCAAAAGAAGATGGTACACGTCTCACTCTGTCAACAACAGGTCATTGGATGCTGCATTCAAAGAGTGGTTAAGCATCATCGCTACCTAGAAAACACTGGCACTGGCACCTCCACGCTGACAGTAACCTGGAGGGTCTTCAACTGGTCAAATGAAGCATCAGGCATGAAGGGCAGTGGCGGGTTTATGAAATTCACAGCTTGATGAAGAATGTCAAACTTGTGTTTCTTCTTTGTGTGTCAAATCAACGCCATGATGAAAGAAATGCTTGGATAAGCCTTATACACAACTCTTATAAACAATTTGAACCTGACACCAGTGTCCAGTAGAATTCTCTGAACCATTTGAAGTCACTTCACAACCAACTAAAGTGTTACAATGCCACACTAATGGTGTATTATAGCCTTATAGCCTGCTGTAGCTGCCTATACCAGCCATTAAAAGCCTGATCCAGCATTAAAGGCCTTAGCCCAAGGCGAAGTCCTCTAACAAGGGAGCGGGTCTTTAACCCCTTCAGCGCTGGGCGAATTCCGCCGCGGTGCTGAAGGGTTCGAGCGCGGGCGGGCTCATGACGGAACGGTTCCGTCATGAGCACAGCTCAACCGTGGCTCATGACGGAACCGTTCCGTCATGAGCATGGAAGGGGTTAATGACAGTATAGCCCAGCTTAGAGGGCTATAAGGCTCTTAGAGCATTCCAGCACTAGAGGGCAGAAAGTTTGGACAAATAAAACAAAGGCCTCAGGGGGCCCGAGGAAAATGAAATCCCTCTTGGGCTCCGTGAGGCCTTGTTCACAGCAACAACTGTGAACAAACATTGGAATGTTGGAGCTCCTGGCTTCTATCAGCCATTAGAAGCCCGGAGCACTCTATCATCTTCCATGGAGCACCCCACATTCCAATGTTCTAATATGCATTATATAATGACAGATGAATAACATAGCATAACCTAATATGGAACAACATACTGTAACATAACATAACATTAGGCATCTGTGAAATTTTCATTCTGCTGGTGTAATTAGCATAATTTAAATAATTTCATGCTGCTTTAGTTAAGCAAAATTGCACTATTATGCCTCATTGAATAATGATGCTCTGTTTGTTGGAAAACATTTCTTCGAATTGCCAATTTGTGGTAAAAATTAGCTTTAAGTGCAGGGAACAACACAAATGAGAAAGCAGCTATTGTTAGTGGTGCTTCTGTTTTTTGGCACTATTTAATATGTTAAATGCATACTCGCATCAAAAGTGAGTGTGAGGATGCATTTTGCACTAGTATACAGCAGCAAATGCAAGTTTGGCAATTTGTGTAACTATGTGTATTTTGTGTGATTGTGCTGAATTTACACTTACTTAAACGTAAGTGAATTACTAGAATTTACCAAACCCTCGCATAACATAACACAACACAACACAACAATGTATTTATCATTATGCAGCAAAACATGATAGCACAGGCAAGGAATAGCAGGTTATATAATACAACTGCACAGTATAGTACAGCAAAACACACTGCAGCATAGAATATCATAACAAAACATACATAACATGACATATAATAACATATCATAACATAATGTAGCAAATTTTAATGTAAGGTAACATGGAATGACATATGAAAACTAATTCTTGACAACTTCAGTGTCTTAAAATGTGAATATCGACTACCTGCATTGATGTGACTTTTCCTTGTTTCCTCAGATTTGAAAAAGAATCACAAAAGTGTACAGCCTGAAGCAGATTTAGCTATTTTAATCACTGGGTTATACCTTTGACAATAATGACAGGTCACTTCTAAATGAACTTCAAGATTACACAAACAGATTTTTCATTCTTAGGAAAACAAATTTAAATTCTGGGAGATTTCATGATCAGAACTGCTGCTGATTATAACTTAGGGTTTTGCACTGAGAAAAAAAGAAAATAATGGATGGATTGCTTGATCTATTTTCAGTTGCTGGTAAATACTCTGGCCCATAAACCAGTCCATCATCTTTTTCGCCCACTATACCACCTCAGACCTGTCCCAGCCTGCTTCACCTGGCCCTTCTTGCTGGATCATCTGCAAATGTTTTGCGTTCTTCCTCCTATTTTACAAGTAAGTCCCTATTACAGTGCACCAAGTGTGCTCAGGGCCTGTAAATCAAATGCTACTAGTGGGCCTTCAGTACTGATTGTGCCACCTGCATGAGTAGCCCTGAAAACATGTCTCAGACCTGCCATTGCAGTGTCTCTGTGTGTAGTTTTAAACTGCCATTTTGACCTGACATGTGCACTCACTTGTCAGGCCCAAACCTTCTCGTTTACTACATGTAAGTCCCCCCTGTGGTAGCCCCAAGGAAGCGCCATAGGCAAGGGGCAGTCTATTTAAATGGTGGAACATGCACTGGTGTGTTTTACATGCCCCAATAGTAAAATAGTGCTAATGTCATTTTTTACCATTGCACAGATTCCTGTACTATGCAATTTAACCGGTGACCAATGCCAATCGTGAAGCATTTTAAACAGACAGAATTTAAATTTAGCCTCACGGGTACCTCTAACTAAATTATCTTATATGTCCAACAATTCTCCATCTTCGTAGGAAACTGATAATCAATTTTGCTACTTAATAAGAAGATCACTTGATAAAGGTTATGAGAATAAATGTGATGTGAGAGTTTTGTACAAACCTGACGTGACTCCTTTATGCTTCCCCCAAGTGTGTAAATATGATACTACTGGTGAAATTTGTAGTGACCAGGGATTTGGTCCTAAAGTTTTATTAAGGCAGTTGTTAAGTTGTGAATATATTTCAGCTTGCTGTATCATAAGATCAAATTCTTCTATTAATTGTTTAAAAGACTTGAGATTACCATAATGAAGAAGGTGGTCAATTGTGAGAATACCTGCTGCTTTCCACTGAGGCCAGGACAATGTTCTACCTTTAATGCGTATGCCTGTATTATTCCACACAGGGGCATTTTCTTATATACATGGATTAAAACCTAACAAACGATGTGCCCTTTTCCAGGCTTTCCGCATTGCAGAGAGTAATGGATTATTAGGATGAAGACGACTTGTTCCTGAGCCGTATAAGGCTGAAAGACCTGTTTCTGTAGATAGCATGTGTCTTTCTATTTGTACCCAATGAGGTGTATCAGGCGTATCCTGTAACATATATGTCATTTGAGATCATTGCAATGCAAGGGTAAAATATTCTATTGATGGAAGACTCAAACCTCCATTGGGGTGATGCGATTTCTGAGAGGTCTTGTTGATCCCCATACAAAAGATTTAATCATGGAGTCTATAAGGTGTAATGAGGATAAAGGAATTTGAAAAGGGAGCAACCCTAGTGTATTGATAAAACGTAGAAGGGTGACCATTTTCACAGCTTGTACCCTACCCCACATGGATGAGCCCAATACCTTACATTTTTCGAAATCTCTTTGGATCTGAGTTATTATTGGACTTAAATGATCTGCAGTCATTCCTTCAATGCCTTTGTTCACCAGAACTCCCAAGTGTTTGAGGGGTGAAGGTTGCCAATGAAAAGGATAACCCTGTGTGGCTGCTATTGTGGTCCCATCTGATATGGGTAGGGCTTCACTTTTGTCCCAATTTATTTTATATCCAGAAAAGAAGGAGAAAGCATCTATGATTTTAAGTAACTACGGTAGAGTATGAGGCAGGTTAGCAATAGTTAGCAGAATATCATCAGCGTATAGATAGAGCTTAGATTCTCCCACCGGGAGAGAAATGCCCCCCACATTGGTCGATTGGCAAATTGCAGCAGCTAGAGGTTCTATTAACCAAAGAAATAAAAGAGGGGAGAGGTGGCATCCATGATGAGTCCCTCTACGTATTGGGAATGAGTTTGATACAAAGCCTCCAAAATTGACCTGTGCTCTGGGATTCTCGTATAACACTTGTATCTTATCTATAAACTTGTCCCCCAAGCCGAACCGTTGCAAATCTTTAAAAATATATTTCCATTCAATACGGTCAAACGGCTTGTCCACGTCAAGCGATAATGCCGAGGCATCTTCCTGAAGGGATTTGGCAGACCAGAGTGCATGAGCCAAGGTGTGCAGATGATTCCTAGAAGAGCGCCTGGTACAAACCCACTTGTGTATGATGGATTTAAGAAGGTAGGACTTTGCAAAGTTGAGAAGTTAGAATGCTAGCTAATATTTTATTGTCACAATTTAAGAGGGAATTTGGGACGATAACTGCTGCAAAATAATGGATTCTTACCAGGCTTAGGTAAAACTGCTGTTACTGCATTATTTGAGAGACACCCTACGGAGGATTCACGGTCCGCTTCCTGAAAAGCAGCATGTAAAGAGTCTTTTATCCCTTCACCTCAGCTGGAAAACCATCTTCGCCTGGGGCTTTATGATATGGAAGTTTGGTTATTGCTTGTGAAATCTTGACTTTGATGATATCTCCCTCAAGCACTTGACATCCTTCATCCGAGAAATGTGGTAGTTCTACTCCTGCTAAAAAAGAGGTCATCTTATCTTGGTCTATTTGAGTTCCCAGCGGATATAGAGATTTGTAGTAAGAAGCAAATTTGTTAACTATATCCTGGGGTCTAGTCAGTAGGACGCCATGGGCTGATTCTATGGCAGGTATGGCCATAGCAGCCTCTCTTTGTCATAACTGTGCTGCCAGAAGTCTTCCTGCCTTTTCCGTTTGTTCATAATGTCTCCCTTTCATTTTTTGTAAGGTATATTCTGCTTTAGATGTAAAAAGACTATTTAGGGCCATACAGGCTTGTTCTAAGGATTTGCAATGTTGTATGGTTGGTTTTGTGGTATGTAAACTGGTATATGACTCAATTTCCTGTTCCAACTCTTTTTGTCGAGCTATATTTTGTCTGTTGGCTTGTGCAGTATCCCTCATAAGTTGATCTCATATGGTAGCCATGGCTGTCGCCCAGTGAGTCCTACCAGAGTTGACAGACCCTTGATTAGTGAAGAGATAATTCTGGATATGTTCCCGTAACTGAGATTTGCCCTTAGGAGCTTTATGGTATTGAATATTCATCCGCCATGGCTTACGTCCCGGTTTGGCCAATCCTATTAGTAGAGATATTAGGACAGGAGAATGATCAAAGATTGATGCTACTAAAATGTGAGACTCTTGTGCTAACTGAACCAAATTTTGGGAAATTAAAAAGTAATCCAATCAAGAAAGAGTTCCATGGGTAGGGGAAGTAAAAGTCTATTCAGTGTCAGCAGGATGAGAGAGGCGCCAGTGATCTACCTGGCTATTGTCTTCAAGTATATCACCCATCAAGGCCCTGTCCGTTCTGTCTAGAATTGGATCTCTGACTAAATTCCAGTCCCCTCCTATAAGGAATTGTAAGGTACCCATTTCTGATAACACACAATTCAACTGGAGAAAAAGGATTTTTTTGCAACTACTGGGGCATAAACTGAACCCACACATATATAGGTTTCGCCTATTCGTAGTTTGGCAAATATGTATCTCCCATTTGTGTCTGCCCATGTTTTAGATATTACCACTGAAAGAGATTTACGAATAAGAATCGCTACACCACATTTACGAACAGGGCCTGCATCTGGAGATCCATCCTTTTGTACACTGCTGTGAAGTACTTTACCAACCCAATCCCTATGCAACTTTTCTGATTCTGTCGTATCGAGATGAGTCTCTTGAAGCAGAGCCACATCAACCTTTTTTGATTGTAAGTAGGAGAGTACCTTTTTCCTTTTAATATATTTATTTATTTATTTGTCGGATTTGTATAGCGCATAGCTGCCCCAGCGATGGGGCGTCCCAGCGCGACCAGAGACAGTGAGGGTGGCTGACAGGAAGGCAGTTATGCGAGAGTCAGGAAAAGCCAGGTCTTGATAGCTTTTCGGAAAACCAAGTGACTCTGGATCTCTCTGATCGAAACAGGAAGCAGATTCCAGAGTGGCGCCGCAAGACACCGGAACGAGCGGCCCCCAGCTCTCGCTCTCACAACACGGGGGACACTTGCTAATGCCTGGTTGGCCGATCTAAGAGACCACCAAGGCACATAAAGCTGAAGCAAATTGGACAGACCCAAGGGAGCCTGTTGAGTAAGGATCTTATGCGAAACACAAAGAGTTTTAAATTGGATTAGTTTCTCAACAGGCAACCAATGTAACTTGGGCAAGACATGGGAAACAGAAACAGATCTCGGTAGTGCCACCAGAATGCGAGCCGCAGACTTCTGGATCCTCTGCAAGCGCTGAACACAAGACTTATTGGCCCCAAGATACAGTGAGTTGCCATAATCCGGTCTGGACAAAATTGTTGCCTGGATAATGGTCCGACTTACCCTAGGGGGGAAAAAATGAGTAAAGGCTTCAGGCCGCGCGGTAGGCCAAAACATGTCCCCGCCACGGCTTTAGCTTGTGTATCAAACGTAAGCCCGCTGTCGACCCAGACCCCCAGGTTCTTGACTGCCTCTTTAGGCACAGGGGCCGGTTTAAGGATGTCTGGCCAGCACTGCTCGGACCACAGGTCTCGGTCTTTCCCAAATAACAGCACCTCGGATTTACTGGCATTCAGCTGCAGGCGATTAGTTGCCATCCAGCCTGCAACCTCTACCAGGTCCTCCTTAAACCTTCCTAGGCTGGTGTTGTTATTCTTAGAGAAAGCGATCACCAGTTGGGTGTCATTGGCGTATGACACCAATGACAACCCTCTCCCCTTAGCTGCCTGTTTGAGAGGTTGCATATAAATGTTAAACAGAAGAGGGCTCAGGATGGAACCCTGAGGCACCCCCTGTTGCAAAGCACACTTCTGAGAATGAAATGGTGGCACCCAAATCTGGAAAGATCTTTCCGTCAGAAAGGCTCAGCACCAATCCAAAGTCCGATCCCTCACTCCGATGTCATGCAAACGCTTCAACAGAATTTCGTGGGAAACAGTGTCAAAAGCGGCACTTAGATCTAAAAGAACCAAGGCCGCAGAATCACCTACATCCAGAATCCCTTGGATTTCCTCCGTCACAGCCAACAGAGCAGACTCTGTGCCGTGGCGAGCTCTAAAACCATTCTGTGAAGGGTCAAGAATTGCATTCTGCTTAGTAAACTCAGTATGAGTAGTATGCACGTGCAATTCCACCAATTTTGCCAGAGAGGAAGTTGTGAGATAGGGCGATAATTGCCTGGCTCACCCGGATCCAGAGATGGTTTCTTTAGCAGGGGAGTAACTTTCGCATGTTTCCATGATGCTGGTACTGTAGCTGAGGCCAGGGAAAGATTAACCAGTTCCAAGCATACTGGTGTGATCGTAGGAAGAAACTGACAGAAAAGGTTAGGTGTCAATGGGTCAATTGCTGAGCCTGATTTAATTTTCCTGCAAAGGATCTCCAGATCTGTGAGAGATAGCAAAGGAAACGATAGCAGGCTGTTTGTTTCTTGGGAGACCGGGATGTCAGGCCCGATCTTACTGCAAGAACTAACCACCGGGGGAAGGCTTTGATATATCTTTTCAACCTTGTTGACAAAATACTTGGCCAGGTCATTGCACTGACTATTAGATGAAATAGGAGAGATCCCGGACACCCCACCATTCTTCATATTCTTGAGCAGGGAGAAGATTGTCTTGGATGGATTAGAACTAACTAGGATTTTATTACCGACATATTCAGCCCTTGCTCTCCGAGATAATTTATGGTAGTGTTTGATGGCTTCCCGATAGTTGGTTTTCTCTGCTACATCGTATGTGCGCCTCCACGCTCGCTCAAGCTGTTTGCAGTATTTTTTGGCTTTAGATAGAGACTCGTTGAACCAAGGTTTAGACTGCCCAAGATTTTTCCTGGTCAGCTTAGCCGGGATACAACTATCCAGGCCTGATATCACCCAAACGTGGACTCGCATATCAGCAGCCTCTATATCCTGTGGCAGTTGTGGCCTGTGGCTAGACCAATAAGCATAAACATAAGGGATCCACCTATGGGTATACAAGATCTCCCGATTACTCAATATGCATCCCACGGTCGTGGAGAATACACATTAGTTGTTTAAATACCCCTCACACACCAAAAGGGCCCTTGGTGTCATGCTTCATCATAGGGGTCTTCCTGCCCCTCTACGGGACAGGGCGTGCTGCGACCTACGACTACGTGGGAGCACTGTTGTTAGTGAGACAGCTATGTGTGATGCGGGGGTGTGAGAGGAAGGGTCAGGAGTGAATTAAGGAGTGAGTTAAAAAATACCTGGCTCTCTGGACTTGAAAGATTTATTCTGCCATTCGAGCTGGTATTAGTAAAAGGTGGGGTGAGGAGGGTGTATGCCTCAATGAGCTATGCCTCCTAATGTTGTCGACATGTTTCGAAGCTTCCCCGTGCTTCTTCGTCAGGACCTTAAGGATCCCTTCCTGCCACTAACTGTGTTGTGTTAAAACAAAAATTGTAAGAAATAAAAAAATAAAAAAAAAAAGGAAGTAAATAGCTTCCAAGAAGTCGTAATGCATTAATAGGTCTTAGATAGTCCTATTAACCTAAAGGGAATAAACGTGAGATAAAGGCATATTAGTTACGTAGGAGGTAGTTGAATCCATCGTGTGAGTACGGTGATCTGAAAAAAAGGTGCAGAGTACTGGTCTCTTAACGATATCCATAGCGTTATCACGTGATCTGTGATGAAGGCACTGTGTGACAAATGAACATAAAACATTGGACATAACATACATACAACAGAAAGCACACACTCTATTCAGAATGGGACTGAAATCCCGCAATAATTCAATGTATATCCATGCCAGTAACAAGATCCCCAAAGTATGGACCTACTTGCTAAAAGGAGGTAAATAGCCTCATGAGCTCGTGGACCGAGTGGTGGGCGTGCCAGGTAGGCTACCTATATGATGGGAGGAATGGTAGAGGAAAAAGTGGTCCAACGATCACCATGTTTAGCCTTAGTCAAAATATTACCTCGTTCATCCAAAAGCGCCGTACTTACGACTCCAAGGATCAATGTCCTGCCAAATGAACCACCACGGTCGGCTCCGTCGATGAAACTGAGTCGAAGGGAGCCCGTTTAAATAGCTGCTTCAATTAGGGTAATCGCGCCAAAACAGGGGAAAGCCCTATGCGCGCTGACTCTGCACATGGAGACCCGGAACCGGAAAGTGACCGTCCGGGTCATCCAGATCAATTGCATGAGCCGAGATTGAAAGGAGAAGGACCCCAGGGGGGAGGTGTCTAGACCCACTGCCTGCATCGATACAGAATTAATAGAAACGATAATGGGGAGCGAGTGCTGTAGTCACCTGGGATCGGTGCCGAGGCGGTCGCTAAGGACGACTATCTAAACCCAGATTGAACGGAAAAAGACCCCAAGGGGAAGGCAAAGGTGTCTTAAACAGATGCCTGCATGGATACCCAACTAATGGAATGAAAGAGATCAAATAAAGAGAGAGCAAGTGCTGCGGTCATCTGGGTTAGGGAATGGGTAATAGTAGTGGGCGAGGTGTGTATTAACTCACCCTGCCATAATGTAAATGATTGGCATACCTCCACATAGACAAGGGAGAAACCACAGTAATGATGGGCTAACTGGTCAAATGTCATAAATGAGAGACCGCCAGAGTGCTAAGAATGTACAGGAATGTAACAATAATTATGATGAAAAATACAATCTTAAAAAATACAATCTTAACAAATAGGCGGGGGTGGCAGAATCCTCACAGTGGTGAGGGAGAATTACCAGATAGGTGTAACCATGGAATAATCGCCCCCCAAAAAAAAGTAGAAGGGGTGGTCCAGATAGGTTGTAGAGCTCATAATAGAAAGCCATTTTGTCTGTAATCAGATTTTTTTAGAGATGGAACTGGTTCCATGGTATATCATCATTTAATCCATGAATATGGGTACCCAAGCGAAAAACCCAACGCTGTTCTTTTTCAAGAAGGCCATGTTCGCTGCCCATTTGTTCAACCACTGTCCATTGTAGATCATCAACGCCATGTCCACTGGAGATATAGTGGTTGGACATCTTGGTAGTACTGCGCCCACATCTGACACTGCTGCGGTGTTCGCCAATGCGTATCTTGATGGGTCTTGTAGTCATGCCCACATATTCAAGACCACACGGGCAGGTGATTAAATAAACAACGTTTTTGCTATTGCAATTCGTAAAGCTCCTCTGGTCCCACTTTTCGCCATTGCGGAATTGAATATGTCTGCTTTTTTTGTGAGTGGACAAGTGCTGCAGTTACCACAGGGATGATGACCCTGTACTGGCGGTAGTAGACCCTCAATTCTAGGCCGGGACGTGTTTTTGGGTCTGGTGTGGACAAGCATGTCTTTAAGGTTGCGACCCCTTTTGTGCGCAAACATAGGTTTGGAAATGTTCAAGCCACAACTGTTCAGGAGACGCCAGTGTTTGTTCACTATCTTAGTGATCTTGTTGGAGTGTGTATTGAAGGTTGTCACACAAATAGGTCTTTCTTCTGTCTGAGTGACCACTTTGTCTTCCAAAAGGGCTTCCCTGTTATTATTCCTTGCTCTCTTTAGGGCTTTATCAATGATCTGCTCGGGGTAGTTACGCTCGATCAGTTTTAGGCGTAGTTCAGATGCTTGTTTCTTGAACTCTTTTACCTCCGTGCAGTTTCTCCGAAGGTGGAGGAATTGACCATAGGGTAGATTTATCCTAAGGTGACGGGGATGAAAACTATCAAACAGGAGTAAACAATTCTTAGCCGTAGCCTTGAAATGTGTAGTAGTTTTCAGTCTGCCCTGTTCCGGGTAGATATTGAGGTCCAGGAATACCAGGTTGTGGGCCGATACACTATGTGTGAATTTCAAGAACATATTCTGTTGGTTGAGCCACACCATGAAAGCATCAGTTGAGTTTGTATCACCTTCCCATATTACCAAAACATCGTCTATGTATCTTTTCCAGACTTTGATGTGTGGGAGGAAGGGATTCATTGCGTGTAAGATCCTACTGGTTTCGAGATGGTGTACATAGAGCCCTGCTAGACTTGGAGCGAAGGTACTCCCCATGCTGGTACCGTGTCGTTGCTCATAGATGTCATCAGCATACATGAAGAAATTGCGAGTGAGCACCAGTGATACACATTCCATCACCAGATTGCGTGGTGTATGGTATTCCCACGGGGCAGAAAAGAGCACCTCCTCAATAATAAGTAATGTTTCATCATGGGGAAGGCTGGTATACAGGCTTTCCACATCAAGTCCTAACAGTAAATTCTTCGTAGGGTCAAACTCAATGTCCTGTAGTATTTGCAGGACATTCTTGGTGTCTCGCAGGTATGTGTTAGTACCTTGAACCAGAGGTCGAAGGAACGCGTCCGCGAACCTGGACAATGGTTCTAAAATTGAGTTTACGCCTGAAACGATTGGTCTACCCGGAGGGGAGGTCAGATTCTTATGGATTTTGGGTATCGTGTAGAAGTAAGGGATCCTGGGGTTGGTATTAACCAGGAATTCTGCCTCCTTCTTAGTGATCCAATCATTCGCTAGAGCTTCCTCCACCATCGTGACGATTCTAATCCTGATTGATTCGGTAGGATCTACCTGTAGAATACCATAGTTCCTGCGATCGTCCAATAGTTTCCTACACTCGATGTCATAATTGACTGTAGTTTGTAACACAATTGCTCCCCCCTTGTCTGCAGGTTTGATGATAATATCATGGTTCATGGACAGTTCACGTATGGCCTCTTTTTCCTCCCTTGTGGTGTTATGAAAAGTGTTGGTGTTCACTGTCGGGATATCCTGTATCTCTCCCATCACTGCTTTTTCAAAAGCAAGGAGTTCCACCGGTAGTGCAGAATTTGGGGGTACAAAAGTGGATTTGTTACGGAGACCTGTGTCTTTTCTCAACATTTCAGTAGTCAGGAGTTCATTGAAAAACACCTTCAACTTCAGTTTACGGATGAATTCATTGATCTCAGTCAGTGTCTTAAATTTGTCCATACGATTCGTGGGCACAAAACCGAGTCCTCTCTCAAGGACCTTGTTCTGTGTTGGTGTGAGGGCCAGGTCAGTGAGATTGACCACCAAGTTTACTTTCGACTCGTTGATGGTTGGGGAGGCATGTTGCTGGTCATGCTCCTGGTTGAGACCCGTGGGGTCTCGGTCTCCGGTGCAGACCAATGGACATTGTATCCCCCTCTGTTCCGTGCCCTTCGTGGTCCTTGGCGTGCCCCTAAAAAAGGTTGTGGGGTATAGTTGTACTCAAATTCTTGTGGAGGGGGTATCCACTGCGGGAAAGGTCCGCCCATCATAGGTGGACCGTACGCAAACGGGGGGTAGGTGGGGGGTCCTTGGTAGCCATTCCATCCACCTCCCCTTTGGTAAAATGGGCGCTGGTTGTAATTACCCCTTCCTCTATTGAACCGTTTGCCACTACCTCTGCTGGAATTTGAGTTATCTGAGCCTGTATCTGAGGAGTCATCATCATAGTTCTGATTCTGATTTTTAGGGACATAGTCGTCTCGTGTGTAGGGGTACACTCGTTCATGGCTGAACCTTGCAGTATCCTTCTTAAGTTTATTATATTTACTTTGTTTCAATGTCATTTCGAAATCAGTTATTTCCTGGTTGAGTTCCTCCAGGCGTTTTTTAAGGACACTCGGGGATATATATGCCTTTAGACGGACTTCAAGGTTCACAATCTCAACCTTCAGTTCTTGTGTTAGTCTGGTGGCTGTTTTTATAATCAGGACTAACCAGTCCCGAGTGCAATGCCACGAAATTAATGACCAGTCGCGTTTAAACGTCTTATCTTGTTGAAAGATATAGGGTTCGTTACGGACTATCAAGCCCTGAGGGGCCGTATTCGCCCGTAGGTATTCAGTCATTAGTAATCCATGTAAAGCAGTTCTGATCTGATTTCTCCTCAGGTTGGCTAGTTCATCCCAATCAGCATTGTTGGGCCCTGGGTCGGTGTTACTCAGCCCTTCAAAGGGGTTAAAAGCGGCCAGAATCCTTTCAACTTCGTCATCTGCGAAGGTTAATCCCATGTTATCTGCCACCTTGGTATCTCATAGAATGTAGTTGTGGTGTTGATGAAACAAAGGGAGTGTGTGCCTGTCTGAAACTGTTATGTGTCCAATGCTTAATGAAGTGATAGTCTAATAAGACTTATTATGTCACAGGGGTAGATAGCCCCTGGTCTACAGAGGTAAATAGCCTCAAGTGGAGAAAAATCACAGTGCTACAAATAACAGCACTGATGCCAGAAATCTTGGAGATAGGAAAAACAAAACAACTCCCACAGCTGTGCGCTGTCTATCATGAGAAATGAAAACAAGGAAAGGAGTAGAGAGGCACCACTCAGCGAGTGGTGGAGGTGGATACTTCCTCCCGGTCAATTATACATAAACATAAGGGATCCACCCATCATATAGGTAGCCTACCTGGCACGCCCACCACTCGGTCCACAAGCTCATGAGGCTATTTACCTCCTTTTAGCAAGTAGGTCCATACTTTGGGGATCTTGTTACTGGCATGGATATACATTGAATTATTGCGGGATTTCAGTCCCATTCTGAATAGAGTGTGTGCTTTCTGTTGTATGTATGTTATGTCCAATGTTTTATGTTCATTTGTCACACAGTGCCTTCATCACAGATCACGTGATAATGCTATGGATATCGTTAAGAGACCAGTACTCTGCACCTTTTTTTCAGATCACCGTACTCACACGATGGATTCAACTACCTCCTACGTAACTAATATGCCTTTATCTCACGTTTATTCCCTTTAGGTTAATAGGACTATGTAAGACCTATTAAGGCATTACGACTTCTTGGAAGCTATTTACTTCCTTTTTTTTTTTTTTTAATTTCTTACAATTTTTGTTTTAACACAACACAGTTAGTGGCAGGAAGGGATCCTTAAGGTCCTGACGAAGAAGCACGGGGAAGCTTCGAAACATGTCGACAACATTAGGAGGCATAGCTCATTGAGGCATACACCCTCCTCACCCCACCTTTTACTAATACCAGCTCGAATGGCAGAATAAATCTTTCAAGTCCAGAGAGCCAGGTATTTTTTAACTCACTCCTTAATTCACTCCTGACCCTTCCTCTCACACCCCCGCATCACACATAGCTGTCTCACTAACAACAGTGCTCCCACGTAGTCGTAGGTCGCAGCACGCCCTGTCCCATAGAGGGGCAGGAAGACCCCTATGATGAAGCATGACACCAAGGGCCCTTTTGGTGTGTGAGGGGTATTTAAACAACTAATGTGTATTCTCCACGACCGTGGGATGCATATTGAGTAATCGGGAGATCTTGTATACCCATGGGTGGATCCCTTATGTTTATGTATAATTGACCGGGAGGAAGTATCCACCTCCACCACTCACTGAGTGGTACCTCTCTACTCCTTTCCTTGTTTTCATTTCTCATGATAGACCAATAAGCAGACAAACCACTGCTGTCTAGCTTATGCCATGGTCATTTCAGAACAGAGGTCGAGCAATACTCTCTCGGCTGACCCCACCACCGCAGTGTGAAGACAACCAAAAAATGATCTGTCCAACACTGTGGGACCGGAGGATAGACCTTCAGCAAGGCAAGGTTTGAAAATAAAGGATTAAGTAAATGCCCAGCGGCATGCATGTGCTCACGCACCCACTGCGTCAATTGAAGAGCCTCTAGGTCAGCCAGGAAGCCTGCAATCTCTGTCTTCCCGATGTTTTCGCAATGAAGATTCAAATCTCCTATAATGCTGAAATTCGCAGCTTAACTAGAGAAACAACATGGCTTTGTTCACTAGGTCTTCCCTGAAAGCTCCAGATGGCCCAGGCGGACGATAGATAAGAAAGCCTGAAATGGTGAGGTTGGGGTTCAGCGTAATTTTAAATAGGGTGCTTTCGCAGTCCGTCACATTTTCCCTAATAAAACTGCAAGAGTAGACGTTTTTCATAATAATTGCAATCACGCCCCCCGTTTCCCCAGTCTATTTAGACTCTTCATAACAAATCCAGAAGGGAGAGCCAACCAAGATTCTGCAATGGAATCTTGGGTATGCCATGTTTCCGTTAAAAAAAGGACATCAGGGGATTCATCCTCCAAAAGGTCGAAAACCTCAGCATGATGTTTAGCCAGGGATCAACAGTTCAGGCTCATGAACCTGAAAACCATGTTGTCAGGAGGGCAGGGCTCCAACGCCTCCCCTGTGAGTTGAAACAAACAGATATTGCATTTAACGGGACCATCTAGTGGATGCCACGGTAAAGAAGGGCATTTGGATTGCATCCCTACCAACTCAACACGCGAGTAGCTCCGGAGTGTAATAGGAGAAAGGGCAAGGGGTCCGGCAACTGGCGACAGCCTGGTGCAGACGGGCGCAGACGGGCTTGCCTTTGGCGTGCCTTCGGTGCTTATGAGGGTCAGTGCCCCCATAAGTACCGTTCAACCTTGAGCCACTAGAGCGCTAGCCGCGATTCCGCCCAAGATGGCGGTCGCGCCTCCCAACTTCCACGAACCAGCTTCCCCCTTCATTCTTGGCGCTATCACACAAGCGAGACACCCCTATAATGTCCCCCCAATACACAGCATGAGAAAGCAATCAGGTAAGGAGAGTGGTTTTCAGTGTTTTCAGTCGCGATTAATACAGCTTAAAATGCAAATATAGTGCGTAAGGCCTTGTACATTCCAAGTTATTGCACATATGGGATGTAGAAACCCAAGTTACGTTTGTGTTTAGTAATATCTAAATAAGTGTCTGACCAGTCAACCGGGCGGAAAAGGGGCTAGATATGGTGGCGGTGCCTGCTAGACACCACCATCCATATTAGCATTGGTGCGGGAAGCAGCCTTTACGGCATGCGGATTTTGCTGTCAGGGGCCTGTTGCGGGCCCCCAGGGTATTGAGGGGGTGGGGGACGCACACATTGTCATGGACAAGGTGGCAGGCACCGCGCTGTGCCTGTCACCATGTGCATGACAATGCACACAATGCATTTCGAGCATTGTGGCGGGCAGTGCTGTGAGCACCGTCCAGCACAATGCTGGAAATAGAGGATGCCACCGCCACGGTGGTGGTGGCATCCTAATTGCAGGAGCGGGACCGCTGCACCACTGGCGGCCGGTCCCTGCGCCGCTAGGGTGGCGGGCGGACGAAAGTCCGCCAGCCATCCTAATCGGCCCCTTTATGTTAACCTCTTGAGTGCCCATGACGAGATGGTCTCGTCATGGGCCGCGGTTGCGCTGTGCCCATGACGAGACTATCTCGTCATGAACCCCGCCCGCTAATGAAAGGGCCGGCACAGGGCGGGGAAAGGGCGGGGCACTCAAGGGGTTAACATAAGTATTAGCATAGATGTACTTATAAATATATCATTGAGAGAGTAACTCCAATAAGAATAATGAAAGGCATAAATACTCATCTGTCTCATATGCATGTGGATCTTTTCCTTTAAAATGCAACAGTCATATGTGTCTCAGTGTCTGGAGTGAGACGTTTAAGACATGCATGGCAAGAATATCAATAAAAAAACTGTTTCTACAAACAGAACCAATACATTGTAAACACTTATTCTTCATCTGAAGTGTTTTTTTAGGTGGAGTGAAATTTATCCCTATGCTGCTCCTGCATAAAGGTAGATGCTGTTTGTAAGACAGAGGCTTTATCTTCACGTGTGCGATTGATTCGCTCCAATTCTCTACCTCGGTGAGTGCAGAGCAGGAATATCACCGCAAAAATTTCTTGAGACATAAATATTGCCGCAAAAATATCGTTGAGAAGAAATATCGACAACAAAAGTATTGTTGACAAGAATATCGACTGACAGGTAAGTAATATCGATTACCAAAATATCGACGTTTTAAATATCGTTTACAAAAATACAGTTGACAAAAATATCGAATTATTAATAATGTTATGTATTTTAGTGTTTTTAATGAGACTTGTTAGTCATTTTATTATATGTTTTAAAAGTTTAATAGTTATTAATGTATTTTACATTTAATCTTGTGTTTTTAGTTTTGTAGCGGGTTGTGGGTTTATAGGGGAATAGGGTGGGAAGTAATTTATGTAGATTTAAATAATTATTCATAGTAGTTAATAAAAAAAAAATTAATTTAATTTTGCGTTTTTAGTTCCGAAGCGGGTTGTGGGTTTATAGGGAAATAGGGTGGGAAGTAACTTAATTATATAAAATGTATTGAATAATTAATATGTATAATTGTGCATTTTTGAGATTTAAATGTGTTAATTGATTAATTAATAATTGTTTGATAATTTATTTGTTATTTAATTTCAATTAATCAATTAATAATAATTATGTTAATTATTTAATTAATTTTAGGTCTGTGTTGTGGTGTTAATATGTGAAAATGGTTGATTATTAAATATGTTTAAATTAAATTTCCATCAATTAATTAGTAACTAGTAATTGTAATTGTGTAATTAATTTTAGGTGTGTGTTGTGGCTATTATAGTGTTAGTTAATGTGCAATTAATTCTTTTGTATTATCTTTGTCAATAATAATGTATTTAAATGTAAATATTCATTATGTTAATATTGGAAATGAAATTTAATATAAATGTTGATGTTTTTGTTTTTATTGTTGTGGGATCCAGCACTTTACCTACTGTTGCACTTACTGCAGCGGGAATAGTAATTTCTACCCCTCCCCTATCCAGCTCTTTCCCTACTGTTGCACTCACTGGAGTGAGAATAGTAATTTTTACCCCTCTGCTATCCAGCGTTTTCCCTACTGTTGCACTCATTGGAGTGGGAATAGTAATTTTTACCCCTCCGCTATCCAGCGCTTTCCCTACTGTTGCACTCACTGGAGTGGGAATAGTAATTTATACCCTTCCCCTATCCAACGCTTTCCCTACTGTTGCACTCACTGGAGTGGGAATAGTAATTTTTACCTCTTTGCTATCCAGAGTGAGGAACTTCAATTTCCGATCGCGATCGAATCGACCCGCCATTTTGTGCTCCGCCACCATCTTGTGTTGCCCTCACTCAGGCAGCACGACGGTCGAAGTCTTTTTCTGCTTTTTCTGCAAGCTTCGTGTTAAAATTAACCTTCTGCCTCTATTTGCAAAGCTGGTGTTAGGATTGGCCGAGTACACTAATCCCTGTCTGGTTTTCCTAATCCTCGTCTCAACTATCTGTTGGTTCACACTATTCTTCTCTGACTTTATCTTATCATCTGGCCTTCACTGTCTTCTGCCAGCATTCTCTCGTTTCACAACTGTCCTCCAACACACACAAACGTATCTCGCCACCTGCAAGTTAGTTACAAATCCGTTAATGAATTAGTTTGAGGGAGGGGTGACAAACATTGTTGGAGGACAGGTTTCTTCGAGTCATCTGACACTTTTGTTTTCAAATCTCTCCTATTGGTTCTGTCCTGTATTCCAACTTTCCTTATTGGCTCTTTCTTGTATATTCTGGGTGTATATTTGGTTAATGTATATGTTACCTATATGCTATATAAGATTGTGCGCCACAGAGTAAAGTGGCAGTCTCCTGAGAACCTACCTTGGGACAACTGTACTAGCTGCAGCTAATAAATCTGATCTTCTACGCTGACAGAGTGTCCCCGTGTCTCTGTGTAGCTAAGCAGGAGAACCCAGGAGATTAAGGCGTACCCTGCGCCATCAGGTCCAAAAGGTTCTGGTTCTTCAACTGGCGCCCAACATGGGGCGGCTTCAGTGGTACCGGTTCTGCTCGAAGGTCGTGAGGAACCCTGCAAGAAAATTCTGGAGGATTCGCGAGCCACGTCAAGCGACCCCTGTATGTCAAAAGTGGTCCGAAGGTCTATCGCAGCACGGTTTCTCCTTCCTGACGGCTACTGACCACCGCTGCCCTGACTGCTGCCCTGCCTTGGCCCTTCCTTTGATGATGTATGGTAAGGAGAGACGATAGACGGGCCTCTGTTGGTGTAAGAAGACGTCCTTAGTTAAGTATTTTCGTGTGTCGCGCCCACAATTTTTGTCCTTTGTCTCTTTGTGGTCCTTAGATTTGACTATTGCAATAGCCGAAGCCGAGGGTAAGTGCATTTGTGCTGCTTAAACTGAGTTTTACTCCCTTGAAGTTTGTGAACAGTCAGGTGAAATCACGAGATGCCTGGTCTGACTACGTTTGGAAAATTTTGTTGCTTTGGTTGTAATAGGGACTCCCGACTTGAGGACTCTTGTCCGATTCCTTCGGTTGGAACTCCCACATATGAGCTCTATTCAAAACATGGTGTTGGCCCCATTGTCTTTAACGAGGCATGGACCCGATACACGAAGAAAGATGGTGTTTTAAAATGGCCAGAAAATTGTAGTTTCGATTCTGATGTGCTAGATAATTTAGAAGCAGTTCTATTCAAAAGAAAAGCCCGGCCGGCAATGTTTGACTCTTTCCGCCTCTGGCATAAGGAAGCCAAACAGAAAGAAATTAAGCAAGCAAAACGAGATCGGAAAGCACAGGGTATGACAATTATACAGGCTGCCCAACAATTCAAGGATGATGAAATTGATAATGCGATGGACATTTCAGAAAGACAGCATTGTATGGCGATAGATAAATGCTATCCGGTATTGCCTGTTTCCCCTTCTGAAAACAAGACAGACTTAGAAGAAGATCCCCTAATGTCCCATTTATTGAGATTGCCTCTGCCCTATGTACAAGGTACTAATGCACCCCAGTTGTTACAGCCTGTTCAGCTGCCAGTAGTACCTCCGCCTGTTCCGGCTCTTCCGCATTTGCCTCTTCCAATATTACCGCCTCTGCCAGTTTTGCCTTTAACTTCAACTTCTTTGCCCTCATCTCCTGATCTTAGATCTCCTTTGCCTTCTGCTCCTCCTGCAATTATCGGTTCTCCTCCTGTCAGCTCTCCTAATACTTTGTCTGCAATTCTTATGTCTAATTCTCCGTCTGTGCGTAAGCCTCTCACAGACACTGTCACTGGTATTTTATCTCCTTTCTTTGGAGCTTTAAATGTGTTTCCGGCTTTTGCTCGAAGACAGTCTCGTAGTCAGTTCCCAGATTTTGAAGAACGAGAAAGGTTGGACTCTCTCGCACGTAAATGGATCAAGAAGGGTCCTCAATACAGTGAACTTGATATTATGCCTACTCTCTCACAATGGAATGCGCCTACGCAAAGATATGTTTTTAATGCAATGTGCGATACTCTAATTAAAGAATGGGAAGATGTGAATTCGAGTCCGATCCCACAAGATCTGTTAGATGTTCAGGCTGATTTTGATAAAGGACTTGTTGTGGGTTCTAAGGTTGAGAAAGCTGTAAGGACACTTATTTCTTGTAGATCCCTATTGTCCTCTCAGGCTTTCCTTGATTCTGATCCGTCGGTTAGACTGACGTTGAAAAACTATCCCATGAGAGAGGTTCCTCCAGTATGGAAGGAAGAGGTCGCAGGAGTAGGTGCTAATCCAGCTATTCCTGCTCATTTCCAACGTATATGGGTACATGTTCCATGGAAACGATCTGAAGTTTTGGCCCTTAAGCAGACTCTACCGGGTCCTCGTAAAAACCCTGCAGGTTATTACAGAGAATTATCACAGACAGTTGATGCTTGCATCATAAATTTAGCTGATATCGAAATGTTGATGGGAAATGTAGTCCCACAGACAATATGGGCTAAGATTCGTAAGGAGAATCACGCGCAGGAATTAGATGCTACTTGGGATGTTATAACTGCCACAGATAGAGACCAAGTGGGTGGTGCTAAGCCTGAAGCATTGATTTCGGAACTCCCTGGTAGGATTATTACATTAATGAAAACTATGATGCCTGCATTGAGAGTTAACTGGGATAAACTAGCAGCATGCAAACAAAAGAAAGATGAAAGTGTCTCTGATTTCTTTGCTCGTTTCGAGGAGACATTTATCGATCACAGTGGTCAAGACATGGCTACAGAGGGTGGTCAGCGATTATTTGTGGACACATTTGTGTTCAATTTGCTTCCCGAGTTGTCACACAAATTGAAAGATTCTGAAAGTTCATGGGCTGTTTCTTCTTCTGCCCAGATATTGGCTACTGCACAATATTATGAAAACAGAGATAAAGAAAAAAAAGAGAAGCAAGAGAAAAAGACGAAAGAACTAAAACAAAGGTTCTCTTGCAACAAGCTTATCCTCCTCGCTATGTTCAGCCTCAGTTTCAGCAGCCTCCATAGTTTCAGAGGTTGTATCAAAAACCTGAGCCATACATTCCGCAACCTTTGTTAGGACCTAATCAATGTGCCTATTGTAGAGAAGAAGGTCATTTTAAAAGTAGTTGTCCGGTTTTATTGCAGCGCAATGGAGTATCATCTGCTCCACGAGGTCGTGCTGGCCTCCAGTCAGCAAACAGAGGTAGAGGTCGAGGTGTGCTAACTCAAGAACAGCGTGCCCTTCCTTCTCCCAATTCCATGAACTACTTTGATCAGCAAAATGTTAGGTCTACTCAGTACTACAATAAAGATCATTATATTGAAAACGCAAATGAAAGTCTTCATGCTGACTAGGACAGCCATGGACAAATTAAGGGAGTTATGTCGATTCCAATAGATCAGAATGGACCTTATGTTAATGTCACTACAATGGGTATTTCAGAGCCATTTCTCCTAGATACTGGTGCGATGAGAAGTTCTATCATTCATTCTAAACTCCCTGGGGCACCTTTGTCTGGCTTAACGAATGTTTCTTTAGGATTTTCTGGCGCCCCTGTTCGCAATCCAGTTTCTTGCCCTTTGCCTATTTCAATTGGCCCTTATGATTTGGAAGCTCGACTTCTCTTGACAAATGGTTGCGGTGAGAATCGGTTAGGTTTGGACCTATTGAAAAGAATGCATGCTACGATATATTGTTCTCCTTCTGGTGTACATCTTACTTTAGGACAGAAATTGATTTCTCCAATGTATTTGTCCAAAGATCAGTTTCCACCTGAATTGCTTTCTCTTCCAGCAACGCTTTGGGCCACGGGTCCGAACGATGTGGGTTGTCTTGAGATTCCACCCTATGTTGTCACTCTTAAGCCCAATGTTGAATTACCACGTATTCCGCAGTACAGAATTTCTATTGAAGGTGAAAAAGCGCTTCTGGAAATCATTCATGATTTGATTCAGAAGGGTGTGGTTGAGGAAACGAGAGGTAACATATGCAACAGTCCTATTCTTCCTGTTCTTAAACGCACTGATCCTTTTCAGCCACCTGTATATCGTTTCGTGATTGATGTCCGGGAGGTAAACAAAATTGTTGTGCCGCAGTTTCCCGTAGTATCAGATATCACTGCTTTATTGACAATGATACCTTCCACAGCAACTTGGTTCTCTGTTATCGATCTAAAGAATGCCTTCTTTAGTATTCCCATTGCAGAAGAGAGTAGAGACATTATTGGCTTCTCTCTTGGAGGCCGAAGCTTCCGGTTTAAGCGCGCGCCTCAGGGCCATTGTGAAAGTCCCTCTATTTACAGTCAAGCCTTAAAATGTCATCTTGATACTTTTCATTTGCCGTTGGGTGCTGCTCTTATCCAATATATGGATGACTTGTTGATTGCCGCTGATTCAGAGGATATTTGCAAAAATGTCACTGTTGCATTGTTACTCCATCTGTTTAATCTGAATCATAAGGTTTCACCTTCCAAACTACAATACGTTCGTCGAGAGGTTACCTACTTGGGTCATCTCCTATCAAAGGAGGGACGACGATTAACACCAGAACGAATTCAGGCGATTATGCAAATGTCTGTGCCATCGACACAAAGGGAGGTACGTGCCTTTCTGGGTATCACCTCTTATTGTAGGCAGTGGATCCCTAACTTCTCTCTGATGGCCAAGCCTTTGTGGGCACTCACTTTAAAAGATACGCCTCAGCCCCTTCCATGGACTGATGATTGCCAAAAGAGTTTTACTGACCTACGTACTGCTCTATGTTCCACTCCTGTATTGGGTACTCCCGATTACAGTAAGCCCTTCACGCTCTATGTTCACGAGAGAGAAGGTTGTGCATTGTCAGTTTTAACGCAGCGATTTGGAGACAAACAGCAGCCATGTGCCTATTTTTCGGCTACATTAGACCCAGTAGCTAAAGCATTGCCCAGTTGCCTCAAAGCAATAGCAGCAGCAGCAATTTCTATTCGACAGTCTGCTGGAATAGTGTTAGATAACACACTTATTATCATGGTACCACATGCAGTGGATACCTTACTAAACAGAACAAAAACGCAGCATCTTACGAGTGCTCGTCTAACTGGATATGAGCTGACACTTTTGGCTAGTCACGTACACATCAAACGATGTAATACCCTAAATCCAGCTACTCTGTTGCCCCTTCCAGATGAAAAAAGTATTGAGGAGCAACATGATTGTTTCTTTCGTACTGAGGAAGAGACAAAAGGAAGAATTGACTTGAAAGACACACCATTAGAGAATCTGGATGGAACTCTATGGGTAGACGGTTCTTGTTTAAAAATGCCTAATGGAGATACAGTTTCAGCCTATGCTGTAACTACTTTGCATACAGTTGTGGAAACAGCACGTATCAGACACAATTCAGCTCAAGCAGCAGAATTGATAGCTTTAACGAGAGCATGTGTATTGTCAAAAGGGAAGAGAGTGAATGTGTATACCGACAGTCAGTATGCCTTTGGTGTAGCGTTTAATTTTGGACGTTTTTGGAAGGAAAGGGGATTTCTCACTTCTCATGGTACTAAAATACAACATGGTCAGTTAGTGGCTGATCTTCTTGAATCACTTGCCTTACCCACCCAAATAGCAATTGTAAAGTGTAGTGCTCACAAAAAGATTACAGATGATGTTAGCAGAGGAAATGCATTTGCAGATGAAGTAGCGAAAAAGACAGCGAGAGATGTTACAAGTCGAATGTATGTGGCGGGTCCTGCGAATTGGGTCAAAGAGAGAAGAATGTATGAGAATACAGTAGAAAGTGTAAAATCGATTCAGGAAGAGGCTACAGAGAAGGAATGAAGTAGGTGGAAAGAAAGTACAGGAATGTTGGATGAGATGGGTTGTTGGGTGGAATTATCTGAACACCAACGTTGGCTGTTACCAGATGCCTATGTACTCCCAGTGGTCACTATGACGCATGGTCCAGCCCACTTAAGTGCAAAAGGTATATGCAAACTTCTGGCTCCAGTGTGGCAAAATGAACAAATCCCAAAATGTGCAGACAATATAGTGAAACATTGTATTGTTTGTTTAATGTACAACCTGGGAAAGGGAACCCCAACTCTAGTAGGTCACTTTGCCCCTCCAACATATCCATTTGAGGTGTTGCAGATCGATTATATTCATATGGAGCGATGCAACAACCTTAAATACGTTCTGGTGGTAGTATACGCCTTTTCAAGATGGATAGAAGCATACCCTTTAAAAGACAACACAGCCTTATCCACAGATAAAGCTTTACTAAAAGAATTCTTCCCCAGGTTTGGTTTGCCGCGCATTGCCTGGAGTGACAATGGGAGCGAATTTGTTGGCCAAGTCATGCAAAAAGTTTGTGCGGGTCTTGGTATCAAGCAAAAGTTCCATGCGGCAAATCATCCACAGTCAGCGGGTTTAGTAGAATGCTACAACGGAACCTTAAAGTTAAAACTACCAAAAGTTCAGGCTAGTACAGGACTCAATTGGCCCGATGCTATGCCCCTGGCTCTTCTGTCCACCAGAAATGCAGTACACTCTCGGTTGGGACTTAGCCCTTACGAAGTGGTTTTTGGACGCCCGGCTAACGTATGGGGAGTCCCACGCCCTAAGAAATACTCAGACTTGCCATATCCAATGTTAATTGACTACTTGCATGATCTTACGACTAAATTGCGTGTTCTCCATCAACAGGTTCAGAGTGCTTTACCAGAGGCTTCCACAGACCCAGGTCATTCCATCCGACCAGGTGACTGGGTCTGCACCAAGAATTTCCAAAGGACGAGAAATTTGGAGCCCAGATGGAGGGAACCTTGGTTGGTACTATTGTCCACTAGAACAGCAGTTAAAGTAGAAGGAAAGAAAAATTGGATTCACGGCGTGCATTGTAAGAAAGTGCCTTTGCCTTTACCCTACGATCAATGGGTACGCAGGGGCATTGGTGACTCTGAGAGTGAGAAGGTTCCACGATTCGTGCCCTTTAGTGATGCCCGCCTGAATGGGACATTGTCTGAGAAAGAGGACGACGACATTCTACAGGAAGCGATAACACCACATCGTCGCTTAGATACAACAAATCCACGAACATTGTTCCATGATCAGACTGTACAAAACAAAGAACGTTATAATTTGAGATCAATTTGAGACAAAAGAACACTTAAGATTTCTCTCTCCTATGTAGTATTCTGTCCCGGTTGCAAGGTCACGGTAGGAGTCTTAGTTGCGACCTGAGTAGTGGCAATAGGCCTGCAGGACTTGCAGTGTCATAGGACGGCAGATAATCGTGATTAAGTGATTGAGGAAGATTGCCGTGAGCATCCACTTAGAAAGATGGAGACTACATTAGGCAAAAGAGAAAGTAAAGATAAAATGAATCAGTGTAAACCAATGTATAGTCGTTGTGTATTATTATATCATTATGTATTCTTTTGGCATGTATAAATTGGATTGCTATCACCCTGCAGCAAAAAGTTGTCTCTCCTTCTACCTCTTCGTCTTCTTCTACTGTCTCTCCACATCTCTTTCATACCCTTCCTCAACATGAACTCATTAGAAGAACTGAATATTACAACAATTCTTTTGTCCAGTTGTTACATTAACACCAATTAGTGATCAATACAACTGACTGTTGGGTGTGTGGACTTATGCCACATACCACCGAGAAAGGAATGCCGTATTTAGTTCTTCCTTTCTCCTATGAAGGTTCTGCTTGGGCTTATTTTGTCATTTTCTCCAATGCCTATCAAAGCAAATTCAGACGATCCGTTAGCTCACGTATTAGTGATCCGGATTTTAGTCATAGTTCATTGATAAAGGGAATGGTAGCTATGGCTAAAATCATGGAAAATAGTAAGATTTCCGTTGATGAAAGGAAAGCGTATACAAACTGGAACGTCACCCATTATGTCACTAGCCTTAGTGATGAGGTCAAACAAAGAAAATCTCCACCAATTTGGACGATTCCTCATCAGGGAAATTTCTGTCTGCAAATAAACGATCGCTCTTCTGACACCATACAAAGAAATAACTGTTCCCACAAATACGTTTATTCCTCTCAGAAGTCGCCTCCTCTAGTGCCATCTCAGGGCACATATTTTATGTGCCACAATAGAGCTTACACATGGTTGCCAACGGGTTTCTCCGGAACTCGCTATATAGCTTTCCTTCTTCCCCCTACATACACCGCTTCTGCAAATTATCATCGAAATAGATACGGCAGAGGGATTAATAATTCCGAGGACACAGCAGGACAAGAGGGAGGAGATTTCCTCAAAGGATTTCTTCCTTTTTGGGGTCCAATGGCCAACAGCAGAAATATAAGGCAATTGGTTTGTGTCGTAGAAACCACCATAGACATCACTGTAGGAGCCTTAAGTAATATCACGGCAGAACTACAGGCAGATCGTCTCATGACTTTACAAAACCGAGTTGCCTTAGACTTTGTTCTTGCAGACCGTGGTGGAGTATGCAAATTGATCGGGTCAAGTTGCTGTATTTTCATACCTAATGACGCTCCGACAGTATACAAAGCTATCTCTAAGTTACACATGATCTCTGAGTCGATTCATCAGGACGAAGGAGATTGGTCCTTTTCGGAGTGGTTTTGGGGACTACTGTCCAAATGGGGTTGGAAAGCATTGACATTTCTTGGAATAATTTTGACCATTATTTTCTCCTGTTGCCTTTGTATGCACTGTGGTCCCCCCATCTGTGACCTATGTGCTACTATGTGCATCCCTAAACCCAAATCACCAAGAACAGAAAACATAAGAATGATGTTACAGCAACAGCTCGATGACCTCATGGCTATCGACATTGACTCAGATTAACATGAGTCTGTCTTGCCTGAGTTCTGGCAAAAGGAGGGTCTGAGGAACTTCAATTTCCGATCGCGATTGAATCGATATGCCATTTTGTGCTCCGCTATCCAGCGCTTTCCCTACTGTTGCACTCACTGGAGTGGGAATAGTAATTTATACCCTTCCCCTATCCAACGCTTTCCCTACTGTTGCACTCACTGGAGTGGGAATAGTAATTTTTACCTCTTTGCTATCCAGAGTGAGGAACTTCAATTTCCGATCGCGATCGAATCGACCCGCCATTTTGTGCTCCGCCACCATCTTGTGTTGCCCTCACTCAGGCAGCACGATGGTCGAAGTCTTTTTCTGCTTTTTCTGCATGCTTCGTGTTAAAATTAACCTTCTGCCTCTATTTGCAAAGCTGGTGTTAGGATTGGCCGAGTACCTGTCTGGTTTTCCTAATCCCCGTCTCAACTATCTGTTGGTTCACACTATTCTTCTCTGATTTTATCTTATCGTCTGGCCTTCACTGTCTTCTGCCAGCATTCTCTCATATCACAACTGTCATCCAACACACACAAACGTATCTCGCCACCTGCACGTTAGTTACGAATACGTTAATGAATTACTTTGAGGGAGGGGTGACAAACATAGTTGGAGGATAGGTTTCTTCAAGTCATCTGACACTTTTGTTTTCAAATCTCTCCTATTGGTTCTGTCCTGTTTCCCAACTTTCCTTATTGGCTCGTTCTTGTATATTCTGGGTGTATATTTGGTTAATGTATATGTTACCTATATGCTATATAAGATTGTGCGCCACAGAATGAAGTGGCAGTCTCCTGAGAACCTACCTTGTGTACTTCTGGGACAACTGTACTAGCTGCAGCTAATAAATCTGATCTTCTACGCCGACAGAGTGTCCCCGTGTCTCTGTGTAGCTAAGCAGGAGAACCCAGGAGATTAAGGCGTACCCTGCGCCGCCAGGTCCAAAAGGATCTGGTTCTTCAAGAGCTTTCCCTACTGTTGCACTCATTGGAGTGGGAATAGTAATTTTTACCCCTTCGCTATCCAGCGCTTTTCCTACAGTTGTACTCACAGGAGTGGGAATAGTAATTTTTACCCCTTTGCTATCCCGCGCTTTCCCTACTGTTGCACTCACAGGAGTGGGAATAGTAATTTTTACCCCTCCCCTATCCAACGCTTTCCCTACTGTTGCACTCACTGGAGTGGGAATAGTAATTTTTACCCCTCCTCTATCCAGCGCTTTCCCTACTTTACACTTACTGGAGTGGGAATAGTAATTTTTACTCCCTCACTATCCAACGTTTTCACTACTATTGTGTTTATTTTGTTATTAAATGTAAGTTTTATTCTTTTTTTAATAGCTTACTGTGTTAATTAAATATAGAATTTTTTATTTCATTTTAAATTATTTATATGTATTTGTATATTTATTTTTTATATAATTTAAAATGTGTAAAAATGAAATAAAGATAATAGTTAATAAAATGTATTTAAGTACATATATATACACATTTTCTTGTGTTTATATTTATTACATTTGTTATAATTAGATAAAATATATTAAATTAAATGTATTTTCTTAATATTATTAATATTATTTAATTAATTTTATTTAAGTTATGCAATTTGCTTAAGTCGATATTTTTTACTTCTATATTTTTTACAACAATATTTTTGTGTCGATATTATTTTAATTGCCTGTTTAAGTATAGGGAGTCGGTATTTTTGTTATCGATATTATTACATCGATATTTTTTTCATCTATATTTTTAACATCGATATTTTAACATGGAACCCCTCGGTGATAAGTCTCACTGGTATTCCGACGTCTGCTGTCTGGTAACTGCTGATAGAGTCTAGAATCGGTACGGATAACTTGAGTTTCCATTTCCTGCGGTTTCATGTTGTCTAAGAAATGTTATAGATCTTCAGGATTGTAAAAATCTTTGGGGTCTCCATTGTTGATGATGCGGACACAAGCTGGCTCAAAGAGGCCTTATTTGATGTCCATTTTTTTCAGTTGAGGCCTCATAGAAAAACATGCTTACCGTCTTTCGTTAGTTTCTCTTGAAAAATCAGCTGCCAAATGGATCTTTTGGCCACCATGTAAAAAGGGGCCTTTTGCACGAGCTGCTGTTAATAAATGCCTTGTTTGATCCTGTCTTGGGTGAATGGTTTTGTCTTTAGGTGGTTGATCGATATGATGCCCACGTTGGATTTCAAGCATCAGATCGTTGGTAATGCCGGTCAACTTTGGAAGAATATCACTCAAGAATGATCTACCATTCTGACCTTCAATTTTTTCTGGGAAGCCAAAGAAAACAATGTTATCTCTTCTGCTACGATCCTCCAAATCCACAAGCTTGCTGTGCGGAAGCAACAGTTCTTGATCTCTATTGTGGATTGCATCAATTCGACTTTATACTGTTGTTAATCGTTGGTCCAACCCCTCTGTCCTGGTATGAAATCCTACAATGTCTGCCCTGACTGACTTAACCTCTGCTGTGAGAGAGGAAATATTAGTGTCCATATCTTCAAGGCGACGACTTCATGTTTGATGATTGTTGAGATTTCATGTGAAATGTGATCCATAGTATGGCCCGGTACTGGGGCAGAAATGGCATGAGGCGAACTACATTCAGAAAGAGAGGAAACTTTTGCAGATATATTATGTGATTGTTTTCGTACTTCTGCAAATGGGTTGGTTTGGAGGATTTTCTTCTGTGCTTATTACTAGACATTTGATGAGTACCTGAGTGTCTTTGATATATTATTAATATGTGTAGTGTAGGTCTCAGGTTATAATTATAAAATACCCCTACTGATCTTTAATTACACCATTATGTAAAACAGAGTTCTAGTTTGATCATCACATTAGTGGTGTAAAGTACTCAGTATTTTAGGATAGCAAGTATCAACAGGATAAATGTTTTCTGTGAGATATCACTACTTTCACATGAAATAACAAAGCAGAATATCAGGGAATCTTTGTAAGTTCCAAAGTGGCAATTCTAAGTCCTGTGGTGGACTGCATCCACTAGGAGCTCTGGATCTCAACAATTGTTAATAGATACAAGTCATCTTTTACCAGCATATCTCAATGCAAAATTTTGCCCAGGTCAAATTCAGATATTAGTATCCAGAAGCTTTTGTTTTTCAAATTTTGCCACATTCCTCAGGTGTATCGAGCAGATTAAAATTAATAAAAGTGTAAATAATAGAGACCCATTTCCTCACGTTCACACAGAAAAGTAGTTTCAGTTATTTACAAACATTGTAATCCTTTTATTCAGGAGGAAACTTAAAAGGGCATTTCTATAATACTGTGCCCGCAGTCTCTTATCCTATTAAAGCGCTGATAATGAGGAAAATGTTTCTTTGTGTTAGCGCCATGCAGGGATATTAAAGAGGCATAGAGGCAAGTGTACAATCAGTGTGGTTCATTCAGTGTGACTCGGAAAGACCAACGCCTCTGAGGTGGCACAAACTCGGCAAGTACCGGCTATCTCAGTGCAAGAGGCCGCGAAATTGAGAAGATAGCTGAAGTAAGTAAAACTTGCCTTTATTTCCTTTAATGTTAAAAAGGCCTTACAAGCGCAGCGAATATACACTGAACCCGCCGTATGCTGGCATTGAAGGGACCTCACTGGGCAGCAGATGTGCGCGAGGTCCGAGGCTTCCGATATTTCGTGGGGCCCATGGAGCGCTGGTTACCTCAGATCTTCGTCGCTTCAGAATGAGCTTTAAAAGAGCGCATTGTTGAATGAAATTCGAACCAGTAGTTCTTGGGGTGGATGGCGGTTCAAAAACATCAGTGCCGCATCCCTGTTCACACTGAAAGGAAGGGCACCCCCATTCAAAGTCCGTCCCACGGCCGAGCTCCGACTTCAGGCGGCCAGTTCCCTTTGTTGCCAGACCACACCTCCTGATGGCCTCCTTGAACTGAAGTGGTGGGAGGAGTTGTCACTGATGCCTGTCCTCACACAAAGCTTTCTCCAACCCCCTGCACTGTGTCTAGAAGAAGGTCAGGGAAAGGCAGGGTCTTGTGCACTACAAAGACTTTCCTTTGAAGTTTTCCTACTTCAAAGACAGCAAGGGGTATACGTTTTGGACCTCTGACAACCCAAAATCAGAATACTGCTTGACTAAGGAAATTATGCCAGGAAGAAGAGCTGGATGCTGTAGAAGGGACTTCCACTCTGCCTGTTTCTTTGTTATGCTGGCCTGCTGCTTCTGTCCTGGGAGTGTAAGGACTGGTCTTTGCTTTCTAAAATCTGCTTCCGTGGTTCTTCAAGGGCTTGAGCTTGCTTGCTTCCTGCTAAGAGGACCAGTCGTGCCAAATACTTTACCTACCAGTGCCTGAGCTGTTCTGCTGAGTCATGATTTATTTGTCAATTGATGCAAAATCAAGTTCCTGGGCCCATGGAAGTGTAAACTGGTGATCTAAGGAGAAGATCCACGCATCAACTACCAATGCCTGTTTTCTCAACACATCACTGTACAATTGAAACATCGACCACAGCTCGCAGTTGCACTGTGTCAGAAAAATCACCACAGCATGAGTCCCAAGCACTGTGTCACCGACATCTTGATGACTGTAGAATCAACGCAGAATGGCAGAAAGTTAGTGCAGCGCCGTTGATGCCGCACTCCAGTAAGGAACTAAGGGCCATGTCAGGAAATCGACGCATCACCTCCCCTTCCAATAAGGAGCCAATCCATCACCTCCCCTTCCAGTAAGGAACCAACACTTCACTTCCCCGGGCAGTAAGGAACTGATGCATCACCTCCCCTGTGGAGTAAGGAACCAACGCATTGATTTGCTTTCCCAGCACCTCCCCTCCCCTGCCCCTGGCTTCGTCTTTGATTTTTGACACATCCAAGATACTTTGTGCTAAAAGAAATTCACCATTGACTTTAATGGACTGAACTTGCATAATCTTTTAAAAGAGATACTTTTAGATGTGTATGTTTTTGTCTTTTTGGTCTTGTTTTATTTAGATAAATATTTTTTGACCAAATTTGTGTACTGTGTGCGTACGTCCAAATGCTTTACACATTGCCTCCAAGATAAGCCTGACTGCTTGTGCCAAGCTACCACGGGGGTGAGCAGGGGTCATCTTATTTGTGCGACTCCCTTACCCTGACTAGGGGGAAGGTCTCTACTTGGACAAGGTGCAAACCACTGCCAACTAGAGACCCCATTTCTAACGGCCATATACAATCAGCCTTGTCCCTGCTCATATCAACCAGTGCAACCTGACCTACCAGACCAGGTTCTTTGTTAGTAGGGCAACCAGCAACCCGAGGCCTAGAACAGTTCTGGCCTATTTGTGTCTCCTCAGTAGGGCACAGATTGAGTCGTATGGTATGGGCCCCACATCTGGGTTTACCCATCCTACTTATGGTGTTGCACTGGGGAAAACAAAAAAGTAATTGGTGAATTACTTGCATTAATCCCAGAGTTGCTAATTACTCTGTGATGCAATATGGCCATCATTATTTTTCTCACCATGCTACCTTAGGCAGGTACCAGATATATGCAAATCAGCCTCAGTCATGCTCCAAGAAGAACAGTCTAGTAGATGTGCCAGACAATGAGCTTCTGAGCAGGAACACAAGTGACCCTAGTCGTGTTTTGGTCTATTTTTGCCTCCTCAGTAGGGTGAAGTTTGAGTCTTATGGCACAGTGTGCACAAGTGTGACAGCATGTCATCAAAGGTATGTGCATCATTTTTTCCATGTGGTACTTGTGTTTGTTAAAGATTTTGTTTATTAATAAAGAGTATATAGTTATGTGCTTTAGGATAGTCCGATCATGTATATACCACTACATACATTTTGTCCCATCCACACAACATAACGGTCCTACACAAGTGACCTTTTACCTAGTAGCTTACTTCTGTCTCTTCCACACCATGCTCTCAGTACCCTATCTTAATCCCTGTACCTGACGTACATAAATATGTCCCCAGGGATGGCAGATTTATTCCGTTTTCAGGGTCACCACTGTTTTCATTCATGGCCAACAGCCAGCTGTACATGAGTATTTTTGTTTAGAAGAGGATTAGTAAAGGATTAGTGAATGTTTTCAAAACATATCGACTCTAGAAGAAACCCTGGAGTGACCACTTTTGTGTAAAAGACCCTCACTTCCCCTAACAGATAGACAGAATTCCTTACAGGCTGGACTGAGACCCTGCAGGCTGATCCTTCGACAGGCAGAGACCTGACATCCCTTGCAGGGTGCCATCCTCGGTGCAGAGACGGGGTCCTTCATTCAGATCCATCAGGTTAGGGGTTAGCACTTCCCTGGGGGATTCTTGGCTCCATTAGGATATATCCGAGCACTTACCTACATATCTAGGCTAGGTACATTTAGGTAGGCTACACATCGTAGGAGTACGCCAATGCTATTGTTTGATATATTCTGCTTTTACTTATCTTATTAGCACTGTGGTAGAAATGTATCTACTCTTTACGATATTGGTGCTAGCGATCACATTTGTCTGCTCTTGTCTTTTGATTGCCGCAGTGAATATATTTCATACTAGACTGACGCTTGATCAATAAATATTATTTGAAACTGTTCCAATCATCATTCTATGTATATTCTGAGAGTAAGCACGAGTGACTGAGTGAAAGATACCATATTATTTTCCGCAATACTTGCAGAATCAGGGTTTTCATGTTCAGTGGTTGCCATAAACTACCTACACCACTGTAGAATACAGGGGTGTGGCAGTGGCAGTGTAGAGCTAGCTGGTCTAATGGCTGACTCATCCTGTGGGGGTGTCCAGAGTCTGTCTGCACACCAAGCCCTGAATTTAGGTCATCCAAAAGGCGCAGGTCCTGGGTAGTTCTTGGAACTACACGACAATATGTGAAGTATCAATTATTCGATATATGAGGTTGTGACAGACATGGTGTGACATTTATAGGTATGCCAAGAGGAGATTTTAATTATACTGTTGCGTACTCGGTCGCCTTGGCTTGTTAAGCCCTTCTCATTTTTTTTTGTAATCCAAACAGTGTACACAAGACCCACATTGGAGCACACCCATCACAATCAGAGTGTTTCACTGAGGAACAAAAAGTGATGAGTGGATTACTTAAATTATTCTCAACCACTGTTAAATCTGTAGGCGCAATCCAGTCCATCATTTTTCACCTAACAGTGCACCTTAGACAGAGACCAGCCATTTCATAATCGGCCTTGGTTCTGCTCCAAAGAATGAGTCCATTCCGAACTGCAAAGCCACGTTCATTGTGAATAGGCACACAATCAACCCTGTACTGCATTTCAGCATATTTGGGCCTTCTCAGCAGGGTGCTGCTTAAATCCTTTGGTGCAATGAGCACAGGTGCCACATCTGGTCATATCTGTCGCACTCCTGGCATTGTACTGTGGTAAACACAAAAGAGGTGGGGGGTTGCTTAAATGGGAAACAGCATTGATAATGCTGTCTAGACCATGGTGTACCTTTACAACATTACAACATAGGTGCCAATTCCGATCCGGTAAAAAGCGGCTACGAACCGTCGGACGGAGCCTTTTCTCCGTACGACTCGTACCCGGTGCGAAATCCATCCGAAAAAGCAAGTACGATTCGGACGGAAACACCAATTCCGTTCGAATCGAACAAAACACCCACCGAACAGATTCGAAACACTGTTCCGATCCGGAAACGCGCTGACCTGACGTCGGTACGCATCCAGCCTACGTTTCACGAACCAGGAAGTACGATTCGAACCGACGTCATCTCGCACGGAATATATTTACCGGCTGCCAAAAACTGCCGGGAAATCAGGACGACACACGCAAGGAGCAGCTGGACGCAACAAACAGACATGGACCCGAACCTACGTGCCATCCCTGCCCTCCTAGCAGTCCACCTGGCGTACAGGAACTGACGCAGACGCCGCAGAAGGTCAGCACAACAACCAGGGGCAAAGGGGGGGGCAGGGGCAGGACACACAACACCAACACATGGTACCAAATCATACATGGGCTGGACATACCTGACCATCAGGGCCTGGTCACCTCCAGGGGGTGGGGGCGTGGCCAGCAACGCATGCGTCCGCCACAGCGGAAGTGGATGGCACGCGAACCGGTACGTACCCTACCCAGGCCGCAAGAGCGTGGGTACGGAACGTACCACGCGTCCCACAACGTCACTACAACAATGGCGGTACGGCCCGTACCCACGTCAGAAATGCCTGGGTACGGCTCGTACCAGCATTGCTGGGGTCATGTAGGGGTACGCGTGGTACGACCCATAGCCACGCCCCCAAGGACTGTGTACGGTGCGGACCCACGGCACCGCAACAATGGGGGGACGCACCGTACCCACCCACCAAAGGCATGGGTACGGGCCGTACCCAGGCATGCAGAGCGTGGGTACGGGTATGTACGGACCGTACCCCCACCCCAGCAGTGTATGTACGCCCCGAACCCCCACCCGTGTATGTACGCCCAGAACCCCCACCCCAGCATTGTATGTACGCCCCGAACCCCCACCCGTGTATGTACGCCCTGAACCCCCACCCCAGCATTGGATGTACGCCCCGAACCCCCACCCGTGTATGTACGCCCCGAACCCCCACCCCAGCATTGGATGTATGCCCCGAACCCCCACCCGTGTATGTACGCACCCAACCACCACCCGTGTATGTACGCCCCGAACCCCCACCCGTGTATGTACGCACCGAACCCCCACCCGTGTATGTACGCCCCGAACCCCCACCCCAGCATTGTATGTACGCCCCGAACCCCCACCCGTGTATGTACGCACCCAACCACCACCCGTGTATGTACGCCCCGAACCCCCACCCGTGTATGTACGCCCCGAACCCCCACCACAGCATTGTATGTACGCCCGAACCCCCACCCGTGTATGTACGCACCCAACCACCACCCGTGTATGTACGCCCCGAACCCCCACCCCAGCATTGTATGTATGCCCCGAACCCCCACCCGTGTATGTACACACCGAACCCCCACCCCAACATTGTATGTACGCCCCGAACCCCCACCCGCGTATGTACGCACCGAACCCCCACCCCAGCATTGTATGTACGCCCCGAACCCCCACCCGTGTATGTACGCACCGAACCCCCACCCCAGCATTGTATGTACGCCCGAACCCCCACCCGTTTATGTACGCACCCAACCACCACCCGTGTATGTACGCCCCGAACCCCCACCCGTGTATATACGCCCCGAACCCCCACCACAGCATTGTATGTACGCCCCGAACCCCCACCCGTGTATGTACGCACCCAACCACCACCCGTGTATGTACGCCCCGAACCCCCACCCCAGCATTGTATGTACGCCCTGAACCCCCACCCGTGTATGTACACACCGAACCCCCACCCATGTATGTACGCACCGAACCACCACCCGTGTATGTACGGACCGTACCCACACCCGTGGAAGTACGGCCCGTACCCCCACCCCAGCAGTGTAGGTACGCCCCGAACCCCCACCCGTGTATGTACGCACCCAACCCCCGCCCCACCCGTGTATGTACGCCCCGAACCCCCACCCGTGTATGTACGCACCGAACCCCCACCCGTGTATGTACGCACCCAACCCCCACCCCAGCAGTGTATGTACGCCCCGAACCCCCACCCGTGTATGTATGCCCCGAACCCCCACCCGTGTATGTACACCCCGAACCCCCACCACAGCATTGTATGTACGCCCCGAACCCCCACCCGTGTATGTACGCACCCAACCACCACCCGTGTATGTACGCCCCGAACCCCCACCCCAGCATTGTATGTACGCCCCGAACCCCCACCCGTGTATGTACGCACCGAACCCCCACCCGTGTATGTACGCCCCAAACCCCCACCCCAGCATTGTATGTACGCCCCGAACCCCCACCCGTGTATGTACGCACCCAACTACCACCCCAGCAGTGTATGTACGACACGTACCCCCACCCGCGTATGCAAGGAGCGAACCCACACCCGTGTATGTCATGAGCGTACATATTGTGAAATAGGAGAGGTGGGTGCAGAGTCCCCCCAGCAGTGCCCAGACACAGGAGGGGTGGGTGCATATCACTCCCAGCAGTGCCCAGACACAGGAGGGGTGGGTGCAGAGTCCCCCAGCAGTGCCCAGAGACAGGAGGGGTGGGTGCCTAACACTCCCAGCAGTGCCCTGAGACAGGAGGGGTGGGTGCCTAACACTCCCAGCAGTGCCCAGACACAGGAGGGGTGGGTGCCTATCACTCCCAGCAGTGCCCAGACACAGGAGGGGTGGGTGTCTATCACTCCCAGCAGTGCCCTGAGACAGGAGGGGTGGGTGCAGAGTCCCCCAGCAGTGCCCAGAGACAGGAGGGGTGGGTGCCTAACACTCCCAGCAGTGCCCAGACACAGGAGGGGTGGGTGCCTATAACTCCCAGCAGTGCCCAGACACAGGAGGGATGGGTGCGGAGTCCTCCCAGCAGTGCCCTGAGACAGGAGGGGTGGGTGCAGAGTCCTCCCAGCAGTGCCCAGAGACAGGAGGGGTGGGTGCAGAGTCCTCCCAGCAGTGCCCAGACGCAGGAGGGGTGGGTGCAGAGTCCCCCAGCAGTGCCCAGAGACAGGAGGGGTGGGTGCCTAACACTCCCATCAGTGCCCAGAGACAGGAGGGGTGGGTGCAGAGTCCTCCCAGCAGTGCCCAGAGACAGGAGGGGTGGGTGCAGAGTCCCCCAGCAGTGCCCAGAGACAGGAGGGGTGGGTGCAGAGTCCCCCAGCAGTGCCCAGAGACAGGAGGGGTGGGTGCCTAACACTCCCAGCAGTGCCCAGAGACAGGAGGGGTGGGTGCAGAGTCCTCCCAGCAGTGCCCAGAGACAGGAGGGGAGGGTGCAGAGTCCCCCAGCAGTGCCCAGAGACAGGAGGGGTGGGTGCCTAACACTCCCAGCAGTGCCCTGAGACAGGAGGGGTGGGTGCAGAGTCCTCCCAGCAGTGCCCAGAGACAGGAGGGGTGGGTGCAGAGTCCCCCAGCAGTGCCCAGAGACAGGAGGGGTGGGTGCCTAACACTCCCAGCAGTGCCCAGAGACAGGAGGGGTGGGTGCAGAGTCCTCCCAGCAGTGCCCAGAGACAGGAGGGGTGGGTGCAGAGTCCCCCAGCAGTGCCCAGAGACAGGAGGGGTGGGTGCCTAACACTCCCAGCAGTGCCCTGAGACAGGAGGGGTGGGTGCAGAGTCCTCCCAGCAGTGCCCAGAGACAGGAGGGGTGGGTGCAGAGTTCCCCAGCAGTGCCCAGACATATGACAATATACCCCATCAACAAGTTTAGTGACCAACAAGGGTGATACCCCAGATGCAGGCGGAGCCATCGCTGAGCCAGCATGGCCATAGTGAAAGGCAACCCTCACACATCCAGGAAATGTAGACACAGCACAGCACAGCATATGGGAGACACCCTGCAGGGAAAATGGCCGGCTCCACAGAGGATGGAACACACCTTGGGACAATGTCACCATACAGTGAGAGCAAACATGACCAAATACCATTGGCAGAGACCTCTGTGATGGCACGCAGATGGCAGGGTACACCCCATGAGCAGCACACTCCAACATTTCACAGACCCCTAACACATTATCACCACCCCAACTCAGGGAGCACCAGCACCAACAGCAAGTCCAGGAAAGCATCAGTGTGCAAAACCAAAAGAAAATGCTTTATTCAGCAGGAAAATATCTCTGAGAAAATGTCCACTATGTACAAGGGCCATGGGCCAGGCCAGCAGCAAAGTCCGGGGGGGGTACACATCGGGACGTGTGTCCCCTAGCTTGCCTGCACAGTTCACATGTCCATTTCATCCACAGAAGAGGGGGCATCAGGGGGGAGGGTGGAAACAGGCACCGCAGGGACACGATGGGCAAGGGTAGGTGTTGTGGGTGCAGGGAGGGATGATTCCGCCACAGGGGGGGTGCCAGCGCCAAAGGTGGAGGACAGAATGGCGCTGCACACGTTGGCAAGGTCCCCCAGCGACTCCCCCGCACCCAATCGAACCACAGGCCCCAAGGAGGGGGGGGAGAGGGATGGGTCACAGCGCCACTGGGGGAGGGTGTGGACAGGGTGGGGGACTCAACTCCCCTGGCCGGGTCCTGCCTCCACCGCTTGCGGGGTGGTGTCCTCCTGGGGTGGGGGGGCACACTTGCAGTGGATGATGCTGTCACCGACTGTTGGCCAGGAGAGCTAAGGGGAGTGGATTTGGAGGGAGTGGGTTGTGTGGACTGCGGACTCCCACTGTGGCTGCGTGTTGTACGTTTCCCCCCGACCCAGTGGTTGTGCCTTCCTCACCCTGTGTGTGCGTGACAGGAGGTGTGCGCTTCGACTTCCCTGGTGGTGTGGTACCTGTGTCTGGTGGGGTGCGTGCACGCTGACGTCTGGATGTGCGTGGGACAGGCACGGGAGTGGGAATTGTGGATGGGGCAGGGGTAGGGGGGGGTAGGCAGCGCTGCAGGAGATCCAGTCCTGCAGTCAGTGTGAAGTCTATGGACCTCAGCAACTGCCGTTGGTCAGACTGCGCAGCCGACATGCCCTCCATGTATGCCTCCATCTGGGTCAGCACCTGGGTGTGGGCATGGAGGACATTTAGCATCGCAGTCTGACCAACCTGCAACTACCTCAGGATGTCCACAGACTCCGCACTCACCGCAGCAGTGGTGACAGGGGCAGGGGGTGCGGTGCCTGGCAGGAAGGAGACATGTGGGGACCGAGCACGGAGGGAAGGGCCACGAGCAGGTGGGAGGCCGGTGATGGAAACTGAGGTGGCGGGGGGATGTGGAGGGCTGCCATCAGCTGGGGGGGCAGACTCCGCCACCTCTGGGAGCTCAGCCTCGGACCCGTCTGCGTCATAGTCTGTGTTGGCAGTCGACAGGTCCTCTGCCTCACTCCCTTCGGCCTCCGTGCCACTCCATGTGCCAGACAGGACAGCACTGCTGGCACTGGTGCTCAATCCCTCCTCCCGGTCCGTGCTAGTGTCTCCTTCCGTGTTCCCCGGCGATGCTGTGGGCAAGGTGAAGAGACAGGAGATAATCAGACACCTGTACACATATGTCACATGAGTCAAATATACATAGGTCACATTGCATAGCCTGAAAAGCAACAGGAGTAACACCTACAAAACAATGTACACATGTAGGCCATGGAACACACAGTTTGTCGACCCACCATGCCACTGGGACACAATGGAGAGCATGACACAACAGCAAATCACTGCACCTAAATTTTTACAGAGGAGCCAGCCTCTGGGGACAAATGTGCACAGCATCTGCACCACACTGCGTCGTCAAAAAGGGATGAGCAGGAATCAAATCCATTGACTCTTGCCACATGCTGCAAAGGCAATACATGAAACCATGCCAAACATGACTGGGTCAATGCACCTTGAGCGTATGTCCAGTCAAACATCACACACAGGCCACACCCAGCAAGGAGGATGAAGCTTCTGACATGTAGGCCTTGTACGCACAAACCACCCACACCTGAGACAATCTCATTGAGACGGAGAAAGTATGTACACCTCTTACTCTGGGATGAAAACACATGGCCTCCACTAATTCATGACTGTACACACACTGCCCCTGGTGCGCCTGTCCACACATCATTGACAGGCAAACATCATCAGATTGTCTTAACAACACACACAGGTAATGCCCACTGTGAGTATGCACAAGCAAAATGGGTCCCACTGTACAGTGGACACATGTAGCAACCTGTAGGTCCTAACAGTTGAGCCCAGGGTACAATGCCACCCTACCCAACCCATGGCGAAGACACATTGAATGGCCATATTGTTGGATGACGCACATGATACCTAGGAAGAGGTGCCCCAGGGCACAGTAGTGCCCACACTCCTCCATGGTCCTGGATGGACATGACTGCAAATTAAGCAACCGTCCCTGCACTTAGCAGGCCTCCCACTCAGGCACATCATGTCAGAGGGCACACAATTGGACATGCATGCTGGAAGGCTGTACATTTTGGAGACACACCCCTATGTCGTGATTCACAATCAGTGCCAAGTGACATGGACACCACAATGACTGAAATTGGCCAGGGCACACGCAAGGTCCCCAGACCTGTGACACATCACCCCCACACATGATGCTGCTAGCATTGGGCACCTGCATAAACTGTCTGCCTAAATAACCTTGTGCAAGAGTGGCTACAGACACACCAGGGAACACATGGCAAGGAGGGGAAGGGAGGGAGTGAGAACAGCACTGGGCTACTTTGGGGAGAAGTTGACGCACTGCACAATCAAACCCTGGCAGTGTATCCATGCAACTGCGCACTTACATTGGCTGGGGACACACAACTGACACACATGTACCTACCCCCTTCCTGCTGCTGCTTCTCCTGTAGGCGCCTGTCCATATCGGGGAAGACCACCGCCAGCACACGCTTCTGGATGTGGGTCAGACGACGGCGCCCACGGTTCTTATGGCTCTCAGGTGAGTCCCCCAGCAGGACCCGTGCAATCCTCCTCGTCCAGCACCGGATGTCCTGCCAGCGTTTCCTCACCTGAGACAGGCCCCGCATCCGACCCTCTGTAGCCCTCACGGCACTGACGGCTGTCCTCCAGATCTCCCCCTTGGCAATGGTGCCTACCTGTGAGGATGCAAAAGTGAGAATACATTAATCCACATGAGCAAAGACACAGAGACACACATATAGAACAATCCACTTCATGAACAGGCCATGGTATGCATGCAACTCATTGCACCTTTGTCATAGGGACATAATCCACTGTGGAAGGCCAAATGCACTACGTGCCATTGAAAGTACACGGGTGGCATGAGGGGTACCACACACTCACTGACCAGGGATCACACTGTGCCTCACAGGCTACACCAGGATTATGTACAGCACCTCAAAGCAGTCACCTGCCCCAGCACACTGATGCTACCTCAGCAGAGTACACAGACACACACAGGCACAGGACAATCACATGGCATTGCCAACTGCGGGTACACACCTCACTCTGCCCATGTGCCAGTAGACGGGGGTGTCACAGGTGTGGGGCTGGCTCAGCACGGCATGCACACAGCACTGCTCCCTGCTCACATCGGATGGGCAGCCTATATCCATCCCTCATGCAGCTTGTGTGCAACACTCCCCAAATGCACTCACCCACATGACAGGGGACTTACACACACACCAATGTGCAGGGGACGAACACGGCCTTTGGACACTCACAGCACAGGTACACTGAACAAACACACATCCATGGGTACTGTCACCTGTCACACTGGGGGGAACACAGGATCACATCAGGACTGTGGAAACAACATCCCCAGGAGGAGTAGTTCGGCAGTATGTGGCATGCACCATGCAATCATTGTCACAGTAGGCACTATGCAAGTGAGGAGTGCACACAGGAAACACAGCATGCACTGCATGGGTGACATGAGGCCTTCCACACCCTTGGACCCACTCTAAACACCAGTGCATGTCTGTCACACATGGACACAATGCCAGAAGTCACTGTCACTCAAAAGGGGCACAGTCTAAGCTAGTGGAGTCTGCACTCACCTGAACCCCTGGTCGACCATACAGTCTCTGGTACTGTGGGAGGATCACATCTATCAGGGCAAGGTTCTCCTCCTGGGTGAATGGCTGTGACCTCTCCACAGTCCTGGACATGGTGCCAGAGGAATCACTATCAGCAGCAGTGGTCATGGATGAATGGATGTGCAGGCAAGTGCTCTCTCATGGGACCTGGCTGGCTTATATCTGCCTGGCTGGCCTGTTCATGTACAGGAGTACAGATTGATTGGTCAGTCACATTTGCATCCTACGTTTCATCCAATCCCTTCAAACCTACCCCAGTGTGTGGCTTTGCATGGTTTCAGTTTTGATGATGATGTCAAGTCGACATCCACTTTGCAACAATGTAGATTCTTGCAAACTGACTTCTGCTGGGCACCTGGTGCTCAAATTCAAAAATCAAACTCGGTCTCCATGGCAACCATCATGCATTTAGGCCCTTATACTTGTCCCTCATGTGTCCCCTACGTGTTTTCATACATGTACACACAGGTACGGTGCGTTCCACGCCCTAGGGCACCCCAAAAGCAGTGATACGGTCCGGACAAGAGCTTGTACGGTCCGTACTACTGTGGCGTACGCATACGCCAGCGCACATGTTGTGATCCGGACCGTACAAGCGCTTGTCCGGTCCGTACTACTGTGGCGTACGCATACGCCAGCGCACATGTTGTGATCCGGACCATACAAGCGCTTGTCCGGTCCGTACTACCGTGGCGTACGCATACGCCAGCGCCCATGTTGGCCCAGGGACCCTATACACGCCCTCAGAGCGTATGTACGGTGCGTTCCACACCTGTCAGTGGTGACAGGCGGCACACAGACAGGAATGGAGCGTCAGATTTTGCCAAGGGTGGACACCAATGCATTGTCTGTGCAATACCACATGTGTGTGACACAGGTGTGTCAGGATGTGATGTGGCACATTACCCCTGAGGTGTGGGCAAAGCATATGTACGATGAGCTGTGTACACATGTCGTGTGTGATGGTGCGCATTGTGCCACACATACCCTCCACTCCTTTGACATGTGTGCATGTCGTACACACTAGTAGAGCTATGAGTCACTTGCACGTCCCAGTCACGGACACCCGCACCTGTCCCCTGATGCCAGGTACACGGAATATTACACATGACATGTGAATGGCTGCGTTGAACGCTGCAACCATGTCATGTGTGTGGCATGTGTTTCCATGATTTTGCTGTAGGTGTGTGGTCCAATGCATCAGCAGTTGCTGCTACCAACATGTGTGTGTGTGTAGATGGCCATAGCACACTGTTCCGCACACCAGCCCACATATGTGATCTGCCATGAGGTGTGTATGTATGCAACTACACGGAGTTACAAAACAAGTACATATCCACATGCTCTCAATGCATGTATGTTCTGTCTCGACATGTACTCCTCCAAGGCAATGTGTGTGGCCTGTCCTTTTCCTATAACATGTGACCAGTGCATATCGCATACACCAACCTGTCTGTACCATACGCATCCTACTTGTGCATATGTGTGGATGTCCGTGAATCCTGTGATGCATGTGCATGTTCACTTACACTGGCCCACAGCTAGTCTCATGCCATGTCATCGTGAGCTTGCCCCACTCCGTTAGTGGCTGTCCCTTGGTAGGAGTGTCACCTGCCTGGCGTACGTGTCCAGGAAATGTGGCACAGACCTGACTCTGAATGTGGCATTTGTGTATTGGCTGTTTAACATGTGCTCAGTGCATTGACAATGTCGTCGTACAGTGCTCACTCATCGGTGTTCCTTCCATTTCACTGCAGGGCTCCCCCTCTCCCTCGACGTATGCCAGACCTGGCTGCCCTGCATGAACGGGACTGTATACGCCGCTACAGATTCAGCCAACGGTTGATTGATGAGTTGAGTGGCCGGCTGGAAGCACACCTCCTCCCGCGCCACAGGTATCCCAGTGCACTGACACCCGAGTTGAAGGTGATGGCAGCCCTACATTTCCTTGCCACGGGTACGTTCCAACATACCATTGCTGACGTCGGGGGCATGTCCCAGACGATGTTCAGCCGTGTTCTGCATGATTTCTTAGAGGCTATGTTGGTTCACCTGGATGAGTACATTAAATTCCCAATTCGTGAGCAGTTGACAGGTGTCAAGCGTGAGTTCTATGCCCTGGGAGGGATGCCCCATGTCATTGGGTCCATAGATGGGACACATGTTGCATTGATACCACCACAGGCACAGGAGGTGGTGTATAGGAATCGCAAACATTATCACTCCATTAATGCCCTTGTGGTGTGTCTGTCCAACATGGTGATTTCACATGTCTGTGTTCGCTTTCCAGGATCAGCACACGATGCCTTCATCATGAGGCGTAGCAGGCTGCCTGAAATGATGCAGCAGCTGCGGAACGAGCGAGCATGTATTGTTGGTGGGTAGACTCTGGCAGTTCAGTGTTTGGCGTCATCTTCCAATCTCACTGCCTGTGCTGACACACTTCTGTCCATGATGTTTCCTTGTAGGGGACGCTGGCTATCCCAACATGCCATGGCTGACGACGCCTGTCCGCAACCCCAGCACGGCTGCCGAGCACCGCTACAACAACGCCCATGGGCGGACCAGGAGAGTCATTGAGAGGACATTTGGACTTCTGAAGAGCCGATTCCGGTGCCTCCACAAGACCGGCGGAGCACTCCCATATGCCCCGGTGAAGGTGTGCAAGATCATCATCGTCTGCTGCATGCTGCACAACATGGCAGTGGAGGAAGCTGTTCCACTCATACTGGATCAAGATGACCAGGACCATCCACCCGTGGAGGATGAAGGGCTTGGTGACGGGGCAAGTGATGTGGAGGAGGAGGAGGCTATGGAGGACATGCGGAGTCGGCTCAAACGCGACTTCTTTGCTTAGTGGTAAGTTCCAGTGTCTGAGTGTGCACGCATTGGGCCGTGTGTGGCATGTGTTGCAATGTGTGTGTCCATCTGCATGTCTGCCAAGTGAGTCAGTGGTGTGTATTGAAGTTTCACTCAAGTGATGGCGCAATGGAAGGATGTTGTTCGAGAGTCATCATTGTCACCTGTCATGTTGACAAGATGATACGTGTTGAGTACATGCTTGCGGATGTTCTCCTTTGGGCTGACTCCTTGTGTGTCTCTCTTCCACAAGTCCATGGGCATGCTGTCTGCTGGTGGCATTGTTGTGCTCCTGCTACTCCTCATGAACACAGCAACATGTGCTGATTCTGCGTCACATGCACGGGCAAGTTTTGAAATCTCCTTAGGGTAAGGGATGCCTCACGGCGTTTTTGGTGTGTAAATTGTTTGTAGTCTGTGTGCACTTCTCCGGTTCATGTGTGGTCAATTTGCATACATGTGGATCCTACATGGGGAACATGACATGGGGCAGGCCTCACCTGGAGCCATGGTCAGACTTGGTGACTGTCATGTGTCAGGGGATTGGGGATTGTGATGAGGCCATCAATGTGTGTAACACTGGCCTCGGAAACATACAGGTTGCACCGGGTTGACATGGTGTGTGATTGCCCCATCAGGGCCTCAATGGTGTATAGCAGCCTCTCCGTGGCAGCAGGGGGTGTTTAGCTGTTATCCGTCACTTGTGTGCCAGTTCAATGGAATACCCGCATCTGTGTTGCAATGGGGGGTGCCAGTGTTGCTCCCACATGTCCATCCACATGACCTGTGTATGTGTTGACAGAGTATCATTGTCATTCCAACACACATGACTAATAAATTTGTCCCTCTGTCTCCAAGGTGCCTCTTCTCTGTCAATGGTGGCCTGTTGCCACTGTGCATGCGGCATGTCTGGCATAGTTTTCAGAGGTGGTGCATATGTCTCTATGTGTAGAGTAGCAAGATGCTAGCGGTTTGTCAGGGATTGGAATCTGTATTATGCACAAGATGCACAGTTCCATCCACCTCAAGGCAAGAGAGACCATCCCCCAGGGCAACTACAAAATCCGTGTCTAATCCTACCCTGCAGTCTACGGACATGTGCCTTACAACTCCCATGATACTTGTCCATATCCGGAGTGCATCTGCACAGCTCTGCTACTGCATCGGGCAACCAGGCCACATCAACGTCCAAACGGGATGGGGGGAATGATTCACAGCCAGCTGCAGGATGACCTTCGCGATCCACGCCCACACTCATGATGCAGCCCACAACCCCAACACAACCATGTGGCACTGTGATCCAAAACTGCATTCTGGCATCTCCATGCATCCAACCTTGGCCTAGCCACCATTCTCAACATCCGCCTGACGCAAGCATGCAGGACATGGTAGGGACACTTGTCTAGACATACCTGGGAGCGGCAAGCCAGGTCACTCCACATGATCCCTGACCTCTGCGCATGACTGTTGCTCCCCTAAATGTGTCTGTAGCCACAGTTGTGCGGGAAGCACTCAGCTGGTTGGGCCCAGCACAGGTGAGTATGGTACTCCATGTCTGTATCAGATGATACATTGGGACCCATGTGTGTCCGGGCCAAGACTGAGACCCCACGGTTTGGATGGTTGGAGTTAATTCTGAGATCAGGCATGCTTTGACTTTACGACACACACATGTATTATAATAATGCAGAATCACGGCATCATCTTGTAATTGTGATTATTTTATTTGTGGTGGGGTACGGGTTTGTGGGGATGACAAGAGGTGCACTGCGGGAGTGTAGAATCCAAAGTTCACTGGGGGAGTTGGTATCCTTGCCATAGCAAATTATCAGAGTCCATGCCACAGTCTTCGTCAACATAGGTCAGACAGTGACCAGCAAGTCCATGTGGCAGAGAATGTCATGTGCTGCTATTGGGCCAGAGGGCCAGGTGCCAGGCCAGGTGACCTGGGAGATGGTGATGTTCTGCTGACTCTCACAGTCTTTTTCGTGGACGACCCACCTTCCTGCGGGGACCCTCGGAAGCAGGCCGTGACGATGTCTGTGACGCTCCGTCGGATGAATCCTCCTCCTCCTGATCCCTCCCTGTGTCTGGTAATGGCCTTCGCCTGGTGCCACAGGGAGGGTTGCCCATGTTGTCGGCAATCCGACGGAGTACACCGGTCATTTGGGTTTGCACCGCCACGAGCTCAGCCTGTCTATCCTCCATCCTTCCTTGGTGTTGCAGTTGACAGGCATGTTGCTGGGCCTGCAGGGTCTTCATCTCCTCGAGGGTCCCCTTGATGTCATTGAGGGTGGACGCAATCTGGTCCATGCCCCTGGTGTCACGCCGGTATGTATCCAGGATGTTGCTGACCTGGGACACTACCGGGTCCTGAGCTCCCTTGTCAGGTTCGCGCCTCCGCCGTCCTCCACTCCCGCCACCCCTGCCCACCTGCACCTGGCCTGCCGTTGTGGGCGCATCGGGTCTCCGGGACCCCTGAGGGATGGCATCTGCGTTGCCACCTGCCTCCTCCTGGGTGCCCGGAGGACCGTGTCCCTCCTGGGCAGACTGGCTGGGTGGTCGTGTGCGGGCAGGGCTCCTGGACGTCTCCTGGGATGTGGCAGCAATGGGGGTGGTGGTTGGCACAGTTGTACCTGACGCAGGTGCTGCAGGTGGTTGGACACCAGAGGGGCCAGGTTGGTCTGGGTCATCCACGGAGTGGTGAGAGTCGTCGCTGGCGGTGGGGTCCTCATCCCGCAGAGCCTGGTCCTGTGAGACTTCCCCCCCAGTGTTGGGGGGTGATCGACGACGTTGACCTGTGTGTGAGAGAGACAATGTTAACAGTGTTACATGTGGCATCCATGTTTCATGCATTTCTGATTTGGCACTCTTCCTCTGGGTAGTTGGATGTGTCTTGCATTCCTCTCACAGTGCACTTGTGCATGGGTATGTCCCTTGGCCACAGCTGTCAGGGCTTTACGCATGTGTGACACAATCTTAGTTGATGCATCTATTTGGGTACACAGTCAGCAGTGTGGTTTGCGGGCGTAGCGAGCCATGCAGATGCGCCTTACGTGTTGCACTGTACGTGGCCAAATGGTGTTTTGCCAAGGCAATTTGATGATGCAGGTAGGGGACTGAAGCATTTGTGACAGGGTTCTTACCGACACAGTGGGTGGGTATACTGGGTGTGTGGTTAGGTCTGTGCCTGCAGCACGGATGGACTCGTGCACAGATTGACACATGGACCGGTCTTCATCTACAGTAGGGGGGGGTTGAGGCACTGCCAGACCTTGTCTGCATGCACACAGTCCACCGGCTGACAAGTGGACATGGCCACACCACCCAAGGGTGATTTAGTCTCCCTGTGTCTCCCTTCCTCCCTCCCTTTGTCACCCTCCTCCCTCTGTCGGTCTCCATCTGCCACCCTACTCCCTCCCTCTGTCTGTCTGTCTCCCTGTGTCCCCCTCTGTCTCCTTCCCTCTCATTCCCCCTCTCCCTCCCTCTATTTGTCACCCTCTGTCACCTCAGGCCAGCTTCCTGGGCACACACAGTTAGCCGGTCTTTGAATGGCCATTGGCTTGTTCATGTGAGTTAGTTCCTGTTCTCCGGGCACCCATTGGGCTTTGTGTCTGAGTGTAGGCTGCTGCTGTGGCGGTGTGTGCTGAGACTCTATCAGAGCGATGCATCTTCATTGTCTGCTGTTATGTGCAAATTGTGGAACTCCGCGTAGTGGCACTATGCCAGCTCAGCCCGGGGTTAGTTTTATCATTAGTGTCATTACCATCAATAAGTAAGTATATGGGTGAGTATATAAGTAAATATTTTTTATAGGTATATTGTAAATATTAATTTGATATATTTATTTTTATATATATTTTTCTAATGATTATAACTTTTAGGGAATGGGATGTACTGCATATAGGGGTATTGGGCGGGGAAATGTATTAATACTTTAGTATTAATATTTATGAATTGTAATTGTTTGAAATTAATGATAATATTAATTAATAAAATATTTAATAATATTTCAAAATTAGTATTTAGAGATGAGATGTAACGGATATACGTTTTTTTGTGGGGAAGTGTATTAATACTTAGAAATACACATTAATACTGTTGTATTGATGTTTATTAATTGTAGCTTATATAAATTATTTTAAGAGGAAAAATATTTTATAACATTGTAAAATAATTTTTAGGAACGGCTGCAATGGATATAGGTTTTTTGGGTGAGGAAGTGTATTAATATTAGTTGTATTGCTATTAATACTTTAGCTTTAACATGTAATATTTGGAATTTAGAAAAAATTATCTTAAAATTCAAAACATTTTACAAATGTTAAATTTGTATTTATGGATGAGAGGTAAGGGATATAAGAGTAATTCTGGGGATGTTTATAAATATAGGAATGTATTTAAATATAACAAGTTGATGTTAATTAATTTTGTTCAAAATATACAAATATACATTATTGAATTTCTAAAATATTATTTTTCAAAATTACATCTAAACACATCATTTGAAAACATTTATGTAATAAAATGGTTTAATATTTCTAATATTAATTTAAACATAGTGTAAAAATAAAAAGTATAACAAATAGTAAATTATTATAACATATTTTTCAAAAATATAATCACCTTTATTGTAATAGGTAAACATTGTATACGTTATTTTCCCATGGGTTACCATTAAGTTTAATTTTGAATATTGTCCTTTTTCTGTTTTTACTTTTCAGCTTTCCGCTCACGGTTGTATGTATGGTTCTAAAGTCAGAACAGTGTTGCAATAAAGATCGGAAGCAAGGATGAGTTTTGGTCAGTTAAGAACAATGCACTTTACATTACTAGTTATATAGGGGGCTAAGTTAATTGGAAGGTAGAGTAGGATGGTAGTTAGACAGCAAAATCTGGTGTTTTTATCTTATTTTCATTTCCATGCAGGTTGCGTTTATATGCTTACCTTGGGATGATTGTTTTTTTTTTCAAAGACAGTTTAGAAAATTTATAAGAAAAGTTAGTAATTTTTTTAAAACTTCTTTTAAATAAAAACAACATTTTTGCCTACGTGTTTTTATACTGTTTGTACTTCTTCCGGAATGAAGATTATGAGCTTAAGGATGAATATGGATGTATTGAATATTTTTTCAGAGAAAGAGATTGTTAATTCATGGGGGATGTCAATGTCAGAATATGTTTGTGGTTTTATTCATTGGGGGTTGCTTGGCTGTTTTTGTCTTTGTACTGTTCTCCTCATATTGGGTGTTGTGGGCATACTCCTAGTTATGTGCATGGAAATGGTGTCAGATACCTGTCTTAAAATTGGGCAGCATGGCTCATTTAAAGTGGATGCAAGGTCTTTAAATGTTTGTATGTTTTCACATATGTTTATCTCCATTGCACAGGCAGAGTGGTTATGCTCAGTTGTCCTAACTACAGTGTCTTTCAGATTAATCACTCTACCTTTGCAATGGGATGAGAAGTACAACACACCTTAAATGACACATGGGCTCACTGAATCTGCCCTTACAATAAAGGTAGTCAGCATGCTTTAGACATCTGTTGCCTCTCTGGGATTTGACATAGTTAGCTTCATTAGTTGAGGACACCATTCATGTAGGCTCTGTTAAAAAATAGAAATAGAAAAAAGTGAATGTTTATATTTCAGATTTCAAATTATATTTTTGCTTTTGTTTGTTTGCTTGTTCTAAAATTGATACAAAGTTTTGTTAATTGTATGATTTCTTTTGTGGAAAGAAAAATAAATGTTATATTCTCTGTTGAAAATAAAATATTTATTGTCAATTACTATTTTTCACCTGTCCTAAGGTAAGTACTTGGTGGAGTTAGAATAGCAATTTGCACTGCCTTGCCCTTACTCCATATCTATGAGGCCATTCAAAGCCATGGATAGTGGCTTCGTGTGGCGTCATAGATATGTGGCCAGATGTATAACTGTTTTTTGCGCTCATAAACGGGTAATCGGCCCGTTTGAGACCGCAAAGTAGGTCTGCCCTTTTTACAAACCCTATTTTGTGAGTTGCTAACCTATGACCGACTTGCAAAATGGGGTTTGCGACTCGCTATTAGGAGAGGGCGTGCCAGGGGCATCTCTTCCTAATAGAGACTCACACTTTAATGTACTATTGTTTTGTGGCCGCAAAACACTCGCAGTTTACCACCCATTTCAAATCGGTGATAAGCCATTCACAAACAGGAAGGGGTCCCCTCTTCCCCTTTGTGAGTGGCATTAAAAATATTTTTTAAGAGCTGGCAGTGGTCCCATGGACCACTTCCTACTTTAAAAAAATTAAACACAAATGTTGAATTTTTGTTTTTTAAATGCATCCAGTTTTTCTTTAGGGAAAATGGTCTGCATTAAAAAAAAAGCTTTATTTACAAAGCAGTCACATACATGGTGGTCTACTGACCCCAGCAGGCTACCGTCCCTGGGAGTACTAGCCATTCCCAATGGGGTTGCAAACCGCACCTGCTTCATGAATATTAATGAGGCAGTCAATTTGCAACCCCATCAGGAAGCGCAAACAGTGTCGGAGACACTGTTGTAAATTCCAATTTGCGAGTCGCAAAATGATGCAATTTGTGACTAGCAAATTGGAACGGTCGTTCATCTGGCCCATGATTTTGTGATTTGCCCCATCGGAGCGTCACAAAAAGTGTATTGATACAGATGACCTTACCAGACTCTTGCCAAGAAAGACTAAAGATTTAATCTGCAATATAAAACATTTAGCTGGATCTCCTTCTTGAAAGGTAATCTAAAGAATAGTTTTTACTGCATATATAGCTTTGAACACCTGAAACAAATATGATTTATTTACCTCTATTAGGTTTTTTAAATAGCATACTGACATGGTGTTGTTTGAGAAAGCCTATGCCTTGTACAAATCTCAACAATTTAAACATTCTTTTGCTCCTAAATAGTACGATCATAAAATAAATAAAAAACGGATTATGCTTATAATAAGAAAGCAGACTGATATAAAGTTAATTTCCTAATGTTGAGGCTCTAATGTAGATTGTATTGGGTGAGCATGAAATATAGATATTTTTGGCTAATTACTTCACACATATTGCTGTTTTTTACACCTAGCTAGAAAAACAGACAAGCATGGCAAAAGTGCTATTAGATTTCAGCCTTGCATTACTTATCATCACCTTCTGAATGTTGCTGCTGGCATTATGATAAAACTCTATATAATGAAGTCATTTTTTATATTAGGATTCAATAGAAGAGAAAAACACACAGCCATATAAATAAAACAGTAAGCATTGTCTCACTCAAATGTATGTTATGTTATGTTATGTTACATGCGGATTTATAGCGCGCTCCAATAGTCGAGACTGTCCTGGCGCGAGAGTGAAACTAATCCAGGTGGTAGAGGGATCGGTTAATCATGGATTTGAAAGAGGTGCGTTTTAAGCAGTTTTTTAAAATTAGACAGATTGGGAGAGTGTCTGAGAGCGTCAGGCAGGGCGTTCCACCATTGAGCACCCTTTACCGTCAAGGATTGTCCGCCCAGACGAGCTCTTTTAAATCTGGGAACGACCACCTGCTTTCAGGAGGTAGATCGCAGCTGACGGGTCGGGAGGTAGAGGGTGAATCTTTTGGCTAGGTAGGCAGGGCATGGTCCATTAAGGGCCTTATAAACGAGGACCAGAGTTTTGAAGTGCACTTTTTGGGCTACAGGGAGCCAGTGTAGATCCTTCAACTGTTTGCGAACGCTAAGTCTCCTAGAGATGTTAAAAATTAGTCTCACCGTTGCGTTCTGGACTACCTGAAGCTTTCTGATCAAGTAGTCTGGAGCCCCTACATAAAGGGCGTTAGAGTAATCCAGACGGGAGAGCACCAAAGCTCTGGCTACCGCTTCCTTGGCCATTTGAGGGAGAAGAGGAAAGAATCTGCGAAGAGTAGTCAAGGTTCCAAAACACGTCCCCGCCAGTCGTGCAATCTGATCTCGAAAACATAAATCTGCTCCAAACCAAATACCCAGGTTCTTGGCCAACCCACTCTCTCCCGTTGGACATGTTGATTCAGTGGGCCAGATAGAATCCTTAAAGTTAGTGGGAAATTGGCCGTAGAGCAGAATTTCTGTTTTTTCCTCGTTGCATTTGAGGCAGGCTCTGGCCAGCCAAACAAATACAGAGGATAGGCATTGGCGTACTCCAGAGGTGCACAAGTTCTCCTTTTTCCAGGTGAAGAGAAGCTAGGTGTCATCGGCGTAAGCCATAATCTTAGCACCCCAGCTCTCAGCCAGCCAGATCAAGGGAGTTAAGTAAATATTAAATAAGAGGGGACTTAAGGTTGACCCTTGTGGGACTCCAGTTTCCACCCTTCGATTAGCGGAGCAATAGGGAGGGAGCCAGATCTGTTGAGTCCGGTCAGAGAGGAAAGACCTGATCCACCTCAGTGCCGTACCCGAGATGCCGATGTTCTCTAGTCTAGATAGGAGCTGGAGATGGGGCACCGTGCCGAAGGCGGCCGAGAGGTCCAAAAGAATAAGGGCCGCTCTGCCGCCTCCGTCAAGGCAATCCCTAATGGCCTCCGCCACCTCTACCAATGCCGTTTCCGTGCTGAAAGAGGTGCGGAAGCCTGATTGGGCCGGATGAAGAGCCTCAGAGGATTCCACAAATCTCTCAAGTTGCCGGAAGGCAGCTTTCTCGCAAACTTTAGCAAGAGCTGGTAGGAGGGATATAGGCCTGTAGTTGGAAGTGATCGAAGGATCGGCCGAAGGTTTTTTTAATTGGGGGAGAAGTTTGGCTTGCTTCCACTTGGAGGGTAAAATTCCAGAAGTAAGGGATTCGTTGACCAAAGTGGTGACCATAGGGGCAATAGCTTCAGCTATTCCATTAAGGACCCTCGCAGGGCAAGGATCTATAGGTGACCCTGATCTCAGAGATTTTAAAATGGTCAGGATATCTATGTTTTTGACCTGAGTAAACTCGGTCATCTCTGCCTTAGCCTTAATTACTTGGGAAGGGGAAAGAGGAAGAAGTTGGTGAATTAAGGTTGGAGCAGATTGTGGGTCGGGTGGCTGGTCAGGGTTATTCAGACTGTTTTGAATGTTTCGAATTTTCTCAATGAAGAAAGTGGATAGTTGCTCACACCAATCTGTGGAGGGTGGAAATGAGGTCTTCTCTGCTACCGGGGTAGTGAAGCTTTTAACTATAGAGAAAATTTCTCGACTGTTGTTTTTCGCCTTTAGAATTCTAGATGCATAGAATTCCCCTTTAGCTGTTTTAATTGCTGCATAGTAGCTTTTTTGGGCTGCACGGAGTTCGGATTTAGCAGTAGGACAATAGTTCTTTCTCCATATTCGCTCTAGCGCCTTACACCCAATTTTTAAAATTTTTAATTGTTCAGTATACCAGGGGGAAGTGGGAGTGATCCTATGGTTGTTTTTTCCTTTGCTTTGTGGTAAGGATCTAATGGAGGTGTCTATCCAGGAAGAGAAGTTGTCTACAGCTTCATCCAAATTTTGTGCTTTCATTGGGGTGGAGTGGGTAAGGACCTCCACTAGGTGTGGAATATTAATTCTCCTTGGACGTTCCCCAAGCTTGGGTGTGGATGACACACGCCTGGTGTTTATAGACCAGGAGAAGTGAACAGGAAAGTGATCTGACCATGTAATGGGGTAGGGTGGATCTACAGAGATGTTAAAATTAGAATATACTAGATCTAAACAATGACCCCCTTCATGAGTGGCAGATTGCACCTGTTGAACCATCTGAGCCAGATTGCAAATTTCTTTCAGCTCTTTGACTCCGGGGGCAGAGCTTGTGTCCATGTGCAAATTAAAATCTCCCAACATTAGGAAGTGAGGGAATCGGAGTGCACGTTGGATAGTGATCTCCTCCAGGGATTTAATAAAATTACCTAGAGGACCGGGTGGGCGATAGATCAATAGTCCCCCCAGGGTGAATTTGGGGGATAGTGCTAGGGAGAATTCCATAGCTTCTCCATCCTCAATCCTTCCTGTGCATTCCATCCTCAGAGTCCATTTCTCTTTGTAGATCACGGCTACGCCTCCTCCCCTGCCTTTGTTACGGTCCTGTCTTGTGATCTTAAACCCTCTAGGGACAGCCAGCTCCACCACTGGGGCACAGCTCTCGTTCAGCCACGTCTCCGTGATGAATAGGATGTCGAGGTTCTTATCGATGATAAATTCGTGAACTTCTTCAAAGTGCTTTGATAGGGAGCAAGCATTGATAAGGGCAGCCCGAATAAGAGGGTCATCCGCTGTAATAGGCTGGGGAAAGGAGGAATTAGGTAGGCTAAATTTGAAGCGGCAATTTGGACATGTTCGTGAAAAGGAGTCTAAAACATTCCAGTGGGCGCCATTGCATAATAGGTTGCGATTAAGAGCTCCAAGTTCGTCTGAGTTATATGTGATAATGGGGAATATCCCGTGCAGTATGGAATTGGCAGGGGTCCTGGCCCTGGGCGCTGTCGAGGCGCGGACGGGCGCAGACGGGCTTGCCCTAGGCGCGCCTTCGGCGCGCATACGGCGCTCCCGCTGTGCTCGTCCGCTGCTCTTCCTGTCCATGCACATGATAAGAGGAGAGAAAGGGGGGCGTGGCCTCGAGGGGGCGTGGTCAGCGAGCACGCCGGTGATGGCGTCCGCTAAACAAACAGATACCGTTCCAACTAGCAATCAGCTGAGCGGTATGTGGCCAGAGGCATTACACCCTAAGAGAGCAGGTAGGCTTAATACGTTTTTAAAATACAGTAGATATAGCCCTTAAAAACACACACAATTTCAAAAACAGTCAATCGTACCACCAGCTCCCGGCTTCCGCCTCAGGACTGGGAATCGAGTTTCTGAAGCTGCCAGTGGATTCGGCGTTTATGACAGGGCGGGGGCCGTGGCCTCGAGGGGGCGTGGTCAGCGAGCACGCCGGTAATGGCGTCCGCTAAACAAACAGATACCGTTCCAACTAGCAATCAGCTGAGCGGTATGTGGCCAGAGGCATTACACCCTAAGAGAGCAGGTAGGCTTAATACGTTTTTAAAATACAGTAGATATAGCCCTATAATGTAGAAAATTGTTTACAATTATCGATAACGGGCAAAGTATGCTCTTCCATTGTGTGAGCCTCAAGTCAGTTTGGGATTTTGTGTAGATGGTTTGATGTATGCAAACTGGTGCAGTAAAAGGTATGTCATCAAGCAAAATGGCATGCCTTATAATGTGGTTGCATTTTTGCCATGGCGTGCAAAGGCAACAGAAGACGTAGCATGTCTCTTGATTTCCTGGTGCACGACCAAAGAGAAAGAGCAGTGCATATAGAGAAACAAAGGACACTGCAGCAGGCCGGCCTCCCTCTACTCAATTAAGGGAATGGTAAGAGGAGGAAGGAGTGCCGATCGTGGTCTCCATAGAGATCATACTGTTAGTTCTGGTCTTTGGAAGGTTGGGGAGATCTATGAGGATGAGAAGGCAGACAGCCAATAGACCTTCAGGGTTTGATAACATTCAAAAGGAGGAGGCAGGCAAGGAGGAAGCCGAGAGGGGAGGGAATGGGAGGGGCTACCAATGGAGAGGTTGGCATGAGGCTGCTGGGTAAGCAGGAAACTTATTAGGTATAAAAGAGCAGAAGTGAGGGGGCCACTAGGCAAACACGGGAAAGGTATTTTAAGCAAGATGGGAGGTGTTTAAAAAGTGGCAAGGATTAAGGAAGGGAGGCATATTGGCAATTTCTCACCAAGGAATGAAGTATCGCTGCACACAAAAATAAAGAGTAGTGATGGAGGAGGGATTGGATGTGAGGGAGTCTGCCCTGGATAGCTAGGGATCAAAGTATATAGACTTATGGAGAGACAGAGAAAAGGCTAATTTGGACAATTCAGGGGCAAAGGGGCTATGGTCACAAGAACAGAGATGGGGTAGTAGAAGAATAAGCTACGGAGAACCAATTTGCAAGGCTTGAAGCAATTGACATACTTACTTATGACAACAATTGTATACAATTTATTAAAAATTAAAGAAAATTGATGACTCCATTAAATTCTGTTTAGGCATTTTTTTTATTTAGTGGCTGAATATGAGTAAAGAAAAGGGTGTCATCCACCTCATGTTTTTGAGTTGACGGATATGCAACACATCCTGCATGTTGGCAAATATTAAGTCCATCTTCAGTTACTTGCTTTTCAAAATTGGGCAGAGTTACAACTTGTTGAATATACAATGTGCACTATTGGAGATAGAAGCTCATCATGAGCAGGTGTGTGCAGACTGATCAAATTAGACAAGGGAGAGCATTGTCAGCGGGGCAGGGATGATAGATGTGAGGGTGGAGGAAGCCTCATTGAAGAATGAGGAGGGGATTTTTCAGAGCAAGATATGAATAGGGAAAACATTTATCCAGGCAAAGGATGAAGATGGCCCCATGAGTGGACATTAAACCCGGAGGGCCCACAGGGCAGGCTGATTCCGCGACATGTGCTAGCCTTCATAGTCTTACAGCAGAGGCTGGACCTTGACCTGCTCACGTTGGAAGAGCGTACACTCCGGCTGTGTTGGAACCGATGCCAGAGGAGGGCGGCGATAACTCGCCCCTATGCCCCGGAGATTCCTTTGGGGATGTGTACGGCGTTCCCGCATGGAGGCGATTGGTCTGGGCTGGCTGTTTGGGAGGAGTTGGGTGTGCAGATGGTGGGTGACTTATTCCGGGAGGGGGTGCTGCTGCCGTTCCAAGAGTTGCAGGACTCCTATGGGCTCCCACGTGGGGACTTCTTGCTTCACACGGCCCTGGTAGCGAGCCTTCAGCGGAACTGGAATGCGGGGCTCTCGGAGCCGCCGGTCGCTGCGGGTTGCCAATATGTAGTGATGGCGGCGGGGACGTCCAAGGCCATTACTTGCCTATACCGCAGGCTGGCGATGGAAGGCTTGCCGCCTCTTGCCACCTTGAGGGGCAAGTGGGAGTTGGACCTTGAGAAACCGATCCCCGAGACTACCTGGTCCACGCTGGTGCGGCGGGCCTGGAAGGGAACGCGCAATGCCCGGTTCCAGTTGGTGCAATTTTTCACGTTGCACCGGGCGTATTTGACACCGGTGAAAATATTGCAATTTTTTGGGGGGGCGCACTCGCAGTGCCCGCGGTGCGGGAGAGAGGGCGCTGATTTTCGTCACATGTTTTGGTCCTGCGTCCAGCTGGGTGATTATTGGGCAGAGGTCATGGATTGCCTTAATCAGGTGACGGACCGAGCTATTGACCCGGACCTGGGGGCCTGTTTGCTGCTTTGGTTCCCGCACACCCGCCGGACGAAGGTCACTAGCAAGTTTTACGACTTAGGATTGATAATGGCCAAGAGGGAACTGACTATGCACTGGAAGTCCAGGACGGGGCCTAGCTTCTTGCGATGGAGGGCGGCCTTTGTGCGTTGGGCGGGGGCTGAGGGTGCGCTCCGGTTGCAATTAGCTCTTCGGCGGGATGACGAAAAGGCGTTGGCGACGGCCCGGGCGTGGGAGGCGCTGGTGGTGGAACTTCAGGGGCTGATGGCCGACAATGGGGTAGAGGGGGACACATCTGGCGGGCAGGAGGAGGTGGTGAATGGGGAGTAGAAGGGGAGTAGTAGTGATCGCTGGCAACGAGGCTGTGGCTAAGTGTAAGGGAAAGACATGGATTCCTAGTGGAGGGCGAGTACCCATGTCTGATTTATGGCAGGGAAGGGGCACATCGGGAGCGAGGTGAAAGACAGGAGGCACACTGACATGGGGTGGGGAGGGAGGGGGGAGGGCCGGTACGGGCCGGAAGCTCATTCTCCCGGTTGTTGGCTGGTAATTTTATGTGTACTAAACATTCTTTGGCCGTAGAGGAAGCGGGTTTGTACTGTGTTGTTGCTATGAAAACAATAAAAAATGTTTCAACAAAAAAAAAAATGAGTGGAAATTAAAGGACATGAGGCAGGGTGGAGTAAATACAGAAGGGAGCACAGGGCACAGGTTCACAGAAAAAAAGATATGTGTGGAAGAAACCTGTTATGAGGAGGCTTGGAGGTTACATAGGGTCGTTCCTTGGTGTAGAAATTGTCAGACAGAAAGTAGGAGGAACAACAGAGAGTAGCAATGCGGGCAATGCAGGAAAAAGATAGAAGAGAATGGAGCATGAACAAATTGTGCATAGCAAATAATAGAGGAGACGGGAGCAAGTCTGAGGGTGAGAGAAAGGAGGATTTTGATGAAAGGTTGAGTAAGCTGGAAGGAAGGGAGAGGAAGAGAAGCTTGAAATCATAGGTGTAAGAGGCCGGGTTGGTATATGAAGCCCACTTAGGTAAGTGGACAACCTGCACCAATCCAGACAACCCTTATGGTGATTTTAGTGGTCTTAGACAACCTAAGAAAGCTATCAAGTGGTAGCTGTGGAGAGCAGCCTTCAGGCTTAGTCCAGAAGGAGTGTAAAGCAGCTTGTTTTACCAGAATATAATCTTATAGGTATTGATTAAATAAAAAAGAAGCACACAGTGTATTTATAAAAATATGTATTTAGTATAAGACACTCACTAACACATTTAGATATATCCTAGCCAGAGATATATCCAATACACACAATACTTTGAAATAGAAACAGGTAAGTAGCACCATATACACAGTGGTTACCAGGGGGGGATCAAACCATACACTAAAATAGTGGTAAGCTCACCACGACTCAAATCAAGACAATACTCAAAGGACGTAGAAGTGCCGGGGACCCAAGGAAACATCCAAGGTGAGTAACTAGGAGCCTCACAGAGGTCGTTTGCAGTGTGGGAACATGACCGTGCTCTCCATAAATATCAACGTGCAAGTCGCGGTTGCAATTTTAAAGAAGAAGGACCCTTCCCAGTGGACCCTGAAGAAACCACGTGGAAGACAGAAGGTTGGAGAGCCACCCCACCTGTGGATACCTTAGGAACCAGGATACCTGCCCCAGTGGAGTAGGGTGCATAGGTGTGAAATGGCGTCATAAACTGCCATCAAACCCAATAGAGGACTTCAGGAAAGTGCCACTGCTGGAGAAGGTGAAAGTCTCCAGTGGAACCCAAAGCTGGATTCAAGTCAAGTAGTACCTGAAAGCAAAGGGGACAGAGTCTTTGCCACTTGGAATTGACCAGGAGGCACGGAAGACCAATGCTCACCGATGTTGGGTGCTGTAAAAGAGTTGACGGTGACCTTGGAACTGCAGCTGTGGGGACCAGGCGATGGTGTGGGAGACCAGGAGCTGTACACAAGCTGTGCCACGTTGGATATCAAGAGTTGAGGGGTCAGTGTCCGGTGGGAGCACCAACAAGCCTTTGCAATTGCAAACAACATGGAGGGAAAAGAAGGTGCAATGTCAGGACCAGCAAGGTCCAGGAGACTCACCACAAGCAGGGGAGTCAGGGAAGGCCCCAAGCAATCAGGGAAGCCCAAAAGAATTCAAAAGCGACCCTTAAGAGGACCGACAGGCAGGAGGCACTGGAGTCGCAGAGGACCTTGAGCAGCTCACCAAAGATGCATGACCACGGTTCATATGATGCAGTGAGGAAAAAAGATCTTAGTCAATGGAGATGCTTGAAGTTGGGGCTATTTGGAGCCTGGAGATCTTGGTGGAAGAAAGCCAAAAAGCCTTTGCAACTGCAAGTCAACACACTGCACAGGGGTTTAATTCCAATGGCTCTGACGAGGGAAACTGTCCTCAAACCTGGTGAAAGGGCAGGGCAGGACCCTTGGGATGTGAATAACCACCACCTGTGTTGCTGAGCCTTTCAGAGTCTGTAGGAGCCCAGGATCAGCAGACCAGTCAACTTAGTTGCTGTGCCTGCAGATCCAGGGAAGTGACTCCTTCACTTCAAGGGAGATTCCTTCAGGTGTCTTGGATGTCCACAGGCCGTGGGCATGTTCATGTATGGAGCACATTCACAGACGTTGCAGCATACAAGCAGGGCGAAAAGATCAGGTGCAGCAGGAGTCTTCCCAGTTGCAGTCTTGATGCCCAGAGCGAAGTCCCGCGAAGTCCGCAGTGCCCAGACGGTCAAAGTTGAAGTTTTGTCTGAATTGTATTGTGTCCCAGGACAAATCTATGGACCCGCCCACAGGTAAGCTCTTAAGTACCCTAAGGAAAGGGTTGGGAGGATACAGGGGCCCCTCCCTAAGGTGGGCTGGACAAGGGGGAGGATACTCCCCTGTCCTTTGTCCAGTTTCGAACCCGAGCAGGAGCCAACGGCTCCCTGAGCTGGTTTGAACTGGACTATGCATGGAGAGCACCAAATTTGCCCTGCACGCAGACTATGTGGCGCTGGCAAGCACTCCCACTCTGCCCCAATACACTAAACCTTGACTTAGGAGGTGGTCACACCTCCCTATGACAGGATGCCTATTGTTCTGCCATTGTCTGCACGAGCTTGACTCAGCTGCAGGAGGGCAGAATCATGCCTCTGGTCGGCAGCAGCCATAGTTTGCTGTCCGGGTCTAGAAGACTAGTACCGGGAGCACTGAGGGCATAACGGAAGACCTTTACAGTGCTGGGAATCATACCTCCCACACCATTTACAGTGTGGTCCAACATGTTTGATACCAAACATGGCAGGGTTTTTTACAACCAGTTTCGAGATGGTCATCACGTAATGATGTGGTACCCCTCTATATGTTATAGAGCTGTTTTACTTACAACCCAGGAGAATCAACTCCGAAGGCTGTAGGAGTGTCCTGCTCTTGTAGGGGCACCCTCACACTTAGAACCAAGCACCCTGCCTTCAGGATTGAAAAGGCCTGCTGTAGAGGTGACTTATAGGTTTTAAGTGCAGTGACCGTAGATATAGGGAAACCTATATCTTTCGTAAGTGGTGCCAGAACCCGCTTACACAGCCTGCAAGGGCAGGCCTGTAGTGATAGTTTGAATGGCCTCCCATAGGTGGCATAATACATGCTTAAGCCTATGGGTGACCTCTGGCGTACCTATGCCCTGGGTACCTTAATACCACATACTAGGGACCCAGCATCCAATCTGGGATGTACCTAAGTACTTCCCATAACAATTTAGGGGAGAAAGCAGAGAGACTGGGGTACTGAACAGCAGGTTCCCAGTCAGACTAGTCAGAAACAGCATTACATCAAGCAAAAAGTGGGGGTAACCATAAAAGCAGATCCTACTTTCCTACAATAGGCATGAGGATGCTATGTGGAGTTGGAGGATGATAGATGGGGGCCAGTTGAAGTCCATCAAACTGGTCTGACAGGGAAAAGGAAGGAGCATTGGGAAGGGAGCAGGAGTAGAGATTGGATGAGAAAAGATACTCAGAAAGGGAGGAAAGGCAAATGGGAGAACAGGTGTTTACAAAAAGGAGCGTGTGATGGGTGATTATATCAGAATAGCATCTGTCATCACACATGCCAAAACAACACATGGCTAACTATGCAGTCAATACAACAAATGTGTCATTAGCATGGGTTTCATTATAACGCAGGTCATTACAATGACTTACTTTAGGGAAGCGCTGGACTTTGGAATAGTTTCAATTACTATTCCAACTCCAGCTGGTGTATCAGTAGGTACGGTGTTGGACTTAAAATCCAACACCAGTCCAACACTGCATTCCCTAATGCAAGTCGTTGCAATGGCTTGCGTTGTTATGGAGCTTGTGGTAATGTCGCAGTCGTGGTGTAGACTGCATCATAAAGGCACGGCGTTGTTTTGCGTGCTTTGTAATAGATGTTTTCCCACCTGGAGATAAGCTGGTTGGCGGAGAGAAGGTGAAGACTGTAGCCAGGTCATTGGGGATATCAGCAGTGTGGGATTTCAATTGCTGCAAGCATCCAGATGGCAACCAACATGATTGAGTAGAGAAAGGGTGGAAAATATTGCAGCACACATTTCTAAGGAGCTCGGGAGACGGTGCTCAAATTATAATATTTTCTCATTTTTGAACTTGTACCATGGGAAGGGGTGGAGAAGATGGTGGATACAAATTGGATTTATTGGTTGATCAGAAAAAGAAGCAGCCCACCAAGCAGATGCATAGGACATTTGCCAACTGGAAATCAGGATGGGCCATTGTTATACACATATAGGTGAAGGATAAACTGTCTTTAGCATCAGGGCTATTAAAATATGGTAGGACATGTGCGAATCTGAGCAGTAATGTTTGGTTTTATTAAGAGGAACAGATCAGAAAGTAAAAGGAGAAGCACTCAGACTTTACTTGGGCAGGAAGACATGGAGATGGGTGCAAGCGAGAGGGGCATGAGGTCTTTTAATTAAGCTCACTGGGAAGGGGGAGTATCATACACACATGATGAAGAAGTTAGGAAGAAAGGGTATTACTGGCAATTGCTGTTACACAGTGATATCCTGCAGATTCTTGCACAAGTATTGTAGCTGTGGGGGTGCCTATCCAAGGACACAGATCAACAGGTTGCTTCTGGTTGATCAGAAGGCAGGGAAAGACAAGGGAGTACAGGAGAAATAAAGGAGAGGAGAAGAACAAGAAAAACATTATGGGCCATAGTATATCTAGAGCTTACCCATATTGGCGAGATTTGATGAGGTAAACAAAGCGTTGGCGGGGTATCACACAAAAGAGGAGGCAGAATTCTTAGATTAGGAATTTTGCCCAGTTTAAAGATTCCATTCTAAGGGCCGATGGAGAGTTTCTGGGCACCTAATGTAAAATTGTGGTTGAAATGCCTGTCATTTCATAGTAAAACATCGACAAGGAGTTAACCTTAGGCATGTAGATGGCCACTTTCAAGGCCCCCATGTCACAATATAAGATTGTCGCCTTTGAGATTGGTATCATAGAACAAACAAGGGGAGTTCATACTGATCCATCACCTCTAATACCCAGAAGGCAGTTCAGTAAACATCATTATTGACAATGAAGAATTCCTCGTGACTAACACATCTTTTGAGGCAATAGAAGGATTGGTCTGGAGTAAGGGAGTGGGAGCATTCCTGATACCGGTGGACATAAAGCAAGCCTACCATTTTCTGCCAGTTCATCCAAACAGCAACCTACAATTGAGTTTTGAAGTTTACAGGAAGTGCATGTCTCCCATTAGCCAAAGTATCAGTGCCACAACATGCTATTAAGCCTGTGGCAAAGTCATCTTTATATGTGGTAGCATAAATTAATCTAGGAGTGCATGTTAACTCAGTGGAGACCAGGGATTGACGTAGTGGTGTAAATTTAGGTGATGTGTAGATAACCAAGAGACATATCTGTTTTGGCTCTGGCCAAGGGATTATACCCTGCATTGCTGGTCCCCAGTTCAGAGAGGTTTATTCCTCACAAGCTAAAGTCCACCCAAGACATGGCTGAGTAATGGACAGTTGAAGGAACTGTAGATCATGTGATGTGGTGACCTCTCTACCAGTTCACACTTATACTCTTTAGGGGCTTTTTTGTGTTTGGTATGAAGAAAGTAATTCATAGGGATGGTGGACAACATTCACTCTACCATCTCAAGGGACCTTGGCCCTCCAAGTTTAGGGTTGCCCGCATGTCCCGTTGATGACTCTTAACATTGACAGGAGCCACTGCCACAGTGGAACCCGTCAATGTTGCAAAAGCGTGACGGACAGTTCCATCAAACACTAGAGCCCTTCATCAAACATTTTTCAGTTGTACAGTTTTCAAACATGTAATACTAATGATTCTTGAGAGTTCCCTCAGCTTTTCCCTGGTGGTGATGAATGGCAAATGAACACATAACGTCATACACTCTAATAGGGTGGACAGTGTTATGTATTAACCTAGAGTCGACTCCGTCATTTACATATTTAAGTTCTACTCACCACTAAATCAAGTGAGCGGACCTTGAGTTTGGTGGACATGGCATTCCTTCACCTTTGCAGTGAAGTAACTTCTCCCCAAACTCTAAATCTGCCTCTTAGTCTGTCAATGATAGAGGTAATGCATATCCGGCTGCAGCCAGTTTAAACCCTCTAGTTGTCTGTCTTTCCTGATTTGGAGCCTCCTTCCTCAATAAGAGAGGTTGGAGTAAATGGGTGTATGATTGATGGAGACTGGTAATGGGGGAAAATGAGAGAGTAGCCTGTGGCCCATCATACACAATAGAAAAAAACAAAAGTGCCTAATTCAGAATAGGCAGATTTCTAAGACTAAAGCCATGACTACAAGTTAGGGAGAGTGGAATTACCATATACGATTTCCTGCCCCCTGATCACGACTACCCCAGAGTTCCCACACAGGATTCTCTCAGGTGAAGGAAAAACGGCCAATTTCACTAACGAGAAATTCCGGGCAGTAAAATAGGTTGAAGTGTTTGCTACAACTGCTATCAGTTCTGGGCAACCAGATGGCACATCCTTTTTCTCTGCCAAGGAAGGAGCATGAAGTGTTTTATTTTGCCAGAAATAATCTTCTCCTTCCTTCCCCAACCCTCTCGAGACTTTTCCGGACACCCCATCCTACACATAAGCTCCTGTATGCTGTTCAGAGCAGGTAATAAATATATGAGTTTAAAATTTTGAATATGGAATTCCATGTGGAATTGCAAAGTGTTTACCTCATAATGCCAAAGTTCTACAGGCTGTTACCTCACTTTAACAATAATTATGTGTGTTGAGTGCTTACCCCATCAAAATCATGCAGATTGTAATCAGGGCCTATGTGAGATACCTGACTACACGCTCAGGCTCATTTTAATCTTCTGCCACGCTAATATTTTTTTAATAAAAGTATTAGTGCATTTATTTATGTTAGTTCTCTGTCTCGTATTTGCTTGATAGATTGGTAATATTTTTGTATTTTGTTTTCTAATTTAAAATCATAGTTTGTTTTTTGTTTAAAGTATTTGGTTTAAAACTATATATAAATATTATCTTGATGCCACATCATTCAAAATATTATAATCCAATAGTCAGATATCTTTTACAGTTACATGATTTAAAAAACCGACAGCATTTCATTTATATCTCATAACATAGTTAATTCTGCATGTTAGATCACCCGCGGGTTCGTTAGTAACATGCCCTGATCAATAAATATTTAAATTCAATGTCAAAAATATGTGCAGTGTAATATAGCATGGCAGTAGGATTCTACTTAGAAACAGAGGGCCTCATTTACATTATTTTGCCACAGGGCAGCACCACAAGCCTTCCGGATGTGCTGCCCTATGGCAAAAGAAAAGGACAGAAATGTCCCTTATCTATCAGATATGGTGCATTCCTGTCTTCTTTCCCTGCGCTGGAGCTGAATTGGCTTCCATGTGTCAACGCAGGCACCCTTGCACCATGTCTACGTTGAAGGGTGATTGTTTTTATCTAGAAAGGGACACCTTCCTGCACAAAAAAATAAATGGAGACGATTTCCTATTTCTATGTGTGCTGCAAAATGCAGCACACATAGGAAGAGGGAAAAATTGGAAGAAATATTGTTATTTCTCCTCGCTGTGGCTCCCCTACGCCCGCCCTGGGGAGGCATAGGCTTTTGACGCATTCCCAGATTTACGACTTGTTTCTAACTCTGGAAACGTGTCAAATACCGTGGGTGTTATGTGGGAGCACCCACCGTAATGCTCATGGCGCGCCTCTCCGTCATAGCATGAAGCAACGCAGTCTGGCTTTATGTCGTCTTGTAGATATGGCTAAAGCCCTGTGCACCACCGGAACATCACAAAAAGTGGAGTTCTGGCTGCACACAGGGCTTGTAAATTAGCCCCAGAAACTGCAGCATCTCTTGTTCACTATTTTAAAATCTTTATTTGTGATTAACAAAATATTGTAAATCAATCACAGTAAAACAAAGAGAGAGTTAAAAAGAAGTAGCTGATCTTCAGACTCTGATTGATATTACAGAATCTAAAATATTGTTAGATGCCCCTAGGTTCGATACAATATTAATAAATACAAATCGCATTGAAAAGTGGGACAGCTATCTCCATGAAAGTCTCAGTGGAAGCAGTCAGATTTGTATCTTCCTTGCATGAAGCATATTTCAAAGCTCAAGGCTCCCTCTAATGACATCAAAGAAGGTCTGAATTTTAATAATGAAGATGTAGAGACATGATAAGAGATGACCCGTCAAGGCACTGCACAATGCCTAGTAGGCTTATGCAATTTTCAAGCTTTTCCTCAGTAAATCTGATGAAATGTCTCTCTATATCTTAAGCTGTCTCAAAGATAAATCCAAGAAACTAAATTGTAGCACAAGCCATAGATTAATCGTTAGGTAAAAAGATAACTAACTCATTCAACACTAATTCTGCAGCCACTCTTGACGCTTTGCTGTCTTATACTACTTTTGACTGGGAGAGATGTAATTCCACTGCTAACATAAAGGGACTCACTTTTAATGTTTTTGTACCGCACTCCATGGGAGCACATAACTTCTCTCGCTGTCCCTCCATGTCTAATTGTTTCCCTAATATTTCTGCCCTGCCACTCTTTCTGCTTCTGTTTTCACCCCCTCCTTTTAATGTTCCTCTATTTCTCTCCACATTGTTTAGAATGTTTACCATGACATATTTCTCAAGACCTGCTGCATGACATCCGTCGCATGACATGTCTCCAGCGCCGCCGCATTCTCCATGTCCAATTCTCTCTTCTCATTCTTGCTCCCTGGGGATCTCGCGCCCGCTCTCCGCCCAGCTCCCCTTTCCTGCCCCATCCATTTTACCATTATTCATTTTTGAATTATTATTCTAAAATTGCTGTTGGCCAGGACGGAATGTTTGACTGAAAATGCTGAAACGGCCTCCAGTGCTTCATAACGTGCACATACATGCATCACGAGGTGCGCACCGCGCACCCACATCGGCATGCATCTTCCATAACATTTTTATGATATGGCACCCATTCCCAGATGGCTGCCGTCGTGTCCACGCACACCATGTGCTGACGCTCACGCGGGAATAAGCTAATGCCAAAATTGCTACTCCTTGTTTCCTAAATTATCAAAATCGGTTTTAATTCAGCAATAACTGTCCTACTAGAGCAACACATATCTCAGGCACCCCATAGAGATACGGGCAAGTTCCTATTAGTTTAATTAAATTAGAGTTTCTAATTAGAAAGCATTTTTGTTTCAACAATCACTTTGAAACCTAAACTTTAAAAATCAAAGAGTTCATTCATCTCGCCTCCTTCATGGAAAGTTTAGCGTTGATCCTTCAGGCAGCAGTCAAGAAAAAGGGAGGGCACAAAAATGTAACTTCCAACAATTATTCCCTTAGGACAATTTGCTCTTCAATACTGAACAAATGGCTGAATTGATTGACACTAAATTTGGTAAAAAGTTCGAACTTTATTCAGAAAAGTGGTCTTTCTGCCCTCATCGATGAATATGTAAGAGTGGCCGAATTAAACGATTGCGGAGATGCATAGGTACTTTTTCTGCCATGAACCTGGAGTCCAGACTCAGGGAGTACACGCTTACCAATTAAGAGAATTTGTTCATCTACTGAGTGGATCATATGTTAGTGATGTGAACATTGCAAAATATCACCCCCTTTCCTCTACTATCCAAATGTATAGCATGTTAAATCAACCTTTTAAACTTAGATCACAATATGATCTAATAATTTAAAGTCATTAACCCTACACCTGGTGACCTCATTCTGTGTCATAGTTGTCATCTGTGATACCCTTTAGGGTGTCAATGCGATGGCATTAGCTGAAGTATTTAGCAGTGTTTTATCAGATTTTTAGTTTACTCTCAAATCTAGACTAAAGGATTACGAATGCCCAGCAGGTCTGTTTTTCTTTCTACAGCTTTTGTAGCTTATGGATGCATAATTTTTGTCGTCCATCGCAAATTCCTTTTCATTGTAGCGTTTGGATGCATATAATTTTTCTTTAACAATTAGTTGATTTAAGAGGTGTCTCTTGACAGCTTTCTGTGGCTTGCCTGCTACTTTGTAAATGTCTGAAGTCCCTTAACCTTATACCTTGCTGATGGATTCTGAAGATTATTTCTCAAAATGGCTGCTCGATAGTATGTTCTTGACATAACTTCACAACCTTTTTCCATTTGGTTATCTTAAAGACATCCTCCCTTTCTGTGCTGCTGCATATATTGCTGTGTACAGAAAGCCCAACTTTGGGTTTGGTCAAGTTGAACCCAAGTGGAAACTTCTCTTATTTTTTTAATGTTTTTCTTTACCCAGCCGAGTGATCAGTTTCCTTTGACATCATTTTGTATCATCCATCTTTCCTCCCACCTCCTATAATGTTGCTTCAAAGTACACAGAAGTGCACTAGAATGTGAACTAGTCTTGTGGTATACCCCTTATCGTCCCCTATGTCACACTAGTGCATTTATGAAAAAATACAAGTGCACATATTGGGAGGTACAGCCGAAAATAACATTTATTTGACTGCATTCATATAAGAACTGTCCGTTAAGGCTAACTGATAAAATCTGACAGTAGTATGGATGTATATGTGAACATTTCATCCTGACTATCAGGAGTTATAAGTGCAAGCATCTGGATAATGAACGTGATAGCAAAAAAGTTGAAGCAAATTGACCTGTGCATTACATAAGTGCCCTTCCTAGCAAAGCATTTCAACTCCCCTAGAGAATGCTAGTGTTGATGTTCAATTCCAGCCTCAAGTTGAAAAGGGGGTGTGCAAGAGAAAACTTGCCTGAGGAATGAGGCAGCACAATTCACCACTGTCTGCTGCCAGGAGAGAAATGCTGAAGGTAAACAAAGCTGAACCACTTATGGATAGATGGCAGAGGATGGGATCCTTGGGTATCAAATCATACTGATTATTTTCCATATGTGTATCATGTTAAAATATTTATGTATGTATACCTTTTATATGGGGTTATGTATTTACATATTTATATAGTTTCTTCTCACTGCAGAGAAGAAAAATAATTAACCTCCCCAACCTTACAAAACCACCAGTCTATGACTCATCCCATTCGTCTTCCAAAATAGCCTCTACCTCCACTCTCTGACTCATCCCAAACCTCGTTTTAATACTATGAACTCCCAAATAAACCTTCCCAAGCTATTCCTTCTTCCATCCATCCTTTATCCTATTCATCCAACTAACATGATATCTGACTCCTCACAAATAACTTTTACTACTATGAACTCCCAAATAATCCTTTCTGAACTCTTCTCTTCTCTAGCTATCCTTTATCCTATTCATTCAACTAACAGACTCACATTTCTACCACTCCCAATAACATTTTATTTTTCCCTCTACCAATTCACCACTAACCCACTTTTGGTTTCTGGAGTAGCATACTTCAAAACCTCGTTAGGGGTAGCAAGCGCCAAATAAATACAATTGCAACTACAATTACAATGCAAGTTTTTTTTGTTATTTTCAGGTTTCAACAAATTAGCATTTAAACGGGTTTGGGTTGGCCGTGAAGAGGTTCAAAATTAAGGCAGATTGTTGTGGCCTGATTTACAAAGGTTAAGTTACGAGTTTGTGCAAATTTACACTTTTTCAGTATTCACAAAATTGCGTGTTAGTTGTAAGTTTACTGGTGAGGAGACTCCGCAGTTGAAGGAGAACTCCACAATTAAAAAGAATGGACAGACCTATCCTTTTATGTGCAGAGTTCTTCACCCTGACTGTGGAGTCTCCTCACTCGTAAACTTATTGTTAAAATGCAGTTTGGGGAACACTGAAAAAGCATAAATTTACACAAATGTGTAAGTTTAAATGTGTGAATCAGACCATTGAGGACAAAATATGCTTTGATTTGCCAATATAAAGGGGAACACTGTATATTAAATGCACAATGGGTTGGGAGCAGGGCCTAGCTGGATGCCAGGTTCTAATGCCATGTGCATTGGTGGTTGACTGACCATGGAGGATTGGGCACAGGGCCAGGTCAGATGTTAGCTATAAAAAGATATAAGGTTAAAAAAAATCAATGTATAATATGATCAACAAACATAGAAATTCACTAAAAACATTTGGTAAAAAGACGTTATAGCTAGTTTTGGTAATAGGACATGAACATATTTTTAAAAAACACAGAAATTCACTGAAAAAACGAAGGTAAAATGGTAACCAAACAAAACCTAAAAAAAACGGAACTTTGCCAGTTATGCTTCAGTGAACTCACAATAACTTGTGCCTCCGTCATGCACTACTTAGAACTCACATATTATATCACTCATGGCATGTTTAATAACATCATTGATGACATCACTCATTACATCTTAACCCCTTCCCCGCTCATGACGGAGCCGCTCCGTCATGAGCCACGGTTGCCGTGTGCTCATGACGGAACGGTTCCGTCATGTCACGGCCGTTGGCGGCCGCTCCGTCTACGCGGCGCTGTTTCCCCGCCTGTGCGGGGGGACAACGCAAATGGGCGGAGTCATGACGGAACCGTTCCGTCATGAGCACAGCTCAACCGTGGCTCATGACGGAGCGGCTCCGTCATGAGCACAGCGCCACCGCGCTGCCCCCCCGCACCCCCCAGCGCTGCGGCGGAATTCCCGCCGCAGCGAAAGGGTTAAATGACATATTTGATGTTTGATGACATCATTGATGACATCATCTATGATAATTGTTTTGACACTTCATAACCCTTAAATCATTTTGATAAAAAATGGTAGTTAAGGGCCTTCAGTCATATACAGTATAAAATTAATATGTTATATACATGTTGTTGAATAGAATGCACATAGGGTGTCCCCTGATATCAAGCGTACCTGTTTATTATGGTGGGTATATAGTGCATAGTCTACCTATCAATGTTCATGTGCAAGCTCTATGGTTCATTAAACAAGACAAAATCTAAATGCACCCTGGCCCAGAATTATCAAGATGTCATGCAAGGCTGGGCAGCAAATAACGTTTATACACTACTCGTTGTTGCATGAAAGGGAAAGAGCAGAACTGGGCAATTTCTACTGGGATGCAATGCTGTTCTGCTCTCTTTCTTGGGGATTGTACTTCTTCCAGGCATGTGCTAATGCATCCTTGTTCTATAGTCAAAGAGTGTCTGAGCTGCTTGAAGTACAGGTTTTCTACAGGAAGGGATACCTTCCAGTAAAAACCCTATGCTTTAAGGCTATTCCCACTTTGTATGTGTGCTGTACAATGCAGCACACATGCAAAGTGAGAATAATGAGGACGAATGAAAACTTTTCTCTTCATTGAGCCTGCCTCAAGGAGGCATAGGATTTTGGTGCAAATTCCTGTCTACATTACTTTGTATTTAAGGATTTGCATCACAACCCATTAGTGGTTGCATAGGAAAGCCCATTCACCCCTTTGCAAAGCCCCCTTGATACAAAGTAAGGCAATGCAATAAATTGCACAACTTTGCAATAGTTTGGGGTACTCTGGAAAACAAATTACAATTTGTATTGTATAGTAAATCTCACCTTAACACTTTACGTCGAGTTTGTGTTAGAAAAGCAATGCAAACTTGCTGCACATCATTTGTATGTGAAAAAAACAATATTTCTATTCATAGGAGACTATGCCCAGGTTAAATGGTTGTTGTACATTGCTATAGATCCATTAGATGCAAATATGAGATTTAACCAAACTATGAAGGGTTCTCCATATAGCCTATCTGAAGATGTCATATCAGTAGCCAGTACATCATATCTGTTAAGTTCTTGACTCGAAATTGTGGGTCTTGCATAGGTGCTAAGTGGCTAAATTAGCACCAGCATAGGGGGAAAGGCGGGGCTGAACTGTATCCTTGTAAATATGGTGCAGCCCTGCGTTTCAGAAAAGGCGAGGTGCGGCGTAAAGCAAAGCAGGCTAATGCCAAACACCGCCACTTCCTCATAAATATGCCCCTAAACTTTTTCTCTTGTTTTTAGATAAGAACTCTCCTGCAGTGCAGATTAAGGGGTCCTTTATAATGTCAGGTGGATCCACCTGACAATCGGACTCAGCAGTCTGACCCCCACATCGCGATGCGGTAGGTCAGACGCTGCAGTCTGGGGTAAAGACTGATGCTTCCAACAAGATTGGAGATCCCGTGAGGGCATCGGTCAGACAGATAAACCCAAATGGCAGCAGTGCCTGCTCAGGCACCGCTGTTGGGACTATGATGTCTGTTTCCGACAGCCTTTCCATGTTGGCCTTTCTGAGATGGAAAGGCTGTCATAAAGTGACTTTGTGGGCCCCTAGCATGGCTCAATTCCCCCACGGCCTCCGCTAGAAGGCCTGGAGGGCACTTGTGGTGCCCCCCCAAACATCCATGCATTGTGTGGCAGGCACCACATGGTGTATGGATATTTTAAAAGTGTATTTTTCTTCTATTGCGGATTGTGCTGCAGCCCGCAGCTCACGTTGAAATTGAAAATTTGCACTTACGATCACCATGAAGGCGGTCGCATCATAATAATGGAAGTGACACCACCGACTGTCACTGACTGCACCCGCCTGCAAAGGGATCTCTAATCCCCTTTAAAAGTGCAGGCGAGTTGCTGCTTCCACTGTGAAACACGAAGCAGCTGCTTTAAAGCCACTGCGTATTTCACTTAAATGCACTGCACTCGGGACAGCACGAGTTCGCAACTGCCCTGGGGGCAGCGTATTCTATGTAATAGGTCGCTCTTCCCCTGTTTGCGCCTGGTTTTAAGGTGCACAAACAGGGAAAGTGCACCCTTTGTATAATAGGGACCCAGGAGATCAAGTAATCCAATACATAAGTTGAAATTGTCACAAGATGTAGATGAATGATAGGGAATAAAATCTTTTGTGGGATAATTGGAACAATAACCATGCAGAGATTTAGGAACAAGGCAATGGGTTTCGGACTATGGTCTTCATAGAAGTAGACAGAAAAAGAATTTAATGCTGGAGTTACATAGTTTTGCTGTTTTTAGCTAAAGAGTGAGGTGCCGATTACGATCCTGGAAAAACCGGGTTCGAACCGTCGGTCGGAGCGTTTTCTCCGTCTGACTCGCACCCGGTTGTAAAACTGTACAAACATGGAAGTACGATTCGCACGGAAAAACCATTTCCGTACGAATCGCAAAAAACACCGTCCGACGAAAATATACATACAAATGTGATCCGGGAATGCCCCGACGTGACGTCGGGACGCTGTCAGGCAGCGTTTCACGACCCAGGAAGTACGATTCGAACCGACAGCAGTCCGGACTGCAATATTTTTACGGCACCCAAAAAGTGCCGGAAAAGCGAAGTACGCCGCAAAACGACCAGAATTGGGGGCCCGGTACCGTACCCCCCCCCAGCCCCCGTGAGTATGCGCCGTACCCTCCCCAGCCCCCCGTGAGTACGCGCCGAACCCCCCGTGTATGTACACCCCTGTACGTGTCGAACCCCCGTGTATGTACACCCCTGTATGTTCGAGTCGTACCCCCGTGTATGTACACCCCTGTACGTGTCGAACCCCCCGTGTATGTACACCCCTGTACGTTCGAGTCATACCCCCCGTGTATGTACACCCCTGTACGTGTCGAACCCCCCGTGTATGTACACCCCTGTACGTTCGAGTCATACCCCCGTGTATGTACACCCCTGTACGCGTCGAACCTCCCCGTGTATGTACACCCCTGTACGTTCGAGTCGTACCCCCACCCGTGTATGTGCGTACCCCCAGTGCGTAGCACTGGGGGTACGCACCGTACATACACGGGGTGTACATACACGGGGGGTTCGACACGTACAGGGGTGTACATACACGGGGGGTTCGACACATACAGGGGTGTACATACACGGGGGTTCGACACGTACAGGGGTGTACATACACGGGGGGGTTCGACACGTACAGGGGTGTACATACACGGGGGGTACGACTCGAACGTACAGGGGTGTACATACACGGGGGGTTCGGTGCGTACTCACGGGGGCTGGGGGGGGTTCGGCGCGTACTCACGGGGGCTGGGGGGGGTACGGCGCGTACTCACAGGTGCTGGGGGGATGGGTCGGCACGTATGTGGGCACATGTCTCCATGGTTGCAATGGGAGTTCGGTGCGGACGGTGTTTTTACCATACGGTTGTGACATCGGACGCACGGGATGGATCGTACTTGCGCGGTCGGACTTCACTTTTCACGTTTGTACGGTAAATCATCCGGGGAGGTGTCGGACACATTTTCCGACCCGAGGACGTGTGGGGAATTATTCCCAATGCGACTCGTATGGAGTTTTTCCCATGCGAATCGTATTTGGCAGTTCGTACGATAAAAAGACTGGATACGAGTCGTACGGGGAATTTTTTTACAGGATCGTAATCGGCACCTAGGTAGCCAGGATGTTTCTGAATCCTTTCTTTTTTAAAAGTTCATTTTTGTGGAGAGATGTGTAGATGTCCTTTGAGTAGCTCAACTGTGATACAATCACTGAAAGGGCTATTGTGATTTGTGTGCAAGAGAGCGGGAAACACAGGATTCTTCTGAGTAATTTAGATGATTGAAAGTTGATTTAACAACAATTATTTGAAGTGGAAATGAGTGCTTACTGTCAGAAAACACTTACCCAATATACCATGGCATAACCTGAGTTAAACCTATATGCATATGACACAAAGTCTGCAGCTGCAACCTGCTGGAAAGTTTGCAGAGAAAATTCTCCTTTTCTGCATAAACAGACCAGATTTTTCATCTTTTTTTGGACCTTACTTTTAGGTGGCTTTACTACTTAGTGCAAGCACTGCACACTGTAGCCCTGTTTGGCACATTTAACTTTCCGTTTTCCATTGTAATGTACCTAAAATGTACCTATGGCATCGAAGGTTAAATGCCATATGTGAGCTGCATCATGCATTTACACCACCAACATATGTGACACAATGTACGTCTGCCAAGAGCTCCTCTGTGCTCTTGCTGGGGTGCAGCTTAAATGCACTTACACATGGAAGGAAAAGGGCCTTGGGCATGAAGTAAAACCCTATTTTTATACCACTACATTGTGCCTTGAAAGCACACATCAGTATAAAAGGGGGTGGTGATGGACGGAGCATCAGAACCAATCAAACACTCACACCCAGTCAACAGATCTGGGTTTGATCCTTCACCGTTCTTTAGCCCACTCTGTCACCCCAGTTCAGACATGGCCATATATAAATCAGTCTGACCCTGTGCCTCATGGGAACAGTCCAGCCCGAACTATCAAGCCATGCCTTCCCTGGACCGGAAACAAGCTTCCTAGAACCGGTTTCTGGAATTTCAACCGTCTTCAGCCAGGCTTGCTTGAATCTAGTGGCAAAGTGAGCGAGGGACTCACGTCTGAGCATACCCTGCCAACTTATGGCAAACAAAGCGGTACAAAAGGGGGTGGTGATGGACGGAGCACCAGAACCAATCAAAAACACTCACACCCAGTCAACAGATCTGGGTTTGATCCATCACCGTTATTTAGCCCACTCTGCCACCCCAGTTCAGACATGGCCATATGCAAATCAGTCTGACCATGTGCCTCATGGGAACAGTCCAGCCCAAACTGACAAGCCATGCCTTCCCTGGACAGGAAACAAGCTTCCTAGGACTGGTTTTTTGGCATTTCAGCCGTCTTCAGCCAGGCTTGCTTGAATCCAGTGGCAAAGTGAGCAAGGGACTCACGTCTGAACATACCCTGCCAACTGATGGCGAGCAAAGTGGTACAAAAGGGGGTAGTGATGGACGGAGCATCAGAACCAATCAAACACTCACACACAGTCAACAGATCTGGGTTTGATCCATCACCGTTCTTTAGCCCACTCTGCCACCCCAGTTCAGACATGGCCATATGCAAATCAGTCTGACCCTGTGCCTCATGGGAACAGTCCAGCCCAAACTGCCAAGCCATGCCTTCCCAAGACCGGAAACAAGCTTACTAGGACCGGTTTCTGGCATTTCAGCCATCTTCAGCCAGGCTTGCTTGAATCCAGTGGCAAAGTGAGCAAGGGACTCACGTCTGAGCATACCCTGCCACCTTTTGGCGAACAAAGCAGTACAAAATGGGGTGGTGATGGAGGGAGCATCAGATCCAATCAAACACTCACCCCCAGTCAACATATCTGGGTTTGATTCATCACCGTTCTTTAGCCCACTCTGCCACCCCAGTTCAGACATGGCCATATGCAAATCAGTCTGACTCTGTGCCTCATGGGAACAGTCCAGCCCGAACTGCCAAGCCATGCCTTCCCTGGACCGGAAACAAGCTTCCTAGGACCGGTTTCTGGCATTTCAGCCGTCTTCAGCCAGGCTTGCTTGAATACAGTGGCAAAGTGAGCAAGGGACTCACGTCTGAGCATACCCTGCCACCTTATGGTGAACAAAGCAGTACAAAAGGGGGTGGTGATGGACGGAGCATCAGAACCAATCAAACACTCACACCCAGTCAATAGATCTGGGTTTGATCCATCACCATTCTTTTGCCCACTCTGCCACCCCAGTTCAGACATGGCCATATGCAAATCAGTCTGACCCTGTGCCTCATGGGAACAGTCCAGCCCAAACTGCCAAGCCATGCCTTCCCTGGACCGGAAACAAGCTTCCTAGGACCGGTTTCTGGCATTTCAGCCGTCTTCAGCCAGGCTTGCTTGAATCCAGTGGCAAAGTGAGCAAGGGACTCGCGTCTGAACATACCCTGCCAACTGATGGCGAACAAAGCGGTACAAAAGGACGTGGTGATGAATGGAGCATCAGAACCAATCAAACACTCACACCCAGTCAACAGATCTGGATTTGATCCATCACCGTTCTTTAGCCCACTCTGCCACCCCAGTTCAGATGTGAGTCCCTTGCTCACTTTGCCACTGGATTCAAGCAAGCCTGGCTGAAGACGGCTGAAATGCCAGAAACTGGTCCTAGGAAGCTTGTTTCCGGTCCAGGGAAGGCATGGCTTGGCAGTTCGGGCTGGACTGTTCCCATGAGGCACAGGGTCAGACTGATTTGCATATGGCCATGTCTGAACTGGGGTGGCAGAGTGGGCTAAAGAACGGTGATGGATCAAACCCAGATCTGTTGACTGGGTGTGAGTGTTTGATTGGTCTGATGCTCCGTCCATCACCACCCCCTTGTGTACCACTTTGAAAGCACACATGGGAGAGTGCTAATATATAGCAAAGGCACATTTCTTATTGGGGTAAGTGAGCTAACGCAGTGAAATTAAAATAAAGGCCAATTCATAGTGTAGGTTTTCGCCTGAATTGGCCCAGATCTCATTATAGTCTCTCTTTTCTATCTCTGCTTAGGCAAATGCTAGACAAATGGTTCATAGAAATTTCTTACGTAAGTTTCAAAATATGATTTAATGTTCCGTTTAGATTTATGATAACTTAAGTGTAAAACTAATTTTGTAAAAATGTACTTTGCGCTGCCTGACCCAAATCTAGCATAAAATGAGTTTTGCCACCTAGACCTTAAGGAGATGGAATACACATTATTGGCTGGGAAACTTAACAACAGTGTCATTGAAGACAAGCCTGCCTTTGTGCCCAAGAAAAAATTATGGGTGTTAACTGGGGACCACATAAAAGACATAAGCTACCTGGGACTGGACAGGTTCGTTTTTCAAAAGAAAGGACAGCTTTAGTACTACCTCTGTTGCCTTGGAAATGCCACGGAGGGCTTTTCTAATTTATTACCAGGAATATTGAGGACAAACTGACATACGTCACAGCAGGGGAGAGCACTAGGTGTCCTCCTGTCAGATGAGAAAATAACTCATCAAAATGGAACAATCTAGGGAGCTGAGGACAGGCCTGTTTGGTGGTAGTCGTAATCTGCCATCTTGAAACTAGGAGTAGGTGTAACTTGCATACTTCTGCATAGTGTAATCATGTAAAATGTCCCAGAAATTCTGCAAGATTATAAGGTATTTTGCAAAATGCCTCTTGCGCATTTCACATCAGTAAAATGATGCTGTGCTGCAATTCATGCTAAAAACAACTCAAACACCACGTCGTAGTGCTCAATTGCATAACCATTTAATTTGTTTAGGCCTGCTCCTGCCTCGCCATCCCTTCGTGATTCCTCCACCCTAGTTACCATCCAACATAATTCCATCTCATTCTGCTCCACCTGCCACCACTTTTTTACTATATTTTCACCTTTTATTAGTTTTCTAACACTGTGTGTTTATATTTTACATTTATTGTGTTTACCCGGTTAGTGCGTTTTTGTGATTTATACCTGTTCCATTCAACCCGGTCTCAGCTATGACAGAGACAAGCAATGCCAGTCATGCACCCCCTGTGGTCGACGGTGGCATGTGTGGGTGAAACACTGCAAAATGTTAGCGAGGGGTGCATAAAGGCCCTATTTTTTAGACACAGTGCCACATTCCCCTCATGCTGGCAGCAGGCCCAGCCCAGGCTATGACCTAGTGGAGCATCAATGGAGATGGAGGAGAGTGTGACGCTGCATGAGCAGTAACAGTGGGGTCTTCTGCATCCATAAGCAAGTGATGCACCACTAGGCTGACATCACTGACCAAGAGCAGGACCTGCTAGGCCAGTGTGCGACATGCCACTTCACTCTACTCTATTCCATTCTAAGTATAGCCCACTTCACACCAATATGTGCCTCTCCACTCTATGACACTGTATGACATGGCACTCTTTGACATCCTACTCTACTTTACAGTACGACATGCCACAACAAGCTATGCCACTCAACAACTCTCTGTTACCACTCTATGCCCCTTCACTGTAAGCCACTCTACTCCACTTACAATTCTGTATGAGACACCACTCTACTATAGGACATGCCACTCCACTGTATGAGATGGCACTCCACTATCATGCACGCCACTCCAATCTATGACACTCCACTCTATGCCACTCCACTCTATGACACTGAATGCCACTCAACTCTAGGAGATGCCATTCCACTCTACCACATCCTATTCCACTTTACCACATGTCACACCACTCTACACTACCCTACAACACACCACTCTACTCCAGTCTTCATTCCTCCACTCTATGACAATCTACTCCACTCTAGGCCACTCTGCCGCACTCTACTGGACACTATGCTACTCTATTCCACCCAACAAAACTCCCTCAATGCCACTCCATGCCATTTCACTACACTCTAATGAATGACACATTGCTGCATGATTCTACACTTGTTAGACCTGTCACCCTTACGGTGGATTTCTGCAAAATGTTTTGACAGCTTATCTCCAATCTTTGCTAAACTGCGTCTTTCCCTACTGTTGCACCGACTGGAGTGGGAATAGTATATTTTACTCCTCCTGAGTAATCCTCAGCTTTGTGAATATTAGCTACTGGAATTTCTTGCTAGAATCTGGCAGAGTTATGCCTTTTTTGTGTAGTACTTTTGTTGTAAAATGTAGCTGTTTCTTCAGCATTTTTTATATTGGGAAATGAATTGGTCATATATATACATATATATATATATATATATATATATATATATATATATATATATATATATATATATATATATTCACTGAAAAAACCATAGGTTTCAGGGGTGTTATAGTTAGCTGGACTTTTCACTTGTACAAAACCATTGAAATTCCCCCGTTATAGTTAGTTCAGCTAACTATAACTCGCGCCCCCGCAATGCACTGCTGATGACGTCACATATTACATCACTCATGACATGGTCAGTGACATCACTCATGACATCACTGATGACATCTCAAATGACATCACTGATGACATCATCCTTGTGACAGAGTGGCAGACCTCCTCTCACCCTAATATAACCTTTGATACACACATTCAAAAATAGACACTAACATTTTCAAAAAAATGGACATACCAATACCAGTTACAACAACCTCTTGAGTAATTCTAAGATCCACATACACATCCACTCATTCACCAACAGTCCTATACAGTCACCCATACATGTACTCACTCATCATATGTACTCATACACCTATACATCCTGTTACACAATGCCACTCATCCACAGAGTTACTCACACACATAATCACTCATGCTAATAAAGGAAGAAACATACATTTACTTGCATATACATTTATACACACACCACCACACTTACTTCTACGGGAACTTACACATACTTAGTCTTTTAAACAATCACTTATAGAAACACATACTTATTCATACAGGAACTCTTTCAATCTCTCACTCTCACATATACTCATTTATATACACCAATAGTCACATATACTAGTTTAAAACATATGTAGTTACTGATAAAGACACTATTGAGACAGTCGTTCACTCACTAACACACCCATACACACACTCATCCACCCATACAGTCCTGCACACATGCTGTCTTCAACACATACAAAGAGAGAGTCACTCATTCATGCACCTATGCACTACGTAATACCCCCCACCGAACCATGCAGACACTCAGACTGATACTCAAAAAACCAACTAATAACCTATATAGACACCCATGTAGCTACTCACCAACCCATGCAGCCACTTATACACAAAGTGAGAGACTGATACAGATATTTACATATTTAAACATTACTCACTAAGCCATGTATTCACTAAGATACACTTAATCAGTCAGTTACACAATCAATTTTTCAAAAACAAATCATCCATTTAGACACTTATATACCCATTTATTCTTCCATCGACCTTGAGATATACATATATAAAACATATTTAATTTTCAGAATAACACACATTCACTGGATGATGTCATCAGTGATGTCATCAGTGATGTCATTTGAGATGTCATCAGTGATGTCATGAGTGATGTCACTGACCATGTCATGAGTGATGTAATATGTGACGTCATCAGCAGTGCATTGCGGGCGCGCAAGTTATAGTTAGCTGAACTAACTATAACGGGGGAATTTCAATGGTTTTGTACAAGTGAAAAGTCCAGCTAACTATAACACCCCTGAAACCTATGGTTTTTTCAGTGAATTTCTGAGGTTTTTTAAATGCTAATTCCTAACTATAACGTGCCTGAAACCTATGGTTTTTTCTGTTAATTTCAACGGTTTTTTAAATGCTAATTTCTAACTATGCCTACAGAGATAGGACATGTGAAGAAAGAAGAAAAAATGCACAGAAAGAAACAAAAGAAGTGCAGAAAGAAGCAACAGAAGTCCTCAAATACGAAGATAAGTGCAGGAAGAAGGATAACGTGCAGAAAGAACAAAAAGAAGAGCAGAAAGAAGCCTTGTTGCAAAATCATCCTGTACCCTCAACTTTTTCAGACGGATACTGGTGGTAACTGAGTCTGACTAACCAGTCCTAGAGCCAGTGCTATGTTAAAAGACACTTAGAATACAGTGAAAACACCTACATACACTAGGGAACATTATGCGTTGGGGTCCCCCTGTGATTAGCCTTACCTCCTCTATAAGCCCCTAGTATATAATAGGGCATGGGGATTAAAACTACCTCTTAAAACAGGCCACAGGGCGTTTTTGCACACGTTAACTCAGGCCCCGTCCCCTCCTTTCTCCATTGTGTAAACACGCCCTGTGTCCGTTTTTAGTTGAGAGATTAAGTTCATTTGAGTCCTGAGGGTCCCTAGGGTCCAACTAGCCCACTAGGTACCTCCAGTAAGTGCCACAGAGCTGCGTTGCAGAGAGGTGTAAAAAGTGGCACGTCCTGGACCACCTCTCTGCAATGCAGCTCAGTGGCGCTTACTGGAAGCACTTGGTGGGCTAGTTAGCCCCCAGGGGCCCTCAGTATTGAAGGGAAATTATATCCCCAATTTAAAACGTGCCATGGTGCGTGTTTGCACACGTCACCTCAGGCCCCGTCCCCTCCCTTCACCACTGTGTAAACGCGCCCTGTGGCTGTTCTAAGTTGAGAGATTAAGTCCCCTTGAATCCTAAGGGTCCCTAGGGTCACACTAGACCACTAGGTACCTCCAGTAAGCGCCACAGAGCTGCGTTGCAGAGAGGTGTAAAAAGGGGCTTGGCCTCAGAACACCTGTCTGCAGCGCAGCTCCCTGGCGCATACTGGAGATGCCTGTTGGGGGCGCGTTTGCAGAGTGCTGCATGGAGGGGGCATGGCCTCCGGCACGATGCCAGTCTTTTATTTATTTTATTTTTTTAAGAAGGGGGGCTGTGTGGTTCCCCTTCTTATTCTAATTTATTGTCCCTGATGACCCCATCCCCCAGGGCCTGTCTCCTAATTATATTTTTTTGACCCCAATCCCCAGGGCCGGCCACTGTTTTTTATTATTTTTAAAAAATATATATTTATAGACACACCTAGGACATGCTGGACAAACCGTACGTACCTATCACCATGACGATTTGCGTGATATTCATTAAAAGGCGACTATGCATGCAATTAATCCACGTGGAATGTATTTACACCACTAGTGAAGCTCTGACATGTCTGATGCTCTACCGTGCCTAATCCCGGTAGACACCCTTGTCGTTTATTTATACAAACATGGGTAGCTATTGACGGGCACATTTAATACACATGTACACCAAGCCATTCAAAGGGGATTCGACAAAAATTCGACCAAAACTATGCAAGAAACCCCCCTCACAGTTAATAAAACACACATCCACTGCCGGATGTGTAATACTTTTTATTTTACTCTCTGGAAAGGGGACGAACATCACTTGCGAGTCACAGCGCGCTCCTGACAGAGCCCAATGCTGTGTTACACCCACCATTGCCTGCCGAGTGCCACACACCTCTGTATTGTATTCCACTAGCTAGTGCATATGCTATGACACTCTCTAGCCCATGTGCACTGTAACACCACCCCGTGAAAATGTCATGCCACACTTGTCTTCGCACGGGTTATATTGCCCCATCTAACGTGCCTTCCTCGATGCCTATGTTATAACGCACAGTGCTATGCCATACATATTACAATTTGGGATCCATATCTTTGTCACAGTGCATATGCAACGTTACACTCCCCAGCACATATTTTATATTACAACTTTAGAGACTAGTTAGGTTACACAACACTGCCCTGTGCATATTACACTCCAAGGCGCATATCGCATAGCACACGCTAGTGCCTGTGCTATCTCGCGCTCTCCAATGAATCTGTCATTGCGCACAATGTATTGCATATTATATTTCACGCCTGGTTCATCTTATATCACACTTTTTGGTGCATAGTTTATACCATACACTATATCTAGTTTTCATTTTCAATCGTGCTCTCAGGACTATGTTCTATATAACACTGTGTTCACCTACCCTTTTCACGGGCATTACATTTTGCGATAGGGGGTGGAGGGTCAGGGGGTGTTTTTGCCAAGTGAGCCCGGAGTCACAGTCACTAACGTCTTCTTCTTCCTGAATAAAAGTGAGATTATGCTGCATACTTGTTCATATTTTAAGTAGTTTGCACAGACAAAATGTTTTAAAAACAATAAAGTTTCTAATACCCGCCTTCTCTGAACAGTTAGCTTGCTGCCCCATCCCCCTCCTCCCTATCCTCTGTTGTGTGAATCCATGGACTAGCCTCCTCCCTCCTGCCATGCATGGTCTGATGTGCTGCCACTGCCCTCAATTTAGTATGATGTACCAGTCCACTCCTCCTGCCCTCCATTGCCCAATTCTATGCCCCATCATTGACCTCCTGCTTAAACTCTGTGCTTAGCTTGCTGCCCCTATTCTCCTTCCCCCTGCCCTCCGATGTCTTTGTGCATGCCCCTGCTCCATCCTTTTTGCCCACCATGTCCCATGGACCTGCCACTCCTATCTACTCTGAGTGTTCTGTTGAGCTGCCACTCCCCTCCCACCTGCCTAGCATTGTCAGATGACTGTAACCTGTCCCTGCCACCTCCACCCTGCCTGTCCACATGCCATGCCTCTATCCTCTTCCTCCTGTCCTACATGGTCCATTGTACTGCCACACCCTTCTGCCCTCCCTGGTCTGTTGTGCTGCAACTGCTCCTCCTGCCTGCCCCGTGTGGTCTGTTGTGAGGCCCCTTCCCCTGAACTTTCTTGTCTGTGCACAGGTCCTGACCCTCCCTTCTATCCTCCATCGTCCTTTGTGCATGCCCCTGCACCCTCCTTCTTGCCCATCATAGCCATTGTGCTGCCACTAACCCTCCCACTTGCCATGCATGGTCTTCTGTGCTGCCATGGCTCCTCCCACCTTCCCTGTGTGGTCAGTTAGCTGCCCCTGACCCCCTCCCACCTTCCCTCCATGGTCTGTGTGTATGCCATCACAGTCTCACTGTTGCTCTTCATGTTGTGTCTTGCTTCTAGTGCCCATCCTGCCTGACCTCCATGGCCATCTTGCTGCTCCTGCCCTGCCCCCTTGCCCCCAGCCCTCTGTTTACATGTGCAGACCCCTACTCCCTCCCTCCTGGCTTGTCTGTTCCATTGTAATGCCCCTGATCCGTCCCTCCTGCCCTTTATGGTCTGTTATGCTGCAGCCTTCTCTCCTGTCTGTCCATTATGGTCAGCTAGCTACCATTGCCTCTTGCCCCTCTGTTCTCTGTTGTCCATGTGCATGGTCCTGTCCCCTCCCTCTTGCTTTCTATGGATTGTTGTGCTGCACTCCCGTCCTGCATGCCCTGTGTGGTGTATTGTGCTGCTGCAAACCCTGATGCCTGCCCTGCAGGGTCAGTTTGGTGCACCTCTCCATGTCTCTCCTGTCCTCTGTTATCCAAGTCCATGTCCCTATCCCATTTCCTTCCATGATCCAATGTACCATACTTGCGAACATTTTGAACTTGGTAAGAGGGAGATTTTGAAAAAAAACTGGGGTATTGATTTTCCCCTTTGAGTTACATTGAAAAAGAGGATATTGTAGACAGGAGACAGATCAAATAAAGCCCATTTGAGCTTAAAAACATTGGACGTTTCCTGGCTGAATCGGGTCTGTTGGCATGTATGGTTGTACTACCATTGCCTCTTCCTTCTGCCCACAATGGTCTATTACATTGCCACAGCCTTGAAGGAGGGTAGATTTTGTATCACAGGGGGCCCCTGGCCCGTTCTGTCCACACCTGAAGTATGAGACCCTTGTCCTTGCCCTGCCAGCCGCATTTGTAGGCCGTATTAAATTGACCAGCGGGTCCTGTGTTGCTATATAATTATCCTGAGACATCCTTACCACTCAGCCAGCATAAAACCCCTGTGTAGGCCCTTCTGTTCAATATGTAGGCCTCTTTGTTAAATTGACCATAGCTCTGCAATTTTAGTGTATAGCAGTCTGAAGGCAGGTCTGCGAGGCCTTCTGCTCCAAACTAGTAGCCCCCACCCTACCCGAGTGCTCCGTGCTCGGTATCAAAGTTCAACATCCCCCTGAAGCTGTCGACATACAGTAGGCAGCATCCTGGACTGGTACTTGCTTCCTGGGCAGGTTTCCCGCTTTTAAGGAAGTGGCAACCGCAGAGCGTCAAGTTAGGAGAACTGAGGAGATTTTATACATGAATATATTGAATTCCTGTACAATACCCATTATTTTCTGCTTGCTCTATGGAATTTACGATAAGCGATTGGCCTGAGAGACTGACCTTTTCACCCAGTCCATTGTCAGCATTAAGTGGGTAAATGACGAAATGTCTGGTAAAATCTGCAGACGAAGCTTTTGGGTAGCATACGTAGGTAGATGTAGCGTGCAAAGGAGCCCACAAAATGATATAAAAAGGGAGCACCCACAGATATCGACGGACAACCTCGCCGTCTGTATGTAGGTTAACAGGCTGAGCAGGTTTTCCCCAAGAACTGGGAGCTCTTGTCTTCCTTTGCTTAAAATGTCTTGCTCGGCTTTGCTTGAAGTATCTTATTCTATTTTACCTATATGAAATGTCATGTTATGTTTAACCATTGTTCTCTTTACTTTTGCATTTAAAAGATGTTGTATTGTAATTGCAGGAATGCTTGCTCTAAGAGTAAATGTGAGTGTCCCTAGGTAACATTTTCCTTGGTGTAACTTGTTTCTCATGATGCATTTATAGATGTGTTTTCTCTCTCTCTCTGTCAGTCCATTAATTGAGATACAGAGAATATCATGACAGCTGTATGATTATCTGGATTCTGTATTTTGTACTTTAGGTCTCTATTCTGCGGTTTCTTTGAAGTTGCATCTTCTCATTAAACTGCCATTGTATTCTGCCTCCAATTCCATGTCTCATATGTCTGTTTTCTTCATTTTTGGAGCAAGCGTTCCTAGGCACCCCGGCTCAAATTAAGGTGCCCCTTTTGTCCCTGACTCACTCTCCTGCTCAGTTCTGTGGTGGCTCCCGGGGCTCTGGGGACCGCCCCTAGCTTCCTTGACCCGTAATAGATCTTCCCTCCAACAGCCTCTCTTGCAAGTCCTGTATTGTTGGTTTGTTGCCCCTGCCCCCCTTTCCACTGCCCTCCATAGTCTGTTGTGCTTCCACGGCCCTTCCTGCCTGCTCAGTGTGGTTAAATTGTTGCCTTTGCACCCTCCTACCTGCCTTCAATTTTCAGAGTCCGTGCCCCTGGCCTCTGCCTCTCAACAGTATCCTAATGAACAACTAGATTGCTAACATTCTATATTTATTACAAAAGTGTGGAGCGCCTGACATCATCTTGATGTAATCAAAACTGTAATACCTAGAGCATTCCTTTAGAAATTACATATATGAGAGGGTCTGATTGGCATCAAAATTATGGTTAGTGCTCTAAAAGACTAAAATAAGGACATATTTTCTGAGTTTTCAAATAGCGACAAAGCACTTTTAAATTATTTGTTATCTTTATGTTTTTTTATCTAGTTGACAACTTGATTAAATGTTGCATTTAGGGGAGAGGATGTGGTGTTACTTCCAGAACTGCAGACTTTGCAACTGGGGAACCAGATTGAAGTTTCTGCTTCAGCTCGACATTCTGTGATTCTGGTCAAATCACTTAGTCTCCCCATGTCTACAACCAAAATGAATTTGTTCTTGTGTGATGTAACCAATGCTCATGTAAAGCACTCCAATACCTGACAAGTCTGCACTATATAACACTGCAAAAACACAAAATAATAAGTGTTTTGCACACTTCTGTCATTGGGCTATATTTGGGCTATATCTGGGTGATTTTGGGCTACATTTGGGCTCTTTTGTCTCCGGTGGCCATCTTGGGAGATTTATTTGTTATGAAGTTTCCTAATTTCCTCATGTACTGCAGTCTCCTCAGTCGGAAATGCTTTCAGTTTTTTACTTTGATTCCATCATGAAGGTATTCAGATATGTCACACATTTGCCATGAATTCTGAATGTTAGCACTCTAGTTGCTCATTAGATCACTGTAGTAAAACTACTGCTCACCATGGAAATCTGCTCCTGGTATTAAAAGTGCATGTTTCAGTCTGCATGTCAGAATTTTTTAATGAAATAGAAGAGGATTTGAGAAGTCACTCAAAATGTGCCCTCATTTTCTTTCTTCAGCATTAATCATAATTTCTATGGCAAAATGAACCCCCTCATTGTGTTCCTTTTTAAATTAAATGTTTTAAGTGTTACCAGTTTATTCCAATCAAGATGGCTTCAGGTGTGCCATACTTTTGTCATAATGAAGACAGTAAGTGCTCTAGTTGTTTTTAAGAACATTCTTGGACATTCTGTCATTGGGCTATACTTGGGCTACATCTGGGTGATATTTGGGCTACATTTGGGCTCTTTTGTCTCTGGTGGCCATCTTGGGAGACTTATTTGTTATGAAGTTTCCTAATTTCCTCATTTACTGCAGTCTCCTCAGTAGGAAATACTTTCAGTTTTTTACTTTTATTCCATCAAGAAGGCATTCAAATGTGTCACACATTTGCCATAAAATCAGAATGTTAGCACTCTTTTTGCTCATTAGATCACTGTAGTAAAGCTACTGCTCACCAGGGAAAACTGCTGCTGGTATTGAAAGTGCATGTTTCAGTCTGCATGCCAGGATTTGAGAAGTCACTCAAAATGTGCCCTAATTTTTCTTTATGCAGCACTAATCATACTTTTTATGGAAAAATGAACCACCTCATTTTGTTCCTTTTTAAATTAAATGTTTTAAGAGTTACCACTTTAATCCAAGCAAGATGGCTTCAGGTGTGCCATACATTTATCATAAGTAGGACGGTTAGCGCTCTAGTAGTTCTTTGGAACACTCTGGAAAGCTGCAGTAGAACACAAAGGAATCAACTGACAGTCTCTGCCCTTGTTGGATGTACATGTTTTACTGAGAATGTCAGACTTCATTCTCACATGACTGAGAAAGATAATGTGAATTTACAGAAAATAAGCTCTCAGTTTAGCTTATAGATCACCTTCCAAACCTCTGTGGTAAAAGCATGAGAAAATATTTTTCTCTCAATCATGATATCCCAGCAGAAGGCTTTTTCACATGGTGAAATCACCTTAGAACATACCACAATTCCTAAAATGAGTATGGTACCATCAACAAATGATTTATAATGTAACTAAAGTCTTAAAATCTTCTATTAACTGCAATGCTTTTTAATGAGGTGCTATCATGTATATTGGTCCCAAGATGGCTGCCAACACTTCTTGGATGAAGTGCTGACAGCCAATCAGATCTCAGGATGAGATGTGTGGTTAGGCTCCGCCCACATATATATATTGATTTAAATGCTATTTTCTCAGGAACTACTGAACAGATTTACACCAGACCTACAAAAGGCACTTCCTTGACCTGAGGACTACCTCTCTGCCAAATTTCAAGTAACTCTGTTCAGCCGTTCGGGCTGTAGCTGTGTCTAAAGGTCCTATGGAAAAATGCATGGGAAAAACGCGTTTTGGGACCCCCCTTTTTTCTCAGCCCCCGCTTGACGAATCCCCCCGAGACTTTCAGGGTAGGAGCGGAGCGTAGCGCCCCACCTATTTTGAAAATTTCGCGAGGATTCATCGACCGGCGCCAAAGTTATTCCAAATAGAATGTTGCGGATTTCCTATGGAAACAGGGTCCTAACTATAACTATCTACTGGCGACCGCCAGTAGATAATATATATGTATATATATATATATATATATATTTATTTTTTTTAATTAGAAGCAAAAGCGTTTCCCCGTTTCGGGAGCCCCAAGCCCTTCAGGGTGGCCTCACCATGTGAGCACGGAGCAGCCCACGAATCCACACTAGAAGAACAGAGACGTGAGGCCCATTACCTGGAACATCTTTATTTCAAAAGTTTTACAGCAGCGCTTATTTCCTTCTGGTCCAACGTTTCGGCGGAATGCCTTGCTCACGGACAGGAATGTAAGCGCCCAGGTGCGCTTGGTCGTAATTTATTAGCTGCATCACGTGACTGCGGTCATCATTACTCTCGGTCCCATAATGCACTGTGAAGTAAGTTTAGCAATTTGTAATGGCAGTCCATAAATGTTTGAAGCCCCACTGGCGAATTTAATCTTCACAGGCACTAATGTTGTTTTAGGGCTCGTTTTTGGCAGGCAGGTGAGGAAATGTCCATATTGCAGCAATCTTCACTTGTAACTTATGAAAGGCTGTTGTTCCAGGCACGATCACGACGGGAGGTGATCCCATCAGAAACCCTTCCATGCGCCGGTCCTTTTTGCTAAATTAGCTCTCCCTCGTGGGTCGGGGGCGCGAGCTCAGTCCACACGCGCCCCCGACCCACGAGGGAGAGCTAATTTAGCAAAAAGGACCGGCGCATGGAAGGGTTTCTGATGAGGAGGAGCTCAGTACACACGCGCCCCCGACCCACGAGGGAGAGCTAATTTAGCAAAAAGGACCGGCACATGGAAGGGTTTCTGATGGGGAGGAGCTCAGTCCACACGCGCCCCCGACCCACAAGGGAGAGCTAATTTAGCAAAAAGGACCGGCGCATGGAAGGGTTTCTGATAAGGAGGAGCTCAGTCCACACGCGCCCCCGACCCACGAGGGAGAGCTAATTTAGCAAAAAGGACCGGCGCATGGAAGGGTTTCTGATGGGATCACCTCCCGTCGTGATCGTGCCTGGTAACAACAGCCTTTCATAAGTTACAAGTGAAGATTGCTGCAATATGGACATTTTCTCACCTGCCTGCCAAAAACGAGCCCTAAAACAACATTAGTGCCTGTGAAGATTAAATTCGCCAGTGGGGCTTCAAACATTTATGGACTGCCATTACAAATTGCTAAACTTACTTCACAGTGCATTATGGGACCGAGAGTACTGATGACCGCAGTCACGTGATGCAGCTAATAAATTACGACCAAGCGCACCACATTCCTGTCCATATATATATATATATATATATATATATATATATATATATATATATATATATATATATATATCAATGTAATATATATATATTACATTGATATTTCTTAAAATGTTTATAGTTTTAAATAATATTTTAGTAGTTAGTACTTTGTGTATTAGATTTTATTATTTTTATGTTTTTAAAAGGTTTCATGTGTTGTTCATTTTTTGAAATCTGATTATGAATAAGGATGGGTTTTCTAATTAATTTTAAATGTTTGACATTTGATGCATATGTGAATTAATATTTTTTTGTTATATTGCGTTACTGTTGTTTGAATTTATGGTCTTATGCATGGAATTATAAATGATTAAAAATAAATGTTTTCGATTCATTTTATCAAGGTTTTTTGCAGCTCATATTGTCTAATCCAACATTTTTGTTATATTACTAAATATTTTTGGAGTTAGAATATTTGTTTATCAATATTTTCTCTTCAGTATATTGGTAGTTTAGCTATTGTTACCACAATATTTAGGTTAGCTAGATTTCTTTGTTTAAATATGGTGATGATATTTTGGTGAACTATATTTCTGGGCGTTATTATGGTATTTCGATTTTGTGGTGGTCAATATTGTGTCATATAACCGCACAGTCGGTGGATCTCCGGGCTGTCCCTTTTAGCCCATATCTGTAATATGGCACAATTAAATAGGTAGAAATCTCGCAATTATATGGGGCCACATCACGTCGCAAATGAAGGCTTGTCTTCTTCGGTATCTCACCGATGCGTGTTTAATTCCTGAGTCATCTGCATTACACAAGGGGGTCACACACACATCTGCAATCCCTTCTGTAATACCAAAGTGCCCCAAGGTTGCAAAGAGTAAGCGTACATACCTGTTGTGCCCTGTGGGTTCTTGATATAATATAGCCCCTGGTCCGGATTATAAACAGCAGGACACTGCAAGTCAGGCTGCTAGCTTCCATCCAATTTTTCACCATCATATGTGGTACGGTGCTCTTCCCAAGGGACATACTTATAACCGAGAGGAGGGGACTATTTTTTAATGAAAAGCAGAAAACATCAGACAGCGACAGAGAGAAAGCAAGGGGTTAACTAGCCGACACCAGGCCTCTCCACCCATGCAGAGACGGCGAGAGACATGTTTTCCTAACCCCTCCCGCTGTATATTGATCAGTCTGCTCCTTAACTATGATCAAGATGGCGTGCAATCTCATCTCCTGCTGAGAAACCTGGCAAAGCACTGCTCTGACATCTTTATGAACATCCTGCTGCACACCGTGAAGAGAGCAGGGGCTGATCAAGTTGACACTCATCATAAGAGATCATTCAAACTGGCCCTTGGAGGCCATGCAATATAGCTGGAAGGCATTTCACAGCAGAGCAAAATGCTGCACAGTGCTATTTCTGGCTTTTGAAAAGCCATCACACAGCCAAAGTACCCTCACACTCATCCATTCGACACAATACCAATCGGCGTTTACAGTCTTCCGCAATATTATAGCTGATAATGTGCAGTTTCAGAATCAGTTCCATTATGCCATGCAATGTTTAACATTTTCGTCAATGTCGTAACATTTTACCTGTAACAAATGAGTGCAATCATCTGCCTGTCTGAGCCTCTCAAATCCTGTCGGTGTTGTTAAAATCCTCTTCAGCTGATCTATCAGCGCGTGTACACAGCCCTTAATTACTACTCATGATAATTAACGTGGGAAGTCAACCTGGAGCATCAAACGCGGCTCTATCTCAGTTGTCTCCGAGGAACAGACTTTCCCTTTTGCACAATTTATGAAGTAATTATTTTTCTAAACTTTTATTATGGGTGTAAATAAAAATACCGTCTTAAAACTTTGTTTCTCCTTGCCCTGTATTAATCCCCTTATATTTTTTTCTTTTTTTTTTTTAGCAAGCGAGCCAAAGGTACAGTAATGAAACTGACTGTTCCTTATATTAAGAAATGCTCTTTTCTTTGGGCAAAAGACACACAATTGATGGACGGAATGCAGAACGAATCAAAACATTCACCCCCAGTCAAGAGATCTGGGTTAAATCCATCATTCTTTTGCTCACCATGCCATCCCAGTTTAGACCTGGCCATATGCAAATCATTCTTGACCCTTTGCCTCATGCGACATTCCAGTGGCACAGTGAGCCCAGGACCCACGGCTGGGCATACCTGGCACACTTAGGGCGAGAAAGCAAAAGACACACAATTGATGGACGGAATGCAGAACAAATCAAAACATTCACCTCCAGTCAAGAGATCTGGGTTAAATCCATCATTCTTTTGCTCACCATGCCATCCCAGTTTAGACCTGGCCATATGCAAATCATTCTTGACCCTCTGCCTCATGCGACATTCCAGTGGCACAGTGAGCCCAGGACCCACGGCTGGGCATACCTGGCGCACTTAGGGCGAGAAAGCAAAAGACACACAATTGATGGACGGAATGCAGAACAAATCAAAACATTCACCCCAGTCAAGAGAGCTGGGTTAAATCCATCATTTTTTTGCTCATATTCTTTTCTTTGGGCAAAGCAGGTGGTTCAGTACAGCATCGTTGTAATAGCCTGGATACTGTGCTTAACTCCTTGTAAAGAGCCACTCACTGGAAAAGTGCTAGCTTTTAACAGAAAGTGTTAATTGTCCGCATCAATGATTGGATAATAATGACTTGCAATAACTAGATTGTCTACACATTAAAGGCTGTTATAAAATAACATGTGATCAATGATTTTAAGTACCTTGCACTGTAAGAATGCCGGAAAGTTGATGTGTTAATGCGGTTTAATGTGCAATGAATTAGAAGCAATGGAACGGCTAATCAATGGGATTCCTAATCTCTCTGTTCGTTCTACCCTACTATAGATTGCAAATGAGGCATGTGACGTACGACAAAATGACAGAGGAGGGTGCAAATAATTTCATTTTCCAGTGAATGAGTGAGTAATACCTCACAACAGGCAAGGATTGAAGGTGGAGCACTACAACTCATCTCCTTCTGTTTTGGGATGGAAGCGGGACTGCAGCTTCAAGCCTGGACAAAGATATTGAGCATGAGAGGACATTCACAATGTCTTTTGGTTGCAAGTGCTTGGGAAGAGAGTGTGAAAAATAAAACAATGCTAGCTATGTCGGGCACCTGTGACTTTTCTACCATGCCTCCCTCTGACCGATTTTGATGTTTTGCCCATTTTATTCTGCGCACTTTTATTTTAATATTAGAACTGTTTTGTCATTTGCATACAAACAAGCAATTACATCTGATATGTGATCATAATATGTGAAGGGTCCCAAATGCATTAGAACATAAAAATTACCGAAGCACCATAGGTAAAAAGGAACATGTGGACCATAACCGCAATAACAGTATCTACATTTCCAAAGTGTGAAACCCTCGCCATCCACCGTATTCTTTTGGAAGCCGTGTTCCAATCCACTCTCACCCTTCCCATTGCAAAGGTATACACCTTGATGGAGAACGCCATGCTTGTGTGGGTGCTGAGTCGTCGCTACAGAACATTACTCAACATTCAGATGATATGATCCTGAGCACCTTCAAATAACTTGGGCGTGTGAATTCTCTAAACTCTGTGACAAGGTACCACAAGAAAAGACTGGAGCCCAGTCAATGCTGAAGGCTTCCCCAGAGACTGACATAGTCAGGGCTACCTCTTCCATGCCCAATAGATCCCAAAGGATCTGCTGTCCAGTTCCTTGGTTAACGCTTCTGACTGTAGCGGAGATGCCAATTCATTTGATAGGCTCAATATGGGGTACCCTGGGAATTTCTATGGATGTATCAAATATGATGTCTAGCACATCTATAACTTCTCCCGGTACTTATGCAGCTTGGAGCACTGTCATAGCAGATGTGGTAGCGTCTCTCCAACATTGCTCAAACCTAATTTGGCCGCGCTTATCGAGGTTCACTGTGGCGTAGTACCAGTGCTGCTTTCATTTCACAAAGGCTCCTTGGGCTGTGATGCACCAGGTCAAGTTATTCATCCCTATGAATTTCTCCTTTCCAACCTGACCTAAAGGTGATCCGCCCAATTTTATTTCCAACGTATGTGACCAGGATTGTAGATATTTCTGTCGATTAACCTATCAGAGATCAAGTATCTGTCATCATGTTTAGTGACTTGACATTCCTCAAATTTCACACGGGCTCTGGAGGCATGTGGTTTCCCACAGGAATGGAGAACAGAGTGTATGTCGTAATATCTATATCTCTCACATTTGGGTAAATCATAAAGGCTTTTAGGGTTTTTCATGAATGGATCCTCAATGATTCAAACAATTCTCAATCCTGTGATAGCCCAGGTTCGATTAAAATTGAAAATGTTACCCAGTCCATGCTGGAGTGAAGCCATGTTTCCCAGGATGGGAGCATTTGGGAGAAAAATAGCATGAGTCCGAGAGTGCTGGAGACCCTGTTCCACACAGCCATCAGAGAGCATGCAACGGGCAAAGAGTAAAGTTCCCAGCCATAGGATCTCCTCTTCAGCCAGAGATGTGCCACTACCTGATCAACAAAGCATCAATGCTTTTCCAACTGTGATCTATTACATCCTTCGAGGTACTGAAGCTGGGCAGCTTGAAAATATCCATGACCAGCAGCAAAACTAAAACTTCCTTCTTGAGGGGGCTTGATTGCAAAATGTTGCGCCACTCAAGGCCACTTCCACATCCCAAAAAGTAAATTAATTAGCCATTTGGATTTGTTTAATGAGGGATCGAGGAAGAGCGTCAGGGATTGATAGGAATAGGAGTGTGGGCAGGACATTCATCCTAATGGCTGCAAGGGTCCACAGCCACACCAGTCCCTTCATATGACACTGATTCAAATCTGCATATTTGTTTTAGTAGAAAATATTAGGTAGCCTGTGCCACACATACTATCTTTGAGGTAATAGGAACTCTCAGGTAGGAAATTACATATTTTGCCTGCTGAAAAGTAAAACATGATTTTACCACTGGAAGTTGGTCCCCTGGTATCAATATGTTCACTCAAGGGCATAACAAAGAGTCCTGCAGCCCCTGCGGCATGGGGAGTCAATAATCCAGGGGCCCTTCAACCCTGAAGCAGGGCCCATGCAGCACAAGGTCAATAAACATAGGTGAGATACAGGGGGCTCAATGACCATTCTTCACATTCTGTAGGTGAGGGGGCATCATTATATGTTATGCCACCATGTGTTGTACAGTTTCCACTTTCCCAATAAGAACTGTTTGTTTGTTGAAAAACATACATGTTGGGATGGTGACAGACTGATCCCATGCAGCCCCTCAGGATAAGTTGGCCTATGGACCTGCTAGCTTATAGTGCCACCATAAGTGCCCCTAAACCTGGCAAGTTAACAAATGGTTTGGACAACCTCAAAACCTGACAACCCTGACTCCCCAAGGAATCATGGTAACAAATCTAGAACCATTTTGCTCAGTCACTCATGCTCACTCAGACAGATACACAAGAAATACACAAAGGGGCATTTTCAAAATTTATTGAACCATTGTTATTCTTGTGTAAAATATATGCACTGCAATAATCAATAGACATTAGCAGATAAAAGTTAATAGCAATATGAGGACTGTGAAAAGAATGACCAATTCCACCATCATGCTAAAACAGTGTATATAAGCCGACATATCAGTACTCGGTATAGTGTACTCCTACTATACGCTCCCTAACCTAGTTGCCAAGGGCAGGTGTTCTGCCAAGAATACCCTACGGGATAATCTAAGTTCCCATTACCTGAAGGCAAGTATGTGGATCCCCCATCTTAGTCACAAGTTTGATAGCCCTCCTAGCAGAGGGTAAGCAGGAATCAGCTGGGCTGAGACTTCAACACAGCGATGACCTTGCAATGACAGCAGAGTTCTCCTCTCATTTGAGCACAGAAATGCATGAGTATTTATAATAACATCCTTCATGCTTCAATGTCTAGGCTTCAGCTGGGCTGACATTGTTTATTGTCTTTGTGATAGCCATGTCTCCTCATGAATGAATAAAAAACAACATTTGCACAATGCCTGTCTAGGTCTTGGGACTGTCAGCTCAGAAAAAACAGCACATTCGCCTGCCTCGTCCACATTAGCTGCACCTGAAGCTACTCCCAGGTCCTTATTTTTTAACAGTGTGCCCCTCAGGCCCTTCAATAACATAGACAACACAGAGGGATGGGATTTCAAATATCACAAATGACCCCAGGGCTTCTTTTGCCTGATGGTCTTTTGTAATTTAGGGGGGCCAATGTAAGTCTGTCTAGCCCTGGTGCTGACTCTGGCGACCCTGCGGATAATCCTGATGGAGCGATTGAGTGCCCTGAGCGCAGGCACCTGGAAGGCTTTTTCAGAAGATTTTTTGGTTTCACAATCAGTAACTAACCTTGTTACTAGTCCATGGATATCCACAGATAACCACTGATAACACTGGTGCCACAGGTACCACTGGCGTACTAACCCTTCCCTCTGCTGTTCTCTTCTTTAAACAATAAAAGTCAGATTGTCTTTAGGTTAGACGGAGATTGAGGCAACATACAATGCCCCCACTCACTTGTTTGCTTCTCCTTTACTCCATCCTGCAGTATCGGTCACTTTCCATCTACTCACCCCACAGGTGAATAAGAGATGGGTGAAGTGAATCAAACAGTACAACAGCGAGGTGAGCGTCAGGAGGAAGGGAGGGGGAGGCTAGAATCATGGATCTAGCCCGATCTGAGCGCAAGTGGAGCACACTACAAGACACCCACAAGCTGCACCTAGCGCTAGCCGGGCTGCCTCGTGTGGCTCCTATTGGCACACACTTAGCGGCAGCTGAATACAGCTGCTGCGTTCGCACTCAGCCCTTCCTCCCCCAATCCCAGAGCTCAATGACTGATACCACTGCAAGGTGGGTATAGCAAGCAGAGCAGGAGCAGCAGGAGCAGGGGCGGCTCAGGGGTGATATGGGGGACCAGAGTCTTCAGGTCGTCTGAGGCTGATGAAAATTACCACTAGCCTCCGTCTCTGCACTCTCCAAGTCCCCGTCTTACACCGCAGGTCGTTATTCCGATATAGCCACTACAAGTGCTTCACGGCCACGATGGCTGGCATCCCTGCACAACAATTTTGCCCTGCTCTGCTCTGCACAAGTGACATTCAGTGACAATCAGCCGAATCATGAACACTTATTGAGCGTGGTTACTAAATAGCCTATGGTGAGAAGTGATTTTACAAAATAAAAAAGGAAGTTGTCCACGGGAGAAGGAAAAGAATGGCTGATCACTAGAGGCGCAATAAACAGGGGGGATTATGCAGGCCCCCCTGGCTGCAGCCCACTTACAGCTCTAGTAAGACCTTCAAGTAGATGCAAATAAAGATGGTGTCCCAGATTGCCTCACAGTGGATGAGGTCCGATACTTATGGGATGAAAGTGATCTAGGTTCCTTTTATGCTCCGCTCCTAATCCTGTCAAGGGTTCCCCCAAGAAAATAAATAAAACGCTGCAGCTAAAAAGCAGCTTGATCATCCGACTTAAAATATGGCGAACATAAAAAAAATAAGATTAAAAACAGGAGAACTGAAAAGCAGGAAAGCAGCCCCGACCACATCAAAGCCGGGACTGCTGGAACAGCACTGTTACCTCAGAGCCCACTTATATGGGCTGGGCAGAGGCAAGCGGGTAAGTGGCAAGCAGATGCGCAAGCAACTGAGCTGGTGAGTGTGGCCGTGATTGAGAAGGAGCTCACCAGACCATCCCATAAGCCGCACCCAATCTTGGCTGGGCCACTTCCGTGGGGGCCCGGACTCACTCTCTGTGGATGGACGCTATGCCCTCCATGCTCAATCCCCTCTCGCGAAGACCCCCTGGGCTCAAAGTGCTTAGAGGCGTGGGGGTCTTGGCTTCTGTTTCGGCTCTGCTCCAGGTTCATGCTACAGGCTTGTGCTACAGTGCAGCTGCAGCTTCGGGCTCCTCCCGCCTCTTGCCATCTGGTTTACACAGTGCTCGTTACAGGAAACTCGTCACAGCCTCTCCTGAATATACTCCACCATGTAGGTTTCAGATGACCCTGACTCTGAGCCAAACTGTGAACTAAACAATCTCCCATCATGAACATTTTAGAAGCTGAGAGTTCTCAAAAACAATGTGCACCAAAAATGCTCACATCCACTTCGGCACTTTTCATAACCTGATTAACTCATCTGTCTAAAGAAGGTGGTGAACTGCTTTGTAGGAAAATCTAAATGAAATCAACAATTGTGACACTCCTGCATGTCTAAGCAGTCTCATAGGCTTTAACACACCTCACCACACACATAAATTATTCCAGAATTAAGGATAGAAAATAGTTGTTTGTGATTTAGGGCCTGAATACGATGATGGTGGGACCACCATCGACAGCACGTCAGTGGTGGTTCCAGCACCATCGTAATACTGATTACCGCCCGCTAAATTAGGATGGTGGACGGATGGTTGATTGTTGGAGAGAACAACCGCCACGGATCAAACGGGCTGAAGGAGCTCGTTGGTCAGTCGGAGAGACTTGAATCCCTACCACAGTGGCATGCCTGCCTGGCACTGCCATAGGGATAGCAATGTTCCTTTCCCCCTGCCTTTTCATGGCGGTTTACCCGCCATGAAAAGGCAGGCGCAAAGGGATCTAGGGGGCCCATAGCGAGCCCCCCTTCCTCCCTGGCCCTCCAACATGGCCCCTGAGGGGCACGTTTGGTACCCCCAACATATCCCTGCACCATATTGCAGGCACTGCATGGTATCTGCCACATAGTGCAGGGATATGCACACGTGCATATTTTGCACTTCGGCATGTGCTGCAGCCCACAGCACCCGCAGCAATACAAAATATACACTCTGTGACCACCTTGAAGGGTGCAGGACCTCAGTCGAGTGGTCCTGTTTCTGAAGGGATGGTGGTCGGACTTACTGCCCATCACACCTAAAATATTCCCTCTTCCCCTTTCAGAATTCACCAAGCCCTTGTCCTGAGGAGAACCAAAAAGCACATCTTGGGTTTGAAACGCGTTTACCAATTTCTAATGGGAATCTGAGTTCAATGATTATCAATATGGAGGGCTAAAATTGATTTTTAGTAACAAACACTTGTTCAAGCCCATATTAAATAGGTCTGGACTCCCTAATTGCCCCTTTACCAAGAGCATTTGTTGAAAATTTATAATTCTGGCTTTTTAGAGAAAGGACTGTTGAATATTGATTATTTGCATAATAATGTTTCAGAATGTATCATTTTCTGTTTGTTTGTCTTGTTTAAAAATAAGGTTTCCTTTTACAATGAGCACAAGGTTTCTCACAACTCAGTCTCTGTACATTTCAAGAATTGATTGGGCTTTTTCTTTCTTTCATTGTATACATTCCTAAAGTTAGTAATGTGTTTAACCCAAATGTACAAAAAGAAATCTGAAGCCATGCTTATTCAGTAAAATGTTCCTCATACAGAAGTAAAGATGTGTATGAATCACATAACCATTTAATGTTGTATTGTTTTCCCATATAGAGAGTTGGCATTTTCCTGCCCTAGCTATTTGTTGCCTGTCCTAGATCACATGACAGGGTGACATTGTCAGTTGGACTTTGTTTATTACTCCCAGACAATCACACATAGTGGGATTAGGTGGACCAGGGTGGGCCATAAACTGGCAGGATGAAGGGGTGGAGCTGGGCAAAATCCCACTTGCAGCTGAATAGGCTGTGCTCTGCCTTAACACAAAACACTTTTTACCCCTGCATTTTTTATGCAGACAGCTTGGAGCCAGGGCAGGGGAGTCAGGAAGCTTCAAGCACTTCCAAGGCATTTCTCAAGAAATGTACCCTACTCTAAAGAAAGCACCAGGTATACAAATAGGACCATAAGACCCACTCTTCAGTTCACTTTCTGGACCCGTGGAAGGACTCTCAGAGGATTGTCTGATGCGTTGACCTTCTGTGTGCTCCACTAGACTGCTTTGCTGCACCTTGGAAGGACAGCTTTGCCGCTTGGAGACTGCCTTAAACCCTCAGAGGCCTGCTGTTCTGCTTGAGCCCTGTTTCATCACTTGAACACAGGACTACCAGAGTGGCTGGCCTCCTCATCAGAAATGAAGGGACAGAACAGGGTCCACCCATCTTGAACCTGCACCTGGACACAGCCAGAGTCAATCCTAACCCCCCAAGAGTTGCCCCTTCATCCCTGGACCCTTGGTGGTGGTGCTAAAAGTGCGCAGGAAGTGAAAATTTCAAAACTTGGATCCCTGGTTGGCTGAGGTAGGTACCTTAGGCCAAGTAGGGATCCGCGCTCCAACATCAGGGAAAGGAAGGTCACCTTTTCAGATAGCCCCACTCACCCCCTCGGTAGCTTGGCACGAGCAGTCAGGCTTATCTTCAAGGCAAATGTGCAAAGTATTCGCAACCATGCTCACAATAATCCAATGATGATACCACAAATAGACTCCACACAAGTTTTATAAAACGAGTATAAACTTTATGTAAAAAGATATATGATAAGACCACACAATATAAAACCAACTTATGAGGTTGTGTAATATTTCTCTTGGACGGTTGTTAGGCCAGGCAGCCCTTGTAAGTTCTGGCGATGTCAATGAGCACTTCTAAACATTCTCCTGTACTCCTAATCACCTGTCATACAGTTCGTAATGCTAGAATCAGGTACTCTTGCAATGTAAAAATACTGTAATGCGTAACGTAGCAATCAGACACTCTGCAATGAAAAGAATGTAATGCGTAACGCAACAATCAGGAACTTTGCAAGGTAAAACAATGCAATGCGTAACCCAACCACCAGATATGTCGTTCTGCAATAATGAGGCAATGCGTATACACTTAATCAGGTAATTAGTTATGCAGGAATAATGCAATGCACGATACGCTAATCAGGGAGTTCGTAATTCAGGAAAAAGGCAATGCGTCATACGACAAAAGTAGTTCGTTATACAGAAATGTTGCAATGTGTAATACGTCAGTCAAGTACTCCGCTCTCAGAAATGGAATACTACGTAGTACACTCAGGTCCTGATCACCAGGGCTTAGGCGGTCTCTCTGCCTCCTCTTCTGACCTTCAATCAGCCTCTCACAGTTGCCCCCAACACACGATGTAATTCCAAAGTGCAGCTTCGCACTCCGGCCTCGGTACCGCCACTCTCTTTGGCAATACGGGCCGCAATACGAGCCAAAGAAGAGGCTCGTGCTGCCAACTCAAGCGAGAGGCCGAGAGCGTCTCCCTCCAAGCCCGCACCCCACCCCAGGAGTCGACACACGTTACCTGGGGGCACAAACCCACTCTCCTCTCCTCTTCCAGTGGCTGGGCCTCCAAGCAGCTTTGTGGAATGGCAACGGCGGCTTGGGCCGGCAACTCAGCTCCTCTGGGACTACCGGTCCAGGCCACTTCACTTATGAAGATCTCAGGCTGCCACAAAGCACACACACACAGCGTCACTGAATCTTCCTTCACTCCGAGTGCACAATCACTGGGCACTCCACACACAAGTCTCTGGCTGCATGCAGATCACACTGAGACTCACTTTACTCCGGTGCACATGATAACATGGCAAATCCTCATGAAAGTCTCGCGGCACACAATGCACCCACACACAATGGCGTTGAGACTCACTTGGCTTCCGGTGTACACGATGACAAAGCAAATCCTCACGAAGGTCTCACGGTGCCCAACCCACCCGCACACAACGTCGTTGAGGCTCACTTGGATTCCGGTGCACACGATAACAAGGCAACTCCTTTGAGGGTCTCAGGCTAGACAGAGCACACACACACAGCGTCTCTGAGACACACTAGGACTCCAGGTGCCACAATCACAGGGCACGCCTTAAGAAGATCTCAGGCTAGACAGAGCACACGCCCACAGTGTCTCTGAGAGTCTTCTTTGGAAACTTTGTGTTCCTGTGTTTCCGAACAGGGAGCCAGTTCACCTCAGGCCCTTGTGGGATAGTTACTTCAGGACACAGCACACTGCAAATTCCTTCAAGCAGGGGGACACAGCACACAGCAAAATCCCTTTAGCCTTTCCTTGGTTGAAACAGCAAACTGCAGGCCAGCCCCAGATCACACAGCAAGATCAGTCCTATCCATCAGTCTCTTCAGTTGTTTCTTCCTTGCAAAGGTCCTCTTGACCACGAAGTAGCTCCAGTCTTGTTCACACTTGATCAAGCCATTCTCCAAAGTTCAGGGTCTTCAGTTCTCTTAGTTATACCCCTCAATGGCTTTGAAGTCTTTGTGCTTCAGGGGCCACTGACCCCTGCTCAAACCAGTTCTGGTTGCCTCCCTGCCAGTGACACCTTTTTCCTTTGATTAGTGGGGGTCTGGATTCTCAATCACTCAGCAGGAGATGGGACAATTGTTTTATAGCAGCAGCCCAGGCCTCTTCACCTCTAGGGGATTCTCCTCCCCCTACACTCCTGTTGCTGTCTCAACTCCTCCCCTGGGTCAAGACATTCCCCAGATCCTATCGTTTTTAAATCCAGACAGTCAATCCATAACCAGGCAGAGACACACAGAAATGTCAGAGCACAAAAACGCAGCCACTTTCAAAAGAGCGGCTTCTGAACACACAATGCAAAAACCACCTACATACAAATATGTGTTATTACATTGTGAGTTCAGGCATGCTAAACTTCACCTTTCCATCTTAAGCCTTTGGAAATACAGGCTGGAAAACATATTAGACAGCCCTCCCATTCTGTCCTATGGGCAAGATGGCCTTTCAACAGTGAAAAACAAAATGGTGATTATTTCACTTTCAGGACATGACACACACCTTAGTACATGTCCTACCTTTCACATGCACTACACCCTGTCCAGGGGAGGCCCTAAAACCTACCACAGGTGTGTCTTAGGTGCACAGAAAGGGAAGGGTAAGGTCTGGCAAGTGAGGACACTTGACAGAATAACATGGCAGTTTCACAAACTGCTCACAGGCCCTGCAATGGCAGGCCTGAGTTCCCTTTTTAAGGCTACTCGTGTGGGTGGCACAAATAATGCTGCAGGCCCACTAGTAGCATTTGCATTACCAGCCCTGGCACACATAGTGCACTTTACTAGGGACTTTACTAGTAAGGAAAACATACCAATCATGGACAACCAATTACTATTACTTTATAGAGGAAACACTTACGCTTGACACTGGTTAGCAGTGGCAAAGTGTCCAAAGCATCTAAGTTGGCAACACTGTGTCAGAAAAAGGTCTAGGGGGAAAAGCACAAAGTTTACGGGCTTTAGCCAAAAAGGGCCAAGTCCTACATTGGAACTTTGATATCTTTTGGCTAAAAACTGCTCTGAGAATCGAGAAAAGACTGGGATGAATCTGGTTCACTATCCTCCCAAAGTGCATTGCCAGCCGGCCTGTCTTTGCAGCAGCTCCCACTACATTCTTCTTCGCAGCAGCAAATCCTGTTCAGCGATCCTTTGCCAAAGGGGTAGCTTGCCTCATGGAACTCTTGTTGGCTGTTGTCCTTCTGCCTTCTCCCGCAGGAGACTTTCAGCTTCCAAAATAGAGACGAAGCTTTAATGTGGAAATCTTCACTGTGATTCTGTCCAGTGGTTCCCTGGCGATGATGCTCCCTCCTCAAATACCACCTGAAGTCTTGCCCCTCTTAACTTTACCATCTCAGAATGTTTTTTGTCAGAACTTGGTGTAAGTTCAAAGGTATGCGCTGACCAGGCCCAATTTACTTCTTATATTTGACCCATGCTACATCACAGTCAGCCATATTTTTCTACTTTGACCCGGCTACTTGGCAGGTATCTATAAATGCAGCAGATGGACTCTCTAACAGTGGACATAGTAATATATCCTACCCCCTTGGTGAAACAACGGGTTAATTATCCACATATTATCAGGCCCAAAGATAGCAATATTGCCTGCTCTCCATGTTGGTACTGTTGCTTTCCTGTTTGGAGATATTGGTACTGGTCTAAACTCGATCTCTCAAAGTTTTCTGACCTCTGTATAGCTAGTGATGTAATTTGACTTAATAAGAGCAAAATATTTTCTCTGTTCAGAGTATCTTGCCTGACATGAGAGGGATACAAATGAGACTAATGTTGTTTTTTTTAGATATTCAGCAAGGGAGGTTCAGTCTGAAGACTTTTTTAAGAGAACGATACAATTGGAAATTAGTATTTTTGGGGATGGAAATGTTCAAATGTCGGTACCAACTGTTGAAGCAGTACTAGAGTCCTTGCAGTAATGAAGTTTGGCTGTTGCGCAGTAACAATTGTAGTTGTGTGGGCTTATTCAGTAGTGCTAATGAATAAATGGTCATTATTGGAGGTCTAAGGATTGTTCCTCGTGCTACATACATTTTTGTTTTAGGTCAGTTTAGTTTTTTTAGGGCCTTTAATTAGACAGTGCTGTGCATATTAAGCTTCATTTCAGTTTGATGATTGCCTTCCAATATTTCAGTGAATGTTTCTAAAAGAGCGGGTGTGCCATTTTGTACATCAGGTTAGATCCTGCTTGCCCCACCATGGAAGATTTAAACCCAGCAGTATGCACAGCCTGCCTATTGAGAGGTTTTTATGTACCATCATTGTTGTCTGAGCTTGGAGCACGACTTAGTGAAATGTGATCTCTTGTTAAACTGATTTGCCTGTCTGGTGAATGTTGTTTTTGGTGCAGAAAAATGGATAAGTGTGAGAAGCTGGAAGTTAAGCTGCAAGCGATACTCATGTCAGATGTTATAGCTTTCCGAACGGGAATATTCCTGAGAAGATGCTTATTGTTTTAAACATTCAAAACATATTTGTTATTGATGAGTTGCAATAGGCTTGGTAGATAGAGTACAACAGTGTTCTATTACTTCTGATGAACTTAAATACTACAATCCCGTTAATATATAAAGAAGCACAGAATATTGGGCAGGTTTCCGGATATGAAATAAATGCAGCTAAAACTGACTGTATGGCATGGAATTTGGGAGCCTGTGTCCATTCAACAAACAAATTAATAAGATATCTAGGAATACTGATATCACTCAAGATATTGATAAGATTGCAGAAACAAACCTTCAAAAAGTTGGGAAAGAAATACACAATTCCATAACAGGTTGGGCCTACTTACCTCTGACTCTAATTGGTAGAGTTAACTTAATAAAAATGATGCTGTTGCAGAAAATAATTTTCTTATTACAAAATATCCCGCTGGCATTTAATGAGAAAAGCTTGAAAACTCTTCAGTCAAAACTAAATACCTTTATCTGGGCTTCAAAACGTATTCGAATATCGTGGAAGAAGCTGCGCAGTAAAAAAAATTTAAGGAGGGCTAGGCCTCCCGGATCTAGTTTTGTATGCAAGGGTATTATCAATGAGGGCAGGTAAAATGCTCATGAACTTACCAGATGGCTCAGATATTGGTGTAATGTTTAAGGCGATGCTCCTAGATGTAGAGAGAGGGAGCCAGGGTTTCTTATACAAATATGGATATCCTAGATTTTTTAAGAAAGTTTGCCTGAAAGTACTAAACAGCTTAGTCAGCACTTGGGCTAAGATTAAGAAAACTTTAAAAATTAGTTATTTTAGTGCTCTTGCTCCCATTTGGAATGCTCCAGGATTACCAGGATGGACTAGAGACGTTTCATCAACTCCCCTAGTCAAAGCAGGAATTATGCGATGGGGTCAGATGGTACCGGAAGGATCTCTGTTATCTTGGGATGAGATGAACTCACTGGTAGACAATGGACTGTCCAAATAAAAAGCTGGCATCAATCTGTTGGGATGGGTGTGGGCATGTCCAATGAACTTGAAACAACACTATCGAGGAAAATTGGAAAGAAAAAAGAGGTGGCAACTCTGTGCTGGCTACTGCTTGACCTGGAAGAGGGTGCATTTAAACTACCAACGGAGCTGTAGGGAGAGAACTTGCCTTGCTGCAACGTCGAAGATTTATGGCGAGTATCTCAGGACATTCTATACACTGCAGTGCAACCTGCAAATTTAAGAAGAAATCATATCTTTTGTATTCACAGGGTGTATTGGTCTCCTCTTAAGCTCTCAAAATTTACAAAAGGCCCAGCGCCAAAGTGCCCAAAGTGTTTCCAGATCAATGCGGACGATGTCCATATGTTTTTAACTTGTCCAAAGCTGTCATTTTTGGGCGGAGGTAAATAGAGGTATGCAAGATGTTTTTGGCATAAGTACTCAGGTAAGCATAAATGTAGTTTTCTTTGGATTGTTTCCACGTTATGAGTCTATGTCAAGGTGGGAAAACAGACTATGTTTACATCTGATTTTACCTGCAGCAAGGGAAATCTTCAAAAAATGGGTTAAGGACATTTCTCCAACTCTATTGGATTGGGTGATCTCTATTAAGTACACAATGAAGTTGGACAGAGTTAGATTAGACAAAGACAAAAACAGTAGAAAAGACTTCTGGGGCCCATGTGAGAAATGGCTGGGCAGCTTGGATCAATCAAATGAAATCAGTCCAATGATTAAGCCTTTACACTAACTTACTTAATCTCTCTGCCTCCTGTGAGGCGCCCGAGTGATACAGAACAAACCTGTAGAGAGGCTCTGTGTAAAGCATATCCATCTAGCTACAGAGCTCTCCAGTTGGTGTCATTTGAGAGGGGGGCCATAGGAGTAAATCGAATAAGCTCTGAATTTATCTGATGGCTAATGAGGACAAAAAAAAAAACAGTGTTCTACTACTTGAGACCATTCGCAGCTCATTGTATGTATACATGCCGATGAACAGAGTTTTGTGTGTAAATTATTGATTTTAAAACCTAAGTTTTCAATTGATGATGCTAGGGAAAGTGTCGGTTGGTTTGTAGCTCAGTTTTATATAATTGCCAATTAAGGGCTCGTATTGCTCATGTAAAGGTGTAGCTGATATGGATGAGTCTAACTTCACTAACTGAGGGAGTAAGACAGATCCATGTTAATGGCAGATGTAGTTGGGTTGCTCAGAAGAGTCATTTCTTCCAGGTGCAAAACAGTGGAATCATTCAGCTTGAAAATTCTGTTAAATGTTGGTTTAGTGAGACACAGGTTGCCTTTATTAGTACTCACAATGTGGAGTGTGGATGAGATATTTAAGATGATGAGAGAACAGACATTAGTATTTCCCCCAGTAGCTGATGGATGCACTTGACCTATGGTCTTAATTAATGATTCCCAGTTAAGTGAGCTTTCAGCAGGGTGATCTAAAATCAAATCAGCATTCCGTTTCTGAAGTGCTACTTCCAGGACGTTGTTTTGTGGGGCTTGTTCCTTGTTATAGTAAAAAAAAACTACGTAAACCACACTCAATTATTGCGTCAGTTTTGTGTAGGTGCAAATGTATTGTTCCAGTCTGTGCTGGTGGGTCTGCATTTATTTGTGGTTTTATCTTGTTTACTTTGAGCAGTGAAACAAGCAGATTTACGTGTTCTCTTCATTTGAAGGTTAAAAGGGAATACCCTGCTGCTCAACTTACTTCCTCCTCCTGAGTCACGCAGGAGCGAGTTTCATGGGTCCCTTTTAACATAAAAGGCCAGTCTCTTGTAAGTCAAGGTGAATAAAGCTCAAAGAGTCCCACGTAAAAAGACAGAGGGATTTCTCTACATCACAATGTTTTTCATTTGGGACCGTCAAGGTTCACATTAATGATGAGACCGCACCTCTAATAATGATGAGACCGCACCTCTAATAATGATGAGACCGCACCTCTAATAATGATGAGACCGCACCTCTAATAATGATGAGACTGCAACTCCCACAGCTCATCAATACAGGTAAATAGGCTAGTTAGGAGAGGTATCATAGGCAGACACATATTTTCTATAAAATGTGCTTATGTAGAAATCCGGGACTGTAGCATTATTGGGCTTAATGCGGGATTTTTTAGGGGACACCCCTTCCAGTGTTATTGCCTTCTCTCAATGGTCAGAGTTAGTTTCTGTATCAGTGAGGTTTCTAGATATGGCTGCATAGAGCACCTCATAGAAAGCTGTATCTCCTGCAGCTATACCACTATTACCCCGTACCATTTCTTCCCGTCTTCTATGGATTGGTAACTCCCTTTAAGACAACTGCTTGGCCCTTAAATCAGAGGCAAGAATCCATCCCACTTCAATATTCCCAGCATAGTACTTCTGCATAATGCTGCAATGTCACGTGAACATGATTTCCATTTGTGGTACAAACCATATCGAATTGGAACAATGATAGAAGGCTTTACCAAACTGTTTTGATGGTATGTGCAACGGGGGATGTAGAATGTGTTGGCTCGTTTGGTGAAGCAGGGAGGATTTGGTAGGAGTCGGTCGGAGAGGTATTCTCTAGCAGTGTATGGAGAATAAAACAATTTTACAACCCATGCCAGGCTTTGTGATCCTTACTCAACATATTTGATGACAAGGAACAGCACCTTCAGGACGCAAACCAGGAAACGGCTACGGTATTCCTCACACTCAGACGTTACAAGAGACTCCACATGTAATTAACAAGTAGCCACTTCTTGTAACTGTATAAACCCCCCATAGACTTTTATTCATCCATATAATCACAGATAGAGGAAGGCGATATGTGGGGAGAGAAGCTCGAGCACAGCCAGGTGGCATGAAAGGGGGACATCGCACTCGAGCCTAAGAAAACGCCTCGCGCGTGGAGGCTGAGTCTGTACGCCGATCAAAAATGCCGCAAATGTGGAAGCCGAGACTGCGCAGATCTTGGGAAGAAAAGAGAGCGCCTAACATTTTTAAAGGCTACAGGATTTAAAAGAGTAATAATTACCTAATTTTAAAGTCAACGTAACTGGAATGCACAACTCCTCTTCACTGAGTGGTAGCCTCAAGCTTCAGAAAGGATATCTGCATGCTGATTCATTCAAGCATTGCTGCTGATTAGAAACTGCAGGCTGATTGTTTCAGCCACTGCCGTTGCCGCTTACTCATTGATTTAGCAGGTTTATTGGACAGCCTGATCCAGATTCTTAATGCACACTTATAGTGGGAGAATTATATAAACAGCATTGTTTGAGTTTTCTTTTTTTTAATTGACTCCTCTCAGAAAAAACAAAAATAAACAACAACAAAAAAAAATTGAGCCAGCATTATTTATACTGGAATAAGGAGTACAAAAACCTAAATGGAAACAATGGTTTAAAGCATGGGTACTCACAAACATTTTTGTCGCTGGTGCGACGGAGGGCCGCACAGATACCTGCAGAGATAATGGGGGCGGGGGTTAAGGTTGCTGTAGGGGAAGCGAAGCATGTACATCTACTGGCTGAGCTGAATTGAATAACGTGGGAACAGAAAATCCGGGAGCAATCCCGTCTTTCCCACTTTCCCTCGTTTTACTTAATTTTCAAATATACGAGTACCTCAAAATACATGACTTCAGAATATGAGCTCTGAAAAAACTTCTCCTGTGATTCATTTAATAAACTATAATGTTGTTCATGCATGATTACAACTGACTTTCCTCTTAGTTCACTATTGACATTGTTTCCAGGCTGGTGGGGAAGCAGGAACATTTCTATACTCATGTTTGAAAACTATCCCGTTTAAAAAAGAAATGATTCTCAATGCACTGATAGAATCGGATTTACTAAGGTGAAAGGTTCTCCATCTTGATGAAATGCACTTTTTGAATCTTGGAGAGACTTTATCATATTTGTTCATGATTGCTGCAAAATGGCTTCATAAATGAAAGTCTTCCTAAAGTTAAATAGTTCAGGACTCTTTAGTTAATTCCTCTCTTTTTTTTTTTTTTTTTTTTTTTTGAGTTTATAAAGCTTTATTAGATAGCATATTCAAAGTAAAACATCAGTACAAAAAATATAAGTAAAGAAGACACAGGCAATACAGCAAAACAGTATAAAGAGGAAAATCATTATAATCTAAAAAGATGCCAGTGAAAGGGTAGGGCATATACTTAGGGAAAAAGCATTTTAAGGTTTTGATTCATGGGTGGGGAGGGCAGAAAAGAGGAGAAGGGGAGGAAGGGAAGGGAAAATGCAACCAATGTACAAGATAAGCATCAAATAAGTACCGTAAGCTAGCAACTGAACAAATGCATAAGATAGGACTATATGTAGAACATGAACAATGATAAATAAAAACAGCAAATTAAGGGACATGTTGAGAAAGAAAATTAGTTAGTGGCGACCATAACAAATCCTTTTTGATCAAAAGGGGAACAGTGGTAGCGAAAGCACGATCCAGCCGATGGTGGTGACACAATAAATTCCACCATGCATTGTATGAAATCTTCGAGGTATCTTTCCAGTTGGACGTAATTATCTGTAAAGAAATAGCTATATACAAGTCTATAAACTTACGTACGTTAATAGAAACATCCCAAATAGGAGCCATACCACCCAAAAAGATATGGACGATCTCAAATGTGTGGTTGGTAGCTAAGATATTGTTCAGTTTAGCCCAAACACGGGACCAGAGGGACTTAACCAACGGGCAGTGGAAAAACATATGAAAAAGGTCACTATTGTCAGAGGGGCAAGACCAACATTTCTTAGAGTCAGTTAACTTGAACCTATAAAGATCAGAGGGAGTGAAAAAAAGTTTATTATAAAAAAAATACAAGGTCTGTGTGGTGCCAGCAGAACGTGAGGCAGTATGTAGCTTTGACCATAAGGAATTCCAAACTTGAAGGGAGAACTCTTGGGCAAAATCCGTTTCCCAGGACAGTTCAAGTTTGGACTTTGTTCTCTCTACAGGGGAACAGGAGAGTAACTTGTAAATGGCAGCAGCTTTAAGGGGAATAGAGAAGTCCGGTAGCGGGAAAGTGGTTGGGTCAGTGTTGGAGAGTGAGGCGCCTTGAGAGATAAAGAGATCTAAAGAGTTTTTGAGCAAGGGAAATTGGGAGGAGTGTGTATTTGAAAGTTGGAAAGAGGTACGTATATCAGAGAAATCGCGCAAGGAATCATTGCTAATTAAGGAGTCAAAGGTGATAATACCTTTATCTATCCATTCTTTCCAAAAAAGAGCTCTGTGATTAATCTTAATGGATTTATTATACCAAATTGGGATTGAGGAATGAAACTTCAACGGTGAGAGGGAAGAGCGAAAGACGGAAAGAGCAAGTGCCTTAGAGTGTTTAAAGATAGGGGTAAGGAGGCGTTGTGGAGGATGAGACAATCGGGAAGCCGTAGCAAATGTGAAAGGAGAAAGCTGCGCAAGCTCTATAGCGCTCCAGGCTGTCAAAGGGGGATCAAACAGATCAGAAAGAAAAGGCCAGATCTGTTTTAGTGTGAAAGCCGAGTGAAATCGGACAATGTTGGGAAAGTTAACACCACCTAGATCTTTAGGTTGTTGAAGACGGGAAAGAGAAATCCTCGCCTTACGTTTATTCCATAAAAATGTAGTGAAAATGCGGTTTATGGTTTTGAAGAAATGGAGAGGAAGGGAAATTGGAAGCATAGAGAGATAAAAATTAACAATCGGAAGAAGCATCATTTTAATAGTGGCGAGCCTTCCCCACCAGGATAGAAAAAGGGGGGACCAACGCTCTATAAGGGAAGAGAGCTTTTTAACTATATCTTGTTGATTGAGCCTAACAGTCTCTCTAATAGAGCTAGCATATAGGATACCCAGACATTTAATATTCCCTGAATTCCATTCAAAGCCTGAGCCCTGAAACATATGAGGAAGGCAAAATTTATTAAGTGGCAGAACCTCAGATTTATCAATATTAAGTTTGTACCCGGAAACCCGAGAATACTCTTGTAGTAGAGAAAAGAGCGTGGGCAAAGAGGTGGAAGGGTTAGAGATGTAAAGCAGAATATCATCAGCATATGCTGTGAATTTGATATTAATGTTACGAAAAACGAAGCCAGTATAGGATGATGAACGACGAATTTTTTCCAAAAAGGGTTCTAACGCAAGAATGAAAAGAAGAGGGGAGAGAGGGCAACCTTGTCTTGTGCCTCTATGCAAAGAAAAATAAGAGGATTGAGAACCATTAACCCAAATAGAAGTGGAGGGAGCAGAGTATAACAGTTTAACAAGATGGATGAAGGGGGGACTAAATCCATGCCACCGCAAAGCACCAAACATGAAGTCCCAACAAACCCTGTCGAATGCCTTTTCGGCATCTAAGGTAATAGCAGCGATAGGGGATTCCATCTTTGAGGCCAAGTGAATAATATTAAGAAAGGTTCTCGAGTTGTCAGTAATGGATCTGCCTTTAACAAAGCCAGATTGATAAATGTTGGTGAGATCTGGGATAACCTTATTAATACGAGATGCCAAGACTTTAGCGTAAATTTTACAATCTGTGTTGATTAAAGAAATGGGTCGATAATTTTTGCAGAGGGAGGGATCTTTATCTTTTTTAGGGATTAAGCATAGCATAGCCTGAGTAAAAGAACCTTGGGACTTCCCTAGAATAACAAATGAGTTAATCAAAGAAAATAAATGTTGTAACAAAATATCTTTAAAGTGGAGATAGAACCGAACCGTGAAGCCATCAGGGCCCGGGGCTTTGTCTTTGGGAAGAAGAGTAATAGCACTGAGTAATTCTTTTTCAGAGAGAGGGGCGTCAAGTAATGCGAGGTCCAAAGGACTGTCCGAGGACTTAGGGAGAGATTGAAAGAAGGACTCAATTTGAGCAGGTGAGGGAACAGATTCCGGTGTATAAAGCGTGGAGTAATACTGGACAAAACAACCGAGAATTTTATCGTCAGAATGTTGAGGATTTCCGTGTGAATCAGTAATAGTTGTTATTTTAGATTTTTGTTTCTTAATTTTTAGATAATTAGCAAGAGACTTACCAGCCTTATTTCGTCCCCCATACATCTTAGAATGAAAATTGAGAAGAATATTACTCGCAGAGTCCCAAGAGTGTTTATTGTATTGTAACTTTGCCTTAATAAGGGAAGAGAGCACTTCTGAAGAATTAGTGGTATAGTAGAGGTGCTCTAAATCCTTGATTTGTTTAAGAATTTGGGCCGACTTTGACAGAGCAGTTCTCCTTTTCCGTGAGACGAAAGCAATAATGAAGCCTCTGGCAGCCGCCTTGAAGGAGTCCCAAATAGAGTGAAAGTGAGGGGTGGAATGGAGATTATTTGTAAAAAATTCCTGCGCAAAAGATTTAAACTGCTCAACAAACTGTGAGTCAAGGAGGAGCGAATTATTAAAGCGCCAACGCCTGGAGGTGGGGGTAGGTGAGGGAAAGTCTAGATCAGTAATAACCGGAGCATGGTCAGATATAAGAATTGAGCCTATTTCTGAGTTGGTCATAAATTGGAAAGAGTGTTGTGTGAGAAAGATATAATCTATACGGGAATGTGAAGAGTGCACTGGGGAGAAAAAGGAGAATTCTAAAGTATCGGGATGAGAAAGTCTCCATGAGTCAATAAGACCTCTAGAGGAAATGGCGTTAACAAAGGACTTTTGCATTCTATTGGGTACATATCTGGTATGTGATTTACGATCTAAAAATGGATCCATGAGTTGGTTGCAGTCACCACCCACCACCAGATTATCACTTGCATGAGAAGAAAGGAGCTTAGAGAAGTCCCCCCAAAAAGATAAATCAACACCATTCGGGCCATAAACACTGCAGAAAGAAAATTGTGAGTTGTTAACAGTTACATCTAGAAATAGCCACCTACCACAAGTATCATGGAGTTCGTTGTGCAGTTGAACAGATAATGACTTATGAAACAAAATAAGAACACCATTTTTGCCATTTACTGCTGGAGAGCAGAATGCCTCTCCCACCCATTGTCTACGCAACGAGGACAAGTCTTGAGAGTTAAGGTGAGTTTCCTGTAACAGTGCAACATGACATTTCAATCTTGCTAAGTGAGATAAAACACGTTGTTTTTTAACAGGATTGCGAACACCCTTAACATTCCAGGAGATAATACGAAGACCATTCATTCCCGAGAATGAGGTAAAGATAAGCAGAAAGGGATATGAAGTTTAAGACAGCGTAGAAAAGGAGAAATAGGCTGAAAATAGAAGACACCCAAGTAAAAAGCAGAGTAAGTAACAGAAGGCAGAGAGAATAAAGTAGGCCACCACCAAAAATACAGTGGTAAAGGTGGAAAAGAGTATAAAAAAAGAGGGGTACCATAATCAGGAAAAAGAGGAAAGGGAATATGACTTGTGACAAATAGTAAAGAGGTTGCCAAAAACATAGAAATGACAGGGATGAAAAGGAAAGAAGAAAGGGAAGACACATAGCAAAAAGGGGGGAAAAGCGAAGAGGAGAACAGGGAAAATAGAGGAGAGGATGCAGGGGTACAGAGACCCCCGAAAGGTATCCAAAAGAGGGTGACAAAAAGCCAACAAGCTTTAGCCACAGAAGGCAAGTAAACGAAAAACATTACTGTGAGAGGGGGGCGACGTGAAACAAAACAGCCGCATTAAAAGGAGCATGTAGGATAACAAACTACCACAGAGATCAAAAGAACTAGAAGACAAAAAGACTATAAACTGGAAAACTAGAACAATATAGCAATCAATTATAACAAGTGAAGGAACTTACCAAACATCTAGGGAAGGAAACAGCAACAGAATAGGGTAAACACCAAGAAACAGCAGGATAGGACATAGGGCGACCTTAACAAGAACGTCACACAAGGGAATCCTGCAAAACAAGGGAAAAAACAAGGGATGAGCTAAGAAAAAAAAAACAGAATGATATAAGAGTTATACAGTAATGAACAGAATAATCTCGAAGAACAAAATCGTCCTAGGCTTTAAGAGAGAGAGAGAAAAAAAAAAAAAAAAAAAAGTCCACTAGGGTTTGCTCAATTCCATAAGCTCTCCTTTATGAGTATGGATGAACTTCCGCAGGTCAGCAGGGTCATCAAAGCTAAAAGTTCTCTCCTTATAGGTCACTTTGAAGAAACAAGGGTGGATTAAACCATAGCGTGCATTCATAGATCGCAAGGCCGGTCTAAGGTCCAAAAATTCCTTTCGACGGGAGGCCGTAGGCTTGGAAACATCCTGAGAGAAAAATATCTTGTGCCCTGACCAAATCATTTGCTTATGCTGCTTGGATGCCTGAAGAATTGACATAAGATCTGAGTAGAGGAGGAAATATGCTATGATTCCACGAGGTTTAGACGCAGAAGATGCATTCCGAGGCCCCAGACGATGAGCGCGCTGTATATTAAAGTCTGAGGATTTCGGGAGGCCAACAATTTGAAGGACTTGAGATTTAAGGAATTGAATCATGTCAGACCCCTCCGAACCCTCCGGAATACCATAAATGCGCAGGTTGTTGCGCCTATTGCGATTTTCCAAATCCTCCGCCACCTTCTTAAGCTGATCGACTTCCTTGGTGAGAGTGTCAACTTTAGTAACAACATCCTGCGCATTGCTAATCCTCTGCTCCACCTCCGACAGTCTCGTATCCAGACTAGACCACTTGTCGTCCAATCTCTGAAGCGTGGCAGCAGTGTCTGTCATAAAAGGACGAATGAGGCGCAACTCCTCCATAATATCCTCAAGGGTGAGAGGCGACGGGGACTTAACTGGGAAAGGCGGATCTTTTTTGGTGCGTTTGACAGAAGGAGTACTTGAGTCCTTCCTTCCCCCAGCGGAGCCCCCATGAGGTTTGGTTGGATGTGCGCCCTCCATGCTGACGGTGTCGCAAGCAGGTATGACAGAAAAACACAGTGGCAGAATGCAGGCAGGACAGCGATGATAAAACGTAGCAAGAGGAGGAGGAAGCGTAGCAAAAAATTGAAAATGACCGGAAACAAAACAGCAACAGGTACAGAGTCTCCGGAGACACAGCTGGCTCCCTCTGACGTGGTTACCAAGAGATGCAGTGCGCAGGGGCCACAAAAGCAGCAGAAGAGACCAACCACTAGCGATTGCTGGCACAAAAGGATGGCATAAGGTATATCAAAGCAGCCACTTCCGTGATATCATAGGAAAACAGCATAGGACCAACCAGATAAACACAGTGGCATCAAAAATAGGAAAAAAAACGTTGAAGAAAAAACAAAATGGCGGCCGCCATCTGAGGAGAGCAGAAATTGCACAATTAAAGCGATAAAAAACAGCAATTTGAACAGGAAAACCTGCCAAAATAGTCTCCACTGTTTCCGACGCTCGAATCCATCCTTGGAGCGAAGCTCCGTTGCCTTAATGAGGCACCTTCACGCTCGAATCGGCATATTCCGAGCGGAGCTCCTCACCCGGCGGCCATCCTGAATCGCCGCGCCCATCTGGTTTGTTAATTCCTCTCTTTAACTGCAATTAACATTTAAATAAACTCTTGCCCGTTTAGGTAACATAATTTAATGTTAGTGCTCTGGCGGGTAAACAGCAGGACAGTGCTGCTGTTGACCATAGGGCTGCACATAAAGGTCAGGATGGCCGCATGCGGCCCCCGGGCCGTACTTTGAGTATCTCTGGTTTAAAGCATTTAATAGCTATTTGATAGCTCCTGTTGGCACTGTGTTTGATCCTATAAGGAAACAAGATTTATTACACAGTTCCCAAGGATCAGAGGGGCAGAGAAATTTCGATCATATCTGCCAATGGTGGTACTGCCAAATACAGATGAGTGGGATGTTTATGAAGAAGCAGCCCATAAACCACAAAAGTCACTTTAAGGAAGACACCAGCATAATAGTAGAAAGACACAGATGTTTCACACGGCACAAACAACAACATGAATCTATTGATAGATTTCTGGCTGAACTCAGAATCTTGGCAGCCATGTGCGAGTTCAAAGGAAACCTGGATAATTACTTGAGAGATCAAATTGTTGTTAATTGCTTTGATAGGAGAACTCCACAAATGCTTTGCTGTAGGAATCACTTGCTGCAAGATACCCTAGAGATTTTCAAAGATATTGAAAGATCAGTTATGGCACCCAATGAACTATGCCAATTCACACACATATCCGAGCTTTTTGTGAATGTATGACGTTACAACGCATACATTTACAATGCATGCCTTTACAATGCAGTTTTTACATCGCAACATCCTTTACAACGCATTCTTTTACATCGCATGCCATTACATCGCATTTTCAGAAACTACCTTAACAACGCATTCCATTACATCGCATTATAACTTTACAATGCATACCATTACAATGCATACCATTACATTGCATTTAAGGTAAGTGTTGGATAGTATAGGGGTAATAATTACTATTCTAACTCCAGTGAGTGCAACAGTAGGGTAAGTGTTGGATAGTGTAGGGGTAAAAATTACTATTCTAACTCCAGTGAGTGCAACAGTAGGGTAAGTATTGAATAGTGTAAGGGTACTATGCGTTGTAATGGTATGCATTGTAATGACTTGCGATGTAATGCCTGCGTTGTAGTGACATGCGTTGTAATTACATGAGTTGTAGTGACATGTGATGTAATGGCTGCATTGTAATGACATGCGATGTAAAGGATGTTGTGATGTAATACTGCTATGTAAAGGTAGTGTGATGTAATGACTGCGTTGCAAAGGTTGTTTCCCACTAAATGTTAATACTTCAGCAACGAAATCTAGCAACATGACTGCATCTAAATCTGTAGTTAAAACACTTACAAAAGCAACCAATAGTTTATTAAGGTGTGCTTCGAAATCTCATTTGGTGAATTCAAAATGTTGTACTGCTTTCGGCATATCATGTCTCCAAGGGTAAAAAAGAGGCCACTTTTCCAGAGAGTGCTAGAATGTACAAAAGGTATTTTTTGTCTCAAAACACCAAAGGGCGTTTCTGTGATGTTGATGGGAAAGACCGTTCGACTGACGCTGCTGCATATACATTCCACCCAACTAGTCTGCGACATCTCTGACCGCCGTACTATGATGTATAATAGGCAAATCTCCGACTGCGTCGGTCGGAGATGATTCCGATCTGACTGCGTTGGTTGGAAACAAGTCCAATCCAACTGCATCAACCCATAGGGATTCCGATTACGAACATGTATCGGTTGTCTGGCCGGGCAGATTATGATGCATCTGATGCGGTTGGGGACCCATGGCGGTTTGTGTGCCACATGGCAAGTTCAAAACAGAAAAACTCAGGCCAAATATTGCAACAAAAAGCACACTCAGCGTGAAAAAAAACCACAGCACATGTCAATTGAAAGACTAGTCACACCCACCAATCCACCCACTAAAAAGACCATGATCCTTTGCCAACACAATACTGCTGGGAGAAGTAGTGAACTCTTACCTTAGATATTGCTGTCAGCCCTGCACACACTCATGCACTGCAATCACATCACTATCTGCACATATCACTTTTTTTTTGGTTTAGATTCATTTATTAGACACCCCTTCTAATTCACATTCACCTTCACCTTCACAGTCGCACTCACTATGTGGAAGAGGCGAAGAGTACTAGCAAGATGGCTGACACTGGTGCATGGTGTTTGGAGCACAAGGCCTTAATGGGAGTTGTGGTCAAGTCAAACACCATGCACCTTTCCCAGCCATCTTTCAAGTACACTTCAATTCACTGTCAGGTACTCCTAGGCCCAGATGAGCTGTTTGGGCTGGTGGCAGGAGGAGTATTTCATCATGTTCAAATTTAGATTACAACTTGTTTGAAAATGCACACCTCAATGTGGAAAACATTGTTTGTTGTCCAGATACAACCTTGTACCTAAACCCAAACTACATTAATATCACACATTGTGAAAAGCATTAATACCAAAAATAATAGACTATTATGTCAGAAGGAATTGTGTGGCAGCTATTTCATCAATATTTCCAGGTCCATGTTGGTGTCCGTCACAGCATCATTTGTCTGGTGATGTCACAACTCAGTAAGTCCACTCTGTAGATGACATGGCAATGGTACATTGGGAAATATTCATGAAAAACATAGTGTAGCAATCATAACTAATGTCTCAAAAGTCAGAAATGTATGACGCATTAGCCATAAGAATGTCATTATTAACACTAGATAGGCTTCACTTCCAATACAAGTCTTCCACAAACTTCAGGACCTGGCTCTTTCGATAAGCCGGAGCTACTCAAACCATCCCCACCCATCACCTTGAGACCCTTGTGGGTGAGTATTGCGCTTCACAAATCCCCGATTGATTGATCAGGACACTTATCCTACACTCTTAAGCATACATACACAGTATCCACACAGCTACACAACAACAAGCAATGGTGTTTAATAAAATCCTCTCATTGCATTCTTACAGTCATGTGAAAAAGATGTTGATGAGCTGTTGTCTCAAGTCCACTCCTTCATCATCATCACGGTCATCATTGCCTGTCCTGGATCCTCCATCGGTGGCACCTACTGGTCTCCTTCATCCTCAATTAAAGGTATGGTCTTACGAATTGCTATTTTGTGTAGCATACAGCAAGCCACTATTATCTGGCACACATTTCCTGGGGAATATTGGAGGGCTCCTCCTGTCTTATGCAGACAGCAAAATCTTGACTTCTGGAGGCCACAAGTCTGGTCCACTATCCGCCTGGTCCGACCATGGGCCCTATTAAAGCGTACTTCTGATGGGGTGACTGGGTTGCACAGTGGTGTCAGTAACCATGGCTGGTTGGGGTATCTGGAGTCTCCTACATTGAAGATAGCAAAGAGTTCAGTTGTTAAACAACATATTCCTATCTGATATATAAACAATACACACTACAACATTCATATACCACATCACCTACCAAGAAGTCAGGCCAGGTTGCAGTTGACTCATTAAATGTGGGATGATGCTGGTATGCAGGATATGCGTCATGTGCAGACCCTGGAAATCTGGTACAGAAGTGTGAAATGCACATGTCAGGCAAACACACCACCTGCACATTGATGGAGTGGAATTGTTTCCTGTTACGATACACCTGTTCATTGGCCTGTGGTGGTACCAAAGCAACATGAGTGCCATAAATTGCTCTGATTATATAGGGTATTCGTCATAATCCATAAGAATCACCTTTGATGGAAGCCAAATATCCAGGTTTGAGAAATGTCATATAGTGGTCCATGTATTGTGTCAATGCCTGCAACACATCATGAAGAACATTGATAAACATGGGCTGGGACATGCCACCCGATGTTGCGACTGTGTACTGGAATGTTCCCATGGCAAAGGAATGCTGTGCTGCCATCATCTTCACCTTGGGGATTGGGCTGTTGAATTGTTGTGATTAGGCCACAATAAGGTGCTAACTGCTGGCACAAGTCACTGATTGTTGCCCTTGTGAGATGGTATTTTTTGATTATGTTTCTCTCTTCTATTGTTTGGTTGTCTATAAAGGGCCTGTACACAGAAGGTTGTTTTCCAGGTCCTCTTTGATACCTATTTGTAGTTTGTATACACAGTTGGTGTCAGTTCACAATGTACCAAGCAACATGCACTGATCAATTGTATTATACGATAATTTGATACATATCCCTGAATACATGTCATTGCCAAACAAGTATAAAATGTTTGGTGACACATCAATGATAGTGTAGTGGTGTAATTTTCGTTGGTGCCAGTTGTTGTTCATGCAAAATCAAGCAGTACATACTCCAAAACTCTCAAGTCAAGAAGCCTAGACTTATGTTTGTGATATCAATTATATTCTTCATCTGTACATACAATAGGATCATGTACTGCATAACATCTGGGACACCACATACATCTAGCATATCACAATGCAATATATGCACACTATTGTCACATGGTGAACACGGTCATGTTGTCTAGTCTGCATTCCACAAACAAATACATGCATAAACCATATACAATGTAGAAGTTTCATATAATGCTGTTGTACACTTAAGTGTAGTACACAAAGATGTCCTGTAAACTCACACATCAGAGCAAATCATCTGTAAGCTGCTTTATGTTAGAGTGTAGTCATTCCTCTGGGAATGCAGTATCCAGGACTTCAAACACCCCCCCCCCCCCTGTTCCACTTGCACATCACACAGATCGCACACTGGGTCACACTGTCTTGTAATGCAGTAACTAGGTATAAAATATACTTTAAATGCCCCTGAGATGCATACTGACTGCTATAAACCCTAAAGACCAAAATGGCGTAGGCTTTATCCTGTTAGTTGTAGCCTCCCAATCAGTGTGCCATGTGCGTGTCACGGGTAAGTTATCATGTGAGTGTGTGTGCTTCAGTTAGATGCCCCTTTCACAAGAAATATGGTGCATCCAGGCATGGAATATCACAACGTCACAACATTGTCAAAGTGTTTGCACCGCAGACCCATTTTTTACAGGTTGCAGTAGGTGGTTCTGAACTGAATCGGACACAGCCATAGGCTGTCAGTTGTTATGGTGACAGTTGCAGATCTCTGATTGTGTCCATCTTGTGTGTAAACTGATGCAAAAAACTCCCTTAGGTCATGCATCGGAATTACTCGTGGACTGGAGTTTTTTTTAACCGCACGGTAGGCGTGGTGTCAGTAAGCAATGGAATGCATTGGACGAGTTAGGAAAATGTGACGGATGCGGACATATTGCTATGGCCATCTAGACTGAAGACCACCTATGTAGTCTAGATATAAGTCTTGTGGTTTCCGAGCGAGTTCACTTGACTTCACTAAATGCATTGTTTTAGGATCTCCCCATCTCTCTGCTGCTGTCCACATCCTTTGGGAGCTACAATGTCTCACTGTACAGAGCGCAGGGCCCCAGCCCTCACAGCTGGAGAACTCAAGATGCTGGTCGACATGGTCCTTCCCCTGCACAGGCAGCTATATGGCATAGAATAGGAGCAGGTGAGTGATGATCAGACAGCATTCTTAGTTTACATGTACAATAACCATGCACATCTAGCATTAGTAATCATAGAGACAGCCATTTAAACCTATTTCTAAATCTTACAAAGTGTGTTTGCAACTGTTCTGTGCAAGTACACTGCTGTAGATGTGTATGAACTGGTTGTAACATTATATTGCTGATCTCATGGGAAAGATTCCTCATTGACCACAGGTGAAGTGCTGAGAAGAATGCTATGCAAACTTTTAGATTGTTTGGGCAAGCTATTTATGACCTATGTGCACATGTATTTATATATGAAGAAACCACAGTCCTGAAGCAATATATTTTTGCAAAATCAGGTACAGACCACAGCGTATCGTTGGATTATCCGTGCTTTATTGCAATGTCCCACAGCATGACGTGTTTCGACTGGGTCACCCCAGTCTTGATCACTTGACTTGCCAGGACCCAAAATGTGAATAAATAGTCACTTCCTGAGAGAGTAATCCCTCCCATTACTTAGTAAAGCTCAACAACAGACTATATATCTAGTCTTTTTTTCTAAATAGGTTTTCTTTCACTGACAATAATCACTATACAAATATATGGAAAAGCAATTATAAACTTTAAATAATTTTTTTTTTAATATTCCTCAACAAAATAATTATTTCACGTTAATACTTTCCATAGTACATCTTAATAGCGTTACATCCTGCTAAGTAACAATATCTGCTGATGCCTATAAAATACTTGCATATATGTCAGAAAAACCGAAAGATTATCACCACATAGAATCAGTATGTTGAAAGAGCTAACAGAGCATCTACTAGTGACTGTGCAAGAAATCGTAAAAAAGTGCTAGTGCAAACAAAGTGATTTGATAATAATATATATAGTATTATTGCATAGTTACATACTTATTATCAATGTAAACATTATTAATCGGTCGTGCTGAGCCTATATTATTTCATCAACATATGATATGCTTAAATGCACATTTATCGAACTTAATTTCTCAGCAATGTATAGTACGCATTGTATGGCCCTTTAAAAAAAAACATCATTTCTTGGGGATTTAATTTCCAATGGATCAAGAATAGCAATCCTGACATATTTGATAGTGCAATTGCAAATACAAAGTACGAAAAACGCATACAATACAGTAACTTTCAGAGATTTGTGTGTGCAAATACGCAATAGTGCAAATGAGCAATGTCTGGTCAATAATTCAGTCTATACCAGATTATAAGAGGTGCAAAGATTACAGTAAATGAAATTCGAGAAAGAGTACAATTTAACACTGCCTCACAACAGTTCCAACATTTAAAACCCTTTTTAGACACCAAGTTAAAACCGATAAAATCTGGAAAAAACAAGGTAAAATCAGGGATAAAAACTAAACTAAAATCAATCAAACAAAATATTAAAAATTGTCAGAAAGATATATTAGTGGTTCTCTATTGGTCACTGTTTTAGTTGTAGGAGACAGGTGATGGATTCAGTACTATACATGACTACATAAAAAGGGGGAGTCAATGAAAAATAATTTTAAAATGTTATTATAAAAAATTATGTAAATCTTCCCCCGTATTCAAGCCGTTGGGCATCTTGGTATCCAATTGCAAAATGTATTGTGATTCTAATTGCTTCAATTTCTTTTCCCTATTGCCTCCTCTTATTGACCTCGGTACCGCATCAATTACAAAGTAGCTAATGTCATATAAATTGTTATTATGTACCAGTTTAAAATGTCTAGCAACAGGGTAGCTGGGGTCAGAGTTTACTATTGCTCGTAGATCTTGTAAAATATGTGTGTATATATGTATATGTTGCATGTAGACTAAGGGCCAGTCCCCATGTCATCCTTACAGGTCAAATCCTATCAGAAGGTTTACCTGTGGAGGACCATCGCTCCTTGGGGGTCACACGTCAGTGCAGTGCCCACTGCAGGAAACGGTGGCAGGAATTGAGAGACTGGACCAGGAAGAACGCAAGAGTCCAGCTGGGCCTGTCACCTCCAGGCAGGAGGGAGGCATGCTGCACCCTGACCCCCCTAGCACTACGTGTCCTAGTGATGGCCTATCCTGACCTAGATGGGCAGTTTACAGCCAGACAGAAGCTAGGAGGGGGTGCGTATATGCCTTGTTGCACAACATATAAACCCATGCATGTGTAAGTATTTGAGCCTGGCTTTCCCTGTTTAGGTTGAGAGATGCACAAAACCCCTGATAAGTGTTAAAAGATGCATATGCAAAAAGATTAGTGGATACATGGTTATGCCGCTTTCATCTGGGTCATATGAGGCTAAAATAGCCAGGGTATTGCCAGTAGTGCCACTCTAATGTAATCTGAATGCATGAGAACACAATGTGCAAGGGGATAACCTTCAGTTCTTTTGTTATTGCTCAACATGGGTCAGCACTTCAACAAAGGTTTGGCCTGTTCTCTGTGTGGCCACAACAACAATGTAAAGTAAATTGATGTTGGATCACTTAACTATGAAATGCCATGCTATGCATCCAAGTAGCAGGTAATGTCTATGTTGAGGGGTTGGTGCGTAGTGAGTGTTCAGTGTGCCAATATTAGGTCCCAGCACTAGTGCTCAGTGTACTCCAACGTATTTGATGGTCAAATGATAATTTTGGTTACTCATGTCACATTTCACACTGGCCATTCGCATCATTGAGTGTCAGATACCATCATATCTATTCCAAAGCTGAGTCCATGTTTCTGACTCTATAAAAGTTACAACACATGTCATTGAGTGGCTAACAAAGTAGGTCCTTGGTGGAAACGGGGTTTTAAGTAAAACGGTATGAAAAAACACATTTCCAAAGGTTAGTATGTGTGTAAATGCTCCTTATCGGTCATACATGATGCTTTGTTAGAAATGGTTTAGTTGCCTTATTGGTGGATTTAGAAGTGTCACATGACCATCATTTTGAAGTACCTGGTATATTGAGATGAAAAGCAATAGCATCTAAGCTATACATTGTGTGCATGATGTAGAAATAAGGGAAAGATATGCTGACTTGGCCTTTTAAACTGTGAACATCTGCAGATCTGCAGTGTTGAAACAATGGTAAGAAGTGTTGAATACACGTTTTCAAGTAAGATGTTCAGGACTACTATTTTGTACAGACAATGCATCCAGATGGCTCGGTGGTATAGTGGCCCACATGAAGCATGAGGAAGATTTGGGCATTGGAATTGGCAGTGTGCTAACCTGTGTGTACATGCCAAACCGGTATAATGTTTCCAATCTAGAAACAATCAGATTAATCTTTGTAACACTGTGCATAAATGACACAAGACATGGGGTCAAATACCTTTCACCCTAGCTATGCCTATTTCCTATGTGTTTCCATGATAAGAGAAACCCATGTGACACAGCAAACAATTATATTTGCTACTAGACATATGATCAACTTCAATGTGATCTGTGTGATATGGCCCATTCAATGACTACACCAGCTTGATGTATAAATATTAAGATATGTAACCTGTAACACTAGACCTGATGTTCCCCAAGTTGATGAATAGGGATATCACATTGCATACCATATCTAAAATCTAGAGTGTAAATCTTGTTGTCATTATGAGGTCTAAACTCCTTTGGATTAGATGAGACAAGCATGTTATGATACAAGGCCATCAGTAGTGAGAGACAACACATCAGCTGGTACATAGTTATGGTGAAGATATTGTGAATGAGGAAGTAGAAGCTGCAGTACACAATGTTGCTGACATTATCATGTGTGAGTGTGCACAGATTGGGATTTATGAAACATAATCAAGTATTTTACCTACAAGTTTTAATAATGTTGTTGCATTATCTTGGAAGAGTTGTGATGAATCCTGTGTGGCAAATTCAAATGAACAACTCGCACCACGAATGTGGGGAAGCAGCTAGCCAGAGTGGTTCCTGTGCTCCCAGTCAGCAAGAGGGGACCAGTGGCACGGAGGGCGATGGGAGCATCACTGAGGGCCTGAGCAATGTAACATCTGTCACATCAACATCAAGCTCCAGCTCCAGTGATGACTCCCAGTTGTTGGCAGATGCCCCTGGACCTGTGTCCACTCCATCTGAGTCCACCACCACCCCTACCATCTCCACCCTCCCAGCTGCTCCCCGGCCACATGTCCGTGGGCGCACCCCTCTTCAGCCCCAGCCCTTGCCTCTCCTCGTACCCACTCTGCCCAAAAACTCTACCTGATTGCCCTTGACCTCTTCCCTATCCAAACAGATCAACCCCCTCCCAAACCTGAGAAGATGACCCTGCTGCCCATGCCATACCCTTCTACATCACCCCCCAAAAATCAGCCAAGCCAAGCCCCCTACAAAAAGGAAAACTACACCCCCAGGTCCCCAGAAGAGGAAAGGTCCCCGTTCAAAATGTCCTCACTCCTCCTGAAACCCAAAGCTCACCTTCCACATCCCCCTCCAGTACCTTTAAATCCCCAAATTCCAAAGGTAAAAAATCAATACTCCTCCCTATTCCCTCCCAACCCCTTCACCATTACAAAATACCCAAAATCATGAAGCCCAGCCCGCCATCCCTTCCACCGACCACTCCCACTGATTTTGTCCTACTCCCCTCATGATCCTAGCCCACCCAAAGACCAACCAAGTCTTGTCCTTTTCGTGCCTGTTCTGTTCACTAGGAGTCCCACCCAGGGGAGGTGTCCCATTGCAGGACAAGTGTAGGCAAGTTTCAATAAGCAACAATTTGGTGGCCCACATTGAAAAGACGTTTGGAGGGGCCATTGGCCTTTGATACATTAAGAGCATCATCTATGTTGAATAAAGCATGTTGTAATTTTCATTTGGTATTCTGTGCCCCAAAAATGGAATAGCTGTTAACTGTCATTCATGTGTATGTGATGTAAGTATATAATGAAGCTAGTACGACATGGATTGCATATGGTCCATGGAGTATTAGCACTCTGTTATGAGGTAGTATAGATTTTTATGCCTACATTGATTGGGTGTGAATGTCCACATGAGGTTTGTCTAGGAGTGTGGCTTGAAGTCACAAGCCTTTCCCTTGGATATTAGATTTCCTCATAGTTTCTGCTTTCAGATGTGCACGTGTGGCAAAGTACAACAGTAATTGGTTGAAAGATAGCTGTCTTATCAATACACCTTAATGAGTATGAACTCTACCTACATGGTAATGACTGTAGCCACATATATGTACACAGAGTAATGGGACAATTGATTTATGTGACTTCATAATGGTGGACCAATGTCTGTGCCTTCAATAGATCTGGCTAAATAGTTGCAATGACAACATTGCCACAGGTAGCTGCCATATTATGTCAATACCCTCTCAAGACAGTTGACCCATATTATATATGTCATGTTCCTATGGTGAGTGTGAGGTAGGTATGCTTCTGACAGTGTCCTGGCCCTGTTGGCTTCCATATATTCTTGTTAGGCAATGTTTCTATGGTCTGTATCCTCCAGTGCAGTCACATGTTATGTTAGTCATTACATTGAAATTAGTTTGGTACATCATGTGGATGGTGTGTGTGGGTCCATGCCATGGCTCCGTAAGTTACAATGTATTTCTGTCCTTACAAAGACACTATTGTTGTATGTATTAGTTGCATGTAGACCCATTGTGTGTTACATGAATGGCTGGCACACAATTTGAATGCTGGTTATAACATGGTGGGACTGTAGAGTTGGACAGTACATTGCGTTGTAATGTACCTATCATTCTGGGCTTATGCCAAAGTATTTACCTAATTTGTGAACTGGACATAGACCATATCATGCTTATGTGATGTTCTTTTAGAATCTGTGTTGGTGCACATATGGCCCTGTGTTTGCTCCTACACCCTGAAATATGAGGCACTATACTAGAGAATGGTAAGCAGCAGGATAGAGGATGTATGGCCTTTCTGAGAGTAATGTTAGTTGTTATGTGTTGTTCAAGTTTTTCAATGAGTGTTTGTCAGATAAGTGAAGTTGAGTGTGTTTATATGCCCAGAGAGGATGTGTGACATGCAAACTGTGACCAAGACACAAGGCTTAGGATTTCTGGATTGTGGTTTAGTGGATTAGTATATTGGGTATTTTAGTTTAATAAGGGTTTTGTTGTGGAGAGTCATAGGGATATGTATCATGAGCATGTGGCTGCCTTTTTCCACCAACTGAACAACTTGAGTGCATTTTACAAATAGGCACAAATTCCAAATGTTGCACATTCAGGCATATGATGATTCTGGGGTTGTATATTACACACCAAACATTATACCTAAGATGCCTGACAGTTTGTGTTTGGCAAAGGCTGTGATAGTCATATCAGTTTTGTGACACACACGTGACTTTGCTCCATTGGGATTTGGAGTTGTCACCATACTGATTGGAGTGGATTGGGCTTGGTGTGTCCATGATATTTTATCAACTTTTTCTGGCCCACTGGTGGGTTTGCATGGGCTCAGTCAATCAGGGGAATTGTAAGCGCGCTAATCACCCGTGAGGGACACATTGCACGGAGGTGCGCAGATCTGTGAGCCGAAGAGCCAGGTCTTGAAAGTCTTCCTGAAGGTGCTCAGGGAGGGGGCGCAACTGATGTCTGCCGGTAGCTTATTCCAGGTCTTGGCTGCAAAGTGAGAGAAGGCTCTTCCGCCTGCTCTGGCTCTGTGGATGTGCAGGGTGTCGGCCAGTGCTAGGTTGGAAGATCAAAGGTTTCTTTTGGGTACGTGGAATTTGATTTTGTCGTTGAGGTATTTGGGTCCATTGTGTAGGCATTTGTAGTTATGAGTGAGTTGAAGGTGACTCTTTTCTCCACAGGGTGCCAGTGGAGTCTTCATAGGTGTTGGCTAATGTGTTGGTGCTGGGGGATGCCGAGGACGAGTCTGGCCATGGTGTTCTATATTGTCTGGAGTTTGCAGAGTGGGGACTTCTTGTTGCCGGCGTATAGTGTGTTTCCATAGTCCAGTCTGCTGGTGATGAGTGCATGGGTGACTGTCTTCCTTGACTCAGGGGATCCATTTGAAAGTCTTGCGAAGTATGCGGATGGTGTTGAAGCAGCTGGAGGTGATGGCATTGACCTGTTGGTTCATAGTGAGTGATGAGTTGAGTACCATGCCTAGGTTTTTGGTGTGGTCCGAGGGGGTAGGTGGGCTTCCGAGGGAGGACGGCCACCGGGTGTTGATCCATGCTGAAGGGGTGGTTTCAAGGGCGAGGACTTCTGTCTTTTCGGCGTTGAGCTTCAGGCAGATGTTGGTCATCCAGACTGCGACATCTTGCATTCCTTTTTGGAAGTTGAGTTTGGCAGTGGTGGGCTCTCTAGTGAGGGAGAGGATGAGCTGGTTGTCGTCGGCGTAGGATATGATGTTGAGGCCGTGTTGTCGGATGATGGCTGCGAGGGGGGCCATGTTGATTTTGAAGAGGGTCGGGCTCAGTGATGACCCCTGTGGAGCTTTGCTGGTGATTTTCGTGACTTCGGAGAGGAAGGGTGGTAGTCTGATCCTTTGGTTTCTTCCGGTGAGGAACGATCAGATCCAGTCCAGTGCTGTTCCTTGAATGCCGGCGTCGTATAGCCCGGCGACTAGTGTGCGGTAAGGACTGGTGTCGAAGGCCGCTGAAAGGTCGAGGAGGATGAGGGCTGCAGAGTGGCCTTGATCCAGGAGGGTGCGGATGTCATCTTTGGCAGTGAGTAGGGTGGTCTCGTGCTGTGGTTGCTTCGGAATCCATATTGGGATGGATCGAGGACGGCGTTCTCTTCGATGAATCGTGTCAGTTCCCTGTTGACTGTTTTCTCTGCCACTTTGGCTCCGAAGGGGAGGAGCGAGATGGGCCTGTAGTTCCTGAGGTCGGAGGGGTCGGCTGTGGGCTTCTTGAGCAGGGGCCTGACTTCTGCATGCTTCCAGTCATCTGGGAGGGTGCCTGTTTTGAAGGTGGTGTTGATGGTGCACTGCAGTTTGGGTGCAATGGCAGCCATGGCTCTGTGGTAGATGTGCGGGGGGCAGGGGTCGGTGGGGGCCCCCGAGGGGATGCCTTTCATGGTCTTGGCGGTGTCTTCGGTCGTGATCGGTATCCAGTTAGAGATGGTGGGATGGCTGGTATCTCTGGGGGGTGAGGGGCCAGCTGTGGCATCTGGTGGATGGTCAACGAAGTTGTCGTAGATGGTTTTGTTCTTGAGGTTGACGTAGGTTCCAAGCTTGTCGCCAAGGTCTTGGGAGGGGGTGATATCTGTGGCTTTGCTGCGTGGGTTGGCAAATTCCTGTATGACATTGAAGAGTTCTTTGGAGTTGGTGGAGTTGGCGAGGATTTTCTTGTGGATGAAGTTCCTCTTTGTGGTTTGATTTGGTTGTGGTAGTCCGTCATGGCGTACTTGTTGGTGAAGTAGTTTTCAGTTGTCTTGATGTTTCTCCCATTCTTCTCAAGGCATCTGTAGGTGCGACTGGCCTCTTGGAGATTGGCGGTGAATCAGGCAGCTTTTCTGGGGCGCTGTTTGTCGGGGTTGCATACCAGAGAGAGCTCGTCTGCACAGTTGGAGATCCAAGTGTGGAGTCCTCTGGCTGCGATGTTTGGGAAGGATGTCCAGGTGTGGTTGTCTCGGGTGAGGGTGGAATTAAGTTGCTCATCGGTAACCTTGCTCCACTTCCTTCATGGTGGGCGTGGGGCTGGTTTGGGTGCCTTGCGTTTGTCAATGGCGAAGTGTACGCAGTGGTGGTCAGTCCATGGCGGTTGCATTGTGTGGCTGGAGTGAACGCTGTTTCCCGCAGCGAAGATGGGGTCGAGGGACCTACTCTGTGGTGGGGATGAAATGTTTAAGTCCGATGTTGGCGATGTTGTCACGAAGGATAGTGGAGTTTGGGTCACTGGGGTTGTCGAGGTGGAAGTTCAGGTCTCCGATGAGTATGTATTTCATTGATGCGATTGCGTGGGGTGCGATGAAGTCGGTGATGGTGGTGGCGAAGGGTGTCTGGTGTCCAGGGGGCCTATAGACAAGGGTTCCTCAGAGTGTGGTGCTTAGGCTGGTCTGGATCTGGAAGTGCAGGTGTTTGGCGGAGGGCAAGGTTTGTTAATTATTTTTTTTTTAAACATTTAGCTGAATTCCATTTATTGCAAAGGGTATTTTTAGGAACATTACATTGACATGTTGGGTAGTGCTAGGCTTTGTCAAGTCCTATTAGAATTTTATGATTGATGTACATTTGTGTCTTCTTTTTCATCCAATGCCCCTTCTAGCCCTCTCATGTGATACAGCTGAAGGTATATCTTTTCCTGTGACACTGCTAAGCAACACCCTTCTTCTTGGCTTGGATTAGGCGAGCAGATGGAACCTCAGCCTTTGGTAACAGCAGTGGTGTAGAGGATAATGAGTTCAGGGTGGATGCTATGTGCCAGTCCGGGCTGGTGCTGGCCAATGACAGCTACCCAGGGCCTCACAAATGCTAATGACTAGAGGGACTGGCAAAAGAGCACTGCCTTTAGGAGGTGGTCAGTGTTACAAGCTAAAGGTGGTCACCTCCCTCCCGTAGGGTTTTGCATCTGTGGTGCAGCAATGTGATGCACAATTAACGCACAGCACCCCTCATCTGGGCCCCTTAGGAATGGGCTGAAAAGGCAAAACGGTTGGCATAAGCACCCTTTCGGATGCAAACTGTAATGAGTTTGTTTAATTTCAGTTTATTTTTCTGACAGACATGCCTTGCTGTCACCTCTCCCTCTGCCGAAACAATTAATCTTCATAATGACAACAAATAGCCACAGCACTGAAGGGAGCTATAGATGAGACCTGCACCCGCCCCTGTCTGAATATAAAGCAGGGGATCCTATGGGATTCCCAAAAAAACTAAAGTCTAACATCCGTTATGCCATCATATCACAATGGGCACTGCTCACAAGGTATGACAGCAATGGGAGAACAGTGGAGAATGGATGGGAGTGGCATTTTGTGTACACTTTTTCAATAAGAATCTTTTGTTTCTACAAGCTATAAATATGCTAATTTACACACACACATCATTTGGAGCTGAGCATATGATAGCTGAGTATTTAGTAATTTTGGGATTGAAAAAAAAAAAATCATGAGGGTTGAGTAATGCCTGATGCACCGATGGACTTGACGGGTTGTTAATGCAAGTGGATTGCCCAGCACTAAATGTGGTCAGCCTAGTGGACTGTGAGTCTGCAGAAGTGTTGGGGGCCCATCTGTTGTACAGGGGCTACAGGGGTCTGTGTTACACCCATGCACAATATTGACAGACAAGAAGGAAGAGGTGGGGGTAGAACTGTGAAGCACTGGAGCATATTTTGGGGGAGAGGTAAATGTTTGAGGGAAATAGCTAGTTAAACAAGGGTAGAGGTGAGAGAGTTGTGATAACTTTTTGAGCATGGAGGGGAGAGTTTGATGTAAAGGGGGAAGATCCAGTGAAAATAAGATTCGACTGAAAGGAAGGATAAAGGTCAAAGGCAGTGCTTGGATAGGATACATAAAGTATCCTTATTATTAAAATGGGTATTGGAGGAAATGCTGAGGTGTGGATATCAGAGTATAGGACCTTGAAAAACTGGTTAAGGCCTGGGTGAGGTATGCTAGGAAGAGATAGATGTGAAAGAGGTAGAACCTGCTGGTCAAGTTTATAGGCTACCAAGAGATGAGAAATGAAGTACGTAGCACTACGGAGAAATGTTGCTCCCTGGAGAGCAGCTCCCCTGTGGAGCTGACAGCCTGGTGAAAGTGGATTATTGGAGCTATGAGAAGAGCCCGAGGCTACTGACATACATGATTCCCCACTCCCCATCTGTTAGTCTGCACTTTATCCCACTGTTTCATACAAGCAGAATCCAGTCGAATCATACATTTGGCAATGCTCATAGCACACCAGGCCATTTCTATGCATTGGAAGGGCATTGCACTCCCAACACTACATCACTTGGGCGCAGGGACTCTCAAGTGGGGTAGGGCTAAGGGAACCACGCTGTGCAGGGAGAAAGTTGTGTGCCTCCACAGGATTGCAATTGCTAACCTGCAGGACGACTTATTACAGGACTTACAGGATACACAGGAAGAGCCATTGGATGCATGAGGGCTTTGACGGCCCAGGCTCATAGACACTTGCCATTGACCTATCAGAGATGGTCCTGACATGGCTAGATAAACCTGCAGCTCTGTCATGTGAGGCAGACTGGCTGCCTGACATCTCCTCCTTTGATCACAAGGACGGCGGTCTTAAAACTAGGCCTGGGCGAAAATTTCGTTCCGTTCGCGGAAATTGCGATAATTTGACATTTTCGCGTTCCGCAGAGAGCGCGAAAATGTCAAAAATTCCGGTTTCCGCAGCTTGGTGATAATTTGTTTCTTGCTCGTGCTGTAAACTGATACATTCTCGCGCGCGCGATCACCTTACCTGAATCCCTGCGTTCGCCAACAAGTTTTCTTGATCCGGTCGCGTTCTCCATGAGATGTTGTATTGTTTTTAGCCATTTGCGCTGTCTCGCGACAGTTCGCGCCTGCAGTGACGTCATGCGTCGCGCGATCACGTCTTTCTTCTCGCGATCATGCACCGCGAGACAACTCAAAACAAGATGGCTGCGCCCGCAAGCAACCACATGGGTAAGTTGGCGACCCTCAACCATGCAGAAAATCTCGCGAACGTGCCGGAAAAAAACTTCCGCCTCTTCGCGATATTTCTGCTTGTTTACGATAATTTTAAACATTTTCGCGATAATTTGCGAAAGTTAATTTTGCAAATTCCGCCCACCCCTACTTAAAACTCACATCTGCTTAAATGGCAACTGTTAACAATGGCTGTTGTTATAGAGGCCACCGTCTCACCCCCCCCATGTCTGGACTGTGAGACATTTGGGATGCTGACATCTAAATGCCCAGAATCCCTCTGTGATCAGCCATCTTGTTATGGTTATAGAGTTTTGGGAGTTGACCAATATTGAACCATATGCTCCTGTTGTGGTGCAATTGACTCAGTGAAGAATGTTTGTTATACACAGCCCACCAGATCTGCATTGTATGCTTAATGAAAGATACAAGCAAACCTGGGTGCATAATAGGGATTGTTTGGACAGGAGTCAGATGTTTCAGGCCTGCTTTTGAAATGGGCTGGATCCTTCAAAATATTTTATTACTGACACATACATCATCCCATGCTGCTTGTGATTCCCTATTCTGGCCTGACTATCTGCCCTGCGGTGAGGATGAGATCATGAAGAGGCTCTGGTGGATGCCTGCTCCAACACTGCTAAATTCATCTGGACACAGGATCTGAGACTGTGCGATTGGGCTGATGGGGGAGTGGGAGGCTAGGCTGGACTATATAAATCAGGCTTGTGTATTGAATCATGTATTAATCGGTCAACAATAAGTGCATAAGATAAACAAAGTTTTAAGATAAAAAAACAACCCAGGCCTAGCTTTTCCATCCAATTGGGTGGATGTATTGAATTTACATTTGACAATTCTGTCATATATTTTGACATCATTTTAATGTGGTGTTTACATATATATATATATATATATTTTTTTTTGGGGGGCAATTTACAGATATCCACACTAAATAAAGTACTTCTTACAAAGCTGGTTCAACAATGGCAGGGAATTTTTGGTAACTTGAAGTTACTTTTGGTAATGTGAATTCCTATGACATGACATCCTATGGAATTTATAGGTATATGTTCTGCTTCTGTCTGGGAAACTACTAATTCTAGGAGCAGCCGTGGTGCCAGTGTATGTATTTCTGTAAACATACTTTTTGTGTGCATTGATGTTCTGTTGCCATGACATGTTGCTTTTTGTTCTGTGTTGTACTCAGCTATACATATGTGTATACATGCATATATACCTCTGGCCATTTCTAATCAGACCGTACATTTGTGTTTATCCCAGAATTTCAAGCTCAGACTGTGGATACCTGGTGATAGCATTCCCTCATTTACCATGCTCAACTTGCTACAGGAAACTTTAAACTCAACTGACAATCGCTTTGGTACTTACGTTAATGTGTAGGGTTAGCTGTGGTAATTACCGAAAGCGACGTCCGTGATGGTTCATATTCTCATATTCTTTGATGATGTATAGTAGAGGGATGACATGCACGATGGGCTCCATAGCTGCACAGTAGATGTTATAGGAAGCTTGTTCTGCCAAATTTCAGACTTAAAGGACTCCTGCCTTCTCTGATGAGATGGTTGACCCGACAGAGATGGTGCATCAGAAATACGCATCGTAATGGGGTGGGTAGTTTCAGTGCCGGAACTTGCTCCGATCATCTCCATTCAACCTTTCCGAGAGCTTTGCGGGTGGAATTTCCAGTCGGAGTCAGAGGAACCACGTCTGTCGGTAAGCAATGCCTTTTTGGGCATCACAATACTGCGGTCGGAGTGACCGCTTCCGATGCTACATCGGTCGGTCTGACTGCCCCTGACAAGACCGTGGGGGCACTTTCGACCGTCCTCGTAATCAGCCCCAAAGTGTTGAGGACACTGTTGTTGAAACAAGTTCAGTTATGAGTAGAATGGTGTTATCCATCAAGACCATCAGCGTTGAAAAAGATATTGGTGATCAAACTTGTCATCTGCAGATTGGAGAAGTAGATGTGGAAGTCATAGTCAAATTACCATTGTGGATGACCAATCATATGAAAAAGATGAGAGATAGTTAAAGTTATTTTCCTCTGACATATGCACTGTAGCCTTTGGAGGCTTCGATATTGATATAGGATGGGCTATTTTCCAGGAAGTGTCATATATAGAGACAGTAGGTTACACACCAAGATTTAACTGTCAAAAAAGGGTATAACATTCTTGGGATGGTATTAAGACCAGGCACGGAGTGCCCCATTTCTCTGGTCAACATTAGAGAAGGTTCAATGTCATTTTAAGTCTAGTTTCTCTAGAACAACTATTGGCCATTCATGAAGTCTTGATTATAGATTGGCTTAATGCAACAAAAGGCATTGCACATGAAATCATTCTAAAGCCAAGCGCTATATCAGTTATTCACAAAGTGAGAAATGTCACTTTGATGGTCAGGGGAAGTTGAAGAACCATTTGGGCAAGTTATGTATGGATGGGATATTGAACTTGTAAACATATCGCAGTGAATCTCTCCCATTGTATTGATGAAAAAGAAAACAGGAGAATAAACATTTTGCGTTGACCTTATGTCACTAAACAAGAATATTTTGGTGGATTGCTTCCCCTTTCCCAAGACACAAGAAATGCTGAATCAACTGGATGGGGCTAAAGTATTTTTGGTATTAGACTTGAGGGTGGTATATTATCAAGTAGAACTCAGTAAAGATTCTTGTGACTTGACAGCCTTATTACTTCATTTGTAGCCTTCAGGTTTTTGTGTTTGCCATTTTGTCTTGCCTCAGTGACATCTGTCTTTTGAAAATTAATGTTTAATATGTTTGAAGCCATGAAAAAAGTGAGGGCCTGTGAAGATGACAATTTGATATTTTCCGAAACAGAACAGAACCATCTAGAAGTCTTTGGGATGGTGTTGGGAATATTTGGTGCACATGAAGTTACAGTTAAAAACAACAAATTTTAATTCATGGTTAGAAACACCGAGTATTTGGGACATTGCATTGAGGAGGTGGGAATTAATCTTGCAAATGATTTGCTGGAAGCCATACGAAATAGCCCGACTCCTAGTAATAAGGATCAGGTATGGTCTTTTCTCGGTTTGTGTGGATTTTACTCTTGGTTCATTAACTGCTTTGCTTTGCAAACTGAGCTTTTGAGTAAATTGTTAAATTGAGTTAAGTATGAATGAGGTGAAAAGCAAGAGTCAGCATTTCAGTCAATTAAAATAATTAATCACGTATGTCCCTACCCACCAGTCTTTTGATGATAGTGCCAGGATGGTGGAAGTGAGTAGGGTTGGCTTGGGAGCAGTTGTTAGTCAGATTTTGTAAAAAGAGGCTGTTGCATTTGCCTCAAGAAGATTAACGCTTTCTGAGTGTAAGTATACCACTATCGAAAGGGAGTTTTTTGCATGTGCTTGAGCTTCACTTTGGAACATACCCATGGGGAAGAGAATTTGTTTTAATCATGGACTACAAACTCTTAGTGCATCTAATGACTGAGACACGTTTTAACAAGGCCAGCTGAAGGTTAGTGAGGTTATTGCCAAAAATCTACAATTTCAACTTTAGTGTGAGACATATACCAGGGAAGAAAAATTCCAAGGTAGATTTTTTGTCAAGGTTTCCATTGGCTTCATCCAATAGTGAGGCTATTAAAGATGATGTGGAGTATGTGATTGGTTTAGTTGCTGGTATTATAGGCTCGATGGAAGTGATTATCTTGCAAGAATGGCAAGACTGTTGTGCCTGTGATGCTTGAAATTCCAATTTAAGACAATATATCATTGATGGGTGGCCAAGGGAGAACAGCCTTGATGAAGATATGTTGTCTTTTTCCAAGGTGAAGGAAGAACTATCATTGAGGATGAGTGGGTTTTGAGGTGAGGTCTTTTGATGCCGCCAATGCCACTAAAATCTCGATTGGTAGGGTATACTCATCAGGGGCTTGGAGGTTGAACTGGAATGAAGCAAAGACTGTAAGTGAACTATTGGTGCACAAGGATGGACACATAGACGTGTTTGTTTGGTGCTGTGCAACTTGTGTCTAGGTTGATAAGTCTTTTCGCACTTTTAATGTCCCATTGATGACTCTTGGGTTTTCTAGGTTACTGTGGAAAACGTTGGGCATGGATTTTATTGACACACTTCAAAATCAACTGTAAACATGCAGGTATACACTAGTGTTAGTGGGTAAAGTGCACATTATTTAAAGAAATGTAATGGTGGAATTTTTAAAGTCTGTGTTTTGAAGTAAAGGAGAATCCAAGTGCCTGGTGATGATAATGGAGTACAGTTCAAATATCATTAAATGGTTGCCTTTTTGTCTTTGATTGATGCAAGGAATTTGACTCTTGCCCTATACAGACCCCAAGGTAACACAAAGTTGGTAAAGCGGTCACTAAGAGGTTGTAGAGATATCATAATACTCCACATTCTGGCACTGGGGTAGCCACATTAATTTTGTTAAAAAGGAGGCACTCCGCTAATAGTCTTGCGGGTATTCTGCACAAAAACAGAACTATGCACAGGAATATGGGATCTTGGCTTATAGGGACTGGGTCTTCCTACCACCTTAGTACCCATGAACCCAGAACCGACTAGCTATAGGGTCTCTCTTGGTCTCCGACTCACTCACAGAGAAACAAATGATTAGACACCCCAGAACACAACACTCCCAAATCTCTCAGGAATCGCTGTAACAAGACACAACCTTTTGCTTTCACTCTTGTTCTTGTCCACAATAAGATCTGACAGAGACACAAAACAGTTTAAAATATTTATTTTAACGAACTTGCTCTAACATGCAGTATATGTGCCACAACAAGCAGGAAAATGCAAGTACAAATACAGTCAGCATAGCAGCTAGTTCATATATCATGAAAGGAGATGCAATCATAGAAAGACAATGGAGAAAAGGCTATAGTGTCTAGCCTCCCTTCCATTGCTAAGAATAAGTATTATTATATAATAGAAGATCTCTGGGATTTGTCAGCAGGCCCCATACATTAGACTAAAGATGGTAGAGCTACATAATAGGTGCTGTCGCGCTCTTCTCCCTGGAAAGGTCCCTCTCCAAGTGTCTCTCACCGATTCGTGTACCCCACTAAAAACCAAAGTACGTTGTCAAAACAACAGCAGCATCAGTATGTTTTGTCTAAGGGCTAAGGTCTGGCCAGAACAAAATAACAAGGGGCATTGTTGCTTGACCTTGCACATAATGTTAAGTCAACATCCCAGGAACATGCAGAGTGTGAACAGTTCTCATGTGAAAACAGTCATTGAAATATTGCAAAACTAAAGATTTGTAGTAATGTGTGCAGAGGCAGTAGGCAATCTGCAAAGTGCTCATGTTAAGTTAGTGAAAAACGACAATGTCCGTATGGGCCACGTGACACCCACCCCTTGGCCAGGTTGTTAGCTCTATGCTAAGACAACACTTGAAAGGAAAACAGAGGCAAAGCGTCTATGTGGTATTCTAATTTGAATAGTCATAAAGCAGAAAAAAAAGATTTATTGCAAGATTCATTTTCTGCAAACATTTAGCTAATTGGGCACTCAAAAAACCTAACCCTTTCATAGATAGTCTTCGAAGACTAAAATGTTGCGGGAAAAGCAGAATGCCATGAACTCCAGAATGTTGTCTGTTCTTTCCATATTAAAAAGCTATGCCATTGTCAGACCTGTTATATTAGGTTCCTCAGGAGCAGTACCCTCAAGAAGCACACCTTCAGCCAGCTTTAACTCTGAGCTAAAAAAACACCAAAGGATCAAAGTGGCCAGACGGGGGAAAGGGAATTAGGGAGGGTACTGCGGGGCGGGGGATCTGGAACAAAAGTAATCGACAGTTGAGCTTGTGTCCTTCTGTCTACATCTATATATATATATATATATATATATATATATATATATATATATATATATATATATATATATATAGAGCCCTTACGCTACAACAAAAAGAATCAAGATACATTATAGACTTTCAAACCAAGGCCCCAGGGGGATTGAATCAAGAAGAAGAATTGTCCATACACCTAAAAGAATAATTTGTGCAGGGGGCGTTTTTCTTTCTCCACTCATATGTTGTCATATCATGCTATTGACTGTATCAAGTTGTCTTCATTGTTGGAATCATTTCTGATTATGCTCGCATTATTATTTTCGCTCTCCTGTTTTCTTCCTATGTGCGATTTGACATTTATCTATTCACCATAGTTTCTTATTGATCCTATTCATTTGTATAGGCAGTATTTAATTATTCACAGGATCAATTGATCCTGCTCTTAATCACTGTTTTTATCTCTCTTGTTCCACAGGAAAAAAGGAAGGGACCCACTCACCAGTACTCACCTGCACGGGTCACCTACCCTTTTTTTCTTCTTCATGGACAAAAGAGCACTTCAGCACATCTTTCTTATGGTGGTAACATGTCTTGGGCATCTCTGTCATGACTTGAGCAATTTTGTTTTCCATGTATTGGGAATAGCTTTTAGACACTATCCTATGCGATAGAGTTTACTGTCATTCATTGATTGCAATGTCGCTGCCACACGCACAATAGACTGTCAATATTACAAGCGAGATGGCAGTGGTGAATTGAAGTGAATTATCTACGAATTTTATAGTAATAGGTTTTTCCGTCTGCTAGTCATGCATACGTCAAGCGCAATATTACTGTGTAGAGATTCTGACTTGATAGCAACATCTGGCACATGCCTACACTCTCAATAGCGCACTACTTGGCTATTCCAGGTTCTCGCACATGTGCGATTGCCAAGAGGGAAGTAGATCGACACTACCTCATTAACACAGACAGACTGAAGCACTCACATGAGCGGACATATCTATATTACACCACAAAGATTGTCTTTTGAAATATAGATTTCACCACTTGTTACATCCCATGCAACAACGGTTTTAGCAGCACGACTCGTCAACTAGGCAACCATTGACGCTTTGTAACTTTCTTGAGACCCCATTCGCTGACAAGAGCAATCCGCACACAGTTGCAGCAAGAATATGTATGCCACTTGGTTTGACTTGTTTTTAGTCTTTTCTTTAACTATGATACAGTTTGTTGTCAGAATATTATTTATTTCAGCAATTTCGACAGACTGCACCAGGAGCGCGCTGAACGTATAGAGCACATGTCAGCTTCAACATCGTTGTTTGCTAAGGTGGGTGTATCAGTTTTTTCACTGAGAGATGACAATTGTCATTCTCAAAATGTGGTGCTCATATGTATATTTGCGATATTTCTGATATAACTTAGAACGTTACAATATGTCTGACCCAGCGTGCGCGCAAGTCCTATTTCTATGGTCATGACATTTTGCCTTCTTATGGTTTGCACATTGGTTGTTACATTCACGTGATCAAGCTTCTTTTGAGGTGAAACGCGTTGTGAATAAACGGAGATAACATCCATCTGTACAGAGTCCCTCGTTTCCTGAGCGCGTGTTTATCGTTGTATACAAGTAGGACATATATATGTATATATATATATATATATATATATATATATATATATATATATATATATATATATATATATATAGAGGGTCTATTAAGATTCCATTTAATATATTATACTGATCGGTGCAATGTATCATGGGGCTTGTATTGAAAATGACTGTCACATGATTTTTAAGTTAAAAGGTGCGCACGTAAGCACTGTGCATTTTACATCCTCCACCTGTGATCAAGGCAATGATATCACCGAAATGCGTAAGGAAAAGGAGATGCTCTTGCGCAGCCATGCCTGTGAATAAATCTGCTTACTCCGGTATTGGGCCTCAATGTTTCTTTGATGGAGTGTTAATGGATGGGCTGCTCCTTGCCCATTGTTTTGAGGCCGCCCTGCAGGGTCGGGGACTCCTGTACTCGGAGGCTGATGATGTGATTTCTAATTGGGAGCATGACTCACTCATCGCTGCAAGCCAAGTCAAGGAAATGCTACTACAGCAAAAGTGCAGCTTTTGAGGAAGGGATTCAGACTGTGATTATTTCACACTGATCATGCTGGAGGACAGACATTAACAGGATATGCGAGCAGTCTGCAAAAGAAATATTCACTGGACAGCGTGAGGGAATAATCCCACTAGAACACTTGATGTTTGCACTATATAAGAACTTAAAAACATTTAACAAGAATGAGGGTCTATTAAGATTCCATTTAATATATTACAATGATCAGTGCAATGCATCATGGGACTTGTATTGAAAATGACTGTCACGTGATTTTTAAATTAAAAGGAGTGCACGTAAGCACTGTGCATTTTATATCCTTCACCTGTGATCAAGGCAATGATATCGCTGAAACGCGTAAGGAAAAGGAGAGGCTGTTGCGCAGCCATGCCTGTGAATAAATGTGCTTCGTCCCGTATTGGGCCTCAATGGTTCTTTGATGGAGTGTTAATGGATGGGCTGCTCCATGCCCATTGCTTTGAGGCCGCCCTTAGGTCGGGGGCTCCTGTACTCGGAGGCTGATGATGTGATACTGTCAGGTGATCAAGGCTCAAGGAAGCCGAAACGCGTAATGGCGACTGGTGAGGAACATTAAAATTTCACCGTAAGCACCAAGTTTGTGTCTGTGTCCGTCTTTGAAGAGAACTCTGCCACGTACGGAAAAACGACATATATATATAAATATATATAGACTCCAATCCTCTATTTTCCCCCACAGAGAAAACGGGGCTGACACATGCTCGGAGTTGTCAGCTGCTTTTTATTTCTAAAATTCAAGTGCTCGAGTTAGATGTTAAATGAAACGCTAGGCAGACGCGTTTCAGCCTGTCGGCTTTCCTCAGTGAAATGTTCCATCAAGTGATTGTTGTTCCACTTGGGGGCCGGTTTAAAAAGAGAATAGTCCACTCTGATTGGTGTTGAGTGTTAAACCAGCCTCCCAAGTCACTTTAGCGCTGCTCCCACCTGGTCCATGTCGGGTTTTCATGCACTCCATATCGAGTGAAAAATACAGTGAATCTTCACTCATAAAGCCAAGTGGCTTCCCAGTCCAGCTGGCAGTGGCTTGCACTTTGTCCCGGCATCTCATAAGCGGGTTCAATGAATGAAAAAAGTCCCATCTGGCAAACACCTTATGCAGCAAACTGCTGCATCCTCTTTCCCAGTCTGGCATTCCAACTCAGGTGAGGGTCCTTTCCATACGGGGGTGCCGCGCTGTAGTTTCATAGGGTACCAAGTTTTAGCAAGTCCTGCGCGGAGCTCCAAACTGGAAGGGCGTGCCGGAAAGCGGTGCTTGCTATACCGCTCTTACATGGACTCCAATCCCCTATTTTCCCCCACAGAGAAAACGGGGCCGGCACATGCTCGGAGTTGTCAGCTGCTTTTTATTTCTAAAATTCAAGCGCTCGAGTTAGATGTTAAATGAAACGTTAGGCAGATGCGTTTCAGCCTGTCGGCTTTCCTCAGTGCCATGTTCCATCAAGTGATTGTTGTTCCACCTGGGGGCCGGTTTAAAAAGAGAATAGTCCACTCTGATTGGTGTTGAGTGTTAAACCAGCCTCCCAAGTCACATTAGTGCTGCTCCCACCTGATCCATGTTGGGTTTTCATGCACTCCATAGCAAGTGAAAAATACAGTGAATCTTCACTCATAAAGCCAAGTGGCTTCCCAGTTATGCTGGCAGTGGCTTGCACTTTTTCCCGGCATCTCATAAGCGGGTTCAATGAATGAAAAAAGTCCCATCTGTCAAACACCTTACGCAGCAAACTACTGCATCCTCTCTCCCCGTCTGGCATTCCAACTCAGGTGAGTGTCCTTTCCATACGGGGGGGTGCTGCGCTGTAGTTTCATACAATACCAAGTTTTAGCAAGTACTGCGCGGAGCTCCAAACCGGGAGGGCGTGCCGGAAAGCGGTGCTTGCTATACCGCTCTAACATAGACTCCAATCCCCTATTTTCCTCCACAGAGAAAACAGGGCAGACACATGCTCGGAGTTGTCAGCTGCTTTTTATCTCTAAAATTCAAGCGCTCGAGTTAGATGTTAAATGACTGTCACGTGATTTTTAAGTTAAAAGGCGCACACGTAAGCACTGTGCATTTTATATCCTCCATCTGTGATCAAGGCAATGATATCGCCGAAACGCGTAAGGAAAAGGAGAGGCTGTTGCGCAGCCATGCCTGTGAATAAATGTGCTTACTCCGGTATTGGGCCTCAATGTTTCTTTGATGGAGTGTTAATGGATGGGCTGCTCCATGCCCATTGTTTTGAGGCTGCCCTTAGGTCGGGGGCTCCTGTACTCAGAGTCTGATGATGTGATTTATATATATATATATATACTGTCATGTGATCAAGGCTCAAGGAAGCCGAAACGCGTAATGGCGACTGGTGAGGAACATTAAAATTTCACCGTAAGCACCAAGTTTGTGTCTGTGTCCGTCTTTGAAGAGAACTCTGCCACGTACGGAAAAACGACATATATATATATATATATATAAATATATATAGACTCCAATCCCCTATTTTCCCCCACAGAGAAAACGGGGCTGACACATGCTCGGAGTTGTCAGCTGCTTTTTATTTCTAAAATTCAAGTGCTCGAGTTAGATGTTAAATGAAACGCTAGGCAGACGCGTTTCAGCCTGTCAGCTTTCCTCAGTGCCATGTTCCATCAAGTGATTGTTGTTCCACCTGGGGGCCGGTTTAAAATGAGAATAGTCCACTCTGATTGGTGTTGAGTGTTAAACCAGCCTCCCAAGTCACTTTAGTGCTGCTCCCACCTGATCCATGTCGGGTTTTCATGCACTCCATATCGAGTGAAAAATACAGTGAATCTTCACTCATAAAGCCAAGTGGCTTCCCAGTCCAGCTGGCAGTGGCTTGCACTTTGTCCCGGCATCTCATAAGCGGGTTCAATGAATGAAAAAAGTCCCATCTGGCAAACAACTTACGCAGCAAACTACTGCATCCTCTCTCCCCATCTGGCATTCAAACTCAGGTGAGTGTCCTTTCCATTCGGGGTGGTGCTGCGCTGTAGTTTCATACAATACCAAGTTTTAGCAAGTACTGCGCGGAGCTCCAAACCGGGAGGGCATGCCGGAAAGCGGTGCTTGCTATACCGCTCTAACATAGACTCCAAACCCCTATTTTCCCCCACAGAGAAAACAGGGCCGACACATGCTCGGAGTTCTCAGCTGCTTTTTATTTCTAAAATTCAAGCGCTCGAGTTAGATGTTAAATGACTGTCACGTGATTTTTAAGTTAAAAGGCGCGCATGTAAGCACTATGCATTTTATATCCTCCACCTTTGATCAAGGCAATGATATCGCCGAAACGCGTAAGGAAAAGGAGAGGCTGTTGCGCAGCCATGCCTGTGAATAAATGTGCTTACTCCGGTATTGGGCCTCAATGTTTCTTTGATGGAGTGTTAATGGATGGGCTGCTCCATTCCCATTGTTTTGAGGCCGCCCTTAGGTCGGGGGCTCCTGTACTCGGAGTCTGATGATGTGATTTATATATATATCATGTGATCAAGGCTCAAGGAAGTCAAAACGCGTAATGGCGACTGGTGAGGAACATTAAAATTTCACCGTAAGCACCAAGTTTGTGTCTGTGTCCGTCTTTGAAGAGAACTCTGCCACGTACGGAAAAACAACATACATATGTATATATATATATATATATATATATATATTCACTTAAAAAACCATAGGTTTCACACATGTTATAGTTAGCTGTACATTTCACTCGTAAAAAACCAATGAAATTCCACGTTATAGTTAGATCAGGTAACATTTGTTTTTTTCTCCCTTGTGGGTCCTTTAATTTAGTTAATAAATGTGATTGTTACTTCTTTATTTTTTTTTTATTATTTTTTTTGCCGTGCACGTACGGTAAGCTTACCGTACGCATACCCCGCGATTTTTTTTTAGAAATTATTAAATTAATTTTTCGTACTTTTGGGTCCTTCTTGGACCCCCTGACAAACACTAGGGGGTCTGCAACTCTCTTCGTTGCCCCCGTTTCACGTTCCCCACCTTTGTTTCTCAGTGCGAGAGACAGAAAGTGGTGGCCGACACTTCCTGATTTCGACCGATTCGAATGTTTACAGTTATGTAACCACCAATCAGAATTGAGCTCGCGCACGGCACCGTACGCGTACGGTAAGCTTACGGTAAGCGCACGGAGCGCGCTTACAGATATATATATTGTTTAAATGCTATTTTCTCAGGACCTACTGAACAGATTTACACCAGACCTACAAAAGGCACATCCTTGACCTGAGGACTACCTCTCTGCCAAATTTCAAGTAATTCTGTTCAGCCGTTCGGGCTGTAGCTGTGTCTAAAGGTCCTATGGAAAAATGCATGGGGAAAACGCGTTTTGGGACCCCCCTTTTTTCTCAGCCCCCGCTTGACGAATCCCCCCGAGACTTTCAGGGTAGGAGCGGAGCGTAGCGCCCCATTAGTTTTGAAAATTTCGCGAGGACTCGTCGACCGGCGCCAAAGTTATTCCAAATAGAATGTTGCGGATTTCCTATGGAAACACGGTCCTAACTATAACTATCTACTGGCGACCGCCAGTAGATAATATATATATATATATATATATATATATATATATATATATATATATATATATATATATATATATATATATATATATATATATATATATATATATATATATATAATTTTATTCGCTGAAAAAACCATAGGTTTCAGGGACGTTATAGTTAGTTGGACATTTCACTCATACAAAACCATAGAAATTCCGTTGTTATAGTTAGTTGAGCTAACTATAATGTGAGCTCCTGCAATGCACTGCTGATGACACCACATATTACATCATTCATGATATGGTCAGTGACATCACTGATGACATCACAAATGACATCACTGATGATATCATTCTGTGAATGTGTTTTTCTTTAAAATGTAAATATGTATTATATAATTACCAAGCTGTATTGAAGAATGAGTGGATGTATAAGTGTCTGGATGGAGGATTTAGTAGGTGTGTGACTCACTGTTTAACTGAGTTATTAAATGTGTCTTACTGAATACATAGGTTAGTTACTAAACTTTGTGAATGTCTGTATCAGTCTGTCTGTTGTTGTATAACCAGCTGCATCAGTTGTTTAGTAGCTCCATGGGTGTTTATATGGGTTATTGATTAGTTGCCTGAGTAATTGTATGGGAGACTGAGTGTGTGTATGGTTAGGTGGGTGTGGTTGATTGACTAGATGTATGACTTTAAGAGTGCATGTGGAAACAGTTGTATGGGTGAGTGAGTGTGTGTATGGATGTGTTGGTGAGTGAATGGATGTCTCAGTGTTAGATGTCCAAGTAAGTACAAAAGTAAAAGGCAGTGTATGTGAGAGCTGGAGTATATAAATTACTATATGTGACAGTCAGTGATTGTGAGAGTGGCTGTATGGATGAGTGTATACTTGTATTAGTAATTATGTAAGAGAGTAAGTATGCATTACTATCTGTATGACTAAATGAGGTGGTGTGTGTATAACTGTGTAGGTGAGTAAATGGATGTCTCAGTGTTAGATGTCCAAGTAAGTACAAAAGTAAAAGCAGTGTATGTGAGAGTTAGAGTATATAAATGACTATATGTGACAGTCAGTGATTGTGAGAGTGGCTGTATGGATGAGTGTATACTTGTATTAGTAATTATGTAAGAGAGTAAGTATGCATTACTATCTGTATGACTAAATGAGGTGGTGTGTGTGTAACTGTGTAGGTGAGTAAATTGAACTGTGATTGATTCTTTGCATGACTGACTAGGATGAGTGCATGACTGACTAGAATGAGTGGTGGTGTGTGAGTGTCTGTATAGATGTATTAGTGCATATGATAGTGTTGTATTTATCAGTGACTACATGTATGAATAGTTGTATGGGTGAATGAGTGCATGTGTCTGTAGACCTAGGAATCAGTGAGTGCGTTTGTAGTAATTGGTTTGTCGATGGTTTTAAAAATGGTAGTCTGTATTTTACAGGGGGTGTATCAAAGGTTATATTAGGGTGTGAGGAGGAGCATCAGATTGTCACGTGGATGATGTCAACAGTGATGTCATCAGTGATGTCATTTGAGATGTCATCAGTGATGTCACTGACCATGTCATGAATGATGTAATATGTGACGTTACAAGCAGTGCATTGCGCGGGCACGAGTTATAGTTAGCTCAACTAACGATAACGGCGGAATTTCGATGGTTTTGTATGAGTGAAACGTCCAACTAACTATAACGTCCCTGAAACATATGTTTTTTTCGGTGAATTTCAAAGGTTTTTAAAATGCTAATTTGTAACTGTAACGTCCCTGAAAGCTACTATTAATAATAATAGTGGATACTTGTGTAAGTAACTAGTCCATTCCATCAGTACATAACTAGTAACTGGAATAATTACTGTGCTGCAAACAGAGTGCATGGTGAATTTACAAGTGGTTACGTATTGCCTGAATGGGTGATTGGAGAAGTGCACTTACAGGAGGATTCCTATACTGCATGGGTAATAACTTCATATTTAGAGGAGTGTATTAATAGTATATAGGAGGTTAGAGATCTGCATGGATAGTGTACAGAATATTGTATCTTTACTTGTATTAGTAATCAGGCCATTCCATAAGTATGTGACTAGTAACTAGATGATTATAGTGCTGTAAAGAGAGTGCATAGTTTATTTATAAGGGCTTGGGTATTAGTAGACAGATTGCATTAGTATATAGTACTGGCTGGGTCACTGGAGATGGGTATGGGGAATGACAGTGTCTTTGATAGACTGCAAGGGTAGTACATGGGTGAATTAATCTTACCTGTTTTCAAGTAGATATCAAACTAATAGTAAATTATATTCACTTCTTTTTTTAATGCAAATTTAAAATATGTTATACTTTAGTAATAAGGTCTGTAAAAAATGTATGTGAATACATATCATTGTATAGTTTTTGCAACAGAACATAAGTATACAATTAAATGACATATTCAATTTGCCTTTTTTTGCTGTCTTCAGATTCTATTGAATTTCACCATACACAGTGATTTCAATCTTGATCATCAGATGACAGCAGGGAAAAAAATACAATCAATACAATTGTTAAAGATAAAACATATTTCTCTTCAAACGCAGCTTGGTATTTACATTTTCACAAATAAGCATCCTTAATAACATAGTATATAATACAAAGATCAAATATATGACCACTTTCTTTCTAACACAATTTTCCAAATGCAATATGAAAGAACAGAATCAATATTTAAATCCGTAATTACCAACATCTTCCCAATTGGCCAAATTATATTTCTGAAAATATTTCCATTAAGTATATTGAAAATACATTTTTGAATTCATATACACACCTTCCCATTAGGCCAAATGGTGTTTCTGAAAACACTTGCAATGAGGATATCCAAGATAGACTTCTAAAATCATATTCACATGCTTCCAATAGGGTAAATGATGTATCTAAAACCATTTGGAGTGGAAATATACAAAATATAGTCAGTAATTCATGTTGATATCTTCTCAGAATTTTGGCATCAAAAATATTAAATATGAATTCGGTAATTCATGCAACCGAAATTTATACTCTAAATGTTCATCATTACATAGTGTCCATCCTTTATTGCATTTTAAATATACAGTATAGTGTCCAGATGTTGAAGTAGTTCCATCGTGGAAAACAATAGCCACTGTTTTAAAAGTTCTTCCTGAAATTGAAAATTGACCTGCAGCAAAATTTTTAATTTTGGTTTCCAATTTTGTCCCATCTCCTCTACAATGTTGTAGCATTAAAATTATATATTGTCCACATCTTTCTCTAAATAATGTTGATAACATTTCCGATTTGCACTGAGTACACTCCATATGTTGATTAGCTGATTTTACTAAATCATTGAAAGACACTGTTTTTAAATCTGGCATTGTCAAATATATGAATCGTTCAGTGTCTATTTTAGTAGTAGATAAAAATGAACAGCTGTCACATGTATGAACCCATCTGTAACATAGTCCAAATAGATTTTCAATTTGTATACATTCATCTTCTAATACTGCAAGCATAAACATAAGAAATTCCTGAGCATCTTGCTGTACGTTCTGTGTAAATTGTGAAGATCCAGAACATATACCCAGAAGGTTCCACACATCAGAAGCAGATTGGACTTTCGTTTTATCAGTTTTCAACTTCTCAAAAAATGTAATGTAACAAAGAGAAAAATCTTTTTTCTCGATTTTCCATAATTGCATGCTGTAGATTTTCTAAAAAACACAATGTTGATGATTACATTAGCATAGCAGTTGATACCTGAAATATTTTCAAACTGATATCCTACAATATTAGCAACCTTGTTCCCGTCTATTTTCTTTCCAGACTCATCATTCTTTTCAATTCTTTTTTTCTTTGCAACCTCAGTAAAATCTTTATCATATTTTCGTTTTGGACGTATTAAACATTTATCATAAATAGGATAATCTCCTAAACTAGGAGCATAGAGTTCTCTTAACCTATTGTACTCTTTTACACAATTTACATCTGCACTAATCTTTTCTTCATCAAAATCAATCAAATACAATCCGGATAAGGATCTTAATCGAGATAATGCAACATATGCCATACCCTCCTTAAACACAGAACTTTCAATATTTACCAAAACACTGTCTACACATAAACCTTGAGATTTATGAATAGTCACTGCATATGCTAAACAAACAGGAAACTGTTTTCTACGAACATACAAATCTTTTACAAGCGAGAAACAAACAGAACAGCGTCCAATCTGTTTCACCTCTTCAATCTGATCAAATTTAATCTTCAAAAATTCAATTCCATCTCCATTTGCATAACTAACAAAGTCACCAACTTTCCCCATTGCTCCATTTACCAATCCTTTCTCAACATCTACATTACGCCGTAATATTACCCGGCAGTTTAGACATACATATATGGTCTTTTCCAAACCAGCAGTCTTAGATATTGATTATTCCAAAGAGTCTAATTTTAACTGCAATTTCTCTGACAAAAGAATAGTTACTCCTTCATGTTCTATTTTATAAATAGCTACCATTTTCAGTATCCGTTTATTCTCCAGTGTCAACAGTTCTTCAGTGAATTTAGAGCATTCTTTCAGTGTTGGCATAAGGCAAATGATAGATTACATTTCTGCAATTATTCAGTAGATTGTTTCAGCTGCAATATTTTCTTTTGGAAAAAAGTTTCTTAGTAGCCGACTTTCTAAAGCATTTTTTTCCATCCTTTGTTAATACACCAATTCTAATATTTTGAAGAATGTTTCATAATCTTCATCATTTGTTTGTCACAAGTTCTTGATAAGTTCCTTGTATTTAAAATAAGTCAAAATGTTCACATTTCCAATACTTTCCAATGATTATTTAGTGTCTTCATGAAGAAGGGTCTGAAAAACTTGTTGGCCTTTCACAGGTGTGAGTTGTAGTAGATCACCAAATACAATTACATGTTTTCCTCCAAATAAAACATCATAATTTGTTTTTAAAATCTGCTGCATCTTCAAATGTACAAACACAAGCATTAAGTTTGAGACCATGCTTACTTCATCAATTACCAAAAGTTTCATTTTCTTCAGTACACTAGAAACTTTGAAACAAACTTCTCCAGATAGCTTGTGGTATTCCAACTTATTTTCATGTTCTACTGGTAACATAAGTAGAAAATGTAATGTAAACCCTTTAATGTTGTGTGCTGCTAACCCAGTTGGAGCAGTTACTAAAGATAAATGTGAATCCGTTGTTTTCTGTAGATAACTTGACAAACATTTAATCAATAAACTTTTCCCCGTTCCAACTTGTCCACTGATGTACATAAGAATAGGTCTAAATGATGTACATTGACAATCATTCTTTTCATGCAGTAATCCATGTTGTATCTGTTGCGTAACTTGGTGATATATTTCTTTTGTTTTCTATACTCGAACATTCCTCCAAATTTTCCAAATTAATATTCTCCTGTTGTGCTTTCTGCATCACTGTTTCCACTTCACTCATTGCTATTGCCGCTTCATTTTCAAGTATGGCTTCTCCTAGTGGATCCTGACTTTGTGGAGCAGAACTCCGACTATCTTGAAAACCTTCTCTAGCAATGTCAGCTGCAATAGTTCTTTCTTGATTAATCTCTTCATTCAACATTTGTAGATAATTTGGAAAAATTGTAGATTCAATGCTATCTTTACATGCATTGAAAGAATCTTCATAGCAGTCAAAATCTCCAAGTAATTCCATTTCAGGCCGCCAAGGTTTGAAGAGTTGCAGAAGAGCTAAATAGAAAAACTCTCTTTTATCAGGAATATCACAGCTTATGTTACTGTGATTAATCAAATTTCCTTTGTCATGCTTTACCAAACATCCTTCAGATCCAATTACAGCGTATTTTCCTTCATTTATTTTTTCTGTAACAATTTTTTAAAAACTATAATGTAGTATTTCATACAGCGATACCAAAGGGGATGATGGACGGAGCGTTTGCGCTAATCAAACACTCACCCCAGTCAACTTATCTGGGTTTACTCCATCATCATTCTTTAGCTCACCCCAGTTCAGACATGGTCATATGCAAATCAGTCTGACCCTGTGCCTCATGGGAACAGTACAGCCCGAACTGCCAAGCCATTTCTTCCCTGGACCGGAAACAAGCATTCTGGGACCGGTTTCGGGTTCATAACCCTCATCAGCCAGGCTATCTTGAATCCAGTGGCAAAGTGAGCAAGGGACCCATGTCTGGGCATACCCTGCCAACTAAGGGCGAACAAAGCGATACCAAAGGGGATGATGGACGGAGCGTTTGAGCTAATCAAACATCACCACCAGTCAACTGATCTGGGTTTAATCCATCATCATTCTTTAGCTCACCCCACCACCCCAGTTCAGACATGACCATGTGCAAATCAGTCTGACCCTGTACCTCATGGGAACAGTCCAGCCCGAACTGCCAAGCCATGTCTTCCCTGGACCAGAAACAAGCATCCTGGGACCGGTTTTGGGTTCATAACCCTCATCAGCCAGGCTATCTTGAATGGCATGGTCAGCAAAAAAAACAATGGATTTAGGCACAGATCTCTGTACTGGGGTGAATGTATGACATTGTTCTGCATTCTGTCCATGAACTGTTGTTTTTGCATTTGTCACCCCGAGTGGGACGGGTATGCTCAGACGTGACTCTGGTGCTCTTCATGCCAGTGGAATCAAGCTATCCTGTCTGGCTTGGCAGTTCGAGCTGGACTGTTCCCATGAGGCACAGGGCCAAGACTGACTTGCATATGGCTGGGTTCAAACTGGAATGGCATGGTGAGCAAAAAAACGATGGATTTAGGCCCAGATCCCTGTACTTGGGTGAATGTATGACATTGTTCTGCATTCTGTCCATCAGCTGTTGTTTTTGCATTTGTATTTCATATAGACATATGTTTTCCAGGTATGGACTTCTGTTTGGATAGTATGTATTCAGCATATTTGATTTCAGAATATCTGTACTTTTTGGTTAATTCAGTGCCAAGTATTCAATTTCTTGTACAGATTTCAAAACTCGATTTCGTGCTACAGCAAGGCGTAGACTTATCCAGATGATTCCTCTTGACTTTGAATATAAACTTGCAGATGTCAATCGATCCGAACATTCATAGGATCCAATTTCTCAATGTGAAAGCATCTTCAAGCTGAAGCTGTACAATTGTTTGCTAATGTCTTCTCCTGTGAAATTTCCTCCCACATTTGTTTCAATTCTGTCTTCTCAGATTTCATAATATATGACGTAACATAGCGAGCAACAGCAATTGAGTTATCTGCAACATATTGTATGTCCATATTTGCATTCCACACCTTTAAAATCACTGGATTGTAATCATTGATGTATTTAGATTCTTCTGTTCTTTTTATATTATAATTATTTTTCGGTGATTTTCGAGTAATAGTATGCCTCACTGCAGACATAAAATTGTTCACTCTTCCTTTGGAAATTACTGGACGTGGAAAACCAAATCGACATTTTGTGTATGTATTTCCGTCGACAATATTTTCCACAACGATGACTTTGAAATCGTAAAACTTGCTGTCTAAAGATATTTTCTCCTCCCGTTTGTAGAACCGCACAGGTAACATAATCTTCAATAAAAGATAAAACAGTCTCATCCGAATCAGTTCCAAATTTGGGTGCATCCTTGATCCATAAAAGCATATGTATATGAGGAGCACCTCTAGCTTGGTATTCCTTTCTCCAAAATAAATCAGTAACTTCACCAATAGGTGGATTTTTTTTGTATTACAGATGAAAGACATCATAGCTTCAAATCTATGATTAAAATATCTGCAGACATTTACAGGATCTAGGGAACACAGTTCTCCAGGTGTCTTCAATTCAATATTTTCTATATTTGAATATGCTTCTTGTAGAAAATCCAGTAAATCATCCCATGCGTACTCAGCACAGCTAAGTGTAACAAACCATGTAAGGGTTCCTAAGTTCTGTAACATACATTTCACTTTCCCATGACCTCGATACCAATATTCATAAGTACCATGTTGACAAGCCATCAAATTAGTTAACTGTGATTCTAAGGGGCTGATTCCAATTCCGGTTGGAAGGCCTCTGACCGACGATCAGGGCCTTTCCGACCGATTCGAATCATGTCAGCCGGATTCCTTTTCGACCGAGCCATTCCGATGGGCTCGGTCAGAAAGGAATCTGACACTGATTTCTGGATTGCGGATGACAGGCTCAGCGAGCTCGTCCGCCGTACAGATATCTCCCAGTATTCCCCCGGCCGCCTCTTTGCGACAGAGGGAGTACAATGGCAGTTTTTCACTGCCTCTTCGTGCTGGTTTTTCCGGCACAAAAAGTCAGTCGGAAACTGTCTTTGGGGGCCCCCAGTAGGGCCCCCCTGGGTGCGAGGCTGCCGAATGTGAATCCCTGCACCCGGTGGCAGGCACCTTGGGGTGCCGCCCACAGGGTGCAGGGATGAACTGCACCCCTGCTTTCAAGGATGCAGGCATGCATTCCGCTCGTAATGCATGCCTGTATTGACTTGTATACGAGTGCGACCGAACCCTGTTCAGTCACATCGTACTAGCAGTGCCATAACCGACAACAGCAGGTCGGTCGGCTATGGCTCCTGACCGATGTTGGACGGAGTCCGTCCGACATCGGACTAGGCCCCTAAATGTTCATCTCTTTCTTCAACTTTGTCGATAAATTGCTTTGCATAAACATGTGAAAGATGCATTCCAGTTTTTAATATATGGTTCACTGCATATGAAAGTGCAAACAGATCACTCTCAAATAAAAGATTAAACAAATAGGGAATACACTGACGAAGTGTTGGTTCTTCTGAGTTGTAAAGTACGATATTCTGAAGCTGGAATCTGAACTGGTCGTTCATCAGATCGTCCACCTTTTGCAGTAGGGAACAGCTGTGGAAACCAATGAGCTTCCAAACTTTTTTCCCACACACTCATGGGAGTTCCTTTTGCTTTTTTCATCTGGAACAATTCAATAGTATCTCCGATCAGTTCTTTTGAATGTAGAGGGTGAATAGTATAATGTTAATAAATTTCTTCTTTTTTTGACTTCTCCACTTTTTCTATTTGTCCAGTTGAAATATCTGCTTCATCTTCTAAAGTCTGGGGCTGCATGGATAGTGCACAGAATATTATAGTTAAACTTGTATTAGTGGCCAGGCCATTCCATAAGTACATGACTAGTAACTGCAATGATTACAGTGTTGTAAAATAGTGAATTTAAAAGTGCTTATGTATTCACGAAATGATAGAATAGATAGATTGTGCTGGATGGTTGATTGGAGAAGAGCATGGAATTGACATTTGGAGTCCTACCCTGCACATGTATTAACTGTTTATTTATAGCAGTGTACCAATAGTATGTAGCTAGTTAAAGGTGTGCATACATAGTGCACAGCATATTGTAGCTGTACTTGTCTTACTACCTACCCAATTCCATAAAACATAGCTACTAATTAGAATGATTACACTGCTGCAAACAGACTGGATGGTGCATTTGTAAGTGCTAGATATTACTAGAATAATAAGATAAGTATATGGTGCTGGAAGGGTGATTAGAAAAGTGCATGGGACTGACAGCTTCATTCCTAGACTGCATGGGTACTAACTGGTTATTTATAGGACTGTACCAATAGTATGTAGCTAGTGAGAGGTGTGGATAGATACTGCACAAAATATTATAGCTATACTTGTCTTGGCGGCTATGCCATTCCATAAGTACATAACTACTAACTAGAATGATTACAATGCTGCAAATAGAGTGCATGGTAAATTTATAAGTGCTTACATATTGGCAGAGTGATAGGGTAAGTAGATGGTGCTGGATGGATGATTGAAGAACTGCATGACACTGACAGCAGGATTGCTAAACTACATGGCATGCATAGGTAGACCTGCGGGCCGGCTAGCAGAGGAATCTCTATGACCCAAATACTATAGTGAAAAATAAGGGCCACCGCTTTCCAAAGAGATAGCTACACCGCTAATGTTGGAAGAGGTAGCATGAAGAACATATTGCGCAGACAGACTACGGTATTTTTCCAGTGTTGGCTTGCACAGCTACACCTGCTGGCCCGAGGGCTCGCAGACGAATAGCTCCGAGGTGAATAATGGTTTGCAGAGGGTCAGCTGCAAACTGGTGTGCTCACTCGTAGAGGGACAGCTACAGCCCGTGGGCTCGCAGAAAGAAAGATGCGGGCCAGCTCGCACAGGAACAGCTGCGGGCTGACTGCTATAAAAAAAATGTGCAGGCTGTCATCTTCCAAATCATGCATGTGGGAAGGTGATATGGGGAGAGGAAGCGTGAAGGTAGTATCTCGTAGACACACACCTGCGGTATATTTCCAGTCTTGGTTTGTAGAGCTACAACTTCGGGCCCGACGGCTCACACACGAAAAGCTGCGAACTGACTACTGGTTCACAGAGTGAGAGTAACAAGCCATCGGGCTAGCTGGAAGAGGAAGAGCTACAAGCCCACCAATAGTTGGCAGAGAGACAGCTGCGGGCTGGCGGGCTGGCTCGTAGAGAAAGAGATCCAAGCACACTGACTGACTCGTACAGAGAGAGCTGCGGCCTGTCGGATCACAAAGGGAACAGCTGCGAGCAAACTGGTATAGGGAGAAATGCGGGCTGTCGGCTTCCAAGCGGATAGCTGCGACACCGTGAAGTAGAGAAAGGGATCTGAAGGGGGTATCTCGCAGATAGAGAGAGCTGCGGTATATTTCCAGTGTTGGCTTGCAGAGGTACAACTGCGGGTTGGCTCGCAGAGGAAGAGCTGTGAGCCGAACAATGGTTTGCAGAGGGAGAGCTGCGGGCCGGTGGGCTGGCTCGTAGAAGAAGAGCTCTGAGCAGACTAGCTGGCTCGTAGACAAACAGCTGCGGCCCGTCGGCTCAAAGAGTAGGAGCTCCGGGCCGGCTCACACAGTAACAGCTGCGGCCCACTGCTATGGGGAAAAATGCGGGTCGTCGGCTTGCAATGGCATACGTGCGGAACAGTAATGTGGAGAGAGGGAACTTGAAGGGGATATCTCGTAGAGAGACAGCTGTGGTATATTTCCAGTGATGGCTTGCAAAGGTACAACTGCGGGCCAAACGGGTCGCAGACGAAGAGCTACGAGCCGAACGGTGATTCGCAGAGGGAGAGTTACAAGCCGGTGGAATGGCTCCTAGAGGACGACCTACGAGCCAACTGGCTGGCTCGTAGAGGGAGAGCTGTGGACCGTCGGCTCGAAGAGGGAGAGCTGCGGGCCGGCTCACAGAGGAACAGCTGCAGACCTACTAGTATAGGGAGAGGAGCGGGCCGTCCACTTGGAAAGAGATAGGTGCAGGTCAGTGATGTGAGGAGAGGGAGCGTGAAGGAGGTATCTCGTAGAGGGAGAGCTGCAGTATATTTCCAGTATTGGCTTCAAGAGGTACAACTGCGGGCCCTAGGACTCGCAGAAGGAGAGCTTATTCCTAAAACCATGTAATCTTTTAAACATATGTCACGCCACTTTTGTATCATTGAAACTGATTACAACCTTCTCTTTACACTACACATCCCATGAACCTGCCAATAAAACAATAACTACTATTTTCATACTAGATAAAGCTCTATTACTTAATTTTTACAAACAATACTGTTAGGTGCACTAAATGGGAGTGGAAGATAAGGAGAGTAAATGGAGGTGTAATTCCTAAACTTTTATTACACCAATCCTTTAATATACGTATATTCATGGTTTTAAGTGGAATGAAAAAAATGGCAGGTGTCTGAAAGGGTTAGCAGTGTTCAGCACCGGTAAGACCCGGTCCACTTAAAGGCCTGCATACATTCAGCACAGAGACACAACCTAACAATTTTCATCACTTATAATCACAGTTAGTTTACTAGTGTGACAAAATCCTACTGAAAATTACATGATTTTTTTTTTCTTTTTATCTGTCACACATTTATAAAATATCTCTTGAAAGAAACACCCCTCTGCACCTTGATTTCGTAAGAACGAGCAATAAATAATCCCTTGACCAGCATCTATTCGCTAACTACTAACAAGGTGCAGTGTACCCAATTATAAAGTACAAACACTGTTTAGATTATATCTCAAAGTATCATCAAATGATTCTAACCATGCATACATACAAAAAACAATGTGCACGTTTACTTTGTCCATTTACTCTCCATGTAATCTGTGCACATTCTGAACAAGTTCGTATTATAGCACCTTTCTTCACTTATATTCAAATGTACCTCACAGTATAAAATATAACATCACAACTTATACATATATAATATTTCCAGCATAATACAGTGCACTTTTATACTATTGATACTGATTGCAACATACTCTTTATAGTACAAACCCTACCAATATGGCAATAAACTTAGAACTGCTATGTTTATAATACGAAGAACTGTATTATATTATTTTTATAAACAGTACCGCTGGGGACACAAAATGGGGGTGGAAGCTGGACAGAATAAATAAAGGTGTAATTCCCAAACTTTTTATGTATCGTCCCTTTACTATACGTATATAAATAGCTTTAAGTGGAAAGAACAATTTGGTAACTGTCTTAAATGAGTGGCAGAGCTCAGTACCAACGACACTCGAACCACTTAAAGGCCTACATATATTCAGCAGACAAACACATTCTGACAATTACCTTCACTAATAATCACATTTTCTTTAGCACCTTGAACAATTTTTAGCTCTCACATATTTACAAACAAATGTCTTCTGAAAACATGCTTCCCAACAAATTTCATTTAACAACACCAAAATCCAAAGCCTCCCAGTAACACACCAGTCTTAACTGATATTGAAATGTACCTTTCAGTATAAAAAATTAAACCACAAATTGTCCACATAGCATTTCTGCTTTTTGTCCCATCTCTGTTAAGTTAATAACACATGAATTTTCTACTCTTACCGCTTCCCCATTATTTCCACACTAAGCATAATTTAACTTACGTTCGTAATTGGTATGCAGATTCCAAATGTCACAAACGCATGTAATTCTTTCCTTGGCAAACAGTACATGTAATGCACCGGTTTCATCAAGAACTGAACCAGTAATGGCACAATTTCCCTGTTGCTCCACACAAAAATACATGTAAAGAACAAATCAGAATAGTTCCTTGATTTTTTCAAATTGCAAAACTTCTGTCTATTGGTTATTTTTCAACTTTCTATATAAACGGTTTAAAAAAAAAATTAACAACACATACAGATGACACATTGAACTTATACTATCAACACACTTTCTTGAACATTCTACAACACCTGCAGGTTAAAAGTTCATAATTTTTTCAAACCTACCGATATTCTTTTGCAACATTTTCTCCAACACTTAACCCACCTGCAGGTTAAAATATCACCATTGTTTTAAGTTCGAAAAGTGCCTTCCAAATGCAACTAGCAGGTGTGGTTGAACTGAGCAAATGTTAACCTATCATATGAACTCGTTCAAGCTACTTTTTTTTAACCAATGACAAAGATGCTTTTCGACAAACTGAAATGCACCCTACTTTTTAGTATACAATGCTTTCATCGCCCAATCAGTTATCCTTTTGTATGAGAAAAAAAAGCAGTTCCCCATCTTTAAACATGTCTCTTATTCTCCGAACGGACTGCATGAGCTACAGACATCTATCCATATCTTCCAGCTATACCTTCAAAATGCTAGTGTGGATCGTAGGACATAGCTATGGTTTCTGGTTGAAGAGGTATGCAGAATAGAGACGTCTTGACTTAGACCTAGGTTTACAAAATGTGGACATTAAATGGTTTGGACAAAGAGGATTGAAGTGGCACCAATTGCTCCCTTTGGTTAAAATCTGTTTGTTTCTCCAACACCCTGACCTCATGATTGTGCACTGTGATGGTAACAACCTAGGCACATTGACTGGGGTAAGTTTGGAAATGCTAATGAAGGACACCTTTAGACAATCAATGTTGCTTTTGCCTCAAACTGTCTTTGTATATTCCAATATATGCCAAAGACAGAAGTGGAATTGGAAGAATGTCAACAAAGCTGTCTCTGCATACCTCAGAGACCATAGAATGGGATCGATCAACAATAACAACATACGTTTTCATATGGCTAATATCTACAGAAGTGATGGAGTACACTACACAGATCAGGGAAATCGAGTTTTCTGCATAACCTGAAGCTGTGCATCCGCACTTATATGTAGCTCCAACTCATAAACACAAAGGCTCTTTATAGAGCCGCCTTATATTCCCAATATCGGTTCGCAGAGTGGCAGCTGAGATCCGGCTACCACAGGGACACCTGCGGGCCATCGAACAGCCTCGCAGAGGGACATCTGCGGCCTGTGGGCTTGGCTCGGACACAGAGAGCTACAGGTCGTCGGCTCCCAAATGCAGAGCTGTGAGCCGATGGGCTGGTAGTGTTTTATGGTTTAGGGTAGTGCAGTAGTGTACTGTAGGGGGTCGAGCTGGGGGTAGATTTAGGGTTTACAGCAATGCAGTGGTTTTTCTGTAGTGTGGGGGATCGTGTTGCGGTTACTGTTTTAGGATTCAGGATGATGCAGTGGTGTTTCGGTAGTGTACGGGGTCATGCTGGGAATAGCGTTTTATGGTTTAGGTTAGTGCAGTGGTGTTTGTGTAGTGTAGGAGATCGAGCTGGGGTAGTGTTTTACAGTTTATGGCAGTGCAGTGATGTTTGCGTAGTGACGGAGGTCGTGCTGGGAGTAGTATTTTAGGGTCTAGGGTAGTGTAGTGGTGTTTGGATACTATAGGGGGTTGTGCTGGGGGTAGATTTGAGTTTTCCGATAGTGCAGTGGTGTTTGGGTAGTACTGGTACTCATGTTGGGGCTAGATTTAGTGTTTAGGGTGGTGCAGTGCCCTGGTGATGGTGTAGTGTAGGGGGTCGTGCTGGGGGTAATGTTTTACAGTTTACGGCAGTGCAAAGGTGTTTGCGTAGTGTAGGAGGTTGTGCTGGGAGAAGTGTTTTAGGATAGTGCAGTAGTGTAGCAGGTCGTGCTGGGAGTAGTTTTAGTGTTTAACCCCTTCGCTGCGTCGGGAATTCCGCCACAGCGCTGGTGGGTGCGGTGGGGCAGCGCGGTGGCGCTGTGCTCATGACGGAGCCACTCCGTCATGAGCCACGGTTGAGCTGTGCTCATGACGGAGCGGTTCCGTCATGACTCCGCCCAGTTGCGCTGTCCCCCCGCACAGGCGGGGAAACAGCGCCGCGTGGGCGGAGCGGCCGCCAACGGTCGTGGCATGACGGAACCGCTCCGTCATGAGCACACGGCAACTGTGGCTCATGACGGAGCGGTTCCGTCATGAGCGGGGAAGGGGTTAAGGTAGTGCAGTGGTGTTTGCGTAGTGTAGGGGTTCATGCCGACTGACTGACTCACAGAGCTCTGAGCCGACGGACTGACTTCAAAACGCATAGCCGCGACCTGGTGATGTGGGGAGAGGCAGCGTGAAAGGGGTATCTCGCACAGATACCAGTGTTACCTCACAGAAGTAAAACTACAAACCCAACCGCTTATACACCGAGAGATGCAAGCTGATGGACTAAGTCACAAAATGCCTGCTAACACGTCCTAATTTCAACAGTTCACAACCAATGAGCAGCAAGCTTGTGCCCGTAACTCCTCAAACAATCAATCAGATATCAGAATTCTCAAATATCGATATCTGTAAAATTTTATATTTCTCAAACACTACTAAATGGATTTACAGCATTTCAACAAACGCGCACTTTCTGGACCACACCCTTTCTCCCTGTCAAATTTGGTGTAATTCTGTTCAGCCGGTTTACCTGTAGCCTAGTCTAAAGTTTCCTATGGAAAATGCATGGAGAAAACACATTTTGAGACTCCCCTTTTTTCTCTGCCCCCCCTTGACCAATCACCCGTAAACTTTCAAGATAGCAACTGATCAAAAAAGATAAACTTTTTGGAAAATTTCGTAAACAATCGTCAAATGACGCCAATGTTATAAGCAAATGAAGGACTCTAGGAGGGGGACCACGCAACCCCCCTCCCAACATGAGTGAACCCCCAACACTGCAGGGACCCCAGCGGGCACCCGCAGCCCTAGTGAGCCCCCGCTATTATTTTTTAAGAAATACCCCCGGGACCTAGCCCACCCCCAGGGTCTCATTAAAATAAAACACGGGAACCCGCGACCACAGCGCAAATTGCGCCGATTTAACCATAGGTTTCAGGGACGTTATAGTTACAAATTAGCATTTAAAAAACCTTTGAAATTCACTGAAAAAACCATAGGCTTCAGGGACGTTATAGTTAGTTGCACATTTCACTCGTACAAGACCACAGAAATTCGGCCGTTATAGTTAGTAGAGCTAACTATAACTCACGCCCCGCAATTCACTGCTGATGACATCACATATTACATCACTCATGACATGGTCAGTGACATCACTGATGATCACTGATGACATCTCAAATGACATCACTCATGACATCATCCACGTGATAATTTGATGCACCTCTTCACACCCTAATCTAACCTTTGATACACCCAATCTAAAATACTGACTACCATTTTCTAAACCATAGCGTGACTTTCCTCTCACTGCTCGTGGCTGCCTCGCATCGCTTTGGGAATGTTATGTTTTGAATGTGAGAAGGTTCGGAGGTAGAAGTTAATGGGGGTTCAGTCATTCTTGCTTTATACTTGCTGCTTACAAAACATGTTCTGAAGATTAAACCACATCAAGAAAATTACCGTCTCTGTCTTTTCATTCCTGCATACTGGTCTTTCCTACAATTACCAATTCTGTACTATCATTCAGATGTGGGAGCTTGAGGATGCACTATGTCCCGGCACCTGGTTGGAGACACACTGGTGACACAAAGGTGAGCTAGGAAAATTTTCTCCAGTGTCACTCTCTCACTCTCTCTCTCTCTCTCTTCCTCTCTACTTTGATGGACGCATGATGCACAATCTTATCTTGCTTTTTATCTAACCGACTCTGATTCACAAATTGACGTCCCCCCAAACACCCCCAGAGCTGAACACGTGTAGAACCTGCGATGATGCGTGGCCTGATCCTGCCAATCATCACCCATTTTGAAATGTGAGCTCCATTGACTGCGTGTACTGAGGCTGAGGAGGTTCCTTCGGCACGTGGTTGTCTCTCTTCGACACATGCTGGTGGCGGAAGGTGAGCAGAGAGTGGATGGGGTGCAGCAGCCTGGATGCGCAGAGGCAGGCAGACAGCTCCGGATAGTGGGAGTGCATGGGGTGCAGCAGCCTGGGCACGCTGCGACTGTTATTCACCTCTGGGCAGTGCAAGTATATGCGCTACTGCAGACTAGGGACCATTATATCAAGAATGGCGATAACATTATCACCGCTTTAGCGGCGGGAAACTGCCGCTAAAGCAGCGATAAGTGGCTTGATAATATGCCCTTGAGAATTCCAATAGAAGCCCAGATTCTGGTGTGAAGGACATCAAACCTGGGCTTCTATGGGAATTCACAAGGGCATATTATCCAGCCCCTTATCGCTGCTTTTGCGGCAGTTTCCTGCCGCTAAAGCGGCGATAATGTTATCGCCGTTCTTGATAATATGGCCCTGGGTGCGCAGCGGCTGTTAGACACCTCTGGGCAGTGGAAGTGGATGGGATGCAGCAGCCTGGTTGCACAGAGCCGAAACAGAGAACTACGCATGTGCAGTTGTATATAGTCTGCAATTACTAATTCTATACTTTCTTTCAGATAACTAGGGTGCAGTATGTCCCGGCACGTGGTTGGAGACACACCAGTGACAGAAAGGTGAACTGCGAAGATTTTCTCCAGTGTCAACACTCTCTCTCCATCTCTCACACTTTCTCTCTTTCTCTGTCTCTTCCTCTCTCTCTCATTCTTTCTTTCTCTCACTTCCTCTCTCTCTCTCTCTCTTCCTCTCTCTCACACTGTTTGTCTATTTTCCTCTCTCACACACTGTTTCTTTCTCTCTTCCATGTATCTCACTCTTTCTTTCTTTCTTTCTTTCTTTCTTTCTTTCTTTCTTTCTTTCTTTCTTTCTTTCTTTCTTTCTTTCTTTCTTTCTTTCTTTCTTTCTTTCTTTCTTAATATTTCTCTCTTCCTCTCTCTCACTCTTTGTCTCTCTCTCTTCCTCTCTCTCACTCTTTTATCCCTCTCTCTTCCTCTCTCTCACACTGTTTCACTTGTTTTTTCTTCCTCTCTCACTCTTTCTCTCTCTCTCTCCTCTACTCTCCTCTCTTACTCTCTCTGTCTTCCACTGTCTCTCTCTTACTCTCTCTCTCTTCTCTCTCACACTGTTTCTCTCTTTCTTTCTTCCTTGTATCTCTCTCTTTCTCTCTTTTGTTCTTTCACTCATTCTCTGTCTTTCTCTCTGTCTTACTCTTTATTTCTGTCTTCCTCTCCCTCTTTCTCTTTTGCTCTCTCTCTTCCTCTCTCTCACACTGTTTCTCTCTTTCTATCGTCCTTGTATCTCACTCTTCGTCTCTTTCTCTCTCCTTTGCTGGACGCATAACGCACCATCTTATTTTTCCTATTGTCTTGCAGGCTGTAATTCACAAATTGTCGAGAGATGACATGCCATGGCTGTACATAGTTTTATTTGTTGTAGTTTTCTTTTAATAATATATTTTACACACATAGTTTTATTTGTTGTTATTTTGTTTTAATAAAATGTTTTATATGTAAATCCATACATGACTAAGATTCTTATTTGTCCAACCTCACAAGCATCTTTTTTATTAAAACTGCAACACGATTTGTTAGGCTCCACATTTAAAAACGTTCCTGTCACATTTATTTGTGGGGGGTGAGCGGAGATGGCAGACAAGCAGCTGCTGCTGGGGGATGTCGGAGTACTGTTGGGTGTCCGACCTGCATCATCGTTGCCTCCATTGCATCTCTTCTCAGAGACCTGCAAACCGGCGGCCTGGCTCATAAAAGTGCGGGCCCGAGAAGTCGCACCGGAAGAGCTGCGAGCCCACCAGTGGTTTGCAGAGGGAGACTTGCGGGCCCAAGAAGGTTGTTGACGGTATGCTAGTGATGTGGGAAGAGGGTGCGTTACCTGCTGTTTTGGGGAGAGGCAGCGTGCAAGGGGTATCTCTCATAAACAGAGCTCCGGTATGTTTTCAGAAATGCCTCGGACAGATGCCAGCTGACGGACTGAATCACAAAATGGCTTTTCAATGCTAATATAGTAAGACTTATTAACAGTTTGTACCCAGGCTCGCAGAGGGTCAACTGCGGCCCATCCACTCGACTCACAGAGGCAGAACTATGAGCTGTCCGCTCCCAAAGGAACAGCAGCGTTGTAGCTTGCAGAGGTACAGGCACAGCAGCGTACTAGCTCGCAAAGGTAGACAGCTGCGAGCCGACGGACTGGCTTCTAAATGCATTCATCCGAAGTGGTGATGTTGGGCACAGGGAGCGTGAAAGGTTTATCTTCCTACTAGTTTCCTGGAGTGGAAGTCGTGCTGCCTGGCGCTCACCTGTGTCTCCTTTATTGTTAATAAATCTTAAACCTTCACTGCGTCCACATCATCATTACACAGGGGTCCACTATATTAAATTGCCCTCGGAACCTTTCTTTTATATTTTCACTCGATGTGAGGCACAAGATGGCTGCTAACACTTCCTGGTTTCAAGTGTTAACAGCCAATCAGAGGACACTTCCTGCTTTGAAGACTTAGCAGCCAATCAGAGGCAAGCTTGTGCCTGGGAATAAGGCACCGACCAGATATATATATAGTTTTTCCCTTTAATATCTCAAAAACGACGGAACGGATTTACACCATTTCAACAAAACCGCGCTTTCTGAACCAAGACCTTTGTCCACGCCAAATTTGTCGTAATTCCGTTCAGCAGTTTGACCTGTAGCCTTGTCTAAATTTTCTTATGGAAAATCCATTGAGAAAACACGTTTTAACACACCCCTTTTTTCTCAGCCCTCCCTTGACCCATCACCCCTAAACTTTTAAGATAGGAGCTGATCCAAAAAGAGAAACTTTTGGAAAATTTCATAAAGAATCATCAAACGATGCCAAAGTTATAAGCAGATGGAGAGCTCCAGCAGGGTGGCCGTGCAACCCCCCTCCCAACATGAGTGAAGCCCTGACACTACGGGGACCCCAGCGGGCACCCTCAGCCCCAGCGAGCCCCCGCTATTCTTTTTTAAGAAATGCACCTGGGACCTAGCCCACCCCGGGGTCTCATTAAAATAAAATCACGTGAACCCACGACCCGAGCGCGATTTACGACGATTTAAAAAAAAACCTTTGGGGCCTAGGGGGTCAGGGTGTTTCTACTCTGCCCCTTCTCTTGTTTTCTACCTTTGTTTCTCTGTTTTCTAGTGACTCGCTTCTACCGAGCCACAAGATGGCTGCCACCACTTCCTGGTGTGGAGTGTTGGCAGCCAATCACAGTGAAACTTGTACACGGGACATAGGCTCTGCCCAGCTATCAAAACTTTTATTTTTCTAATTTCTCAGCAACTACTGAACGGATTTAAACCATTTAAAAAAAATTTGCTTTCTGAAGCAAGCTCTACCTTTATGCCACATTTCGAGTAATTCCGTTCAGCAGTTCGGGCTGTAGCTTGTCACAAAATTTCATATGGAAATTAACATGGGGAAAATGTGTTTTGGGACCCCGCCCTTTTTCTCAGCCCCCGCTTGACGAATCATCCCCAAACTTTCTAGATAGGGGCTGACTTTATAAGTGCAACTTTTTGGAAAATTTCATAAAGATTCGGTAAACAATGCTAATGTTATTAGCAAATCAAAAAATGCTTCTCCTATGGAAACTAGGTTGTAACTAGAACTACCTACTGGCGACCGCCAGTAGATAAGATATATATATATATATATATATATATATATATATATATATATATATATATATATATATGTCAACATCCTGATCGTCTTTCCACAAACAGGCACCAACACCGTGAAGACTTATGGCACAGACGGCGATTTATTTCAAATACAGGTCAGACGCGTTTCGGCGGTGAAACCGCCTTGCTCACTGCATGAAATGTTCTGTCAGTGTCAACCAAACAAATACCTCCACCATTTACCTGTGGTTGCCAGGACAACCAGTACATGTCATAGACATAGAAGTTTTTACACCGTGACTTGGCAAAATACAATAGTGCGCAAATATATGGATTAACCAACATTGGTAAAATATACAATTTTGCAATCACATGTGTAGGTAAATATAATACCTGAAACAAAAAGCGAGTTTAAATGTCACTCTAGAGGTCGAAAATAAACACGAAGAAAATAAGAAGTGCCGCTTATATTAGAGCGGAACAGCCCGTCTTAGTGTGTACCCCATGAGGTGTGTTCCAAATCAATGTGACAGAGTAGGTTTACAACGGAGGGAATGTATCAAAAGAATATCTATTAACCAAAGTGCGAGGTTAACCGGCCTGCTTGGTTTACGTTTGTATATGCGGTATCAAAGTACGAGCACCACAAATACATCGTAATTAAAAGTGAAAAAAGTTATGGCTTCCACTTACAGAAATACATTACATCCCTATAAGCGGAGCACCGTAGCTGACAAGTGCCACTACACAAAGGAAATAAAAAGGAAAAATAAGGGGGGTGATACAAATGTCACCACCAAGGGGATATCCCGCCCAAGTGGGCAAAAAGATACTCACGATCTGAAATGGCAGGCCAGGAAAGGAATTGAATTACCTATCGCCCTCCTACTGTATATATCCCGAAAGTAAATTACACAGGGATTGGAACACAAGTCCAATGGGGTGGTATATACAGGTAAATGTAAATAAGATAAAATAAAAGGTTAAGAGCAGTCATGCTCCGAGGAAGGGGTTCAAGCGAAGAGGCCAATATTCTCAAATAACGACTCAGAGATGGACATTAAGCGCTTCATCGGCATTCATCCCATGTGGGATTTTGGAATTGAGGAGAATGATATACTTAGATTCCAGTCTCCTCAAGGCCAATTGCCTGTTACCTCCCCTTGGATTTTTAGAGACACTATCAATCACAAAATAGGAGAGGTCCTGGGTCTTTCCACCGTGGCACAGATTGATATGGCGTGCCACTGGGTATGATTGGTCATCGTTCGCAATTGCTCTCAAGTGTTGCAAAATGCGGACGTGAACTTGGTGGATCGTACTGCCAACATACAGTTTGGGGCATGTGCATTGTAGCACGTACACGGCAAAGTCTGTTTTGCAGTTGAAACTGCCACGGATGGTGTAAGGTGAATGTCTGAAAGGCATTGTAACAGACTTGGTGTTATTGCCGTGTTTGCAGGCTTTACATCTACTACACCTGACAAAGCCTCTGGGTGATTGTAGCCAGGTTTGTCCCTTCGCTATAGAAGGAGCGTTGCGAACCAATTCCTGTCGCATTGATTTCGCTCTTCTGTAACTGATGGCCGGGGTTTTGGGGCATTTAGGTCCCAAAACTGGATCGCTGCGGACTGTCTGCCAGTGTTTGTGTAGGATTTTTCTCAATGTAGTATGATATGCATTGAATCCCGTGATCATTCTTGGGATGCCTGCCTCTTTTCTAGCACTCTCCTCTTGTTTCTTAAACAGAAGATCTTCTCGTGTCTTAGACTCACTTCTGTTTCTGGCTTTCTCAAGCGTTTGTGTTTTATACCCTCTGCTCTGGAGTCTGCTAAACAATTCGTCAGTAGATTTCGTAAGACCTTCAGATGTACTGCAGTTGCGTCTCATCCTGAGACATTCTGCATAAGGAATGCCCTCCTTAACGCTGTTGTGATGGAAGCTATTTGCGTGAAGGATGGCATTCCCTGCGGTGTCTTTCCTGTATGTTCTAGTCTGTAGACAATTATTCTCAATGTATACTTCAATATCAAGAAATTGGATGGAAGTCTTGCTGGTATGACTAGTGAATGATAGATTCAGACTGTTGCTGTTCAATTCGTTGGCAAAGATTTGAGCACTTTCTTCAGTACCTTGCCACAGTATGAATATATCATCAATGTACCGCACATAGATGTTCACATTCTCAGTCATGACAGTTTTGTGTCCCCTCATGAGTACTTGCTCCTCCCACCAGCCCATATGCAAATTAGCATAACTGGGGGCGAAGCAAGTACCCATGGCAGTGCCCTGTAGTTGTTTGTAAAACAGTTTATCAAAAATGAACACATTATTGTCCAGGCACCACTCAGCCATACAGAGTAACATAAGGGAGTGTTCTTGCATGTGTGATGGTCTTGTATTTAGATAGTGCTTCAAGGCATTGAGGCCATCCTTATGTCTGATACTCGTATATAACGAGTTGACGTCAAGGGTCATCAAAACATAGTCTTCTTTCCAGTTTACATCGAATATCTTGCTTAGGAAATCACCAGTATCTTTGATGTGAGATGGTAATTGACAGACCAGAGGGTGTAAAAAGAAGTCGATGAAGCGAGAAGTGTTTTCAAAAAGACTCCCAATAGCTGCAATGATTGGTCTTCCAGGTGGATTGATTGCGTTTTTATGGATCTTAGGAATAAGATATAGTTGCGGTGTTACTGGGTAGTCTATTTTCAGATAGTCAAATTCCGATTTAGTGATCAAATTCACACTCTTCCATTCGTATAAGGTTTTATGATATTTTTCCTTAATACCTACTATAACCGTTGGTGTTATTCTGCAGTAACAATCCTTGTCATTAAGCTGTTTCATTGCCTCCAGGTTATAGTCTTCTAGGGGCCACAAGACGACATTGCCCCCTTTGTCTGACCATCTGACAACTATATCTTGATGTTCCTTGATTTTACTCATAACTTTGTTGTAGTTGGTTCTGTTATTATTGTTTGTTTTGACAAATTCTTTATCACTTTTAAGTGCCAATGTCTTAAGGTCTTTTATCACGTTCTCCGCAAAAATGTCCAGACCATCCTTGGGCATCATAGGTGTAAATACGGATTTGGGTTTGAAAGGTGTGGGGATGGCATTACGCATTTCTTGAGGGGTAATGATCATATCTGTTTCTGTTGTTTCATTATTTTCTTGCTGCATAAGTAGAAGATCCCTCAGCAAAGTTTCATCCGTTATTGATTCTTGCGTGTGAGTAACATCAAAAACCAACTGTTGTGAGTCTTTGTTGCTGCTATTCATAAAATATTTTTGTAGTTTTAATTTTCTCACAAACTGAAAGAGGTCTATCCGTGTTTGTGAATAATCAAAATTAGATTTTTCGCAGTAAGATAAACCTAGTGCAAGAGTTTTTTGTTCAATTTCGTTGAGCTCCATTTTAGTTAGATTTATTACTGTGTTTTCACTTTCTCTGCTGTTCATTATCTGCGCTTGTTTCTTCTGTATTGTTGTTTGTTTGGTTTCTGTTGTGTTTGTGTGCCGCTTGCCCCAGCGCCTGTTTTTTCTCTTTCTGCTCTTTGTTGCTCCTGAGATGTTTCTTTTTGTTTGTCCTGGCGTGCGGGCCGCGGGCGCAGGCTTGTCAGTCTTTCTAAACGTAAAAAACCCAATTCTTGGATTACTGTCGGTGGTTTACGTCTTGAAGCCAAGTCACTCAGTTGTTCCGTTTCCGACTCCACTTCAGAGCTCAATTCAGACACACTCGGGTCTGTATGTTGGTGTGATGTTTCGGCAATATTGGATAATTGTTGTCTTCGTATGTTTTCGAATTTCTTTGAGAAGGTGTACACTCTACCTTGCATATAATCATTCCTGTCTCTTTGGAATTTTATTGCCTTTCGTTCTTTGATCGAGTCTTCGTGTTTCGTCAGTCTGGTGTTCATTTCCCCCAATTTCTTTTTAATTTCTTCCTGATTCTCACAGTTTTCAAGTTCTTTTAACAATCCCTCGATCTTGGCCAACATTACTTTGCGATCACTCTCAGCATATTTAATTAAGATTTGAAGCATTCTTCGAGAGGACTCTGCACTGTTGTCAGCCCAATCCTTTAGCATTTCGGGGTCAGGGTTTTCATATGTTGGAGCTACCAAAATCCGAAGCCCTCTCGGAATTCTTCCCACATCCATATATCTCTGTAGGGACTTACATTCCCACCATTTGGCTATCTCATTTTTGCGGAGTTTCTCCAACTCGTTGAGTTTTTTCGCAATATTATTTACTTCCACTGGTTCCGTTCCTTTGCACGCAGACCGCGCTTGTTCCATTCCGTCATCCTTATCATTAAAAATATCCATTGCTGCCTCCTCTCGTGCTTTCACCCATTCCTCGGCCATAATTCGAAATATACAATTACCCTCTGTGCCACTCACTGCCCTTTATTAAGCTATACGGGACTACCTCTCCCAGCATGCACCGCTACGATATCACTCAGCACACCGAAAAGTACCGCTCAGAGGAGCTTACCCGATAGAGCGAATGCCCTCCGGCTCACACATCCACCGGTCACTCTCCACCTCGACGGCGTTTCGGGTGCGTTTCGTTCGTGAAGTTGATCGTGTGCAACTCGCTGCTGGGGGGCGCTGAGGATTCTTCCGCAAGGAACTGTGACAATTGGGTCCGTAACCTCAGTGCTCCAGATCGAGGAGGGTTGGTGTCCAGGTCCCGGCGAACCTTTTCAATATGTCAACATCCTGATCGTCTTTCCACAAACAGGCACCAACACCGTGAAGACTTATGGCACAGACGGCGATTTATTTCAAATACAGGTCAGACGCGTTTCGGCGGTGAAACCGCCTTGCTCACTGCATGAAATATATATATATATATATTAGTTATACTATAAACTACTATTACCTGTAAAGAAAAATATCAACAGTTCTATTGTAGTGATCAATAATAACAAGCAGGTTGAATATGTCCCAAAATATCTTCATAATCCATTAGGATATTCACTATGTCTCTGTAGGGATATCGTAATGTAGATTCTCACTTTGACACATTGGACACTCCCTGTGAACAGCTGTTTTCAGAATTGCAGTTCTTGGAAAATAATCATTCAATCTCACAGTTTTGGGTTTGTACATATAATCCTTAAGTATTCACATATGTGCATTAGTTCACAAACACGCCGTTAGTTGTCCGTAAAATTGTTGACTATTCAAATGTACATATTAGTTCTTAATCACGCACACCAATATCAATATTATAGCCATAAGGATTTTTCTTTGTCTCTGATAGGCCAGTAAATAAAATAATTATGTATTACACACAAAACTTTTGCCAAGAAATAATACCTGTTAGATTGCACACTGTAATGCGTTCTGCGAGTCTTTGTATGCGAAATGGAATTATGTGTCAGCTTCAAAAAATGTGAGCGAGGTACGAGCGCTCAAGCAATCTGAAATTCTGATGAAGCCTTAAAGGAAATCGTGGTCTCCAACCTGAAGATGCTTTTCCTCGAAAGGAACCGAGTCAACGGCTCATACCGGAATGGGGAAACATTACTGGCAAGACGCGAAGCAAAAAACAGGAAACCCTTCGGGAAAGCCGCTGGAATAATCTGCAGGGAGCGGCTGGGCGTGGCTGCTATAAATAGCAGAGTTGCGAGTACGGTGGCCGCTGAGGAGCAGAACAGATAGCTCATGCAAGTCGACTCACAAAAAGAAATATTTAAATAATGTAGGAAATGAAATGTAAAACAACGTAACAAAGAAATATAAATAAATGGAATTAGCATTCCTAATGTCTCCGTGAGTATGCTTTTCCTCAGCAGTTCAAAGCACGGGCATTATGGTTGTGGAATCATGTCAATTAAGCAACATTTTCAATATAGGCAGAACGATGGTAATGTGCTAATGCAGTTAGGCACTGACAGTTAGTAACCAACCTATGTCTAGGAGTGCCAATAGGAGAACAGACATACGGTAAACCAGGTGCTGTATCTGGGAACAAGAGAGTCTGCAAACCAGGTGCTATATCTGGGAATGGGAACAGGAGAGTCTGGAGAATCAATAACAGCCATCTAGTTTAGTAGATCGAACGAGCACACATGCTCCTCATATCCCAAGGCTGTTAGGAGCATGTCAGGGCAACCTGCGTCAACTTTGATGAACCTCCCATTAATGAGGCACTTCGCATGGGCACATGTACTCAAGTCTGCTGTTGGTCCAAACAGAGGATCGCGCAACAAATGCATACCCATAGCACATTCCTGATCATGGGCCTTCAAGGGACCCAATAACCGATCATAAACCAGGGCAGCGTGTGTGGTATTAGGGAGGCAGACATCCAGGGACCATTGAAAAGGGCACCGGAGGAAGTGGAACACAGGTTGCGCCCAGGTGAAGTAGGCATAACGGAAGGTCAGCCAATAGTCGATGACAAAGGATGTCTCTGTCATACGACCAAAAAGCTGCCACATTCGATCATAGTAGAGCTGCAACTGGACGGGTTTGGCAGCTCCACAGACCGAGCAGCCATTGTGAAGCAATAATAGGAGAACAAGCATGCCGCAAATCAACAGGAGCACCATGGGAAACCCTCCGAAGGCGCTGGAAAAAATATAATTGATAAAGGCTGGTATTACTCCAAAAATAGTCTGAAATTAAGAAACAACGTAACGTCCCATGAATTTAAAAAAGTGGGCAAGGCCTTCTGTATCAGCAGCATTAAATATTTGGTGTATTAATTCTCCAAAATAGAGTGGGAGATTTGTGTTTAGCAGCGAGTGTGTCTCACTTGCGGTTCTCGCCATCTGCAATTTTAGGGTCTCTCGAGCTGATGTGAGAGCGACTTCTTGTTGAAACAATAGCGATATGAGTCTGCTTAGCTTGTTGAAATCTGTTTTCAAAGTTGGAATGGAAAGTCAAAGTTAACTATCTACATTCCCATGCCTGGGTGGAAACGGGACTTTGCTGCAACATGTAACACGTTGTGAAACAGTTGCTATATACGGGATGCCGGCACGGAAGCTGCAGCAGACGTGGTTATTCAAAATAAAATAACTACTGTTGGAAAGCAACGTTAGTGTGAGAATAATTTTGGGACATGGGTACCTTTTAAATAACAACCCTGATTAGGGGCTGAAACGTTACAGGCTCCGTGAAATGTAACTTGTACAGACTAGAGAATGTCCTACTGCGGAATAGCAGTCCTTCCCTGTAAGGAAAACGTCCTTATCCATGCACTGACATCTGTAGGTTAAAGGTAACAACCCCAGTCCATGAATAAATGTACTGTTGAGGGGTTCAAATCTACCCACCGGATAGCGTTTCATGCAGGCGGCGAACTGAAAAAGTGTAATAGGCAATGAAATAACCCCATGTATCATCCACACAGCTGAATCAATTTCTGCTCCAGAAAATAGTAACTGTTCTAATTGTTCAATATGCAACAATGTGTAGGTCGCTTCTTTTGTTGACATTAATTTCTGTCTATCTGTCAAATTAAATGGCAAAAACAGTACAGAAGCATTCAAATAATCCCATGGCACTCTGCCATTCCAGAGTGTCTGCAAGGTCCAAGCAAACAGCATCACAGAACATAACTGATTTGACCATGATACAAAGCACGCACTTCATGGTGAACAATGTCAATGACAGATGACACAATATTATCTAAAGTATTTATATGGGAAGATGGGAAGACAGTGTATTAATGCTTTTGTCTACCACTGCAAGGACTTTTTCTAAATTAGCTTGGTCAATTTGGCGGCGACGCACCACAGCTTTTATCTGCGACAGCCTCTAAAATCCATTATATGCTGTATAAATAAAACATTTTGGTCGAGGGGATTCAGCCAGATTGATTTCCCCTGACAAAAGGGAAAGGTGTTGCTTCACAGAGGACAGTGTGGAATGCTCCAACCATTGCTGACACAATTCACCCACCGAATATGTGGTAACCAAATGGGAATGTGGGAAACATGGATCAGGTCTACTTTGTGTAAACCCCTTTGTGCTATTCAGAAAACGCAATTGGCATGCATTGGAGCTCATTGGCCACAGTAATCAACCCAGGGGGTCAATATTAGAAGAGTTAAGGGTTCCATTTTGAAACAAGCCAACTAAGTCTTAGTTAAGTGTAGTTGGTGTGTGTTTGCCATGTATCATACCGAGCCAATAATGGAATGGAGGAAATCTTTAGATTTCTGGCTGTGGCTAAACAAAAACAAGTAGGCTGTTTTACTGTGTCATTAAAAAATACAATTTGGGATGGGATCAAACATGGACGATGCAAAGCTTCAGTGCCCTGCACTTGCCAATCTTTAGTATGCCAAATGGATTTTAAGTTAATTGGAGAGGATGTGGCCTCTCCAATTAGCTAGGGCTAGGGTGGTCGACCTCAAATCTTGGTAACCGGGTTTGAGTCTCTGCAACGACGCTCAACATCCTGTGATTCTGGGCAAATCACTTAATCTCCCTCTGCCTAACAAAAATGAATGTGTCCGTCTGTAACACAACTAGTGCTCCTGTAAAGCGCTCTGATACCTTCAGGTCAAGTTTGCGCTATATAAAAAATGCTCATAACCCTTAACTGAAGGACATTGAGTAAACTAATTTAGTGTGTGTCAAAATAAACTTGGGGGCATATCAGCAAGGGCCGGCGATAATTATCGCTCAGCGCTCTTAGCGTGAGGATAATTATCGCCGGTCAACTCTGAATTTTATCGTGGAGATAGCGTGCTATCAGCAACGCTTATCTCCAAAGCAATAAAGTTCAGAGCGCAAGCTGGCAATTGTGAGATTATCGCTGGAAATACAGCGATAATTCCACAAGGTTTGGCGATAGGTTGCTGATAGGGATAGACATACTTAGCCATGATATCCACCTTACATAGGATATCATGGCTAAGTCAGAAAATACCAGAAAACAGCAGCGTTAACCGCGGTTAGCGCTGCTTTTTTTATCGCTAACAGGGTTAACGATATCCTTATAATAGGAGAAATGTCGCATAGCGACATTTCTCCTATTATTTTACTCTGGAACGCTCCCTTTGCATCTCATTAGAGATGCAAGGGGAAGCTTAGAGTAAAAGGGTGCTAACATGCAAATTTGTGTGTTAGCACCCTGTTGCTGATAGGGCACTAGTTTTATCTCTGCTTTTTGGCTTTTAAAGCCAAAAAAGCTGAGATAAAGCCCTTGTTGATATTCCCCTTAGTTTGGGATGGCATCTTTAACTTAAAAAATAGGACTGTGGTTCCAAAAGATTAATTTACTCTGTTGGGTCGTCAAACTCCCCTGTAAATGTGTCGGGCAATGTTCCCACTGTGTATAAATAAAAAATGATCTAAGAGTGTTAGTCTTAATTAAAAAATTATGGCCATAATGTTGATAGCAGAATAAATCAGCATAATTTGCAAAATTCAAATACAAGTCTTTAGTGTCAAAAGCAGCATAATATTTTAAATCAGAGAACAATGAATGAACGCCATGAACATCCCAGTCATCTGCATGGATGTCAGACAAAACCACATCTCAAAAGAAAATGCGGAAAACTTATGGAATGTTTAAAATTTTGGTCGGGCCATTAGATATTGTATGATACTTTATCCCAAACTATGCCATCAGCAACAGGGAATGCTGATATATTGACACAGGCTTGGTCTCTTTTCATTATATTGGATGATGTATGAAGGGCCAGAACTCCGTTATAAAAAGTTCACAGCAGATAGTTCAGGTAAATAATGGCCATTAATGAGTAGGAAAAACACAGTCACAAATCCGATCCACACGGAGAGCAATATTATTGTAAGCGTCATCCAGATAAATGTCCAGGGTGGGACCAGGTGAGTCTTTTTGAACCCGGAGATGAAAAGGCTGGTTTTGCCAAACGAGGACAAAGAAGGTGTTTCAGAAGAAAAGCTGTTACGGTCCATATAATAACCGCTGGATCCCATCTGAAACAACGTGGGTTGTGCAGCATCTGATGGTTCATATATGGTACGCTCAGGAATGTCAATTAAGACCTCAACTGGAGGAGAAGCATACTTGATGTCTGCAGTGTTAGTAGTAGAAGGTAAAACAGGCAATAAATCAATTGAAGTTTCCAACTCCCCCTCCATTTGTCGAGGAGCAACCGAAGAAGCTGAAGCCACCGGATTCAGTGAAAGGTCTCGGCGTGGAATACTTGGAGGCATACTATTCAGTATCGGCCTTATGGTGTAGCTTGACATGCTCAATAGAAATGTAACGATTCTCCTTACGGCCAGGTAACAGAGGCCAGATCACAGTACTGGTGCCTTTCAACCCAAGGACTCTGACTGGTGCACGATATGAAGGACCAAATTCTTTTTTGTTCACCACCTTCTCTCGGACCAGGTCTACAACTTCACGAACCCAGCCAGAAACAGAAATCAGCACCACTGGATCCGAAGAAGGGGGCAGCTGGGCTTTCATTTGTGAATCGCAAGATTTTTGTAGATCCTGAAACACAACAAAATGATTATCTTTGTCAAAGGTTGTGGCAGCCGCCACAACATCTAGACCATCAAGGTCTGGCCAAACATTTTAATGCCGAAGAGTATTTCGTATGGGGTCTGTCCACCCTGAGATCTTCTAGGGAGATTATTTACTGCACGTTGGACTCCATAAAAATGAGTTAGCCAACCCCTGCCAGTACCTAAGACTCTAGCTGTTAAAAATTACTTTAAGTCACGGTTCATCTGCTCCACAACTAAATTGCCCTAAGGCACGTATGGAGACAAAAATTGCACTAACACCCCCAGCGACTTCATTGCATCCTGGTAATCCTTAGAGGCAAATGCAGGACCTTGGTCAGAATGGAAGGTGTCACAGGCAAATGTCCAGACAAATACAGGCAAATCTTGAATTACAGTTCGAGCGGCTACACTATGTTGCGGCCAAATCCAAAGGAATCTAGTGCACAAATCAACTTTGACCAAACTGTGTTTAAAAGAAGTGTCAGAAGTCAAAGGACCACAGTGTTCAAGATAAATACAGCCAAATGGCTGATTAGAGATGTAAAGTTGAGTGTGGGGTGGACGTGCAACAGTAGTAGGCTTAATTTGTTGACAAATGTCACAAAAAAGAACATACGTACATGCCTGTTGACATAAACCACACCACCAGAAATGTTGCTGTAAAAGTGAAATTGTCGCAGTTACTCCAGCATGTGCAGAAGACACGCCTTTATGAGCGGTAATGATCAAAGAAAGTCTGCAGTCCTCGTTGGGAATCAGCCGATCCCAAACGGATGGAATAGTTGCAAATGGGACTTGATTGGACAACAAGTGGTATGTGTAACGTGAAGGAAAACCTTGAGTAAACTCTGTTCCCTCCTTGATCGCAGCTATAGCCTCCAGAATATCATCATCAATTTCAATCATGGACCTAGTAACTGCTGCTACAAGTGGTTACTGCAGATTTGGCTGCCTCATCAGCCAGCAAATTGCCAACAGTGTGTGCTCCAACATGCTAATGGCCCGAAGTCTGAATAACATGTCTGAGTGGCTAATGCTCCTTAAGAGCAGCCACTTTAACCCAAAGCATTTTATGCTTATTTACACTACCTACTCATTTTTGTATCCAGAAAAACAAGTTGTCATTGAAGGATGCTACACAGTAAAAAGATTTGCACACTACATGTGTAGGAACCTTGGGGTCAGCAACCACAAGAGCTAAAACCAAAGCACGGAGCTCCACCAATTGAGCTGTGAAATCTCCAAGAGACAGTGTATGCACCAAAGAGGATTTAAAATCTCCAACAACAATCTTCCCTGCCACAATTGTGCAGGCTGCTGAATAAGCGTATTTATAATCAATTGCTGGCTGTGCAGATCCATCAGTATAAATAATGCATTTGTACTGATCAAGTGGTAGTAACAATAAAGGAGGAGGATGAACATGTTTATATTGTAAAAACTCCTGCTTCTGTAAAGAATGATTAAAGATAAAGTTGACATCAGCCAATGTCAAAGAACTAGCCCATTGTATCCACCACGGATGCAAGTCTTTGGAATTCAATATACTAGCCTTAGTAATTGCTTCCAAACCAGGTACTGACAAAACAAAGAAAATGCTTTCAATCTGAGACAGAGCACGTTCCTTAAGATTTGCCATTTGGACAGCTGTCTACATTTTTTCTGTAGAAGAGAAACGCATCTCAGCTGAAGTGACAATGCGATTTATAAGCAATGGGAACCGCGTCCCCCTCATTGAACGTCAAGTAAGTGAAACCCAATGCACCTGGTACGATCCTCATGACCAAATTTGAGGAATTGTCTCCTGTTAACAAGAAGTTGGTCACAAGCAGATCAGACTGCTGAGACTGGAGAATTGCGGTATGTTCCGGAAGCCAACAGGAAGCAGAGAAAGAAGGTTGTATCAAAGAGTAAGTGGGTTGTAAATAATCCAACCAGTTCTTAGTTTGAACCCAGTTTGTTTTCATGGGATCATCCCACCATTGCAAGCCCACCTGTTAAGATCTTTTAAAAGTAGGCTGGTGAAATATTTTGCCTCATTGTCTATTAGCGTTATAAGCCGATAATTGCATGGCTGCAATTTGCAGCCACCTTTATAAATAGGATGTATACTAGAGGCCCACTAGGTCTCTGGGATTACCTCTGTTGTCAGAGTGTACTTATACAGTGGACGTAATGTGTCAGATCAATACACTGGATTTACTTTAAATAATGACTTTGGTAGTCCATTGGGAACCAGGGGCACCATCTCTCTGTGAGTTGTCAAAGATTCTTTCCAACTGATCATTTGTATAGTTTTATCTAATTTCGTCCGAGTATTTTGCTGGTGCAAGTTGCAGGGCCATCGTTATGCCCTCTTAGACACCACTGATGGTCACTTGACTGAAGATGTGCACTTTGAGAGCCTCCCTTGAATCCTTACTTATGTCATAAAGGAAGCATAACAAATGAATCTCAAATGTTGGCATTAATTTCTTTTCTAGATCCTGTTTTGGTTTGATGTACTATTTGCCAGAAATCTTTTGCATTCTTGTTTTTCCTTTTGTATATAAGGGAAGCCCAAAATCTATTGTTTTATTGCTGTTTTATTTCCCAGATTTTTTTTGTTGATATTTTTCTGAGTAAGTTTAACTATGTCTAGAATTTATTTATCATTAGGATGTTGTAAAAGCTTTTTTTAACACCCTCAGTTTTTAAGGAGCTCTCCTTGTGTCATGACAGACCAGAGGTGTATTTTAAAGCAGATTCACTTGGGTTTTGCTTCCTCAAAGTTTTCCTAGTTTTCTGTGATTCGGCCTTTGCTCACTATTTTTGGATTTAAAAGAGAGTGCTTGCGTCACTCCATTTTAACTTCTTCACATTGTCCGAGAACAGACCCACCCTCATGATATTAACTGATTCATGCCTGGGAACTCTGGTAGCAAATTTGATGAGTTGGGGACAGGGGTCATTCTTGGAGTGGGGATCTATTTAAAAAAATGATATGCATTTAAACAGAGCCACATTGCCTGAGGTGTAGTCTAAATAGGAGATGGTCTTTTCTGAAATTCGGGGCCACGAATGTGGAATATCCTCTTTGAAATCTGATGGTCAATACCTGCAGGCCAGTTGTGTTAGAATTGGCTACAAAACATGTGCCTCAACTTTCCTGTCTCATAATTGTGGGAGTGAGATTTGGTTCAACCCAGTTGTAATGATGTGATGTAATACAAACTGTGATGTAGGGCATTCTGGAATGGAAGGTCGGGGGATTTTCAAATAAGCACAGTTCAGTTATAGCTGGGGATTAGTAAAGTTAAGAAGCTGATTTACGGATGTTAATAAAGAGACAAGAACATACTTGAATGTTTAAATCAAATTATTATACTGGTGATGATTTGGAGAGAACCTAAGGAAGCGCTGCAGGGGATTCCTCATTCTGGCTGTCCTGGTGCGCTGGTTGAAGCCCGGTCAGTCGTCCGTTGAAGGAGGCGTCTTCAAGAGAAATTGTCGAGTTGAGGAAGGATTTGCTGGTTTTCGGCGACATTGAAGGCGGGGAAATGCGCTGTTTCTTGTGAGCATTTCGCAACTTCGGTGCTGTGAGTGATATTGAAATTTTGATTCACGATCGCAAGCGCAGTCGCTCGGCTCGATTCCAGTTTTGCTCCCTTTGTGCCGAAAACACGGTCGCTCTGTAAATACGCAGCTGGAGCAAATGAGGACACAGAAGCAAATAGAGAATAAATTCAATCGGACTTTGAATTTTGGCCGCATGCGCGCGCGTGATGTATAACGTACCTCACGTTAGTCGGCCATTTTAAAGTCAGGCACATTGTTATAAAGGAACAAGAACTGTGTGTACAGCATCAACGAAAGCATATTTGACACGCTGATGCACACAGCAATTGAATAAATATGAACTGTGTGTGCAGCATCAATGACAACATATTTGACACGCTGATGCACACAGCAATTGAATAAGAACTGTGTGTGCAACACGTGCTGATTAAAATGCAGATGCAACATTAACTGTGATATCTTAAAGCGCTGACACACAACAAATTGTTAACAGTCAATAGTTAAGAAAGTATATATATATATTAATAAATATGTGAAAATAAACATTTAACTAAATAAAAGTAAACAACAAAAACTATAACCAACAGACAGGGAAGTGATAATAAATATGAATTCAGATATACATGATGAAGAGAATGATGTAGGAAAAATGTCAAGCACTGTGTTTAGGAGACCTCTGCCGTTTGACCTTTCAGAACAACAAAATGTTGCTCAAAGATGGGAGAAATGGACAAGGAGATTTGAGCATTTTTTAAATGCAACATGCAAAAATCACACTGATGAACAAACAAAAGACTTGTTACTTAATTTAGTAGGAGGTGAAGTAGAAGACCTTATACAAGAACGGAACACCTATAAAGGACTTAAGAAATGTCTAAATGACAAATTTGATCCTGATAGAAGCTTAGATTTTGAAAGGTACAATTTTAACACAGCATGTCAAAAAGAGGATAAAACAATGGATAATGTTGTCATTTTGTGAATTTGTTAAATTTAATAATGAAGAAGCAATACGATTAAGAATTATTCAAGGCTGTAGCTCAAAAAAAATTCGAAAAAACTTTTAGAAAAAAGATATGATCTTCAAGAAATTCTGTGTATGGCAAGAACAGAATTACGAGCTTAAAAACACGCAACAAACATGGAAGAAGGAAGAATAAAAATTTCAGAAAAAGTAAGACAAATGTCATCGAAAACGAGCAACGAAAAGAAAATAGAGACACATTATAAGGAGAAAAGACCGTGTTATAGATGTGGTTTTCAATTTCCTCATCAGAAATTTTGCCCAGCTATGGGACAACAATGTAAAGAGTGTGGGGGATATAATCATTTTTGAAGTATGTGCAGATTTAAAAAAGAAATATAAGGAAACTGGGTAAGAAAGGAAAATGGAAATAAACAGTTTAATTTCAATAAAGGAAAAATAAATGAAAATGTGAAATATATAAGAGAAATGGAAGCAGTCGAGATAGAAGAAGAATCTGAAGAAGATTGTGAACATAGTGAGAGGCTTTATATGATGCAAGAAAAAGAGGAAATTCAACAATTAAATATGATAGGAAAGGAAGACATTAAAAAGACAACCTCAGTGGATCTTTTTGTAGGTTCACAAAAAGTACATTTCGTTTTGGACAGTGGTGCAACTTGCAATATAATCTGTGTTTCTGAATATGCAAAAATGACTGTACAACCCCCTCTTAAGCCATCAAATGTCAGTGTTTTTCAATGGGGTGCAAAACATCCTGTCTCTTACCTAAGAAAATTCGAAGAAATTCTAAAACATGAAAAGATAAGTAGTAAGGAAGAAATACATGTTCTACAAGGAGAAGTTCCAGGGCCATGTTAACTGAGTAATGTAACTGCTCAATTCATGGGGCTATTAGCAGTCACTTGTAATTTAACAACAGATCATCCTGTTCTTCGAAAATATCCAAAACTGTTTGATGATTTAGGAAAATTGAAAGACAAAGCAATAACTCTGCACATAAATGAAACAATAAAGCCTGTAGCTCAATCTCACAGAAGAGTCCCTATTCACATGCAAGCAAAAGTTGAAAAAGAAATTAAAGCACTGTTAAAGGAAGACATAATTGAAGAAACGACTGGTCCAACACCTTGGGTATCTCCCACTGTAATTGTTCCACAAAAAGACACTGACAAGATCAGAATTTATGTGGACATGAGAATTCCAGAAACTGCAATTGAATGAGAGAGATACCCAGGCCCTCATTTAAATGATATGATTAGCAATATTAATGGTGCAGTTGTTTTTTCAAAACTTGATCTATGTAAGGGTTATCACCAACTAGAAATTGGCAGTCAATCGAGATACATTACAACATTCTCGACACATTTGGGTCTTTTCAAATATAAACGATTGAATTTTGGCATATGCTCTGCTGCTGAAATATTTCAAGAAGTCATAAAAAATATCATAAGGCCTGTACAAAACAGCATGAACTACAGTGATGACATCCTAATATTCAGAAAAAATCAAGGAGAACATGATCAGGACTTAGATAATGTATGTCGACAACTTCTTAAAGCTGGACTGACTCTAAATCTTAAAAAATGTGAACTAAACAAAACTGAGTTGACATTCTATGGACATATATTTTCTCGTGATGGAATGAAGCCAGATCCTAAAAAATTATTGCGCTAAATGCAGTACAAAAACCCAAAGACATAGCACAATTGAGATCATTTTTAGGAATGGCAAGTTATTGTGCAAGATATATAAATAGTTTTGCAACTCTAAACTCACCTCTTAGAGAGTTAACAAGAAAAGGTAGAAGATTTGAATGGAATGAAAGCTGTGAACATGCGTTCAGAGAAATAAAGTCACAAATAACTATGGCGGCAAACTTTAAATCATTTGATCCAAATTTGTGTTCGGAATTAGTAGTAGATGCCAGTCCTGTTGGGCTAGGTGCCATACTTGTACAACACAAACCTGAAAGAGAAACTCCAAGATATGTAATATCTCATGCCAGCAAAAGTCTTTCAGAGGTCAAAAAGAATTTCTCTCAGCCTGAGAAAGAGAGCTTAGCGGTTGTATGGGCATGCGAACATTATCATGATTTCATCTATGGGAAACCTTTTGTAGTAATAACAGATCACCAAGCCCTCAATTTCATTTTTGGGAACCCAAAAACAAAAATGCCTCCAAGGATAGAAAGATGGGGAATGAGATTAATGGATTACGATTTCAGAATTATTCATAAACCTGGAAAAGAATACAAACCTGTGGATTATTTGTCCAGACATCCCTGTGATTCAAAGGAAAGACAACAATTGGAGGCAGAAGAATATATCTGTTTTTTAATAAAGTCAACAATACCTGAAGTTATCTCGCAAAAATAACTGATTGAAGCCACACATTCAGATGATACCATTCAAAAAATAATCAAAATTATACATGAGAACAACTGGAGGCTAATAAATACTGCAAGTCGTTTCAAGCCAAATGTTAAAAAAAATGATATTTTGGCTTTTAAAAATATACAAGCAGAATTATCTATAGCTTCTTCTGGCATATTGTTGAGAGGAAACAAAATAGTTATTCCAGTTTGTTTACAAAGGAAAGTTATTCATCTGGCTCATGAAAGTCATAGAGGCATATGTGCTACTAAAAATTTCTTGAGAGAGAAAATGTGGTTTCCAAGGATGGACCAACAAGTAGAAGAAGTAGTTCAATCATGTCATATATGCCAATGCACATCACAAGAAAAAGAAACACAAGAACTTCACATGTCAGAATTACCAGATGCTGTATGGGCTAATGTGGCAGCAGATTTTTATGGCCCTTTGGATTCGGGACACTATCTATTACCCATAATTGATGAGTATTCTCGATTTCCCATAGTAAACGTAGTATCGTCAACTTCGCCTTCAATAGTACTTCCAGTTCTTGATGAAATTTTCTCTACATGGGGTATACCCAATGTGCTAAAAACTGATAATGGTCCTCCTTTCAATGGAAGTGAATTTAAAAAATGTATGCATTATCTGGGGATTGTGCATCGGAGAGTGACTCCTATGTGGCCACAAGCTAATGGAATGGTAGAAAGGTTAATGGCTACCATAAAGAAAGCTGTACAAAGAGCGACATTAACACAAATCTCAATAAATTAAGCTTTATGTCAAGTGTTAAGAGACTATAGGAATACTCCACACACATCTACTGGAGTGTGTCCTTCGCAGTTAATGTTTGGACAATCAAGGCATACTCGTCTACTGCACTTGCCAGCAAGCCCATCAGAGATTCATAGTAAAGTGCTTAAAAAAGATAAAGAGTCAAAAGAAAAAATGAAATATTATGCAGAAAGTAAAAGAAAGTGTTACAGCCAAGAATACCAAGTGGGTGATTTGGTTTTGGTTCGACAACAGCAAATAAAAAAGTCACAAAGTAGGTTTCACCCAAAGCCTTTGGAATTAACAAAAATTTGTGGAACAGCACTAACTGCAGAAAATGAAAATAAGACCATAACAAGGACTAAGACATTCTTTAAAAAAGCCAATTTTACTGAGTCTGTAAATACTCCATCAAATACTCCTCAAGACAAACAACTAAATAGAAGATCTGAAAGAATTTTCAAGAAACCTGTTCGTTTAATTGAACATTGCTAAATGTTTTTTTTCTTTAAATTTTTTTCTTTCTTTCTTTCTTTATCTCTTTCTTTCTTTCTTTCTTTTTCTGGGGGAGGGGGGAGAAATTTAATGATGTGATGTAATACACACTGTGATGTGGGGCATTCTGGAATGGAAGGTCGGGGGATTTTGAAGTAAGCACAGTTCAGTTATAGCTGGGGATTAGTAAAGTTAGGAAGCTGATTCACGGATGTTAATAAAGAGACAAGAAAATACTTGAACGTTTGAATCAAATTATTATACCAGTCATGGTAATACTCCCTGATCATCTTGAATTGGTTCTTGAAAAAGGTTTAAATCATGACATATGTACCCTTGAACTCAGCTTGAAAGTCCATTAGGATGCTAATCAATGTTCTTACCTTTGATTGTTTGCCTTTTGAACTGGGATTTGTGTAGATATTTACCAAAAGCAGAGTATGTGAATCATTTCTTCGCCAGACTTCCAGTTTTCACACCATAATCCTGTTTCTGTGATCCAAATGTGCTCAGTTCATATGTTTAAATGGGCACTGATATAGACAGATAGCCCCGCGTGGGATGACCCAGATGTCTTTCAGGATCAAAGCACTCAATGTATCCTATTAGTGGTATTAGTGTCCTGGTATTCTGTAGGGCCATTATTTCAAATTAAAGCCAATATTTGACTTTCTTTTAGTCATTGATCTTATGACACAGACCCCCAGTGTTCCAAGAGCAAATGTTCAGCTCGTGAAAGTGGGATATTGTTGGTGGAGTGACAAATGATATTCAGTCCAGCAGACTGTCGCCAAGCGGCTGCTGTCAACTGTAATTTGCTTTGTATCCTTCCAATTTAACAGGATTGTTCCATTTTGCTATACAATATGGATTGAACCCTGGTAATCTCTCCAATCCTAGACTATCGTTCATTCTACCTGTGGCACTAACAGCATTTCTAAGGATTGAGAAGGCGCTAATTTCATTAGGCTGCAATGGCTGGTGCCCTGTGTTAGGATAGACCTGCGGATTCTTACGCGGTGCCCTATATCAGTTAGCATTCGCGACACCATACGCTGTTCCAATGCAATTTTGAATGACGATTGAAACTAATCCTTTATTGTTTCCGGGAAAAACCTCTGCTAAGTTTTGTTTCTGAGATGTTAACGTTTTGCTTTGGTAATGAATAGACTGTTCATATTAACACATACCTTTCTTCTTAGATAGAGGCCCTCTCCCACCTCTATGGTGGCGTGCACAAGGTGAAACGACCTTGGGCTGTGCTAGGTTGTGTGAGATATGAGAACCGAAACCAATTTAACTGTCCAGCTGCATCTGCCTGGAAAATCCCACTGTGGGCGTGTCTTTGCCCTACTATGAAATGTACATAATGTATCTCTGTGCTTGTTGATTTCAGTTCCCTCTGTACTACTCTTTGAGACTGTGCAGAAGGGGATCCACTCTGAGTGCATCTGAATAAAACAAGTATTAGTATATTCGCCACTGTTATTCCGACTCTTCATTTGGAATGGAAGGCTGAAAGGTTGTCCAAGGTGACCCGGGTGGCCCCAAGCAAGTCACTTCCTTCACCTGTTAGAATGGCTGGGTACACAATCTCACAATACACTGTAATTTTTACACCCCAATTTCTATATATAGCTCTCTTTTAGAATACTAGCTCCATTGTTGATCTTGAGGAAAAAAACGTTATGGTCGGCTCCGCTCTCTGGAAGCCACTTGCAAATAAAAATACAATCTAGGCAATAACTGTCAAGGAGATTTGTGCAAGGTCTTAGTCTATTTTTAGTAATTCTAAGATAATACCATGATTTAAGACATCCTGAGATCCCTGAGATGAATATTCCGGGACCCACAGTAGTTTTTTTGCTGGTGTTACAGTTGGTACTATTTCTGCATGATTGCAATTCCCACATCTAAGGAATCCCCTGGTGCTTTTTAACCACCCCCTGTAATAGGTCCTTGGAAGTGAGAGTATCCCTGAGAGTGTGTGAAAGTATCCCTGAGTGACTTGGCTTCTGCCTTCAAATCTACCCAATGCTTGTTCATTGGTCATCTGGAATCACTTGACCTACTAATAAAATCAGTGATGAATCTTATCATGTTGGTCCGTCCTATTTTCTTGGTCTCCCGGCAAAAGAGGTGGCCCACCATTTTAAGATATGCCACCTTGCCTTTTACTGATTTGAGTAACTCATTTGGATTTCCCATTTCCTGGAAACTGTAAATCATGATACTGCAGTAAGTTTCATATATTTTCTTACTCAAGCAATTGCTTTTGGTGCGAAGTAGCTCACCAATTAAAATGCTCTATTTGAGATTGAGATGATAGTGACTTCCAGCATGCAATATGTTGTTGTGATCAATTTCTTTCCTGTACAGTTGAGTTACAATATGTCCTTGACTCACAGTGAGACAGATGTTTAGATTCTCTCTGCTTGTGTTAGAGAATGTCATCAGCAGCGCATTGCGGGGGAGCAAGTTATAGTTGAACTAACTATAACGGCTGAATTTCACTGGTTTTGTACAACTGAAATATCCAACTAACTATAACGTCCCTGAAACCTGTGTTTTTTTCAGTGAATGTCTAAGGTTTTATAAATGCTAATTTCTAACTATAACATCCCAAAAACCTGTGTTTTTTTCAGTGAATTTCAAAGGTTTTTAAATGCTAATTTCTAACTATAACATACCTGAAACCTATGGTTTTTTAAATGCTAATTTCTAACTATAACGTCTCTGAAACCTGTGTTTTTTTCAGTGAATTTCAAAGGTTTTTGAAATGCTAATTTCTAACTATACCTACAGAGGTAGGACATGTGCAGAAAAAGGAAAGATGGCGCAGAAAGAAGCAAGAGAAATGCAGAAAGAGGCAAGAGAAGTCCAGAAAGACGAAGAAAGGTGCAGAAAGAAGCAAGAGATCTGTGCAAAGAACCAACAGAGGAGCATTAATAGGCCTTGTTGCAAAGTCATCCTTTGCCCCCAACTTTTTGCTGATGAGTACTTGTGGTTACTGACTCTGACTTACCAGGCCTAGAGCCAGTGCTATGCTAAAAGTCACTTAGAATACAGTGAAAACACCTACATACACTAGGGAACACTATGTGTTGGGGTACCCTGGAGATTGGCATGACCTCCTCTGTAATGCCCTAGTACATAACAGTGCAGGGGGATTAAAACTACCTCTAAGTCAGAGGTGTAGAAAGATGCTTCTTTAAGTAATAGTCACATTTGCAGAGTGGTGGAGAAAGGGTGCTGGGCCTCCGACCAGCGCTCAGAATTCCTCTGAATAGGACTTAGAGGCGGTACCAGGAGGGCTACTTGGCCCCCAAAGTCCCTCCGGACTTCATCCCCCATCCTTTAGTCTGCCAGGAGGCGCATTTGCATAGTGGTGGAGAAAGGGGGGCATGTCCTCCTTAGACGTCTTAGCAATCCCACTCCGTGGGACTTACTACAGATAACAAGAGCAACAACTTTGGGGGCCAACTACCCCTCCTATTACCTCCAGTGAGTCCCACACAACGGGATTGCTAAGCCATTCCCCCTTTTGACCACCACTCTTAACTGCTGGGGGTCCTTTAGGGGCCAACTAGCCTATGTCTTACCTCCAGTAAGCCCCACACAGTGGGATTGCTGAGAGTTGGAGAAAGGCCCAGTCCCTTTTCCCCACCACTCTGCAAATGCACCTCCTGGCGCGTTCTAAGCTGGGGTATTAAGTCTCGTTTATTCCTGAGGGTCCCTGGGGGCCAACTAGCCCACCAGGTACCTCCAGTAAGTGCCACAGAGCTGTGTTGCAGAGAGGTGGTCCAAGGCCATATCCCCTTTCTACACCACTCTGCAAATGCAGCTCCTGGTCCACTACTGCTCAGGGGATGAAGTCCACTTGTGTCCAGAGAGGACACAAGAGGACATCATCGCCCCACCACCAGTGTGCCAGGAGCTCTGTGGAGCATGCTGGAGGTACCTGGTGGGCTATTTAGCCCCCAAGGACCCTCAGTATTCAAGGGGAATTATTTCCCCAACTTTCAGCGCGCCAGGTTGCAGAGTCACAAGAAAAGAGTGGAAAAAAGGTTGAAAAACAAGAAAAGGGGGCAGGGTAGAAACCCAGTGACCCACTAGGCCTGCTCAGGGGGTCCCACAAGGACCCCCAGGGCCAAAAAAAGCATTTAAAAAACAAAACAAAAAGGCAGAATTTGCATTGGGGTTGCGGTCTCCTGTGCCCACAGGTCCCCAGCAGCCCCGGGGACTGCCATCTTCCTGGGGCTTATTAATTTGAATGCGGGGGCATGTGGACCCCCTGCAGCCCTAGGAACCGCCACCTCCCCGGGGCATTGGAATTTAAAATTGGGGGGCCTCGCTGGCCCCCCCAAGCCCCGGGGACCGCCACCTCCCTGAGGCAGATTTGTTTTAAAAAAGAGATGTGGCCTCGGGACACTTCTCTGCAACACAGCTCTGTGGCACTTACTGGAGGTACCTGGTGGGCTTCTTGGCCCCTAGGGACCCTCAAGATTCAAGGGGACTTAATCCCCCAACTTACAATGTGCCAGGGGGCGCCTTTGCACAGTGGTGCAGGGAGGGGGCGGGGTCTGATATAACAAGTTAGCAATCCTGCTGTGTGGGACATACTGGAGGTAATAAAAGGGGTAGTTGGCCCCCAAGGTTAAAGTTGGGGGCTAACCACCCCTCCTGTTACCTCAACTAAATCCCACACAGTGGGATTGCTAAAAGGTGTTTGGAGGCAACGCTCACCTTTCTCCACCACTCTGCAAATGCGACTGCTATGTTATTGTTATAAATTAGCATTTAAAAAACCTTTGAAATTTACTGAAAAACCATAGGTTTCAGGGACGTTATAGTTAGAAATTAGTATTTAAAAAAACCTTAGGAATTCTGCTGATATAGTTAGTTTAGCTAACTATAACTCGCGCCTCTGCAATGCACTGCTGATGACATCACATATTATATCATTCATGACATGGTCAGTGACATCACTGATGAAATCACTGATGACATCTCAAATTACATCACTGATAACATCACTGATGACATCATTCATGTGAAAATCTGATGCATGTCCTCACACCCTGATATAATCTTTGATACACCCACTCTAAAATACAGACTACCATTTATCGAAACCATAGACCAATACCAGTTGCTGCATACGCACTCACTGATTCCTAGGTCTACACACACATCCACTCATTTACCCATACAGTCACTCATACATGCAGTCACTCATCAATACAACACTATCTTATGCACTCATACACCTATACAGACACTCACACATCGCCACTCATCCAGAGTTACTCACACACCTAGTCAGTCATGCAAAGAATCAATTGCACTTCCATTTACTCACCTACACAGTTATACACATATCACCTCACTTATTCATACAAATACTAGCACATACTTACTCTCGTACACACTCATCCATACAGCCACTCTCACAATCACTGACTCTTACGTATAGTCATTTATATACTCCAACTCTCACATACACTGCAATTTAGATATGAAGTTACTTGGACATGGACCATTGAGACATCTATTCACTCAACAACATACCCATACACACACTCACCCACTCATACAGCTGTTTCCACATGCACTCTTCAACCCATACACCCAGTGAATCAACCACTCACACATTTATGCACAAACACCTCCCACCCACCCAAACATACACTCAGGCACCGATACAAATACTCGGGCAGCCAATCAATAACCCATATAGACATTCATGTAGCTACTCACCAACCCATGCATCAGCTTACATAACAACAGACAGACTGACACAGACATTCACACAGTTTAGTCACTAACCCATACATTCAGTAAGACACATTTAATCACTCACTTATACAGTCAGTCATGCAATTACTAAATCTTACATCCAGACACTTATACACCCACTCATTCCTCAATACACCTTGGCATATATATAAAACATATTTCAACTTTAAAGAAACACACATTGAGTGGATGATGTCATCAGTGACGTCATGTGAGATGGCATCCATGATGTCATCAGTGATGTCACTGACCATGTCATGAATGATGTAATATGTGACATCATCAGCAGTGCATTGCGGGGGCATGAGTTATAGTTAGCATAACTGACTATAACAGCAGAATTTCTCAGGTTTTGTTTGAGTGAAATGTCCAATTAACTATAATGTCCCTGAAACCTATGGTTTTTTCAGTGAATATATATATATATATATATATATTACCTACTGGCGGTCGCCAGTAGGTAGTTATAGTTAGGACCTTGTTTCTATTAAAAAGCGTTCTTTCTTTTGCCAATATCTTTGGCGCCGTTTGACGAATAGTCATGAAATTTCCCAAACTAATGGTTCACTCAGATAGCTCCTACCTTGAAGGTTTCGGGCTGATTCGTCAAGCGTGGGCCGAGAAAAAAAGGAGGTCCCAAAACACATTTTCTCCATGTTAATTTCCATAGGAATATTGGAACAGGCTACAGCCCAAACTGCTGAATGGAACTACAGCAAATTTTGCAAAAAGGTAGCTCTTGGTTCAGAAAGCAGTAGAAAAAACATTAAGAAACAAGGGAAGGGAGCAGGGTAGAAACACCCTGACTCCCAGGCCTCCTCAGGGGGTCCCACAAGGACCCCCAGGGCCCAAAAAATAATGTATTTGTTTTTTAAAATCGGCCAAATTCTCGCTGGGCGCGCTAATCTGGCCTAAACATCTTTTTAAAACGAAGCGCGGGCTCCTGCGCTTCATTTTTATATAAACCCCCGGGTGGGCCAGGTCCTGGGGAAAAGTGTAATTAGGAAGCGGGGGCTCGTGGGGGCCCCCCCAGCCCTGGGGATCATCACCTCCCTGGGGCAAAATAATAAAATAGTGTGGGGACTCCTGCCCCCACACACTGCCCCGGGGACCACCACCTCCCCAGTGCATTTTTACACTGGGGCTTCGATGTTTAATGTGGGGGGGTCACGCCCCCAATACTGTCCCAGGGACCACCACCTCCCCGGGGCTTTGCAAATGTTGGGAGAGGGGCTACGCGTCCCTCTCCTGGAGCCCTAGATGGCCCTGGGGACCGCCACCCCCAGGTCTGGCGCTTGCAATGTTCCCACACCGGGAAATTGCTGTTTGCTATGGAAGGGTGGGAACACGGCACCTGCCCTGCCATAGCACACATTGCTTTGTTTCTTGGAAGCGAGAGCAGGAAACCTGCTCTTGCTTACAAAAAGTAAAGCAGAATTGCTTTTGGGCAAGGGGAGCTGCATGTTAGCAGCTCCCGTTGCCCAAAAGCAAAGCTGGCTCCCGCAGGAGGCAGAGAGCCAGCTGGGACCATGGTGGCATTGGGGCTCCCCCCATGGTCCCCAACTTGAGGGACGGCCCCGGGGATGGGGTTCCTGGGGCCAAAATTGGCCCAGGGAACTTAGCAATCGTGTTGTGTAGGACTTACTGGAGATAATAGGAAGGGTAGTTGTCCCCCAAAGATTTCCTTGGGGGCCCACTACTCCTCCTATTACCTCCAGTAAGTTCCACACAGTGGGATTGCTAACAGGCCATGGCCCCCTTCTCCACCACTCTGCAAACGTGCCTCCTGGCACACTATGGATTGGGGGATGAAGCCCACTTTACTCCTGAGGAACTTTGGTGGCCAAGTAGCCCTCCTGGTACCTCCTGTAAGTCCTACGCAGTAGAATTCCTGAGCGCTGGTTGGAGGCCCAGTCCCCAGTCTCCACCACTCTGCAAACTTGACTACCAATTAAAGAAGCATTTGGAATGTAATAGGTCTCACATTTGGAAGAGTTAGAGTGTATTAGCGTTGTAAATCTTAAAGTGTTTTATTAATGTTTCTTGGAGTGGAGTGGATGTAGGTTGTGTGTAGTGGAATGATGTGGTATGTTGTGCAGTGAAATTATGTAGTTAGAAAGTATGTGGTATTTAGTCTTTAGGAATTATGTAGAGTGGGATTATGTGTTATGGAGAGTAATTATGTGGTATGGTAGTCTGTGTTGTAGAGTGGTAACCTCAGGTTTATTCTTCCACGTTTCCATAGAAGCTAAACTATGAATTCAATGAGACAAAAAAAAGAAGGAATCACTGAGGAGCACTTCTGGACCTAGTCAGAGGTATGAGCAGGGCCACTGGAATGATGAGACTGTTTGGCTTCACCAACTTTCGCACAATTATACATTTTCCACATTAGCCACATAATTCATCATCTGCTGCCTAATCTGCAGATCTGAACAAAAAAAGCCTTGTTTCTAGCTCAAACGGCTCAAACGTTACAAAAATGCAGTGACAAGTGTTACAGAGTGGTGGAAGGTCCTTTGTAAACCTAGAATGGTCACCTGTTACTTATTGCTAAATGTGGCTGTTAAATTGGTACTAATGGTGTGAAAGTCACTCTTGCTTCTTTCTGCACCTCCCTTGCCTCTTTCTGCATTTCTGTTGCTTCTTTCTGCACCTTTCTTTCTTTTTCTGCACTTCCCCTGCCTCTTTCTGCACATCTCTTCTACTTTCTGCACCTCTTTTACCTCTTTCTGCCCCTCTGTTTCCTCTTTCTGCACCTCACTTGCTTGCTTCTTTGTGCACCCCTCTTGGCTCTTTCTGCACCTCTCTTACCTCTTTATGCACCCATCTTCCTTCTTTCTGCACCCCTCCTGCCTCTTTCTGCACCTCTGTTCCTTCTTTCTGCACTTCTTATCTCTTTCTGCACCACTCCTGCCTCTTTCTGTACTTGTCTCGCCTCTTTGTGCACCTCCCCAACCTTTTTCTGCATCCCTCTTGCCTCTTTTTGTACTTCTGTTGGTTCTTTCTGCACTGCTCTTGCTTCTGTCTGCACCTTACTTGCCTCTTTCTGCACTTCTCTTGCTTCTTTCTATACCTCTGTTGCGTCTTTCAGCAATTCTCTTGCCTCTTTCTGTACACTTCTCTTCCTTCTTTCTGTACCTCTCCTGCCTCTTACTGCACATTTCTTGCCTCTTTGTGCACCTCTTCTACCTCTTTCTGCACCCCTCTTGCCCCTTTGTGCACCTCTGTTGGTTCTTTCTTCACTATACTTGCCTCTTTCTGCATCCCTTTTCCCTCTTTGAGCAACTTTTTTTGCTTCTTTCTGCACTTCTCTCTCCTTTTCTGTACCCCTCTTGCCTCTTTCTGTACCTCACTTGCTTCTCTCTGCACCCTTGTTGTCTCTTTCTGCACTGCTATTTTCTTTTTCCACTGCTCTTGACTCTTTCTGCACTTGTCTTTCCTATTTCTACACCTCCATTTTCTTTCTGTACCTCTCTTGCTTCTTTCTGCACCCTACTTCCCTTTTTTGCATCCCTCTTGCATATGTCTGCTGTTCTCTTGCTGTTTTCTGCACCTCTCTTCCCTCTTTCTGCACCTCACTTGCCTCTTTCTGCACTTCTCTTGCTTCTTTCCATGCCTCTGTTGCTTCTTTCAGCAATTCTCTTGCCTCTTTCTGCACTTCTTTTGCTTGTTTTGCACCTCTCTTGTGTTTTTCTGCACTTCTGTTGCCTCTTTCTACACCTCACTTGCTTCTTTCTGCACCTCTCATGCCTCTTTCTACATCCCTATTTCCTCTTTCTGCAACTTTCCTGCCTGTTTCTGCACCTCTCTTGCCTCTTTCTGTATCTCTGTTTGTTCTTTCTGCACTTCTCATGCTCTTTTTGCACCCTTCATGCCCTGTTGCTTCTTTCTGCACTTTTCTTCCTTCTTTCTGCACCCCTCCTGTCTCTTTCAGTACCTCTCTTGCCTCTTTGTGCACCTCTTCTTCCTCTTTCTGCACCACTCTTACTTTTTTTTCACCTCTGTTGTTTCTTTCTGCACTGCTCTTGCTTGTTTCTGCACCTCACTTGCATCTTTCTGCACTTCTAGTGCTTCTTTCTTCACCTATGTTGCTTCTTTCAGCAATTCTCCTGCCTCTTTCAGAAATTCTCTTCCTTCTTTCTGCAGCCCTCTGGCCTCTTTCTGCACCTCTGTTACCTTTTTCTGTACCTCTCTTGCCACATTCTGCACTTCACTTGCCTCTTTCTACACCTCTGACCTAGAGGTAGTTTTAATTCCCCTGCCCTAATATGTACTAGGGCCTTACAGGGGAGGTCATGTCAATCACAGGGCTACCCCAATCCATAGTGTACCCTAGTGTATTTAGGTGTTTGTACTGTATTCTAAGTGTCTTTCAGCATAGCACTGTCTCTGGGCATGGTTAGTCTGAGTCAGTTACCACCAGTACCAATCAGCAAAAAGTTGGGGGCACAGGATGAGTTTGCAACAAGGCCTCTTTCTGCACCTCTGTTGGCTCTTTCGCCATTTCGATTGGTACTTTATGCACTTTTCTTCCCCTTTCTGCACATGTCCTACCTCTGTAAGCATAGTTAGAAATGAGCATTAAAAAAACCTTTGAAATTCACTGAAAAAAAACATAGGTTTCTGGGACGTTATAGTTAGGAATTAGCCATTAAAAAACCTTAGAATTCACTGAAAAATGCACAGGTTTCACAGACATTATAGTGAGTTGGACATTTCACTCGTACAAAACCAGAGAAATTTGGCCGTTATAGTTAGTTGGGCTAACTATAACTCATGCCCCCGCAATACACTGCTGATGACTTCACATATTACATCATTCATGACATGGTCAGTGACATAACTGATGGAGTGGGAATAATAAATGCCACACCTATAGTGTACAACATCATCCACAAAATGGTTTAGATTGGCATGGGAATAGTAAATGTTGCTCCTTTAGTGTCCAACACCTTCCCCAAAATGGTTTAGATTGGAATTGGAATTGGAATAGTAAATGCCACTCCTTTAGTGCCCAACACCTTATCCACAATGAATTACGTTGGCTTGAAAATGACTTTTAGTATTACATTCCTTTGCTAAAGTGTATTTCTATGCATTAAGAGTAGTTTATGTAATTTAATTTGTACTGTAGATATTGAGAAAGATAATTAACACAGTAGTTTGGTGTATATTTGCAATAAATGCGTTATCATTTACATACTTTCATTGACTAAAAATATGTAACACACTTTCCACTTTTTCTTTATTTGTTCAAATTGTATTTAATAAACACTTAAAAAATTTTAACAAGTATAAATCATATTATAAAGAAAAATTGCATAATGATAAATAAAAAATATATATAGTTAATATTACATAAACAATGTAAATCATATTTAAACTGTATTGTGTGTTAGACAGGTATTTTCATATTGTTTTGCATTTTTTTAAAAACATTTATGCAGTTGTTTTATGTACGGATTTGTTCAAATTGTATTTAATAAACACTTAAACATTTTTAACAAGTATAAATCATATTATAAAGAAAAATTGCATATTGATAAATAAAAAACATATATATAGTTAATATTAAATAAACAATGTAAATCATATTTAAACTGTATTGTGTGTTAGACAGGTATTTTTCTATTGTTTTGCATTTTTTAAAAACATTTATGCAGTTGTTTTATGTACGGATTTATAACATACTTTTGACATAAATATTTCAGTGTATATTATATAATTGTAGTTTTTTTATACTATTATTTATTTTACACTTTACATTTTGTATATCTATTTTAACATATTTTACATATTGATAATTGTTTACGATTTTATAAAATATCTAACATTTTAACTTATCTCTTGTTTCTATGGGTAGGTAGTTTTGTTTTCGTTTCATTTATCGGCCATTATTTCTTTCACCTCTGCCTTTTTTTAGTCTATTTGTATCACTTTTATTTTCTGGGCTCCAGGTCACAGAAAGGTGCTGTTGTTTTTCAATAAGGTATGGGAGGAGTTATATAGGTTAGTTATTGTGTTCTTTGTGGGTTTGTAGTAAATTTGATTGTCTTAATTGTAGTGTTTTCAGAGGTGTGTTGGTTTGGGTTTTTGTTCAGTGTCTTAGTAATGTATTGATATGTTATGTTATATTGTATTATGTTAGTTGCTTTTTGATGATTTAGGGCCTTATTTGATGTAGCTGTCTCAGTGGTCAGGAGACTGCCCAACAAGCAGACTGTGGTCTGACCACCCAATTAAGAAAGGACCACTGTGCTGGTGGGCCGAAAGTGCTCATTAACACAGCGACTTGTGCTGTAGCCCATCGAAAATGTTGCAGCACAAGTAGCAATGTTAAAGAGCACTTTGTGTACATTCATGCACTGTGTGCTATGCATCATGTGGTGCATGGCCCACCATGCATGATTGTGTGTGGGGGCACTACAGGAGCCCCTACGACCACTTTGCAGTGACCCTCCAGGGCCCTGTTTGGGGCCCCCAAGTCCCTTTCTGACAGCATTTTCATGTGAGAAATAGGTTTAGGAATTTAATATAAATATAATGCATATTCTGTTTTTTCCAGTCTTATTTAAAATCAGAGTTTTATTTCATATTTTGACTGAATAAATATTATGTTTATTATTTATATAAAAATGATTTGTAAAGTTGGTTAAGGTTACGTTATACTCTTTTGGGAGTTGTGTAGGTTAGCATTTGTTTTATAACATGGTTTGGCTATTATTTCTAGATCATTTGCTGTTTAAAGAGTTTTACTTTAAAGTGCAGCATATTATACATTCTTTTGGTTTGTTTGCTAATTTAAGGTGCATTTTGGGTTACAGATTGCGCCTTTCATATTTGTTGTTGGTTGCTTTGTTCATTTTGTAGGGGTTCTATACATTTAAAGAGTGTAGGTTGAGTTCTACCTAGAGTAGATTGGAAGGTATTGTGCCATTCTTCCGCTACATTGTTTGTTTTGACTTCCTGTGCCAAGGTGCTGTTAGAGACATTCCATCATAGTATTTGGAATTTGGGTTGGATTCTGTGTTAAGAGCGATGTAGTCTGCCAACCCAGTGTCTTCAAAATAATCCATTAGGGGGCCTATTTTGTGTTCATTTTGCTCGTAGAAATGATTTTCTATCAGTATATTGTAGTGGTTGGCTATCTCTGTGACCAAGAAATAGGCTAGAGCTATCTTTTTTTCATTTTCAAAGGCAAATTGACTGTTTGTAGTATATTCCCCACTTAGTGCCTGATTCCGAACTTTGAGATCAGACTGCCAGGCCTCAGCTTTGGCGGTAAGTAGAAAGCCGCCAAGCTGATGGCATCTTGACTGCTGCGTTCTGAGTTGACCACCGATTGGCTGTGTGCCGGCGGCAGTCTTGCAGCAGCGGCATGCTTTGGCTCACTGAGTGAACCTGAAGGCAATGCAATCACATTGCAGCTCCTCCACTGGTGTGCATGAACTGTTACCATACACCATGCGCGCATGACAGTGCAGGCATAGGGGGGCACAACTTGAGCCCCCAGCCACAATGCCCAATTGGCAAAAACTGCCAGTTTTGGGCCCCCTCCCTGCCGTTTTGCAGACCTTTTAATGGCGGGATCCGCCATGAAAAGGTCAGCGCAGGCAGGTATTGGTACCGCCTCCATTTTCTACCTTCCACACCGTCACGGGATCCTGGATCCTGCACTGCCACAGGATCCTGGATCCTGGCAGTGCCGGCAGTCTTCTATCGGTCCAACCTCCAGGGTTGGTATAGAGCAGTCGGATCCCTGAGGCTGCGGCTGTCAGATTGCTACCATGGGTATGGTGGTCTTGAGACCGCCGTACTCGCAATAAGGCACTAAGTACGGATTGTTGGAGATGTCTCCATTTGTTTTTATTGAAATGGTAGTAACAGCCTTGTATGTGTGTGTGGGTGTGAAAACTTTTCAAATGGTTTGGATCATGGCTTGTTCAAAGTGTATGATTATTTTTTGTGGGTAGTAATTATTTGTACTATGTTTAATGTGGTTTAGTTGTTCGTAGTAAATGCTACTTTGTTTATTTGGTAGTAGGGCTTATATAAAAGGGATACTTGAGTTGTGATATTCACCATGCATGATATATATCTGAGAGAATGGTTTGGGGAACATTCTGAAGGTCCCAACCATCATCCAGGTTTGACAATGGGTTAGTTTTAGTAAGTTATTTGCTGTAGAAAATATTAGAATTTGTTTATTATTGTTAAGGTTTCCAGGTAATAAGACATTTTCCCCATTAGGCAAGATTTTTAAATGGTCGCGTATTACAATATCTTAGTATCTGTTAGGGGCAGGCAGTGTATCAGTGGTTTCTTTTTTAGTTTGTGCAATTAAGTGGTTTTAGTGTGAGTGCAGGTGTTAGTTGACCTGTTATGCGTTTGGGGATTGGGAGTATATCTTTTATGATTTTTTTTCAGTTATGTCCTTCTATGATAAACGCTAATTTATGTTTTATTTATACTGTTTATCATGTAGCTTGATACTTTAAATTTTTTTAAATATATATATTTATTATCATTTAGATTGTTGTAAAAATATTGATTGTGTAAATATTTTTTAATACATTATATTTTTATTTGGGTGCTTTATATTTATTTTGTTTATTTTCTTTTTATTGTTTCAAAAATTATATGTTGTTTAATATTTATTTCCTATTTTATTTGATGTAGAAACTAGTTATTTCTTATATTTATTAATGATAATGTAGTTATTTTGGCGGTATTATTATAGTCGATATTGTGTGAAGCAGTATTTTTTTCAGCTATTTTTATGTTTATTTAACGGTAACAATATTCTGGGTTTGATATTAGTAAAAGCAATATTTTTACGGCGATATTTTTGTTCTTGATGTTTATGGTTTTATTAGTTGACTATAGGTAGGTGACATTTTTGTTAACTATATTTAATTTCTGATACTTTTGTATATTGAAATGGTGAGCAGGCTGAACTGAGTACAGTAGCCTGGTGTGGGCACGCTCCGGAGCTCAGGAACTTTAACTTCCAAAGTCAGGCTCTCGGTTCACGCTTATGGGTGCTTGTTTGCCAGGCAGAATGTGGTGGTGGTACGGTGAAAAATAGCAGCAAAGTGGACAAAGCTCACTGACCCTCTACGTAGCCCCCACCGAGAATTTACCTGACAAACTAACTTGTTTCAAACTAGAATATTGGTTTTAATCATCCATTAGCTTACTTTAGTAGATTACTTTGTACACTAGATTTATTTATGCTGGTCTTTTTAATATTTGCCACTCACTGTGTTTTCTTTTAGTTTCACCTGCTACATGCCCTGTCTGGGCCTTTTAGGGCCACCTGCAGTTAGTCCCTTTGACAAAACCCATTCATCAACTAACTGCTACTCACAGGTACTGGAGAAGAATACATTCCTTCACAGGTAAGAACTACTGGAAGAAATATTAGATTAGATTCAGCATTGGCAGGCAGGAAACTGTAACATCTATTCCATGGGTTGTAAGTATTCCCTCGTGATAAAATGACTCCAGCAGGGAGGCTATAGGGCAGAGCTATCACAGCTATCGCTGACGGTAGATGGATCGAGTGACTGCGAGTCATGAGGGGGTATGGATTGGAATGGTCAGCTTTCCAACACTGATTGCAGGAGAGTAGATTTAAGGCATCATTAGGGGTAGAGTGGCAAGGGAGCTCAGGTAGAGAGAGGATGATGGATGGACATTTAAATATTATCTTTTTTCTGTGTGAACAAAGATGGGCCAGTTCTGAGGTGAGGCGTATGCCAGTAGTTAAGGGAAGGCTCTTGTGATTTAATGTGAATGTTAAAGTAAACACTAAAGCAAAGGACTAATAATAATCTATTGAAAGAGACCAGTCTTTTCAACAAAAACATTGCATCTTCAAATGACCCACCCTCTCCCAAGTGAATAAATCCCTCTAAAGTGTCAGAACTTTTCCTAAAGTCCATCTGTCTGTTTCCAAAAGTGATTCATTACCCTGTGGAGGAGGACCTTCATGGATATGGGAGGCAAATGAGGTTTGGTGGAACTAGCTGTTGCTCACATAGATGGAGACTGTGGAAGAGCCATTGTGGAGACTCACGACACTTAGAATGTTTGCTTCTTCGTTCTCACCTCCTGAACATCAACATAAGCCTAATTATGCATGGCACCCATGCTGCCTGATGACATCCTAAGTGACCCCTTACTCACTATTGTCAAGATAATTTTTAATGTTAATCCATGGCATGACTTGACACCAGATCCGGACACCCTCCCTCACAAGGCCAACTATTCACTCAGTGTAATAAGCACTCCCTACCATCTTTAGTTCTATCTCACAAAAATAAAGTCATGCAAAATAAAAAAACAACATAAAAGGTACATGTGTTCTGGTGACAAAAATAAACCACTTCGGCCTCATTGTTTATAATGTCATCAAAACCACTCAATAGCAATATTCTACTGCATTACACAGTATCTATCTATCTATCTATCTATCTATCTATCTATCTATCTATCTATCTATCTATCTATCTATCTATCTATCTATCTATCTATCTATCTATCTATCTATCTATCTATCTATCTATCTATCTATCTATCTATCTATCTATCTATCTATCTATCTATCTATCTATCTATCTATCTATCTATCTATCTATCTATCTATCTATCTATCTATCTATCTATCTATCTCTCTATCTCTCTATCTATCTATCTATCTATCTATCTATCTATCTATCTATCTATCTATCTATCTATCTATCTATCTATCTATCTATCTATCTATCTATCTATCTATCTATCTATCTATCTATCTATCTATCTATCTATCTATCTGTCTATCTGTCTGTCTGTCTGTCTGTCTGTCTGTCTGTCTGTCTGTCTGTCTGTCTGTCTGTCTGTCTATCTATCTATCTATCTATCTATCTATCTATCTATCTATCTATCTATCTATCTATCTATCTATCTATCTATCTATCTATCTATCTATCTATCTATCTATTCCTCCATTCACCAGGGAAAGTAGGAGGGAGCTGAATGCACAAGCCGGACTAATCAGATATTTTTAGGAGTATTTCTTCTGTAGCTCATAATCTGCACTGAGGGCCAGATTTGTCATTCTTACCTGCAGCCCAACAAAGCAAGCCACCTCGCTGCACTGCATAAAAGGTAAAGGGCAGGAATGTGCACTCCTGTCCTTTCCTAGCACTGGCGCACTTTTGGCTGCCTAATGTCAATACATACACACTTCTGTCATAGTGCAAGGGTGTCTGCGTTGTAGGCAGGATTATCATTCGGCAGGAAGGGGCACCTTCTGCAAAAACTATCCTGAGAGGCATATTCCTCTTTCTATCTGTGCTACACAATGTAGCACACGTAGAAAGAGGAAATAACAATGAAAAATAATGTTATTTCTCCTCATTATGCCTCACCTGGGGATGGGTAGCATTTTAAACCATTTCCAGGTCTACCACTAGTAGTAAATCTGTCACCTATATCTCATAAGACCCTGGATATGTTTGAACTGCTTGTCAAGAAGGATTTGGAAAATTTACAAGCTCAGGGCATACACAGAAAAATCTGTCCAACAAAGAATTTTGCATGCTATGGAAACTGGCTATAGACATGAACATAACATTCAAACCAGCGGACAAGGGAGACGCTCTGGTGGTCAACAATACATCATACTATGAATCAAAGGTACAGGATCATGTATTTGAAGAAGAGACTTACATTCCTTTAGAATCGGATCCCACTGTTATGTTTCAGAGCACTTTGAACAACATACTAACAAAAGCTGTGGAATCCGGATGGATCGATGAAAACACCAGAAAGTTCTCAAACTCAGACTATCCGCAACTACCTTACATATATATGTTACCCAAGATGCATAAAGATCGAAGGGATGCTCCTTTCATACCAATCATTGCAGGATGAGGATCAATACATGAGCCAGTAGGGAGGTCCTTAGACCATTTCTTACAACCCTTGGTACAATCGTGGTCATTGTACATCCAAGACACCACAGATTGTCTAAACAGATTGACCAAACTACAAGATGCAATTGATGTGAAGACTGTTATGTACCATTGATGTGGTAGCATTATATACATCGATTCCCCATTCCGAGGGTTTGGAAGCAGTTGAATGGATTTTGTTGAAAAGCAACTACGAGGATTCCCATAACATCTTTTTACTTCAGCTACTACACTTTAGCTTGTACCATTGCTACTTTTCCTGGAAGGATAGCTTCTATCTTCAATACACAGGAACATCTATTGGTTTTCCAGGGGCACCCATGTATGCAAACATGTTCATGGCCAGGTTTGAGGACATGCACATCTCACAAAAGAAGAGAGGCAAGACAACCTACTAACATACATGAGGTATGTAGACAACATTCTACTGTTATGGAAGGGCTCAAGACAACAATTGGAACATCTGATTGGGATGCTGAATAGACATAATCCTTGTATAAAATTCACACACCAGATCAGTCATGAATTAATCAATTTTTTTTACATTTCAATAGAACTAAAAGAAGGTGACCTACACACAAGGGTACATAAGAAACAAACAGACAGAAATAATGCTCTACATTTCCAAAGCTTTCATCCACCATCACTCAAAAACCACCTACCACTTTCACAATTTATTAGGATCAAGAGAATTACATCGAATCCAAAGGTATGTCACCAAACCCTTTAAGAACTATCACATCAACATCAGCAGCGCGGTTACTCATCGGAGTGTTGGAAACCACACAACGGAAGGTCCAACATATGTAATGTTCAGATCTATTGAGGAAAACCATGAAACAAACGGAAAAAAAGAGAAACTTTCATGGTAACATTTTCCACTGCTACTCCGGCAATAAAATGGAGCATATTGCGAAGATGGGAGTTATTTGTGCAAGAGTCAGATTTTAAGGACGTGTTCACTTCAAAACCCATGTTTGCATATTCATGTTCTAAAAATTTGAAGGGATTCCTGAAAAAAGACCAACATCAAGAACTGGGATTCAACCTACTGGCATGCAAAAATGCTTCAACTGCAGTCTCTGTGGCAATGTGATGGTAGGGAACGCATTCACTCACCCACACACTGGAAGAAAGATCAGATTGAATCATACATCAGATTGTAACTCGGAAATGGTTATTTATGCCAACAAATGTCCATGTGGACTAGTGTATGTTGGCAGATCAACAAAGAAAGTTAAAATAAGACTCACAGAACATAAAAGCATGATCAGAACAGTTAACACTAACTCATGCTTAGCTGCACATTGGGTAGAAAAGAAACACACCATACCCCAAATCAGGTTCACTATTCTGTAAAAAATAATGACAGCACCACACAAAGATACTAACCAACAGTTAGCGCAAAAAGTGACACATTGTATAAAGTGGTTGAACACGATGACACCATTTGGTTTGAACGATAAAATTAAGATGGTCTGTTTCTTATAAATTCGCACAACCTATATAATCTATTTGATGTATGATGGAGTTGTTTATTAATAATACTGTAATTAGGATGAAATACTTTTTACATGATGAATATGATTTGGTTAATAAGTTCAATTATGCTGGTACGCAGAAGTCATTATATTCCTTAAGGTTCCATTGGCGTTTTTATATACAGTCCGGTTGCACAGAGTATTCATCTGTCATTTTATCAGACATGACCTTTCTAATTTTTGATCACTCGGTATTGGTTTAGGGGCAAGACTGTGTATCACACAGTATCTTATGCACTTCACACGTAAGCAGGATGCACATAATTGCGTGGTAACATCTCTTTTACTAAGTATAATTACTTCATGTTTGACCCCTTGGCGCTATACCGTTAGAGTCCGGGTTCATACAGAAGCAAATACAACAAGCAGACAGCAACATACACCAGATATGTATTACAGCAGAGACCACGCGCACCATTCAGAGATTGATAGCCAGCCCCTCAATCTAAGACCGTATATGATTTTTTCGTGTGTCTCGATTTCTTTTTTTATTTTCTTTTCATTTCATTTATTGAATTTTGCAAAAAATAGACGAAACGAACATACAGAAATAAAACAGTCACAGTCACAAATCAGGTATTCTGACAGATATCCTGGTACATTCCCACAGAGTGTACATTTAAGGGAGCAATATGACCGTTGTACATATCCTTATGTAACCGTGTCATGGGTATCATTGATTCAAATTGACTGATTATCTACCAGAAGCAGGAAAGAATCTATATTCCCATAACAACTAACAACCGTGTTTTACATAGTTGGAACTTGGAACAAAAGCCAAGGTGGGAAGCCTATCGTTACACAGCTTCGCTCCCCGGATACCCCCCGAGTCAGGAAGGAATGGAGTACTGGATACTCCTTACCAGACAGGAAAGTTTGCTAGAGGCTCCGAAAGTAGTTGGGATGGCTCCCGGGAGGGTGAAAATTGCTATATAACTCAGATTGTTAGTTACAATATAACATGTCTTTTGGCCATTGTGTCATGGTGGGAAGTGGCCCCCTAGCCCAGCGCATGGCAACTCCACGTTTTGCTATTAGCAATCCCATATCTACTAGGCGTCGTATCCCTTTCGGCATCCGCTTAGAATAACCTAGCAGGGCTAGGAAGGGGTCGGCTGTCAGAAGCTCTCCTGTGATGTTTCCCAATTTTTGGAATATTGCTATCCAGTATTTGGCTATGTCAGGACACAGCCAAGCAAGATGCATGAATCCTGCTGGATCCGCACTGCATCTTTCACATCTTGCTGTGTCACAGAGACCATATCGGTGCAGTCTGAGTGGGGTGTAATATACTCTATTAATACATTTAAAATGATTGAGCCAATGTCGGCCGTTTAAAGAAACATGTTGCATGGCTTCACAACAATAGCCACAAAAGTGCCACAATTGCGTAAATTGCCACAATGTTATAACAGGTAACATCATTAACCATCCTCATTCAGGCAAATCAATTTAATTGAAATATAACGGTGATTGCAACAGCAATAATGTCTACACCATTAAATGCCCATGTGGCTTACTGTATGTTGGCAAAACATCCCGTAAAATCAAAGTGAGAATTTCTGAACACAAGAGATCTATACGCACTAAAAGTCTGAAGTCACACTTAGTGACACATTGGTTAGAACATCAACACACTAACGCCCAGTTGAGATTCACTATTCTTGAGAAAATTCTGATGAATCCTGAAACCAACCCCGATAGGTTATTAGCCCAAAGAGAAGTGTGGTGGACTAAGTGTGTCCAGACTTTACTGCCAGGCGGACTGAATGATAAATTAGAAATGCAATGTTTTTTGTAATTTTCTAGATTGTGAGTAGGCTTCGTCCCTGGCAATTATCATTTTAGCACTTTTCACTTTTTTACACCATATTTCAGTTTCACTTTATTATTTTCTGCAAGGTAATAGCATGGTTTCACTTTTCACCAGTATCAGTAGTTATTGCTCATCACCCTGCGCATTCATTCATTATTTATATTTTTTATTCTTCATCTTGTATTCATCTCCACACATGTATCTTTCATTTTGTTTGCACAACTACGCACCTTATCTGTTCACTATTACCCCCCTGTCGTTGTCACTGTTGTCAAGTTCGCAACAGATATACACTGTAATTTTTTCTGTTGTTCATATCTTTTCATTTTTCATTTTTCTCCCTTTTCTACACAGCCTTTTGGGTGATTTTGAGTCACACGCGTTTTTTCTACATACAGTTTTCCAGTCCTTTCCACATTTTTTTACATTTTCTCCCCATTCCAAGATGGCGTTGATACTCCATAATGCCTAGTCTCTCTTCTATGTTCAACCAGCCTCACGTCACACGATGAAGTGACGTGATTTCGTCTTTATTTACCGGTACCCATTGCCCACGCTTTTTTCATTCCTTCGGCTATGCACTGACCCACATTTGGGTACACAGGTGAACGGACAACCTCCACTAGGCCTGGGCCAAAATTCTGTTCCGTTCGCGGAAATTGCGATAATTTGGCATTTTTGCGTTCCACAGAAAAGCGCGAAAATGTCAAAATTTCCGCATTCCGCAGCTTAGCGATAATTTGTTTCTTGCTCGCACTGTAAAATAATACATTCTCGCGTGCGTGCGATTGCTTTACCTGAATCCCCACGTTCGCTGACAGGTTTTCCCAATCCCGTCGCGTTCTCCACGAGATGTTGGATTGTTGGTAGCCATTTGCGCTGTCTCGCGATAGTTCGCGCCCGCAGTAACGTTATGCATCGCGCGATCACGTCTTTCTTCTCGCGATCATGCACCGCGAGACAAGTGAAAACAAGATGGCCGCGCCCGCGAGCGCCCGCATGGGTAAGTTGGCGAGCCGCAACCACGCAGAAAATACCGCGAACGGGCGGGAAAAAAACTTCGCGATATTTCCACGTGTTTGTGGAGATTTTTCAAATTTTCGCGATAATTTGCGAAAGTTAATTTCGCAAATTCCGCCCACCCCTAATCTCCACTAAACTCCCGGTAAGCTGGATCTTGTTGTTTTAGGTTATTTACTCGTAGCTAAGAGTTCAGGTGTACGGTAATTTTGACCGCACACCATTTCTCTTTATTTTTTCACAGAAGTCCAGGGTGTCATGATAAGCGCTAGTTTCGCACTTGCGTCCAGTCATTCCTACATTATTTGCTGTCCAAGCATGTTGCAAGTTCCATTAATTGCGGCGAGTCAATGAGTGTGCCCATGCTCTCCAGGTACCTCACAGTTGCAAAGGGTTTTTACAGTTTTTTGTCACCTTTAGGCATTACTGACACTCATTTTTCTCTACTAGCAGCGTTTTCACCATTTGCTCCACGCCTCATTGTCAATGAGTTTCCTTTATGGTTTACTCACCTGCAGTAAGTTTATTCCACACTAGCTACAGTCCTCTTCCCAAGTTTTTCTTTCACTAATTGCACCCAGTTTATATATTCCCTTTTCTACTACAGAGACCCAGCCAGCACATACATTTTCTCTCATACAGAAAGTCTACAGCTAGCAGGAACTTTCGAAGCTTCCTTTCAACAGTAAGCACTTCAAGAGTAGTTATCAGAGTTTTTCACTAAAAGAGTGCATCACATTAGTCATGATATCTGTCACGTGTTCACTTTGTTTCACCTTTTCAGCATGCCTTTGGTTTTCACGTTCCACATTTTAAATTTGTGCACTAGTCCTTCGTCTTTTTTCCTCGCGCATTTTTTCACTTTGCGTTGATCATTGCTGCGGGCTGAAAGCGTACAGGAACTATTTCACACCCTGGTCACTGACTCTGCATCTTGAGTATTGTTATCATTCTATTATATTTCAATTTACTATGATGACATTTTTCAAAATGGTTTCCTATTTTCTTTTCAGAGGCCCCTGAAGAAGGGATTTATCTTAATCCCGAAATGCATTGGGCAAAACTTTGATATTTTTTGTATAATATTCGTTGTTAGTAGGCCTGGGCGGTAAATTCCGTTCCGCTTGCGGAATTTGCGGAATTTGGGTAATTTTGCGTTCCGCGGAGAACGCGAAATTGCCCAAAAATCTGCATTCCGTGACTTCGCGAAATGTTTTGCTTGTTCGTGTTCTCAAAATGCGTGTTCGCGAGATATTTCCCCCCGAGCACGCAAACAGCGATTGAGAACAGGAAAAAAGCATCGCGAACAAGCAATTCCGTGTGTTCGCGGAATTTCTGCGTGTTCGCGGAGATTTTTTACCGTTTCGCGGAGATTTGCGTAACACGATTACGCAAATTCCGCCCACCCCTAGTTGTTAGCTGTATCGTTTGTTTTTGATTTATTGATGTACTTCAACATGTAAAGGTTATAGATCTAACCACAATCCAGTGGTTGTGAGAATAATTACTTTCAGATAAATATTGTCATTCGAAACTGTTCTTGATTCTTTTAGGTCTTTCTGATTACTGTGTTGAAATATTACTACAGAATATCATGCTGTGCATCCATTACACTGGTGGCAGTCCACCAGATCTTTGTTTTCACAACAATAGCGCCATATATCGTCATCTAGTGTAATCCCCAGATCAGTTTGCCACTCCATCCTGGCTTTGATAAAATAATTCTTCCGGTAGTCTTGCACTGTACTGTAGATATTGGAGACCAACTTATGGGGGGACTCTGCGCGCAGCATTAGAGAGAAAGGAGCAACCTCCGGCGGTTCCAACATTTCATCTCCAAGCATATTACGGAGTGCATGTCTAACCCTATAAAAATGGAACATCGTCAGTGGAGAAATATCTTGCCTTTCTGAAACAATCTTTTCCCATCCTCGTCCTCTTTCCTCCTCAAACAAGCCTCCTATTTTAGAGATATCAAGAAGCGCCAGGGCCCACAGTACCTCCGGATCACTAATTACCGGCAGCCACAAACACCACTCGACAGGTGTAAGTGGAGAATATAAGATAGATGCCGCCTGTCCTTCCATTAAATTCTGCCACACGTGTAATGGCATTTATAGAATCAAGAGTACTTGTGCATCTGGATGGGGCCAGGAACAGAGACGCAGCCAGGGGACAGGGAGCAATTGTGACCCTTTCTTTATGCAACTGCGGGGAGGGGATTGCTGATGCAGCCAATTAAAGGCATGCAAACACTGTGCCACAAGATTGAATATGGGAGTGTAAGAATAACCCACTATTAATGACTTGATACATTTAAAATAGTGGGCTGGAAGAACCATGGGTATATTTAAAAACAAGAACAGGAACCTGGGTAAGACACCCATTTTCTTTATAAAGATTCAACTGAAGAGAGACAGTGGAAGCCTCAACTATTTGTTAACTTTGTCTTCTAGCTTAGCAATCGCCCTGCCATAGTTTTCGTTAAATACCGTTTCAGAGTTCATGTGTATCTGAATACCCAAGAAGCGCACAGAATCCGTGGACCAGGTCAAGGGGAATTCCAGTTCAATCGGGTCTGTGGCCGTAGTGAAAGGGAAAATTATGGATTTAGTCCAGTTGATTATAAGGCTGGAGAAATCCCCATATCGTACCACTTCCCTTAAGCCTGGAGATAGGTTAGACTCAGGGTCTCTTATGTCTAAGAGGGTATCGTTAGCATAGGTGGTGTTTATTAAATTATATCCAGGGAAATGTATCCCTCTGTGGCTGTGGTACTCTCTGAGTGCACATGCCAGGGGCTCAGCATCAATAGCGTAGAGGAGTGGGATAGCGGGCACCCTTGATGAGTTCCCCAGGATATCTTAAAGGGAGAGGTTACCAGATTGCCCACCCTAACTCTGGCTGTTGGGCAATTATATAAGACCGACACCAACTGGGAGAAGAGGTCGCCCACCTCCATTCACCTCAATACTAGCATCATGAAATTACATTCAACGGAATTGAAGGCCTGTTCGGCGTCTAGGAATGTTGCTACTGCCTTAATCTCAGGCTTTATATGTTGGATGGCGCCAAATACTGTACGCAGCTTATATGTTAGGGTGTGCCTCAGGACAAACCCTACTTGCTCAGGCTTGACCATCGTCAGTATCAGTGGGGCCAATCGATTAGCTAAGACTTTGATGAATAATTTAGTGTCGACATTCAGTAACGACAGTGGCCAATATGATGAACATTCATTGGGAGGCGTGCCCGGCTTCAAAATAGCAAGGCCTCACGCATAGATGGGGGCATCACTCCACTCTCACCACTCTCACCCATCTCTTCAAACAGGGAAATCAAATGGGGGATTAGGAGCTCTTTGAACTCCTTATAAAAGGCTACGGTTAAGCCGTCCTGTCCTGGGGCACTCCCAGTGCGCATACATTTTAGTGCCTCTTGGACCTTTCAAGTCTCCAGTGGCCTCATAAGGTATTCTCCATGTTTGATAGCTAACCAAGGAAGTTTAATGTGCTCCAGATAATGCAGGACCATGGCGTCCTCTCCCGTCAATCTAGTTCGATATCGTTCTGAGTAGTAATTGCAAAATCGTTCTGTAATTGCATCGGGATCTCGGAGCGACTCACCAGTTGCTGCAACTCCAGCTGCCTTCCATTTGCCTCTCAGTATAGCCGCTAATGTAGCACCCAGTCACTCTCCTTCCCCATATGTTTTGGCTATAGCGTACTTCCCTAGAATCTTGACCTCCCTGTCAGCAGCATTGTGATACTCATCCCAGGTTATCTTTAGTTCTTCTGTAACCTGCTCGGCCTCAACCTCTAGAGCCTCCCGCTCCCGTGCTTCCAATTACCCTCTAAGGGAACGGATCACCGCTGAGTGTTTTTAGACATGGCTATCCCTCTAATATAAACTTTGAAGGCCTCCCATATCATAATAAACTAAGGCAAAGATCCCATGTTTGAGTCAAATAAGGTTGCGATGGCGTCTGACATTTCAGTCTTTAATAAGTTATCTAAAAGTGCACAGGGCGAGAAACTCCAAGTGAAAGGGGCCGGGCGCTTCTGTGGGCTCTCAAGGTCTAATTGTATGGGTGAGTGGTCTGAATATCAGTGTGGATGCACCTCGCAGTTACGGATCACAGAGGCAAGGGAGCTAGAGATGAGCCAATAATCAATCCTAGTATGCAGGCCGTGAGGGGCAGAATAGTGCATGTACCTCCCCGCCTCCCAAGTTCTTGAGCGCCACACATCTATCTTGTTCAGCTCTACAATTGTGTCCACTATGACCTTAGCTGCTGATGACTGTCACCTCACCGGTCGCCCGGAGCGGTCTAGAGCCGGGTCGAGGACAGAATTAAAATCACCACCCCTTACCAGTGGAAACGGTGCAGCTGCTCGAGAAGTTCCAGGTAGAATTGTGGGTGATCGAAGTCCGGGCCATAGATATTAACAATAATGAACTCCATTCCTTTCCCTTTACATCTGGAAATAGTATACCTGCCCTCCCTGTCATCTCGATAGCCTCGAGGTAAACACCACTTCTGGGCTTAATCCATGTGAGCACCCCATGCGCATGGGTAGAGAAACTTGCAGTGTGAAATGTTTCGTGCAGTCATCTACAAGTTAGTATCTGAGAGTCTATGGGTAAGTGAGTCTCCCTGTAAAAGTGCAATATCTATACTGTGTCTAGTAAGGTAAGCACTCACTTTTCTGGTTTTCCTAAAACCATTTAGGCCTCTGATATTCCAGGTTAACAATCTCAGCCTATCCCCAGGTGTTTTGTATGAGTTCACTTAACAATGCCTCCCCTATGTCTGGACTGATAATCGGCCCCTGGGCCTTTTCATGCATTGGGGCAACCCTGCTAAAGTTCAAAAGCATGCTTCGCAAACTGTGAGCGTTAGGGAACAAAACAATAACAAAAGCTTCACATAAATCACCCCCTCCCTCCCACGCCATGCAGACCCCAACTTAGCATAGTCGAATCACCTCCACCCCCCCACACAGAAATGATAAGGTAAAAAGTAACCCTGGGCGTAGTTCGCATAGTAGCGCTACGCGTAGCTACGCGAAGTGCACTTCTCACTACTCAAGCTATGCGTAGCTATGCGAACTGTGTAGTGCACTGTGCAAAATGCTGTTCACACTGATTGCACAGTGCCGGATGCTTGTCCGCATTGTGCAATCATTTCAAACTGCATCTTGCACAGTGCAAGCAGTCGTTTTCTGTCACTCAAGTAGATTTGTACTCGAGCGGCAGCTTTCTCAACAAGGACTGGTAGTTTCTCATCGCGAGCATACGCGTCCACTCGCAATGAGAAACCTGACCTCCTCGCATTGAGAATCTCGCCTGGAGGTTTATTTTCCACGCTCGTGATCAGTAACTTGATGTTGCTGATCGCGAACGAGGAAAAAGTCTCGCCGGGATGTTATTTTGCTCGCTCGCAGTCGCCAACTTGACGTTGAGGGCCGCGAGCAAGCAAAAAATGAACGCTACGCATTTTTACATTGTGCTACGTGTAATTCGCGTAGCGCGTAGTTGCGCAAACTACGCGAGTGAAGCGTAGTCCTACGCCCAGGGTTAGTAAAAAGCCATATGGTGAGTAACACACGCTGCGGATGTTGCCTCAACACTACTAAGTACACCTCTAATGCAAAAACATGGCAATGCCATTGGAACACATCAAGATCATCCATGTGCAGTAACTCTAATACCTTCCTTTCACCAAAGGCACATAGGCATCTACTACTATATCTATGCGTAAATATTAATGTAAACAAAGCAACCAGTTTATAGGTCTAGTGTAGCCCTTCTTCGCAGCAAAGCAATTGAACTTAATAATTCTTGCGATATGTAGTCTTCATTAAACTGTTAGTCCCACTGCCAAAAAATCAGGCTTAGGTCAGCAACCTGGTGTAGTCCAGTGTGGGAGACACACAAATGTCACAAAAGTCACTTTTAAATTATTAAGTTGCAAGAAAAAAGATGCATATCTGTGATCTCTCTAGTTCTGTTCCATCATACTGCCATCGGCCGGCTCATCGAGCCTCGCCATCTCCTTGTTGCACTCCTCTGTCTTAGACTATTCCTTCAAGGCTTTCTGTAGGGTTTTCGGTTCCAGAAAAATCCTAGGTTTGCCATTCATATTAACCCTTAACCTGGCTGTGTATAGCATGGCGTTGTCCATATTTTGCTCCCGTAGGCTTTGCTTCAGTGAAGCAAACTGACGTCTGGCCTCCTGCACCTTAATTAATTTATTTATTTATAACATTTGTTAAGTGCTACTGTTACCTGTAGGTGTCCTGGCACTGTGTGAGATCTACCCAAGGCTCAGAGCCGAAGTGAAATTAGTCTGTAAACAGCCAGGTTTTTAAAGCTTTGCGAAAAGCCAATAGGCTGGTCAACTCTCTGAGGTGAAATGGAAGATTATTCCAAGCTTTGTCTGCATTCACTACAAAGCTTCTTCCACCCCAGGAGGCCTTTTTTGCAAAAGGCACATAGACCTGCTTAGCAGCAGATGAGTGCAGTGATCTAGTAGGAGTATACCAAAATAGCCGCTCTTTTAAGTAAGCTGACCCTGTTCCATGAATCGCCTTGTGAACCAGACACAAAGCTTTAAACTGGGTACTCTTCCTAACTGGCAGCCAATAAAGCCTCCGTATCTCCTTAGAGATTGATGCATATTTAGGAATACCTGACACCAACCTAGCAGCAGCATTCTGCAGGAGTTGCAACTTATTCATTATTCCTTCCTGGATATTAAAATACAGGCTATTACAATAATTCAGCCTAGACATAGTAAGTGCTGTGACAACAGTTTGGTGACACTCTATAGGTAAGAGCAGCAGAATTTTCTTACAAGACCTAAGAGCAAAGGACGTAGCGGAAGACACTGAATTCACTTGGTCTCTAAAACTGAGCTTCTGGTCCACCCACACTCCTAAGTTTTTTACCTTCTTGTTGGGTGCAGGGAGAGGATCCAAGGTGTCTGGCCATGATTCAGGGGTCCAAAAATGTGGATTGTTGCCAAAACATACCACCTCCGTCTTACTGGAGTTCAATTTAAGGCAGTTTTGGGCCATCCAAATCCCTACGGCATTCATACAGTCCTTAAATCAATTCGCCGTGCTCCACCAATCCTCTGTTTGTAATGGGACCACGATTTATGTGTGGTTCACGTAGGAGGTCAAACTAAACCCAAATGACTGAATAAGGGGTGCCAAAGAGGACACATATACATTAAATGGTGTTGGGCTTAGTGAGGACGCTTGCGGGACCCCACAAGGTAATGAAAAAGACTCGGACGAGAATTCCCCCAAAGACACTGACTGACTTCGATTTGAGAGAAATTATTTCAGAAGTCTCCATGCGGAGCCCTGAACTCCAATCTCCCGCAGCCGGTCCATCACCAAATCATGATGGACCGTATCAAATGCTGCCGAGAGATCTAGCATGATCAGAGCAGCCTTGCCCCCTTTATCTAAAATAGTTCATATCTCTTCAGTAGATTTCAAGAGAGCCGATTCAGTGCTATGTCCCCCTCTGAATCCTTGCTGGGTTGGGTCCAATGCTTGCGTCGACTCCAGAAAGTAACTAAGTTGCATGTTTAAAATCCTCTCAACAATTTTTGCATGTAACGGGAGTCTGGATATAGGCCTGAAACTGTTGGGGTCTTTTACATCTAGATTCGTTTTTTTTAAAAGAGGCAGGATAGAGGTTTTTTTCCATTCTAGTGGGAAGTATCCTTCTGAATATATAGTATTAAAAATGGGGGTCAAAACTCGGGGGAGATCGGTTGTGCCGCTACCTTTATTATAGATGTCAGACAAGGGTCAGAAGGGGAGCCAGATTTAACCCACATAAGAAGATTAAAAGTGTCAATAACTGTGAGCTGGGCAATTTTATCCAGATGAACTTTCTTTTCTAGGTCATCCGTATTGCCCAACGTCCTCTTAGATTAAGCATTAGAGAAAGTGGAAAAGATGGCATTCACTTTCTCAAAGAAGAGATTAGCCAATTTATCACAAAGTTCCTGACTCGGTATGGTAGTAATAGCCACTGGGTTTGCCAGGCTGGTGACTGTGTTAAATAATTCCCTTCCTGAGTTTTTTGCATTATTGATCTTAATGGAGAAAAATATTACCTTTACGTTATGAATCAGCTGCTTATACTTAGCAAGTCCATGTTTATATTCCTCCTTATCACAATCCATATATTCATTTCTCCATTTTCTCTCCAAATGTTTACAAGTCAATTTTTGATCCCTTAGTTCCTGAGAATACCAAGGGGCGGAGGGTACCCACCTTGTAAAATGGCCCATTTTACTGGGAGCTATTTTATGACCTATTTTATGACCTGCTTCTTCTAACCAGCTGGAATAGGATGGTGTAGCCTCTTCAAGGTTACTAGGAGGCATGATTAAGGTCTTATTGAGGTCATCGGAGAGATCTTCAGCCGTTACTTTGTTCCACGCTCTTTTCACCAGTTTTTCATTTAATGGCTTCTGAGAATGGCGCTCGGGATAGTAAGGTTAAATAGAACCGCCTTGTGGTCACACCAGAGTAATGGAAGGATAGTCGTAACTTGCAATTGTGGATTGTTAGAAAAAATACCGTCAAGTGTATGTCCTGCCTGATGGGTCGCACCAGTCACAAGTTGCTCTAAGTTATCGCCCTTCATCAAATCTAACAATTTGGCTGTGTCCGTATCGGAAGAGGCTTCCAAATGGAAATTGAAATCGCCTAAAATGGTGTACGAGCTAGCGGTGATACCACTTTCCGCAAGTCTTCCCGCCTGATCGCAAAAACAACCTCTAGGGCCAGGTGGTCTATATATAAGTGAGCCTTGAAAGGTGTACTGAGGAGATAGGCAAAAGGAGAAGTCCAAAACCTCACAGCCTTCCACCCCTCCCAGGCTAAATGTAGCGACCAGCGAGGCATGGTAGATGACCGCTAATCCGCCTCCTCTTCCAGTGGGCCTATTCAAAGTATAGTATACATAGTTAGGAGGTGTGGCCTTAACTAAGTCCGGACCTGATGCTTTATCAGTCCAGGATTCTGTGATGAAAGCAATCTTTACGCTTTCATCCTCTATAAATGAAGCAAACTCTAAACTATGTTTAATCAGTGATCTCACATTCATGAGGACACATTTCCAAATGGAGGTACTCATCTCCCTATCTAACTTTGCACAAGTTTTAGAAGAATCTATAGTTTGAAATAAAAGCTCTGGAATTTTGATCCCGCACCCTGGGCAACCCTCAAAATGCTCCAAGAGCTGACAGTCAGGACTGATACAGAGGCAGGAGTGGGCCCTAGTATTAGAGTTAATATTTTTTTTAAACGTACTATCATACTGCAGTTTAGAGGGGTTACCTGAACTTCCCTGAACAGGGGGGCTAGCACTGAGCATGGAACGATCACGGACGGGTGCAGACGGGCTTGCCTTTGGTGCGCCCTTGGTCTGAGTCTGAGTACAAAGATATCATGAAGCCCTTGTATTGTAGATCTCCTTTTTCTCTAGCTTGCTTCAAGGCTGCATCCTTATCTCTGGAGTTTAACAGTTTTGCGATCATTGGGAGCGGCGGGGCACACGGGGGCGGTCTGGGGCCAAGTGAGCGATGAGCCCGCTCTACAATGAATACCTCCGAGAAGGTTTCTCGGCCCAAATATGTGACAAGGAGTTTCTCTATGAACACTTCCATGTTGCCCATCATTACGATTTACGGCAGGCCCGTAATACGTACATTACTCCTCCTGGACCTAGCCTCCAAATCTTCTGCCTTATCCTGCAACACGGTAAGAGTTTTGGCCAGCTGTTTTTGGACAGTATCAGCTTTCAATTGTGCCTCATCCACTAAGGCACTCCTACATTCTATCCATTTGGTGTGCTAAAGTGTCTATTTTCCCATCAATGGTTAGTAAGCTTTTCTCCATTGCTGTCAGGATCTACTTAATATCACCAGACACCTCTTCGGACATGTTCGTCTGCTCCTCGGGAGGCCGAGATCCCTCTGTCTCTCTAAACCTCAATTTTCGCTGCTCAAACTGTATCTTAGTTTGAGATTTGTCCACCTTTCCCATGGTGATACGAAGGTGGGGTCTCTCCCACCTTCACTGCCCGATTGCCCCAGGCACCGATCATAGGGTCAGGGTTACAGTTCAACTCAGTGCAGTGGCAGCCCGAGTCCAGGGCCTGCTCTGAGGGTTCAGATCAGTAGGCCGCATCAGACCGCCTGGAGTGGACTCCGCCCTGCATGTATCCAAATGTTAGGGCGCTTTCAAAGGGCAGAGAGGTAGTCACACTGCTGCAGCCAGCACTCAACTGGGCCCTTATAGTGTGAGGTGCATCCATTGCAGGTTGAGCTGTGGGAGCCTCCCCCTAGTGCTCATATGGCCCTTCAGATCAGCAGCACAAGTTAGAGCTCCTGCACACTCTCTGCTGTGTCCTCAGACTCCCAGCTTTCTCTAAACTCCAATGGCTGCTGCTGGGTTTCACAGTATGAGTTCTTCCACCTTTAGTAGGTTGCAGTGCATATTCCAGAAGCCCAATCTATCTTGCCGAGCGAGCTGTGACCACAAGTAGAGGCAGCGCAGGCGTGATGATGGCTACCGACTAGGCGCACTCCTAACTGGCACCTCAGTGTTGCTTATCTCTGCCTCCAGGCCGGGGCTTGTTTTGTGTCTGCAGCGCTGCCTACTTACTGTGGGACGCACTCATGTAGGGGTCTCTTGGTGCAATATAAGGGCCTCTGGTGGTCTGCTTTTCCTCAGCAGCACAGCCAGCCCGTGGCCAGGCCGTCACAGTGCACGTCCCTCTGATCCGAGAGCCTTCTGCCGCCCCACTTCTATGCCTAGGGCGATCGTCACCCCCGATGTCAGGCACAGGCTGTGCAATCGCCAGGAGCCTCCAGATCGACCGATACCAGCTTAGTGCAGCGAGGTCCCAGCGGGCGTGGCAGCCACTACACATTGGTGCAACAGTCCAGGAAATAGGCCACGTCGGCTTCGGCCCCCAATCCGCAGTCACCAGCACATCAAAGTGTTGCACGGCACTAGCGCTATTCGTGGCTCTGGTCCAGACGCATGTAAGGCACCTGGATGTTAGGATAAGTGACGGATTATGGCGATGGCTCATGGAGCTCGTTTAGAACACGTCCATCTTGCGCTGCAGCAAGCTCCACCCCACTGTCTCTTTATCCTTTAGTGACGTTGTTTTAGTTTAGAAAGATTTATTGAATATAATAAACCAAGTAAAACATCAGTACAAGAGAGAATCATTAGGCAGCAAAATATAACAATAGAAAAGATTGAATTCTTACAAGACTAACAAATGCCATAAGGGAAATAGGGGATATACTTATGGAAAAAGCTTTTTAAAGGTATTATATTTAAAGGGCAGGGAGGGGCAAGAGGAGGAAAAGGAAAGAGGGGAGGGGGGAGGAAGGGAGAAAGATAATCAATATACAGAGTAAATATCTTGTATTTAACATAAATTAATAAATGTATATATAAGAAAAACTGTGTGCTAGTCATGAATAAAGTAGGACACAAAAACGAGATATTCAAGGCACAATTTGAGAGAGAAAATTAGTTAAAGGCAACCATAAAAAATCTTTTTTGATCAACAGAGGTACAGTGGTAGCAAAGGCACGGTCAAGCCTGTGATGATGGCACAATAAGTTCCACCAGACATTTTATGAAATCTTTGAAGTGTCTTTCTGATTGGTTGTAATAATCTTTAAAGAAATGGCTATATACAGATCTATAAATTTGCGCACATTGCAATGAACATTCCATATAGGTGCAGTACCACCCAGAAAAATATGGACAATATCAAAGGGGTGATCAGTAGCTAAAATTTCATTTAATTTTGACCAAATACGAGACCAAAGGGATTTAACTAACAGACAGTGAAAGAACATATGCAAAAAATCACGATCTGCATAGGAGCACAGCCAACATGTTTTAGAGTCAGTTAATTTGAAATTATGCAAATCGGAAGGGGTGAAAAAAAGTCTATTATAAAAAAAGTACAAAGTCTGTGTGGTACTAGCAGAGCGGGAAACAGTGTGCAACTTAGACCATAAGGAGTTCCAAACCTGAAGGGGAAATTCTTGGGCTAGATCCTTTTCCCAGGAGAGTTCAAGCTTAGATTTAACTCTTTCAGCAGAGGGGCGGGAAAGTAGTATATAAATAGCAGCGGCTTTGAGAGGAATAGAGAAATCTGGTAACGGGTGAAGGGCTGTGTCAGTAGTGGGCAAAGAGGTGTTTTGAGAGATAATGAAGGCTAAGGAATTTTTAAGTAAGGGATACTGAGAGGAGTATGCATTAGAAAGATGAAAGGAGGCACGAATGTCGAAGAAGTCTCGCAAAGAATTATTACTAAGTAAATGATCGTAAGTAATGATACCTTTATCGATCCATTCTTTCCAGAAAAGCGCTCTATGATTTATCTTTAAAGATTTGTTATACCAAATCGGAGTTAAGGAATGAAACTCTGACTGCGAGAGGGAGGAGCGAAACACAGAGAGAGCAAGTGCTTTGGAATGTTTAATGATGGCGGTGAGAAAATGCAGCGGGGGATGATGTAAGCGAGTGGCCGTAATAAATGAAAAGGGTGAAATTTGCGCAAGTTCTATTGAGCTCCAAGCTGTTAGGGGAGGGTCAGAAGAATCAGATAGAAAAGGCCAAATTTGTTTTAAAGTAAATGCCGAATGGAATCGAGAGAGATTGGGGAAGTTGACTCCACCTAAATCTTTGGGTTGCTGAAGACGAGAAAGAGAGATTTTGCGCTTATTCCATAAAAATGTTATGAAAATACGGTTTATTGTTTAAAAAAAATAGAGTGGATGGGAAATTGGAAGCATTGAAAGATAAAAATTAACAATAGGAAGAAGCATCATTTTAATAGTTGCTAGCCTTCCCCACCAGGATAAGAAAAGGGGGGACCAACTATCTATAAGGGAAGAGAGCTTTTTAACTATATCTTTCTGGTTAAGCTTAACAGTTTCTCTAATAGTGTTAGCATAAAGAATACCTAAGCATTTAATATTACTAGAATTCCATTCGAAGCCAGAGCCCTGAAACATATGAGGAAGGCAAAATTTGTTAAGAGGTAGAACCTCAGATTTATCTACATTAAGTGTATATCCAGAAACCAGAGAATATTCTTGCAACAAAGAAAACAATGAAGGCAAAGAAGTGGTCGGATTAGAAATATAAAGTAAAATATCATCCGCATAGGCAGTAAACTTAATATCAATGTTCTGAAATGTGAAACCAGTATATGATGGTGTGCGTTGAATTTTTTCTAAAAAGGGTTCTAGCGCAAGAATAAAAAGGAGAGGAGAGATAGGACAACCTTGTCTGGTTCCTCTATGCAAAGGGAAATAATGAGATTGAGATCCATTAACCCAGATAGAAGTAGAGGGAGCAGAGTATAACAATTGAATATATTGAATAATAGTAGGGCTAAATCCATGCCACCTCAACGCACCAAATATAAAATCCCAGCACACTCTGTCAAAAGCTTTCTCAGCATTCAATGTAATAGCAGCGACTGGGGAATCCATCTTTGAGGCCAGGTCAATAATGTTGAGAAAAGTTATCGAATTATCAGTAATAGACCTGCCTTTAACAAATCCAGATTGATAAATGTTGGTGAGGTTAGGAATAATTTTATTAATGCGAGAGGCCAAAACTTTGGCATAAATTTTACAATCAGTATTAATTAAAGAAATAGGTCGGTAATTTTTGCAGAGGGAGGGGTCTTTGTCTTTTTTAGTAATTAGACATAACATTGCCTGTGTGAAAGAGCCTTTGGATTCTCCTTGTGCAAGAAAATAGGTAATCAAGGAAAATAAGTGAGATAACAGGATATCCTTAAAATGAAGATAGAAACGAACTGTAAAACCATCTGGGCCAGGAGTTTTATCTTTGGGAAGAAGAGTAATAGCATTAAGTATTTCTTTTTCTGATCTAGGGAAGGAAAGTCAGTAGAACTATCAGAGGACCTGGGAATAGACTGAAAGAAAGAGTCAATGTGGGTAGGAGAGGGAACGGATTCCGGAGTATAAAGTGAGGAGTAATATTGAACAAAGCAATCAAGGATTTTGTCATCGGTGTATTGATGATTCCCATGTGAATCAGTAATGGTTATTATTTTGGGTTTTTGTTTCTTAATTTTGAGATAGGTAGCAAGAGATTTGCCAGCCTTATTACGTCCCCCGTACATTTTAGCATGAAAATTGAGAAGATAATTACATGCAGAATCCCAAGAGTGTTTGTTGTATTGCATTTTTGCTTTAATAAGAGAAGAAAGTGTTTCTGAGGAGCTTTTGGTAAAGTAAAGATGCTCTAGGTCTTTAATTTGCTTAAGAATTTGAGCTGTTTTTGATAAAGCTAATTTATTTTTTCGGGATACAAAATCGATGATAAATCCCCGGGCAGCAGCCTTGAAAGCATCCCAAATAAAGTGAAAATGAGAAGTAGAATGAAGATTGTTTGTAAAGAAAACTTCTGCAAAAAGCGTAAATTGTTCAGTAAAGTGCGGGTCAAGGAGGAGCGAGTTATTAAAGCGCCAGCGCCGAGAGGTGGGAGAAGGTGAGTGAAAATCCATATCGATTATTACAGGGGCATGGTCAGAGATAAGAATGGAGCCTATTTCTGAATTAGTCATAAATTGGAGGGCTTGTTGGGTGAGAAAAATATAATCAATACAGGAGTGTGATGCATGCACTGGAGAAATAAAGGAAAATTCTAAGGTGTCAGGATAATAAAGTCTCCATGAATCTATAAGACCTCTAGAGGAGATGGCTTTAAAAAAGGACTTTTGCATCTTATTAGGAACATATCTGGTGAGTGACTTACGATCAAGAAAGGGATCCATAAATTGATTACAATCACCTCCTACAATCAAATCATCACTTGCATGAGAGGAAAGAAACAAAGAAAAGTCCTTCCAGAAGGTTAAATCTATACCATTGGGGCCGTAAACATTACAGAAGGAAAATTGTGTATTATTGACAGTGACATCTAAAAATAACCATCTACCACAATTATCATGGAGTTCATTATGTAGCTGGACAGACAATGATTTATGAAACAAAATAATAACACCATTTTTACTGTTCACTGCAGGAGAGCAGAAAGCCTCTCCAACCCATTGTTTACGTAGTGAAGATAAATCTTGTGAGTTAAGGTGAGTTTCTTGTAACAGTGCAGCATGACATTTCAGCTAAATGAGATAAAACACGTTGTTTTTTAACAGGATTTCGAATACCTTTAACATTCCAGGAAATAACACGAAGACCGTTCAGTTTTTTAGAAGGAAAATAAGAAAAAGCAAAAGGAGATAAAGAAGTTAAGACAGAGAGAGAAAATTAAGATAGATGTTATAGACAGAAGATAGCCAAGAACGAAGAAAGGAAAAAGAAGGTATGGAGAGGAGAAAGAGAGGGAGAGGAAAGGGGAAAGAGTAAAAAGTAGGGTAAGGGGGAACTGAGATCCCCAAAAAGTATCCAAAGGAGGATGGCAAGAAGCCAAAGGGCTTCAGCCACAGGGAACAATTGAACAAATAACATTAATGTGGGAGGGGGCAACGAAGAACAAGACAGCCGCACTAAGAAGACACACCTAGAAGAATAGATTGCCATAGAAAATAAAAGAATTAAAATGAAAAACTGTGAGATAAAAATCTAGAACTAAAGGCAATCAAATAAGACAAATGAAGGAACTTACCAAACATCTAGAGAAAAAAAAACAGCAACGGAATGGAATGCACAATATATACACCAGGACTGTACAAAAGGCGACCTTGACAAAAACACCACGTGGGGGAGACCTGCAAGACAAAAGATGGGGTGAACAAAGGAAGCAGAAGAACTATACAATACATACTAGAATATAAATAGAACAAAACTCAATAGTCAGACAATAACAAACAAATAAAAAACAAAAAACAGTCAGGGTTTGCACAGTTCCAGAAGTTCTTCTTTGTGAGTATGAATGAACTTCCGCAGGTCTGCAGGATCTTCAAAACTAAAAGTTCTGTCTTTATAGGTCACTTTGAAAAAACAAGGATGAATTAAGCCATAGCGAGCATTCATGGCCCTCAATGCAGGTCTAAAATCCAGAAATTCCTTTCGACGAGAAGCCGTAGGTTTGGAAACGTCCTGAGTAAAAAAGACTTTGTGGCCAGACCAAATCATTTGCTTTTGTTGCTTGGCCGCTTGGAGAACCGTCATGAGATCTGAGTATAGAATGAAATATGCAATGATTCCTCGAGGTTTAGATGTAGAAGATGTATTCTTTGGCCCCAAACGATGGGCTCGTTGTATGTTGAAATCTGAAGATTTTGGGAGGCCAGCAATTTGAAGAACTTGTGTTGCTTAGCCGCTTGGAGAACCGTCATGAGATCTGAGTATAGAAGGAAATATGCAATGATTCCTCGAGGTTTAGATGTAGAATATGTATTCTTTGGCGCCAAACAATGGGCTCGATGTATGTTGAAATCTGAAGATTTTGGGAGGCCAGCAATTTGAAGAACTTGTGTTTTCAAAAATTGGATCATATCCGACCCTTCAGAATTCTCCGGAATACCATAAATGCACAAGTTATTGCGCCTCTTGCCATTTTCTAAGTCCTCCGCAACCTTCTTGAGCTGGCTGACTTCTTTGGTGAGGGTGTTGACCCTTGCGACCACATCTTGAGCATCACTAATCCTCTGCTCTACATCAGAAAGTCTCGTATCCAGGCTAGACCATTTGTCATCTAACCTCTGAAGTGTGGTAACAGTGTCAGTCATAAAAGGACGGATAAGACACAACTCCTCCATGATGTCCTCAAGAGTAAGAGGCAACGGAGACTTAGTTGGGGAAGGCGGGTCCTTTTTGGTACGTTTGACGGAGGAGGCATTCGTATCCTTTCGACCTCCTGAGGATCCTCAATGAGGTTTGTTTGAATGTGTGGCGTCCATGTTGGAGGTATCTCCACAGAGAGTGACAAATGATGACAGATGAAGACAGCAGGCAGAGCAGCAGTAGTGTTAATGAAGCAATAATAAGAGGAAGTGTAGCTCAGAGAAAAAGCGAATTGTCAGTGGAGCAAAGTAACCAGCAACACCAGCATCTCCAAAGAGACTGTATAATAGGACTTAGGTCATGCCATTAAAGCAAAGTGGGGGCATCACTTGAGGAAAGCACAAAATAGTCGCTTTTCAGTAGTTCTGAGAGATTGAAGTTAAGTTAATACAAAGGCACTGAAGGAGTCCGACAGCAACCAAAAATGACCATAGAAAAATGGCATGACATAAAAAAAGGCAGCCTCCACCTCAGTGGTTCTGAATTAAAGCATTAGACAAAAGAACATGGCTGCAGGAGAAAAAGAAAAACGAGAAAAAAAAAAAAAGCGCTGCATGGAGGACAAAATGGCGGCCGCTGTCTGAGAGGAACAGGAATCATCAAATAAAATGACAAAAAGACCATATTTCGGTCAAGAAACTTGCCAAATTAATCACTGCCATCTCCAACATTGAAGTCCGTCATTTTCACGAAGCTCCGCTGCAATTACGAGATTCCTTCGTGTTCGAGCCGGCTCGACCAAGCGGAGCTCTTCACGTGGCGGCCATCTTGTTTCGCCGCGCCACGCGCTCCCCGTGAGGTTGTTTTAATGTAGGGATCGCGGGGATCACGAAGGTCTCTCTTAGGACGGGAATACGTGCTGGAGCGGCTTGACTCATCTAAGTAAGTTTGAGTTATTGTGTGGTTGCGGTTGTGCTATTTATTAGGTTTTATGACATGGTCACTGATCATATACATTTTTTAATATGGAAGGAACAGCATATCTCCCTCTTGGTTTGACCAGCAACTCTAGGGTCGCTATAGTATTTGTGAAGTAAGTGCTCTTGTTGATTAAAGTTTGCTTGTGTGACGTTTTCGCTCTTATTGTGTGGTATGAGGCAGAACATTAACATTTTATATTCTCTTAATTTATAGCCATATTCACTACATTTGGAAGTTGAGGTCCATTCCCAACCGGGTATGTGTCAGTCTATTTGGCATTTTCATTTGCTTATGGTGACCCCGGGCAGGGTTGTGGAACTTAATTAAACAGCACCATGGAAAACAGTTATTCAAGACAGTGTTCACTTATGGGCACTACGAAGTAGTGAAGAACCAGAACCTTTTGGACCTGGCGGCGCAGGGTACGCCCTCTGTCTCCAGGGTTCACCTGCTTCGTTACACAGAGACACCGGACACTCTGTCGGCGTTAGAAGATTGGATTTATTTAGCTGCAGCTAGTACAGTTATCCTAGAAGTACACAAAGTAGGTTCTCAGGAGACTGCCACTTCACTCTGTGGCGCATCAGATTAAATACTATACAATACAGAATTATTAGCAAAACACACGCCCCAAGCAAAGAAGAAAAGAGCCAATAGGGTAAGTGGAAAACAAAGCGGAACCAGTAAGAAAGGTTCGAAAATAGAAAGATCAGATGACTCGAAGAGACCTCTCCTCCAACTGTGTTTGTCATCCCACCCCCGAACTAATTTATTAACAGATTACAACTGACTTGCAGGTGGTGAGATACGTTTGTGTGTATTGGAGGACAGGCATGACACAAGAGAATGCTAGCAGGAGACAGTGAAGGCCAGTCGATAAGATATGATCGGGAAAGAATGGTGTGAGCCTACAGATAGTTGAAACAGGGATTAGAGAAGCCAGACAAGGATTAGTGTACTCGGCTAGTCCAAACACCAGCTTCACGAACAAGGCCGAGGACGTATTTTGACACCAAGCTACGGGAAAAGCAGAATAGACTTCGTTCGCCGTACTGCCTGAGTGATGGCAACACAAAATGGCGGCGGGTTACAAAATGGCGGGTCGATTCGATCGTGATTGAAAATCGAAGTTCCTCATAGTTTCTATGAAGATGGCAATGGAGGACTTATTCTTCTGGTGAAGGGTATACACCTGGGAAGCGCTCATACATTTATATTGATTTATTTTATATAATATGGTGAAACCTATGTATTAATTGTTCATTGTAGAGTTCCCCTGACGAAGGGATTCCTGAAATGCATTGGGAACACGGCACAGAAAAAACCTCATGTTAAAGGCATAATGTCCAAGGAAGCAATAAAAATACTGTACAGCACAAATGACACATGTGAAGTGTCAACAAGTACATGATTACTGTTGTTTTTTCTTAAGTTATTAATAGTAGTGAGCACATGGTTGCACTGTACATACATTGACTAATGAACTAGGCATAAAATGTTTAAATATTGAATTTGTGATTTATGTTTTTCCAAGTATTATTGCACCATATGGGCAAGTGTGGTGCACCTTGTTGTATGTGACAGGATCTGTACATATCAATTTTTAGATAATTCAAACCTGACAACAGCGGGTCCAGAAACAAGGTGGCACACAACAGATGAACATCATTGAACTGTAGATTACTTTCATCTCTGAAAAACACAGGTGTGCAGGTTATACCCATAGTTATCAAATCTGTTAATGTGCCAAAATCAATGGGTGGATGTGTGGGAACACCTATGCTCCACCCATGGAACTCCCTTCCAGGGTAGAGTAACACTAGGCAGCGACGTGTGCTGCTTTGCGTTACTCTATATTTCTCAAGTCTTGCAGGGCCATGCAAGGCGGCCCTTGCAGCATGATATATCTCACTTATGTTTTGAGTTGCCCTTGCACCCCCTTGCAATGTGAAATCTTGATACATCTGGCCCTAAATGTGAAACTAATAAAAGAGCAAATGTAGCCAACAAAGTCATAAATTGACCAAAACTGCTCTATATTATTAGGATGTTGTGAGCCAATCCTGTGGCCCTAATACAACTGTAGCACTAACGATAGCTAAAGCCCTGAGTAGCATGCTGTCTCTTCTGCCTCTTTCACCCCTTTCGCATCTAGTCTGACCCACGCTACACCTTGAAACAGGCTCTTTGTACTTTCAGTAAACATTATCTCCCACGTGTTGTGCTTCTCTTCACAGTAAGAGTGCTCTCAAACCTAGTGCTAGCTAGGAATGTGAGCTCATATGCCTCTATTGTAAAGTAAGACAGTCATAACTGTGATGTAGTTGGCTCCTCTAAAGGCTGGGGCCCAAGTGCCACTGCACATGCTTCACTAATGATAATTACTGGCTACTTCTTTGCAAGTGGGGTGTCTTGTCCCAAACCCCTACCTGCCATTTAGCTAAAGTGTCTCCTCTACTTCTATATTTTCCTACCTTGGGCCATGCTCCAAAGTCTAAAGAAACAGTGGCACAGCACGGTATACTGGGCCATAATACAAGTAAGAAATTATAGTAAAAGAGTCACAATTGGTGTTTAGTTGTCCCTTCACATCCTTGACCTTTGTAGGTATTCTGGTGCACCTGTAGCACCAATGATACCTACAGGCTGTTTCCTCTGCCCCAGGAAAAAGCCCCAATTTGATGGGTCATGAGTCCTAATGCTATGAAAGGAAAAATGCATGTAAATCAAGGTTGAAGTAGATGGGATCTATTGGGACCCACTTGCCATTGTTTTTCAATTTTACAAAAAAAAAACATTATTTTTGTTAAAAAAACAACCATCTGTAAATGGTTAATGCATACCTTGCAGCACCTCTAGCTGAAAGTGGAAGTGGAAGGGAATGCTGGACTCCAATGGTCTTCTTATTAAGGTGACTGATACCTGATAGAAATGTAAATGTGTGCAATCAGTAAAGGCTACTCAGTAGCCAATATGGGCTTTAATTGATGGAGTCACTTAAAGCTTTTTGGTGACAAAGATATATTCTTTTGGAGAGGTAATATAAGGATGTTATCAGCAGAGTTCTGCAATATATGCTTATAAAAATGTTAGTACTAAGTACACTCTGATTCTATATTCTATGAAAGCACTTGTTTTCATCTTAAAAACGAAGGGCCTGATTACGAGTTTGGTGGTCTCGCAGCAGACTTCCACGTCAGAGCTCCGCTGTGAGACTGCCAAACCCATAGTCTGACCACCCGCCAGATTACAAGTATAATCCTGATGAGCGGTCCCACAGCAGTGCCTTTCTAAGGCTCATAGGAGAGCCCTAGGCACTGCCGTACGAGCGCCGCAGCCCGTTCCTCCACGGACAGAAATGCACAATGGTACGCATTTCTTTCTGTGCAGGAACAGTGGGTTCAAATATAAAGGGGCACACCATGTGCCCCCCTGAATGCACACCCATGCACAGAGTTGCATCACTGCCATTCTTTCCATGACCTGGCTCACTGCCATGGAAAGGGTCACAGTGAGGCAACTTGTAATATGCTAGTCGATGCTGTAGAGGGACCAAAACTATAATGATGCCTTTGACCACTGCGCCACCACCATGGGATCAAGGATCCCAGTGGTAGCAACAGTCTGGTGCCAGATCAACCATCTTACTTTTAACATGGCAGGTGGACCGTCACTCTGGCGGCCACGGACTGCCACCACAGGGTTGGGTGGTCCCACGGACATCCAAACTCGTAATTGGGCCCTAAATCATTTTTGCTGCAGTCTTTCCCATACCATGTGTAATACAATTTTCGGACACAGACTGCCACCTTGTAGCACTATAAATACACAACTCACCATTCCCACTGCACTAATCAGGATTCAATTCTGTTACTCCCCAGTCACTCACACAGATATCTGCCATTATCGCATTACCATTAGTGGTTTCCAAAGGTGGGTGCCTCACCTGCCGTTGACAGTGGAAACTTTTCACCTACTGGCTTGTCCACATCTGGGGTGCCTGGCCACCAGATTATCCTGCTTGACCCCACATGAGGCAGGATGATCCTGGACAGGGAATTCAAACAAAGGCCTGGAGTACAGGGTGACATATTCCTGCATGTCAGACCACTTTTATTTTTTAATAAAAGAATTTCAGATCTGTAAATGTATTTTTGAAAAACAAAAGAAAACTGATGCTCAGGGACAAAACAACATGGTGCATACTTGGCAAACTGTTCAGCCTTCAGAGTAACCAATGTACTTGTGGTTGCTTTGAATGCAGAGATATGCCTCCCAAGAAAAGGAAGATCTCTGACAATGGCAGGCAGACCTTTGGCAGATGAATGGAGACTAAATCCAAACTATATAACCTCATGAAATTGTAAAGTTTTACAAGTTCCCAAAACGTCACAAAAATAATTTTAAATTATCATACCCTAAACTATCCCAGGAACGAAAAAGATATCAGTAGATAAGTAAATAAAACAAGGTGTATTTAACTATGCACTTCCACCTACAAATCTGAGAAGAAGAAATCCCCTTGCACCCGGTGGACAAGTGGATCAAATTTACCATTCATGAAGCGGATTGCAGGAAATATTGAGAACCTTGCACCTCACTACTCACTAAGTTGGAATCACACTCATGGACTGTACACTTCTCAAATAAATAATTATTCAAGAGGAAGAAACTTGATAAATCTTTGAGACTTGACCCTAGGGTTTTGGAATGCTCTGAACCAAAGCATGCCAACAAAATCAAACCACGTGCTGTTCAAGGAACATCTTAAAAGTGAGCTATTAAAACTCAATATCAATAGAACTTCACTCAGAAGTGTACTGCCTACATGATGAATTTCTGATAAGGTTTCCTCTTCACCCAGTTGAACTATAACTTCCCTTATTGGCTTCTTGCATATGTTTTTTTTTAAATTGTGAAAAAAAAACTTAAGATCTTTATTGGTCTGCAAAATGATTAAATACATCAGGCTTGAGTCTGGGTTGGAATGAATGCCATGTATTGTTTGCTAATCATTTTTCATTCACGCCCATCAAAGTATTTCAAAAGTTGGGTATGCAGATTTGAGTGAAAAATTGAGAGTTCACCCTCATTGTTTTTTTCTGGCAATAAATACCTAGATGTCCACTACTTCACCAGCTTTTCTAGAGCACACCCTGGCGTGTTCCAGTTCTATCCTATTCTTTTTCTTTAGACTTCCCAAAGTCTGTACCTACTGGCAGAGATGTTGAAAGGGCAGGACTACGTAGCGGTATTGCGCCGCAAATGGAGCATAAATGTTCTGTGCATTAAGCAGTCTCATCCTCCAGCAAATCTAATAGCCTTTGTTTGCAATTGGAAATAGTATTCCTCCTGGAGTTATTCAAAGAATCTTCATCCCAGGTGATGTAATTCCACGATTGTTCATAAATTTGTAAGTGCTGGTTTTCTGTTCAAACAGTTGTTTATGACTTTGATAGGAAGGAGACAAGCTAATTGTGTTTTTGGTGAAATATTGGATGATTTGTCACAAATTTGTCCGTGGCCTGAAATTTGAGAGATTCCAGCTATGCTTATTCCCCAAAAACATGCATAACATAATATTATGGGAACTGTACTTCTCTGTTTTAGTGGCTCTACCATCTCATAAAAGTCATCACTAAATTGGTAACACGTCATAGCGCTGATAGAATGAACAAGAATTGCAACGATTGACGTACTTGACACTTTCAATAAAGATACCTGGTTTGAAAGGAAGAATAAAATCCTACCCCTAAGAAGTGTTTTTCCTCTTAGTTGGGGAAGCTCAGGCCCACACTCTAAGTGCATCAAATTCCCCAGCTACACTGTGATTGTCTTCTGTTTCTTGGCAGTGTTTAAAGTGTCCGTCAAGCAGGGCCAGACTGGCTGTAGTGGGCATCAACAGGGCCGGACTGGCCGTAGAGGGCACCGGGCAATCCCCCGGTGCGCCGCACAGGTGGGGGCCGGTTTTGGGCCCCTGGGGGCCGTTTTTCTTACAGGGCCGTTCTTGCAGCATAGCTGCAAAATCGGCCCTGTAACAAAATCGGCCGAAAACCGGCCCTGGCACAGAGCTCGGCGGCACCCGAGGGGGCCGGCCGAGCACTTTGCCAGGGCCGGTTGTGATTCCCAGTCCGGCCCTGGGCATCAAGCTTTTTTCCCCGGGAGGCTAGAAGGGAGGGGACGGTTTTGAAGCGGTGGGGGCCAGTTTTTTACTGGGGGCCGCTTTTTCAGCAGTGCTGCCATTTCGGGCCCCATTAACAAAAGCTGCAAACAAGCGTTTGCAGCCTCCCAGGCAGGTATTTCTTCCCCAGGGGCCAGAGGGGCATACCCAACAGCCCCTCCTCCTTCCCCTCAGGACTGGTCGGAGAAAATTGCCAGGGCTGCCTTCGGTTCCCAGTCCGGCCTGGCTGTCAAGGCCTCTGCTAGAATACATTCATTTTGGATACATATGTAGCACTATTTTCCGGTGCTTGTGCTGCACACAGGGAGCTTGGGAGCACTCAAGGTTAACACAGGAGCGTGGGTGCACTCAAGGATCATGTATCTTCTTTGATTTTAAGGACCCAATCTCCTTTGGTGAAGCTACAGCATAAACTAACCTAAAATGTTGGCGACCACAGGGAGCTGACTACAATGAAAAGAATGTTAGACGGAAATATACAAGATTACAACACACTGCAGCACGTCTAAAAATTCTCATTTTTTCGCAATACCATGAAATATTAATATCGGCAGGTTCAAATTAATTCTGAGACTTTAGGGCCATGTATGGTAATTTTAGTTTACTGCCGTAAATGAATGTAATAGTTTGGTTTACTAGCCAAGCCTTGAAAGAGCATGAAAGACAGAAAATCCCCCTTACTCCAAAAACCCCAAACCGTAGAAATGTGCTGGGAAGAAACAGTTTGCCTTTTCACAAACTCAGTGCTATGAAATAATAACATTTTTCAAGGATACTTAGAGTAATTTATTCTAAAGTACACATTGCGAGCGCATTATCAATGTACATTTGAGTAGGATTTAAGTAGGATGTATGTGGCACATTTAAAGACATTTCAAGCCATTTACATAGATGTGTGCATTTTTATGCTGAATTATTTAGTGCAGTAGATACGATTACCTACACAATAATGGCTACCTTGCATAATCACATACATTCTGAACAGCATGGAGATGCAGATGTTCCATAGATTAGCCACAAAACCCTTAAAAGGCCTTTATTTCAAATGGAACAGCAGTAGTACTATATGCAGAAAGAGGGGCTCCCTTGCTCTTCACCATTCTGAGTGGTGAAGATAGATGGTCATAATTGCCTTTGACAGCCTTAGGTTTTACATCATTGCTCAACTGCTCTCTTGGAAGCACCTCATAAAACGTTTGATTTATTCAACATGCATGTTCGATTTGATGGTAAAGTTGTTAATTTCCTTACATCTATGTAGAGGAAAAGCTCACACTGTGTATTACCACTGACATTTAGGAGCTGGTGCCTACACTCGAAGGCGTGCAGGTGCATGTATTTATAGATGAGAATTGTGATGCCTGTTGTGGCCTCTATGTAGAGCAGAGGGCATTAGTTGTGTTATTATTGGTGCAGTGACACAGTCGTTTATCAGAGTGTACGCGGCAACACAATACAAAGATTCCTTTGAAGGAAATGGTGTGGAGAAGGTGCAAGGCAGGCAAAGCGGTTGGGAAGTGGAGGCTAACTGATACTAAGTGCAGGTGTTCACTGCTAGTTACTTGTCTGTTTGACTGATCTTTGTGAATGTCTGTTATGGGCTGGGTGTGCAGTACATATCGGGGTATGCATATGTAATTGTGACAAGTGACTGGGCAGATTGTGGGGGCATCTTGCACCTGTATGCAAAAATGCAGAAGTGTTTGTGTAGGTACTCCATGTCTGTGGGTGGGCCAGATATGCGCTCCGATACTGTAACAGCACTTGACTAGTAAGAGGGAAAGGACATTTTCATATATATCAATTAGTTAACAAAAGTATTTTTTTAGGTACAAAGACGTTGAGTTGTTGATGTTCACTTGCCTCAGTAGGTGGTTCATGTGTTTGGTCCAGGCAGGTGCTCATGGGAGCTTTAGAAAAGTCAAATTGTTCTTAAGGTTTATGTTGCAGGAAAGAAGGGGATGCTAATGTTGAGATATATACATGGACTAAGGGCCTGATTTTGATTACGGTGGTCCGATGGGACACCATTGCCACAGTGGGGGTGCGAGCAGCACCACACTGGCAGTGCGACCACCCTATTACAAGTTGGGCAGTCAGACCACCATGGGACCGCTGCTACCTCCAGAGGTCAGGGATCACTGGTGGCCTTGCAGTGGTCCAGTGCCTGAAATTTGCTGACCGTGCCGCTGCAGCTCCGCCAAGCACATCGCAAGTTTCCTCACCGTCACAATTTTCATGGTGGTGAGCCCGCCAAGAAAACGGTTGCAATGAGAAAACCAAGGAGGCTCTACTGGGCCCCCTGTTGTCTCAAGGCCATGGGGATGCATGCAGGTGGGCACGTGGAGTGCTCCCCTGTCTGCATGCATGCCCAGTTCCTGCACAACATGGACTTAACAGTCCATGCCACAGAGGAACTTGTTTTGGTGTTCCCATTGTGGTGCCTTTCTAAGGCTCACTGCTTTGGACTACCAAAGCACAACCCACTAGACCAGGAGAAAACTCCTAATCTGGTCGGCTGTGTCAGTACCGCTTTGGTGGTGCAACCGCGGGGCACTGGCGTTGCGGCCCACTGCCACACCACAAAAGTTGCAATCAGGTCCTGAATCAAGTCTCTAAGGAGTAACATGTTGCGTTTTGGATTTCAATCTAGAGATGCATCTTCAATCAAAAACTGCATCTGGGCCAACAATTCTGGGATAGGTTCTGCTAAAAGAAACATCCAATTCCAAGTGTGCGAGATTACAATGAAGTGAGAGTTGAAACATATACTTGATAATTCAGTAAGACAGTACTTTTTGTAGAGTGCTTGCATCTTGAAGGTCCATGGCTCAAGTTGAAAGTAAAGAATTGCTGCAATGCTCTTTCCACGTTGGGGTCTGCAAAGGATATATATTTGAGTTTTCTGAGGTTAAGGGTACCAACATCATCCAAACATGTCAGCATAAGGACAACATTTTTCTGAACTAAGCGTTAGAGAAAGGTTTAGAAAACCATCTTGATATTAGGTCCATGGCAGAGTCCAGAGTAAATCCAGGTTTTTTCCCTTAAAGGTACTCATGTGGATGAGCAACCTATCTTGGTTTTTCATCAGGTGAAGGACATTATTTGTGCTGCTTCAATTTGCAGAGGAAACTATCCTAATTAACTATTGTAGAAAAGTGGAACATTCATTGAGGACAGATAGTACTCACCTCAAATAATAACCACAACCCTTGTCAGGGTAAACCACTAAATCTGAGCTCATCCCCCTGGTAGCTGTGGCATAGAGCAGGCAGGAAGGCTTAACTTAGAGGCATTGAGTAAACTATGTATGCAGTACACAAAGAGAAGCGTTTGAAACCAATTTAGAAAATAGAGTACATTTTAATAAATAAACTACACCAAAATACCAAATTCGACGACAGTGCTGTATCGAAGCCTCGCAGCTCCTTTACTCTGATGCATTGTCCTGACTGCAAGAAGCATCCTCGATACTGGACTTTGCATCAAAGCAGTGCATTGCACTGAAGCCTAAAAACATCTCAGAACCAATGCACCACTTCGGCTGCGCAACACATCTTCAACGCAGACCTGTGCAACACTCCACAAACCAGGATTTAAGGAACTTTGTTCAGCAGGCCTAACTGGGTACCTATAGCCAGCACACACTACATTGTGGTCAGCCTGAACTTGGGACTTTGGGATGACCTGATATACGCAGTTGGAGGCTTTGTGCTTTTTAGTGCTATTTTTTTTACTCAACACTTTAAAATTAAATATCACTAGTTTTACTGATTGGATTTCTTCTGCATTGGTATTGTTTTATTTACTAAAAAGTATCTACTTTGTGGGCTCCTTTTGTCAAGTTTTGTCACTGTGGTACTGTGTGAAGTGTTGCACAAATACCTTACACATTGCCTTTAAGCTAAGCCTGACTGCTCAGTGCTAAACTACCCAAGGGTTGAGCACAGGTTAATTTAGGGTTTACATGTGACTTGGTTGCTGCTTGAAAAGTGGTTTCATCCTCCTCAAACAGTAACCCGATTTCTTACAATCAAGAAAGAGCCTCTATGCAGAATAAGGGATGGTCTTGTGCCTTAAGCATGTATAAAACAATAGCACCCAAACACAAATGAAATAATTACCATTTCAAGGAAAGAAGTGCTTGAAAGTCAATAGCAAAATGTAACCCACAAAGGTTTACTAAAATAATTCAATGTGCAATACAGAAGGCCAAAATAAGAATTAGTTGGAATGAATAGTAAATTAATATAGGGCATTAGCATAAGGCTGAATAAATGCAGCATACAAGTCAAGGCACAAATAGTTTAAGTCCAAAGATTGAAACAAACCAACAAGGATTCAGTCTTTAGATTCAGGGCAAACCAGACTGACTCACCTCCAAAGTGCTCAATCTTAGATGGAAACAAATCACAATAGAAGTCAATAGGAATTGCACAGTCAGCAGTAAAGTCAGCAAAGTTAAATGAATCGCAATATATAAAGATATGTCACCTATTTCCAGCATGCTAGCACTATCCTCAAAATGTATATCACTTTACCTTATTCTGACCTAATGTCATCAGATATTGCAGTAAAAATCTAGAATAGTTCCCACAAAAGGTACAGTAGCTTAGTATTCCATATATCCTCAGAGGAATACGTTACAGTACTCTACAGGAACACAAAGACCAAGGCTTTGGATGGAAAAGCCTCACCCACACTATTATGACTTCGGCCAGTCCGCCCTACCATGATAGGGTAATACCACCATGGTTGTCTTGGCCACTAGAAGAGAGAAATCAGAATAAGTACCTCAGGCTAAACAAGGGGTGCAATAAAATATTAAAATTACCATGAGCTTATGTTTCAGACCTATGTTTTAAAAACAAAATGCCACATGTTTTAGCCTCTCCGAGAGCCCAGAATGGGTCTAGGGACTTCCTCAGGTCAACACAGGTACCCCTAACTTTAATCCTATTACCTCATGCATGCATGCAGGTAAGAATAAGTCTTACTTCTACCAGTCCTGTCAATTTCTTCACCTGTGGATCAAGAAGCAAAATATCCTGCAAGCTAATAATTAATAATCCATGATGTATCCTACTCCTCCTATGACTTGTTTAGTCTTTTTGTGTCCCAAAATGTATTTCATAAGGCATTGAAACATTCTTTTTGAATGGTGCGGCACTCATATTAAACTTACAATAGCGTAACACACTTAAGACATGTGGAAAAAACTGTGAGCATGCACAAATAGCCCATCTAATTAGCTTATTCTCAAGGGGTTTAAGACCATTAGTCCCATCAGAGGGAGACCACACTTTTATTCACAAACTTGAACGCAGTGCGATGGGAAGCTTGTCACAATTCCTATGCTGGCACAATTTCATATTTCTATAATCTAAATGGAAGGATCAAACCAGAAAAGTGCAAATGAAGCCTTCTTATTAAACATTGTAAATCTATATGTCAAAGTCTGTTACACAATACATCTCACCAGTGATGTGTATCTAGCCAAGCCAAATCCAGATGCACGAGTTTTAATCCTGATGGAACCTTCCCAGGACCACTACCAATGTCCCAACACTTTTTGTCTATATATTTAATTGTACACATTATTATATCAGGATGGTGTGTTGTTGCCCCAAGAGTTGTGCTTTTAGATGATATCTCCCACTGTATTTTTTACTCCCCTCAGTGAGTCCCCTATTCAGGAGTGTGTGGAGGTTTTCCCTTTCTTCCTGCTTTTGGTGATTCACATGTTAGTGTTAATATTGAGAAAGTCAATGTCAATATGGATAATGATACATTTATATATTAAAACAACATGCATCTTTATTGAATAATTCGCCCGTTGTGAACTCCATATCAACCACAACTCAGAAATGCACGGTTAGGCATGCCCTGATACTCAGGCCCGAAGTTACTGATTGTCAGATCACAGGAGGGGTAGCACATTGCCAACATACAAATACAAAATAGTAAATCTCTAATTGAACCCACAGGTAAGCGCGGCAACATCACAATGGTCCAGGGAGATTGGCCCCAACAAAATACACATGGTTAGAGGGGTGTGCACTTTCCCAAAGCACCATAAATTCACAAGCCACATGAAATTAGGAACAGTTGTCAATCAAGACACAGCACACAAAGTACACCTAGTGATCACAAGCTCCTCATGCTGGACATCTGGATACATTACCTACTGACCGCATTGTGTCCACGCAAGGTCAAGGCCCACCTGGATTCTTCATCCAATGCCCTAATTTATGGCTCCAAAGACAGAGATACATATTCCTTACCAAAAAAGGATCGCTGGGAATAAAACTGTATGAAAGTCTTTGTTAAACCGATTGTAAATTTAAACAGTCCTCAGACCCCATGACTGTAACTGTGCTCCCGGCCGTATTGTTTAATTAAATGAACAGCCAAACACCTCTTATCTCTTGTTCTTTCACGGTATTTCATGGTGAAGCAACATTAGGACCCTGCACACACTCGTTTTTTGCACTGTATCTGAGGAATCTTTTGCAGACCAGAGAATGAACAGTATCACCTAGACAAATAATAACATTTCCTATTCTGACTTAATGACATCAGATGTGGCAGTACAAATCTAGTTACACAAAGAAAGGCTCATATATGAATAGCCTATTCAGGAAGAGCCTTGAACGTTGCAAAAGTCCTTCTCCACAGTTCTTCGAGAACAGCATGTCAATACAGAGCTATACATATATCACATCTTGGTTACATGCAGTGACAGTGAAATGAAAACACAAATCATGGCCTAGTTTAGGGAAGCACAAAAAACAGTTCTTTAAAGTGCAGTATTTATAGTTTTTGTGTAGAAACATACATAATGTTAAGCACCCATTTTCAGTAAATCAAAATGAACTCTAATAGTCCTCCTCTGATTGAATAATCAATCATCAAAATGCCATAATCCAATAACTATTTCAATACAGTTTCTTCAGAATCGTGCATCTCCACTCTTCCAAAACAATAATCTCATCATAAACATGTTCTCCACCTCAAATTCTTCATCACAGCTCTTCTTTTATTTTCTAATGTTGCTGGGTCTTCCTATATTTACCCACAATCTGTAGAACATTATCTCAAAAGAAGGAGGGTTATTAATGGGGTTATCATTTTATTTAAAGCACCACCACAAAAAGTATCAAACCCCTCATCAACCTTTGCAAAACCCTTTCCAATATTTCTGAACCACACACTAACTGATTCCCATAACCCATGCTCCTCTAGAGCCTTATCCTCACACAAAACGTTAGCTATATTTTTAATGTAATTAATTAGAAGCCCACTATTATCAAGGATGAAGGGAAAATAGTGTTGAAGCATTAACAACAGCAGACCTCTTTCCTTCACGAGAATGATATCTCATGGTAAATTATTGCATAATCATCGCAAACATAGCTATAAGCTCCTCATAAATATGAGTTTGTGCCCCTGAAGTGTTAGAAGCCATACGATTAACTGGGGCAGCTAGCTTTCTGATTTTCACATCATTTAAAGTCACATCAATAGGAGGATTAAAAACACCAAAAACATTCATCAATATCTACATAAAATCACCCTTCGATCTTTTAAGATCCAATTCAAATATATCACTCAAATGATACATATATGGAAAGACTAGAGCAAGATATAACTCACATTAATCTCACTTTTACATTCAAACTCAACTGGGTGGGTACTCTGAGATTTCCCCGGCAGCATGAACATTGCTTCTGTCTTTTTTTGTTCCACTCTCAATCCAAAATATATTTCTGAATATCTACATTTCTCTACAGACTCTTCTTCCTATTAATTTTCTTTTTGTTTCATCTCCATTTCTACAAATTCTCAACTTTCTCCCATCACACTACTTCTAAATGCATTCTCAACGTCCCTCAATGCACATACAAATCCATTTTTAGTCAAGTAAATTTTTGGGTTCTAATACATACTAGATCTCAAGTGGTTAGAAATAGGCTTCAAAACCTTAGATTCAAGAAGAACCTCCATAGAGATGTTGTAGTCCAGAAGATAAGGCGGTAAGGAACCCTTGATCCAAGAAAACATTAACAAATATGCTACAAGACAAAGAAAATGAGAAAGGAAGATAATGATAGGTGACTCCCTCTGACACAGAAGTTGGCAGAAGCATGCAAATATAATAAGTTCTTACCCTCATAATCTCTGCATACTCAGATAATACATTCAGGTGAATGGGCCCGATTCACAGAACTAACTTAAGACAAAATCCTAAACTTACTACCATTTTGGTATTCACAGAAGGCACTTACTCATTTCGGTATTCACAGAAGTTAGGAGTCCTAACTTTAGGACTCCTAAATGCCTTCTGTGAATACCGAAAGTCCTAAATGTAGGATTTTACTCAGTTTAGGAGTAGTAAAGTTAGGGCTCCTAACTTTAAAATTCCTAAATGCCTTCTGTGAATACCGAAAGACTTCAAGTTAGGATTTTTCTTAGTTTAGGAGTAGTAAAGTTAGGAGTCTTAACTTTACCACTCCTAAACTGAGAAAAATCCTAACTTTAAGACTTTCGGTATTCACAGAAGGCATTTAGGAGTCCTAAAGTTAGGACTACTAACTTCTGTGAATAGCGAAATGAGTAAGTGCCTTCTGTGAATACCAAAATGGTAGTAAGTTTAGGATTCTGTCTTAAGTTAGTTCTGTGAATCGGGCCCAATGTTCTCATAATTACCCAAAACCCTATTTCAATCTGTTAAATTGGTGTCTACTATACAGTTATATGTAGTGGATAAATCTCCATTCATTTTGAATGTCAACCAAATTCAACTGGCGAGATTAAAAACCACTTTGAATCAACTAGTAATATTGTTATCAATGCTAATAGAACAAAGCATAATTTTTAACAGCATCTCTGTTTACCAGTTGCCATACTCCTTCTCTAAAGCTCTAGGACAAAAAGAAAAACATTAAAGAGAAGAAAAATCTAATCACTAATCTTTATGGGTGCAAAACAAATGAACAAACGAAAAAACAATACATTATCTTTTGCTCAAATTCAGTTTATTGAGTCTGCCCATATATTGACAAACTCTCTAATCTTCATCTGGACAACTAAGGTGTAAAACAAAATAGACCTAACAATGAAGTATGTTATGTAAAAAAAATACAAACCCTCAAAAGGAAAATTCATTCACAAAAATTCAGTGTGGGTTCTTCTTTAAAAGACATTTATCACAGTTTGTGGTGGTTCTTTAAAAATGAATTCACAACCTATTAGCTCATAGACTTCCCCATCATCATCGTCATTTTCTCTTTCTGTGCTGGACATTCAGAAGTTGATATTTTTTACTAGGCATTGTCACTCTTCTTGATATTTTAACTACTGGCATTTCACCTTCTCTGTGACCAAAGGCATGTATTTCTTGTTCACCTCTGTTTTTTCTTGCAGCTGTAATTTCTTGTATACTCTTTTTCTATCTCTCACAGTTTCAGGCCATTTGTACACTTTATGCGCATTACCATCTCCAGGCTCACTTGCAACAGCCACTGTATTTTCATCTTCACTTGCCACCAGATTCTCTGTTCCATTTAAAACAGTTCGATTTTCATCTTCTACAGCAAACTGTTTTCCTCTAAGGATTCTTAAAATTCAAATTCTAATGCTTACTGACTTTCTGTTAGATTATGTTGTTCTTGTCTTTGATCTTTATTTTCAGAATTTCAGTACACCCTCTGGATCCATGCATCAATTTTGAGTTTGACTCTGTGAGTCAGTATTTTTTGTCACTACTGCAGTCTTCAATTTCTGTATATAAGATGCATGTATCCATTCTGGTAATCCATCACACTTAACAGCAGAGTTTTCCACAAGGATTACCTGCTATGGTCCCTTCCATCTTCCCTCAGGACACAACCTTTGAACATGCTTTGTCACCAGCACTTAGTCACCTGATTGGAGGGTTTGGCACAATGCTTCTTTTGATGAAGGTGTCACCACATTCACCTGGTGAGAGATTGAATTCACAGACTCAGCCAGACATTTGCAGTCACTCTAGTGCAATGTAATCACTAATACACACTAGTGCCTCTTTTGAGAGGCATGAAATCCTCGTGTCCTCCTAATTAGAACCTCATGTAAACAGAGTCCTGTTTTCTTGTCTGGGGTGTTTCTCCTCCTCATTCTCATACTCATAGGCACAAGAGGAAATGTGTCTGGCCATTTCAACGAGCTTGAGGCACACACTTTCATCAGTTTTGGTTTTAGAATGCCATTTCCTTGTTCACAGACTCCTTATGATTCTGGTCTATAAATTTAGAGGAACTTTTGTTCAGTTTACAATTCTGTGAATTCAGATTTCATGGACTCGTTCTTTAAAGGAGTACCTTTATCTGATTCCAATGAAGTTGCCAAACCAAATCTAGAAATTATATCTCTCGTCAATAGTTCAGCCACTGTCATGTTTTCAGCTTTTCTTGTCACATAGGCTTCATCCCACTTAGATAATAAACATGCAACTGCAAGAGTGTACCTAAGACCATTATGAATTGACATTTTCAAGCATTTCAATTGTATCCTAGTGAAAGGACCTTCAGTCTCAGGCTTGCCTATTTGAATCATAGTCACCAAAGTCTTCTTTCCTGGGTTATTTTGCTTGCAAGTAACACAACACTTACACAAGATCTCAGCAACAGATTGTAGTAGAATTAAATGCACATTATTTTGCCAGATCGTCGGCGTAGTAATTTCCAAGTGACATTATATCAGATACTGATTTATAAGTTGGATATTTCACCTAAAAAGTTTTGTTTAGGAAGCTGCTATGATTCAAACACATTCAGAATGTTTATGTCACAAAAGAAAGAACCAACCACAGGCTTTTCAGTCAGCACCTCACTCTTAGTTATTTTAAATTAGACATCCTGTGCAAGCATCCTCCAGCACCTGCCGTTTTTTAGTGTCACTATATACCAGATTCTTGATCATCCAAAAGTGTGGAGGTGCACCAGGTAGAGAATTCTATTCAAACATTTTTCCACAATCCTTTATTTTTTCATCATCTTTTTATGAATTATATACATGGCCCAACCAATGTGTTTAGTCCCATAGACAGTTGGGACTTCGTCAGGGCTCAGTCTCAAACAGGAGGGCACCTTGTGGCCCCGGTGGAATCCTCACTTGCTAGCTTGTTCTTCTGGAAATTGTGATGTTGCACAGAACTGGGAAACTACGTACCTTTACAAGAAACTGAGCCCTGATGAAGTCCCAACTGTTTATGGGTCAAAATGTGTAATTTACCATTGCTAGTGCAGGTGTGCTACAGAATTTATCTCTGAGTTTGAGAAAGGCACTCATTGAATGGCACCAGATCATCTCTGTGAGTAAGCTTTAGTAAAGACTTTGAGAGTAGGGAAAAGTCTTTGAATCCACTGTCAACAGTAGCCAACCATTCCCAGGAACATGCTCACTTCTATTTGTATATTTGGTAGTTTTATTCCCAGGATTTTGCAGAAATGCCTTTCTTTAGACACATTTCTTGCCTCCATTTCAATATAGTGATACAATTAGAGCACTTCTTTCTTACATTATTGAATTTTCACAGGAGGCACTTTATGACAATTGGTAGCAAGATCGTTCAAGATCACAGTGGTATCCAACTTGCAATCTTCTTTTGTTTTGGACTCTATGAATAGGTCATCAATATACTATACTATCACTGAAATATAGAGCAGTTGCAGATTTCACAATCTTTCTTTAGAATGTATCTAAAGATTGAGGGGCTTTCCCTTGTGTGATACAACACCAATCTAGAACTTTATTGAGGAATCTCAACATAAAAAAGATATTGGCTATCTTCATGAGGAGGAATGGAGAAGAAAGCTTGGCACAAGTCGATGACTGTGCCATTTTGCATCAGCCAAAATCTGAAATAAAATCAAGGCAGGATTCGATACTACAGGAAAACATGGACCTACAACAATGTTAATACTTTGTAGATCTTGGACTACCCTCCATTTTTTTATTGATTATTTAATTCTCATTACGGGGGTATTACAGGGTCTACATAGCACTTCTTTTTAGAATCCACTCTTCTATCATCTTTTCAATTAGGGCTTCATTCCCTCCTCTGCTTTTCTTGTAAATTTGTTCAGATGAGTTGAAGTATAAACTGCATTAGATTTCACTGTAACTGTTACTGCCACTGCCCTTTTAATTAGTCCCATCACCTTACCTGCAAAACCCATGTTTCTTTTTTCATTGCATGCCTCATTCAAGAGGCAAATCATATTTACTGAGATCTGGGAACAAATGGACTCTAGGCTTTTCTGATATAATTGTGAAGGGTAAGTCTTCATCTAGTGTTTGAATTGCGATTCCATCTGGTGTACAATAATCACAGTGTTCATTTTAGAGAGGAGATCCCTACCTAATAGATTTATATGACCCATTTCACATATTATGAGCTTATGGTCTCAAGTGGGTCAATTTGCACAGGGACATTTGCTGATACCTGCTTAGGTATTTGGCACTAATACCAACAACTTAGTTTTGTTTTCCCAGGAGGGGTAGGTTTGTAACCTCATTGGGACAAGCTGTGAATAGTACACTGAAACTGGGTTGGTATTCACGTCATCACCTACATGTGGTCCAGTCTGGATCAACTATAGGACTTTGATCTTCCTCCCCTCTCTTGCACAGCCATTGTGAGTCTGCCACATATGCAGAAATTGTGGGAAACCATCATTATTAATCATCAAAGGATTTTGGAGAAGAACAGGCATTTTATTTCACAAATTCTGTTGGATTACCAGAGCTACAGGCTCATTTGTAGGTGTCACAAGAAACTACTTTAGCTAAAATTTAGCAATGAAAGTAAAACATTTTGATACAAAAATGAATTTAGACATAATTTAGATTAGGGTTAAAATCCTGAAATCAATCAATGCACCTAAAACTCAAGGAGGCCATTAAAACAGTTATGCATCCATCATACATTGCCCATGAGTTTCCAATAAAAAAACTTATTATCAATCTGATGAATTGTCCACTGTTGCTTCTGGTGCAGAAAAGTGCAGCTGCCAAATAACTAAGTGCAAAGTATGCAATTTTAAGAGAGGTTAGCACAAAAATATACATATTAATTAACAGCGTGTTCAAACATGTGAAACGCGCGACAATATGTTACTTTTCTTGAAATGTCATGTTCACAAGTGCTTACATTGTAAAGTTAAATGACTGGGGCAAAATACTTAAAACCAAAGATGTAAAATGCAATAGTGGATGAGGGAGACTTGAGTACCAGAAGATCTTGGCTGACCCTCTGCCTCGCCAGACCTGGACTCACGGGAGCTCACTCGATTTTTCCAGCTCTGTAGCTTCTAAAGTCAGAAAATGAATGCCCTGGCATGCTAGTTTGACCGGGGTCCCTCCCAATAGCTTGAGTACAGCCAGTTGGCAAGATTTTATTTGCAACGGCCCTAGTGATGGACGTAATAATTGCTTTCTGGATGATAGCAGAACAGGGCAGATGCACAGCAAATGTTTCGCTGCTGTGTCCACAAAGTCGACACTCCACAGTGGGCTTAGACTTTTTCCATGCATATATTAGGTAATTCGGTGAAAAGGAACCCTGCCTAATGTGTGTCAAGTCATACTTCTTTGCCTTGGAGAAATGTGCAGACAGATATGGCAGAGAACCCTGAATTGTATCTAATGGCAAGACCTCCCATCCATGCCTTTTGTTCGCCAAAGTTGCCTTGTCTATTAGAAATGATTAAAGCTTGGCTGCTTTGTTAATTTCCTTTTTACCACAGAGTATTCCATTATAGAATGCCAAGCCTATTCTAATTGTAGATCAGTTATAGACTGTTTTATGGTAGCCCTGATGGACCAAGGAGTCATTGTCTGCTGCCCTCATTCTCTGGTAATACTTTATTTGGGTGCCTTGCCTGACCAGGACCAGGTTTTGCAGCTCTAACTCCAGCATGCTGTGGGCTTGAGAAATGTGATGTGGAATCCTAAGTTTTTTAAAAAAAACCTTCATTATATGTTGTTTAAATTTGGGGTCGCATCTGCTTTGAGTAATTCTAAGCTGTATGCTGTGGAGGAGATATTTTTTGCCCCCACAATCTGCAGAAGAAGGTTTGTAGAGCAATTTCTCAACTTTTGCTGCAATGCCTTAAACACAAAATTCATCTTATTTGCTGTTGCTTGCCTGGATAGCACATGTTGTTTGGACTTCAATTGACTATCTGGATGTATTCTGAGATATTTGTAAGTTGTAACCAGTTCTAGGATATTACCATTTTCCCACAAAGAGAATCTGAGTTACCTCTTATTGTATGTGCTCCAAAAATATAGGACCTTTGTTTTGATGTAAGTGAAGTCCAAGCCCACAATTTTGGTATAGTTCAGTAATTGGTCAATCAACCGCTGCAACCCTATCAGAGTTTTACTAAGCAGAACTATGTCATCGGCGTATTGCAGACTTCTGATTTTTTCGCTGCCCATCCTAGAGGGGGTCTACCTGCACTTGGCTTAGGTGTTTTCTAGATCGGCTGTATAGATGATAAACAGACACGGTGCAAGGACACACCCCTGCTTTAATCCATTGTTGTTGGAGATTTTGTTGGTTATGCTTCGTCCGTCTCCTAGCTTTATTTGCATCCATGTACTTGAGAAAAAATTGATGATTGCTTCCAAAAATTTTGCCGGCACTTCCCCTTGTGCCATCTTTTTCCACAAGTGAAGGGGTTCTCCTGGCACACAGAAGTCAAGAGTTGAGGTCATGGTTCCAACAGTTCTTTATTAGATTTCCATTACTCCAATTTTGCCCTTGTCTTTAAATGAATATGAGCACGTGTTTCGTCTGCTGCTGTCACATTACAAGCAGACTTCATCAGGGATAGTTCCATGTGGATGTGGCTGGTATGCTTTAAGAATTTGGTAGATAAAACCAAGAATACAAATTCTGCACTGGTACTCTTGAGATGTACCATTGACTATTGCAGAGTATGTGACATTCCTGCTCTTAAGGTTGTATGGCTTTTAGGGACTAAGTTTGTACTAGTCACCCAGGCCTCTAGTTCTGCCAGCAAGTTCAAGACATATATCTTAGCTTCCATATCTATTAAAGCAACTAGACTGTAGTTGCTGGGGTTTGAATGCACCCCGATATATATATTGTCTGTAGTATGCTGCCTTGCCAAGATTCCGAAATGATGTAAGTTTCCAGTACCTGGTTGAACAGGGTGGTTAGATGTGATGATCAGAAGATAGGATTCTTTTTGAATTGTGCATTTGGAAGGCTGTTTAGCCCTGGCACCCCCTTCTGCCTGGGCTTTTTGATGGTGTGCTCAACCAGCTTTTGTTCGAGCTGGAATTGTTCCCCTTGAACGTTTTCTGAGTTGATTGGGCCCCCCATGGCTCTAAAAGACTTGGTGGAGGACTGGCAAGTACCACTTGATTGCAAACATTAGTTCTGTGATTTGTCCATACTGCTTCCGTGATGTCAGTATTATAATGCCTGTTGCTGCTATTGGCCAAGTTGTTTACTTCAGCCCAGAAGTGTTTACGGTTCTTTTGATGGCTTGTAAGTAGCAGAGTGTTCCACATTCCCTCACTATGCTTGACTTTTGCCACCCTAATTGCTTGTTATAGGCTTGTTTCATTATGACAATATTGGAGATTGAGATTTTGCTCAGGTTGGTTTCCCTGTAAAGTGCTGTTCTTTGTTACGTTGTTTCATAGATCTTAGTTCTGAGGTGAACCATTCTGCCCTATCTTGGGCTGTTGCGGGCATGTTTGGGGTCTTGATTGGAAAGCTTGAGATGAATATGTCTACAAATGCTATACAGACCTATACCAGGGTCAAGCTTTCTTCATGGATCATCAGATCTGGATTGTGGCGGGTGGAACTAAAATCCATGATTGCCTCTATCATCTCTCCCTTATATCCAACGTGCCTTAAATTAAATGTCTCTGCAACTGAATGGAGACCTCCTGCTTCTAAGGCCCTGGGAGGTATATGTTCCACGGGAAGGTTTGGGCAAAGTGATCGCTGTCCAATCTTCTTTTATTTTTGTTTATTTTTTTTATTCTCGTTTCCAAAGCAATACAAACATACAACATCGTGAGCACATCGGCAACATCTCAGTATCATTTGGAGAGCAGCTTGCACATTACAGCAATTTATATCATATACAATTTAAAATTCCTAGCACTATAGCTCAGATGATCAATTAATGGGTTGTGTTTTCTTAAGCGTCTAATAATCTGTTCCTTTTAAACTAGTGTCTGGCTTCCTGGAGCTCAAGTGATGTCTTATGTGTGGGTTAGGTTTCCTGCTGTGTCTATACCTCTTTGGGACACTTGGTGGGGGTTCTCACTCCTGTCTGCTAGAGGGGGAGAGGAGAGGGGGGGATCGTCCTGTCCAATCAGTGCATCTGTATTAGTCATCAGATACCCGCGTAAGGAGTCCCAAATGTCTTTTAGCCTAGAGGATGCCGGGAGTAGCTTTGCATAGGTTAATGTCTGCTCCTGCCAGAAGAGAAGGTCCCAAATCCATTCTTTAAATCTGAGTGCCCGCCCTCTGCCCCATCTTCATGCCACTTTACGTTTAGCCAGCAATATACTCAGCGCCACATACCATTTGTATCCTGAAGGTATATTTTCCGTGTAATCCAGGAGCGCAACTACAGGTGACATAGGGGCATATCAACAACAACCGGCGATAATTATCGCTGAACGCACTTAGCGCTCGGATAATTTTTGCCGGCTAGCGCCGATTTTTATCGCTGAGATAGGGTGCTATTAGCAACGCTTATCTCATCAGCGATAAAAATCCTAGCGGTAACTGGCTAACGTGAGATTATCGCTGGAAACCCAGCGATAATCTCACGTTAGCTAGTTGATAGGGACTCACAAACTTAGCCATGATATCCACCTTCCATAGGATATCATGGCTAAGTCAGTCCTGAAGCAGGCGTAAGGAAAGTAGCGATAACAGGGGTTATCGCTACTTTTCCTGACGCTATGCTTCATAGCGTTAGGCTTGCTGATAGGAGAAATGTCGCTTAGCGACATTTCTCCTGTCATGCCAGGTCAGGAACGCCCACTTTGCATCTCATTAGAGATGCAAAGCTGGGCGTTAGGAATCCTGACGCTAAAGCAAGGTTTCACGCGTTAGCGTGACCTTGCTGATTAGGCGATAAAATTATCGCCGCTTTTCGGCCGAAAACGGCCGCAAAAGCGGCGATAATTTTTTATCGCCTGCTTGTTGATATGCCCCTCTGTTAGTGGCATTAGGGTTATCTGCCCCAAGGCTGCTAAGACTTGGCTCCAATAGGATTTGATTGCCGTGCATTCCCATGCAACATGTAGGAACCCTGCAGCTTCCTGTACGCATCAGTTCAAAGCATCATTGTCACATGGTTTGAATTTGAAAATTTTAACGGGGGTATAATTTTTGTAGATATTTAAAAGATATGATACAGAACCAGCAGCTCGCAGACACTTTTGCAGTTTGTTGACAACAGGATCTCCATTTGTCTCTGCTAAGGGGGTTCACCCAGTTCTTCCTCCCATTGTATCCAAGCTATCCCCCTGGCCGTTTGAGTGGCTGTCTGCGTGCTATGGTATATAAGAGATACAACGTGTGCAGGATTTGTGCTTTGTAATAAATGGTGAAGTGAGGTTAATGTAAATGGTTCATTAGGGAAGTCTGGAGTGGCTGCCCTCACACTTTGTCTCGATCTAAGATACATAAATAGGTCCATTGCCGTGGGATTCTGTCTGTAAAAAACTGTACCCTAGTGCGGGAAAACCTCAATAACATAAAGGTAACTCCATTTCACAATGCCAATTTTGTCTACTAGTTGACAACATCTTAGTTCATGGGTTACCTCTAGATTGGGGTGGCGTGCCACCAGGAGCAGGGGCGAGTATATCATGGCAATGTCCAATCTTTTCTCAATTTTTTGCCATGCGGTGACAGTGCATACCCCAGTAGTGGAGACTGTGTAGCTATGAATCCCGACAGCGGCGTAGGCTGCATAACGTATTGTTCTACCACTAAATGTGGCATACATGGAGGGGGCGTGAACCAATATGTTGCATAGTGTGCCTGTGTGCTAAGATAATACAGTTTGAAATCGGGGGCCTCAAATCCCCCTTGCCCAAAAGGCAAAGTTAGGAGCTTCCATTTCAGTGGCAATAGTTTTCCCCCAGGCGAGCTGTATCATTTGGAATTTCAAGATCTTAAAGAAGTCGTGTCCCTGTGCATGGAAAATATTGTTAAATAAATATAGCAGTTTAGGTAGTATGACCATTTTCATCAGGGATATCCTCCCTGCAAGAGACAAGGGCAATGCGATCCATCTAGAGACCGATTCTGTTATGTGTTCTTATGCTTTTCCATAGTTTGCACGGAGCAGCTCCGTCCAATCTCTGGCGACATTTACCTCCAAATACTTCACTTCATCAGGACACCATTCAATAGGGTAATCCATGGTATAAGGTTTAACCGCATCAGTGAGTGGGAACATCTGGGATTCCTCCCAGTTATTTTTGACCCCTGACAGTTCTGATGATTTGGGGTTCTCGCAGATATAGTGTGATCTCATCTGCAGACAGTGAGATCAGTATGTTTCTGCTGGGGTACTCAAGAGCTGACTCCCGGTGGTGCTGCCGGAGCTTAGGCGCTAGCGGTTCGATAGCTAATGCAAATAATAACAGTGAGAGTGGACACCCCTGTGACATACACCTTTTGATTGTGAACGGGGCGAGCTGGTTCCATTCACAACCACTCTGGCCCGCAGTTGGTGATATAGGAATTGTATCCAAGACAGAATTCTATGCGGCATGCCCATCCTTTCCAAACAGATATTTCCACTCTACCGAATCAAATGCCTTGGCGGGGTACAAAAACACCGCCACCGCTGTGAGATCCGGATCAATATCTGGTATTACCGTGAACAGGATTCTGAGATTATGGGAGGTAGCCCATCCTGGCACAAAGCCCGCCTGGTCTGGCAGTACCAATGCTCCCATAAGGAGGCTCAAGCAACTGGAAAGTACTTTGACTTATATTTTCGCATCGCAAATTATAATGGGAAGCGGTCTGTAGGATTCACACCTTTCAGACGGATTTCCAGGCTTAAGTATGTAGATAATGGTTGCTTCTCTCATTGTGGATGGCAGAGTACCCTCTTCCAAAGCTTCTTGATATACCACTTTAAGGGTAGGAGCTACGTGTTCTATATATGCTTGATAAAAATCGGCTGGGATGCCATCTGGCCCGGGGGCCTAGCCTGATCGGAGTTGCATAATCACTTTGTCTATTTCTATCTCAGCAGAGAGATATTCCCTCTGAACATCTCCCAGCCAGCTGACAGTGACTGGCTCCAGATATTGCTGCACCATGCGTGGTTGTTGCAGTGTCGTGGTGTAGAGCGAGGAGTAAAGGGCCTGAAATGTGTGGACGATTTCTGACAGATCTCTAACTGTCTTTCCTTCAGATTTTTGGACCTCCAGAGCATAGTTCGAGAAGCAGGGCTTGCGGATCTACTCGGCTAATGCCCTACCCGGCCTTTACCCCTCCCCATATCTACAGGCCCTGAAATATTTGCCTTAGAACAAACATTCTCTATCTGCTCTGTCGTAGTATTCAGTTATTTTTTCTCTGAGTGTTATTTGTCTGCATGCAAATGGTGAGCAACTAATTTCCTGATCCGTTCGTATTATCTCGTTGTGTAGGCAAGCTAGCGTTGAACGCAGGTCCCTAAGCACTCCCCCCCTTTGGCAATGCATATCCCCCTGATGGTGACCTTAAACGCCTACCACACCATCAATATTTGCTTAAGCGAGCCCACGTTACGTTGAAAATAGTCTTGGATTTCCAGGTCTGTTTCCGTTCAGAGTCTAACAGCATTGGTGCCGATTCCGATCCTGTAAATCCCGGGTACGAACCGTCGGACGGAGCGTTTTCTCCGTCCGACTCGTACCCGGGAAAAACACCTTCCAAACCCGCAAGTACGATTCGTACAGAAACACCATTTCCGTACGAATCGTAAAAAACACCGACCGGCTAAAACATACCCACAATTCTGATCTGGGACACCGCGGACGTGACGTCCGGACGGAGTCAGGCAGCGTTTCACGAACCAGGAAGTACGATCCGTGCCCACGTCACTCCGCACGGATTATATTTTACGGCAGCCAAAAACTGCTGGGAAATCAGGACAACGCACAGAAGGAGAACCTGTAGGCGATGGACAGCCATGGACCCCAACCTATGTGTCATCCCGGCCCTCATAGCAGTCCACCTGGTGTACAGGAACCGACGCAGACGCCGCAGAAGGTCAGAACAACACCCAGGGGCAAAGGGGGGGGGGGGCAGGGGCAGGAAACATAACCCCCATTCAAGTTTAAAATCATACATGCCCTGTACATACCTGACCCCCAGGGCCTGGTCACTTCGGGGGGCCGGGGTGTCTCCACCAAGGCCTGCGTCCGCCACAACGGAAGTCGACATGGACGTGAACCGGCAACACAACAATTGTGGTATGCACCGTAACCCACGCCTTAAGAGCGTGGGTACGGGTCGTACCACGCCCACCCCTACGTCACCCCAACAATGGCGGTACGGCCCGTACCCACATCCCAAAGGCATGGGTACGGGCCGTACCGCCATTGTTTGGGTGACGTAGGGGTGGGCGTTGTACGACCTGTACCCATGCCTTTGGGACGTGGGTATGGGCCGTACCGCCATTGTTGGGGTGCCGTAGGCGTGGCCCATACCACGCCTTAAGAGCGTGGGTACGGGTCGTACCACGCCCACCCCATCGTCACCCCAACAATGGTGGTACCCATGCCTTAAGAGCGTGGGTACGGGTTGTACCACGCCCACCCCTACGTCACCCCAACAATGGCGGTACGTCCCGTACCCATGCCTTTGGGACGTGGGTATGGGCCGTACCGCCATTGTTGGGGTGACGTAGCGGTGGGCATGGTACGACCCGTACCCATGCTCTTAAGGCATGGGTATGGGCCGTACCCCTACGGCACCCCAACAATGGCGGTATGCCCCGTACCCATGCCTTTGGGACGTGGGTACGCGCCGTACCACCAGCACCCCCGTATGGACGGTGCATACCCCCACCCCCCTATGGATGGTGCGTACCCCCACCACACCTATGGACGGTGCATACCCCCACCCCGTAGGTACGGAGCGAACCCCCACCCCCGTATGTATGGTGCGGACCCCCATTGCGTAGCGCTGGGGGTCCACACCGTACCTATGGGGGTGGGGGTACACTCCATACATATGGGGTGGGGGTACGCACCGTCCATAGGGAGGGTGGGGGCACGCACCGTCCATAGGGGGGGTGGGGGTATGCTCCGTACCTACGGGGTGGGGTGGGGTTACGCTCCATACCTACGGGGGTGGGGGTATGCTCCGTACCTTTGGGGTGGGGTGGGGGTACGGCACGTATATGAGGGGGGGCTGGGGGTATGGCGCATACTTGGGGGGGTGGGCTGGGGGGTGTTCGGCACGTATGTGGGCACATGTTTGGACGTCTTCATGGTTGCTATGGGAGTTCGCTCCGTACGGTGTTTTTTCCATCCGGTTGTGCATTCGGACCGACGGGACGGATCGTACTTGGCCGCTCGGACTTCAGTTTACCGATTCGTATGTAAAACTGTCTGGGGACGTGTCGGACACTTTTTCCGACCCGAGGACGTGTCGGGGAATATTCCCAATGCGATTCGTATGGATTTTTTAACATACGAATCGTACTTGCCAGTTTGTTCGTACGTAAAAAAATTCGGATACGATTCGTATGGGGAATATTTTTACAGGATCGGAATCGGCACCATAGTAGGGTTTAGGTGCCTGGCCAGATGGGGGACACACTCAGTCGGCAGGGCAAGGCTCATTACCACTGGGGAGTGGTCCGAGTTAGTGCATGCAAGGTGTTCCACTCACGTCAATCATGTGCTGAGCCTCTTAGAAATCACCCAGTAATCTAGACGCAACCATGACTCATGTACAGCACCCTTATCAACTAATGTAATGAATAGTATAGCCCGAGTAGGTCCCCCACAGTCCTGGTCGGTAGGTGTCATCGTCCCAATATATAAAAAAGGAGACAGGGCTGATCCAAAAAACTATAGGCCAATTTCCCTGCTGGACACAACAGCAAAACTTTTGGGCCGACTCCTCCTTTCCAAGTTAGAGGGCTGGGCCAAGGAAAATAACATCTTAATCCAGGCCCAATACGGATTCCAGCATGGAAGGGGCACCATATACCAGTGCTTAAACCTGGCGCTTATAACAGAAAAATATACCAGAATGAAGGAGGGAAAAATATATATGGCTTTCATGGTCCTATTGGCAGCGTTCAACTGCGTGGTCCATGAAAAGCTATGGGCTATAATGAGGGAAATGGGGGTTGACCCAGCCATATTAAATGTTATCAGACAACTGTACTCCAATGCGACGGTCTCGGTGCGATATACTAAAAATGGGGACTGCACACGCTTATTTAGAATTTCTAGAGGAGTAAGGCAGGGATGCGTCCTTGCTCCATTCCTCTTCTCCATTTACACAAACGGAGTAGAAAACGCTCTCATCAAGGCTACAAGAGACGTTCCCATGTTTAATGCACAACTCTTACCAATCCTGGCATATGCAGATGATGTGGTGTTGATCGCCAGGACAGGCCGCGGTCTACAACACCTGATATCTTCATTTGTATCCTTTATGGAATCAATAGACCTAAGAGTAAACCACACTAAGACCTTTGCAGTAATAGTGGAAGCAAGAAAAAGAGATAGAACTCCCTATTTACATGTGGAGAAGGAGAGAATAGAGGTGGTTGACTCCTTTCCCTATTTGGGGGTACTCTTTGATAAGGACTTATTGTGGTCAAGGTTAGTGGAAGGAAGAAAGAGGGTAATGGAAAGAAGCCTTTCTGCTGTAAAATCATTTGCCAAAAAATTAGGGGCTAGGCCACTCTTACAGATAAGAAATATTTATCAGGCTAAAGTTAATGCAGTAGTAACATATGGGGCTGGGGTGTGGGGTGTTCTAAACACAAGCACACTCCAAACTATTGAAAATAAGTTTTTTCAATCTTTAGTTGGCCTCCCTGTCTCCACTTCCAATTATATTCCACACATAGAATTGGGCCTCCCTCACATTTCAGATACATTACACTGGCCCCTATTCTTTTGTGGCACTCAATATGGAGGAGGGATACAGTGCCACTGACACAAACTATAATAAAGAATTGTTTAAACATGGATAACTCTAGAATGTCGAGATGGTTGGGTTATCTGGAAACACTTTTGAACAAAATTGGCCTTTCCCAACTATTTAAGGATCCATCTTCATGTAATAAAGTCTCAAAGCAAAAGATTAGAAGCATGTTTCATAAAATGATGGAGCATGAGAGAATGGAGTACTACAGAAAGAATCAGGCAGTCGTAACCTTTGGTTCAAACCCCCCAGTGACTGAGAGAGGTTTTTTTTTATTTCGCAGACGTCACCAACCCACACCATAGATTTATATTGTTGAGGTTCCAACTGAACATGATTCCGCTCATGTTAGGTTACCCTGATAAAACTTATCATCACGCAGATCTAATCTTGTGCCCATGTGACAAATTGTCTAGACAAACTGAGAAGGAAAGGAATGACTACCTAAAGCTGCTACTAAAGAAAATGAATTTCAATCAATGCCGGGTGGCATTATATTTCTTAAAAGGCCTATTTGATCCCTTGACATGTTTCTCATTAGCTTCGTTTCTATGGGCTTGCATGAAAAAAAGAAAAAAGAGGGAGATGTTAACAATCAATGGGTTTGCAGCTTGAAAATTGTTTGAAGCTTTTTGGGGTCTGACAGTGCAATAACGGATTTTATATTATGAAAAGCCTTGATTGTTCTTAATTTTTTAACTATAGATGAAATGAGTTATATAATTGCCTAAAAGGAAAATGAATTTTGTAAATAGGCTTTATTTTATCTCGTAACTTTATCTTGTACTTTTATGATCATTTTGCATTTGAACGAATAACGTTTTTTGACTATGACTATCACTATGTATAGCAGTGTAATATGAACCCTCTCTCCATTCTGAGTGCAGATATCACCAGGTGTCTGTAAGGCATTTCTCTGTTATATTGTAGCGTAACTGTTATTGGGTGCAGGTATAATGATGGGGTTGTGGGTGTGATCTGTCCAGTGTCGAGTTAACTGTTGTGTTGAAATCTCCCCCACTGATAACAGGGGTGGAGCTTATGTCTATTTTTTTCCCCCATAGATTGGCAAAAAACATTCAGTAATCAATATTGGGCCCATAGCAGCTAACTAGTGTTACAGAATACAAAACCAGCTTACCCCATATTATGCTGAAGTGAACTTGAGGATCTGCAGTGCAGCCCATATATCCATAATTAGTATTTTTTTTACGAGAATCGTTGTGCCTCTTGAATAGGTGGAGAAGGACGGAAAGCATCTGTGCCCTGCCCATCTGGCAGCGAATCGCTGGGGTCGTTTAGGGTCTAGGTGGGTTTCTTGTAGCATCGCTACGTGTATCCCACCTCTATCCAGGTATGCCAGTGTTTGTCGGCACTTCCGTGGGTTCCCCAGTCCCCTAATGTTCCAGGTTATTAAAGGTATCTCTGATTGGTTACGGGATTCTGTCATCTAAATGACTCTTTATATAGTCTGTCCTAGAGTATCGCAAATCAGGCTTTGTGTGCTGTGTGCTCTGCAACAAATGCAAGTCGTGCTCTTCAATATCAAATGATGTGCTCGTGATCAAACAATCCCATCTCCCCCACCCACATCGACATCCCCAACATGTTGTGATCTCCATTCCCTCCCGCAGAACCCCAATCTGTGACTGACAGATGCCCTGACAATGCATGTGATTCACTTACAATCCTCATAACAGGTCAATGCACTTATTCCAAGCTAAACTGCAGCAGTCAATAATATATTAAAGTGACTATAGAACTCCATGAATAAAAAAAGGTAGGAGTGAACAACAAGAAAAAAAAAACAAGAAACAAAGTCACACCCAGTTGAGTCACACATTATGAGAAAGAAAATAGAAGAGGGGGCATCACCCAAAGTGATTACATCAGAGAGCGTGTCAACCCGCTCTTGCCACCACCAGAAATGTAATAAGAGAAGGCAGAGGGTCGCCCAGAAATGCAAAAAATACATGCTCATTAAACCTCAAAGGCCCATTTAAACTATTACGTGTGTCTATAACCTGTACCTGCTTCTAGCTTCACTAATACGCAAATCATAGGCTGGTCCATGTGCACGGGGGACATGTTTGCCCCTGCAGTACGCAGTTCATACTCAAGACCAGTCCAGTTTTATTTCAGTCAATCATTGTCTGACAGCTGCGATAGTGATCTATTGTCCGAGTTTGCTCTCTCTCGATTCGACCGCTGCTTCTTTAGTTTCTTGTGAAGACTGCTGATTTCCCTGATGAGTGACTCAAAGCCGGGCTGGATACATCATCGCATTGTCTACTTGCGCCTGGAGCAGCTTCTTCTTGACCAATACAAATTGTTTCCTGTCTTCTTCGACTGCGAGAGTGAAACCAGGGTAGAGAGAAATATTGTGCCCCCCGTACACAAGTTGCTGTTTTGTTCTTGCCATCCGCAATGCTGTGTCCCAGTCCTGGTAGCGGTCTAGGACCTAGAGAGCGGTGCGCCCTTTCTACTACCAATTGAGCAGAGAATGCGTGGGTGTCGAAGGTCATGCAAAGCAAACGCTCAACGTATTCTTCCATTTTGCCAGTGTTGGCGCTTTCCTGCACTCCTAAAATACGTATGTTCTTTATGCGCCTTGAGCGCACCTCAAGATCTTCATTTTTGTCGGCAATGACCTTTAACAGACGGTCTAATTGCGATAACTGTAATTTCCTGGAAATTGCGGTATCTTCCAGATTGGAAATTCGATGTTCTGCTTCCCCAATACGTGCAGTGTGCTTTTCCAGTTTTTGGGCCATGAAGTCTATCCTATTGCACATGGTGTCCATTTTGGTCTTAAATGAGGTAATACTGTGCTTCATGGTAATGAGGAGCGCTTTTAAATCATCTGCTGCAGGTTGCAGGGTGTCATTTGATGGATCAGTAGGCTGCTGCTCGTTCTCACCTTGGCTTTGTGGTGTCTTCCAGGGCTCAAATGGCAATTAAGCCTGCTTCGTCTCTGTCCTGCCCAGCTGTCCTGCTCAGTCATTGCTCCTCCTTGACCGGTTGATAAAACATCCAAGGCACTCGCACCCAACGTGAGGCATATTTAATCAGCTCGCCTGCCGCCTAGGAGCTGCTAGCGTTATATTTTTGTGGACGGTAGATGCAAGTGAGAAGCCCCCAAAGCGCTGATTCAGTTCAATCAGTTATGCAGTATGTCAACTAGTGGTTCATCATTTCCACCTGTTTTGGCTCTTCTGTGAGGAATGTGATCCAGCTAGTGCAGCTATCTAGCTTGCATCGGCTCCTGGTGTTCGTAGGAGGTCAAATGTGGTGCCAGGAGTTTTATTTTGCCTAATTTTGGGTGTTGATTCTGCTTTTCCACAGTTGCTCACCCAGGCAGTCGTGGATATATCCGGTTCTGGTGCCTTGATCGCTCCTCGCTGGCGGTCAATAACCCACACTCCTGATGAGCGGTAGGGTTCCTCCACAATGTCTTGTCTCTACTTGGTACTAATGAGGAGAGAGATAGTTCCCTGTTCTTCTCTCCCTCTGTTCCCACCAGGTAGGGCACCGTATCTGGACACTTTTGGGCACCAGTCTGATAATAAAGACGACCCTGTTCAGGCCAGTCAAACCCTGTGCGCCAGCAGCTCCCGATCTCTGCATGCATGGCCGGTGGTTGCGCATTCTCTCCCGCAAACTGCTAGATGTAAGGCCACACAACAGCCTCAGTCACTTTTCACCTCAAGGCCCAGACCCCAGGAAGGCTGCCTCACCATTCCTCATGCCTCCTGCTCAGAGTAGTGTAAATGCCACAGTTTGATCGCAGAAGAGCCTGACCGTGTGCAACCGGCATCATGCTCTTGCCTTGCTTTCTCAACCCTATTGGCCCAGTCTGTACTAGTCCAGAGGGTCCTAATGCCTGTACTAGAATTGCCATTGGCCGTGCCCCAATCTCCGGTTGCGGCCAGGAGTCGGGTCAATGGCATTCGCAGCAGCCAACGATCCCAACAGCCAGGTCGTCAGGGACCGGGGCTAGGCCCCAGAGTCCACCGCAGTGTGATGGGCCTCAGCACGACCCGTTCAGCAGCACTCCCACTACTCACATACCTGTTCCCTTAGGGCCTGCTGAATTAGTCTGCAGCCACTCCTCGTTCGTCACACGCTGGGGCCGAGCTCTGCGGCAACTCCAGCCGCTAATTATCTGGGCCCTCAAGGGCTGGGAGTCAACCCCACTGTTGGGCTTGGCCCTTTTTGCAGGGTCATCCCTGAACTTTTTGCCTTCCTCCTGGATTTTGTCTGACCTGTTTTTGTTGGTTTTATGACTACGGGCACTTTACCACTGCTGATCAGTGCTAAAGTGCATATGCTCTCCCTATTATAAATTGATGTATGGATTAGTGACCCCATGATTGGCTAGTTTGGTTTACCTGTCAGACCCTAGTACAGTGCACCAGGAGTGCCCAGGACTGGTAATCCAAATGCTGCTGGTGTGTTTGCAGCACTGGTTGTGCCACCCACAGAAGCAGCCTGTAAATGTGTGTCTAAAGCCTGCCATTGCAGAGCCTGTGTGCAGTCCGGTACTGCCATGCTGACTGGGCAAGTGCACCCACTTGCCAGTCCCTAAGCCTTCTCTTTTCTTCATATCAGACACCCCTATGGTAGGCCCAAGGGCAGGGTGCATTGTAAGTATAAGGTAGGACATGCCCTGGTGTGTGTGGCATGTTCTAATAGTGAATTGTAGCCATTTTCGTTTTTCACTATTGCAAGGCTACCTGTTCTCCATAGGCCAGAATGGGCCGATTGATTATTACAAATTATAATCCTAACTGACTCAGGGAACATGGTAGAAATTTGAATTTAGTATGCCTGAACTCAGAATGATAAAATACATCTTTTAGTGAAGTTGGTTTTAACATTCTGTGTTTGAAAATACCACTTTTAGAAAGTAGGTATTTTCTTGTCTAACCATCCAAACCTGATTCTGCTAGGTTGTGTATTGTTTGTCTGGAATTTGAGTGACAGGGGCTGGGGAAATTCCCGGAGACAGGGTGAGTCAGCACAGGGCTGAATAGAGAGATCTGCATCTAGATGGGTTGCACCTGGGACCTGAATAGGACTGTGCCTTCCCTCCACAATGCTGGCTCCACCTCCTGTGGTGCGCCTGATGTCTCTGCCCTGCACTCTGAAAGGAAAGAAGGAGTCTTGTCAACAATGTGCTCCAGGACTGACCAGAACTGGTTTGGACTAGGCAAAGGCCTCTCTGCCTTCAGAGAACAAAGAGAAACTATGTATAAAAAGGGGACCCAGACCCCAGAACTTTAGATCACTTTGAGAAACAAGAAGAAACCTTTGCTGAGGAGTAGAACCAGGAGGAACTGAGGAGAGACTATCCCTAAGCTGAAGTGATGCTTGGGGGATTGGCCTGCAGTGGTTGCCTGACTGCCAAAGAAAGGAGAAAGGACTTTGTGTGCACTTTATTCAACTTGTGAAGGATCTCCAAGTGCTTGGAAAAGAGCTTGCCTCCTGCTGAAGTCCCAGGGTTATCTCAGGGCCAACAGACTTCACCCAGCAGCTCCCCAAGAGTTCTTTTTTAATGCCTGCAGTTGTGCTGGACTTTTTGAGGACATGCTTGTCACAAGGAGCTGGAAGCACGACTCAAGAAGAAGAAGCGTGTTGCCGAACTGCCGCTTCACAACACGAAGCGCCTCGCCGGAGAAGAGGATCGACGTCGTAGCAGATGCCGCCGCATCACTGGGAAGTGTGTCGCAGAAGAATTGTTGAGTCATCGCAGGTCCACCGAGGCGCCTCGCATCACCAGGAGAAGAGGATCGATGTCGCAGCAGACGCCGCCGCATCACTGGGAAGTGTGTCACAGGGCCTGTTGCGGCTCATCACAGGAGATGAGGATCTACGTCGCATCAGATGCCGCCGCATCTCCGAGAAACGTGCCGTAGGGCCTGTCGCGGCTCATCTCCGGAGAAGAGGATCGACGTCGCAGCAGACGTTGCTGCATCACCGGGAAGAGTGTCGCAGGGCCTGTCGCGGCTCGCATCGTTGTGGTAGTGATGCAGCGCGGAGTGCAAAATCCCTCCCTCCTGCCACGGACTAAAAGATCTCACACACGCTCAGTATCCATACACTTGCTGGTGGGCCCATAACACCAACACACACTCACCATCAGTCCGTGCAAGAGGCGATTATCCTTCCAAGCGCTGGATAATGAGGGAGGAAGATACCACTTTACCCTAATGAGCATCAAACCTACAAACCCTTCTTATACTCATTAGGCCCAAGATTCCACATTTTGTATTAACTGGGACGGATCTGTTAGTTGTAGTTTTAAGTGAAATTCTAATACTCTAATTAACCTTTTCATTAACACATTTCAATGAATAAACAACCCAACTCATTTCTGTAGATGTTCAAATCCAAATTTATAATAATATTCCAGATTAAATCATTAATTTGATCAAGTTGCCATTCATATTTACCTATTCTGGCTAAAGTCGTCATCTATGTCAAAATTTGCAGTCTCGCAAATCTATGCCCATCAATTTTAGCAGATTCAGTTCATCAGGAGTTTGGTCATTAATTCAGTCCGTCAAAGATTCAGGCTAACAGCTGTACTGCAGTGTCACCTTTCTCTCCTTCAGCATATCATCAGGAAATCGAAGGAGCGACATCCCAACCTCTCTATTCTATGGGTTTTATAATAATTTCAATAGCAAAATGTAACAATATTGAGTTTTAAACTGTTCTGATTGGCTGATCAGGGGTCAACCTCTCCGTTCCCATAAGGTTTAGTCCATGTTGTCAGCATACTTGCTGGTTCCAGTTCTTTAATAAAGTGTATTGTCTGTAGTGCTGGCACCTTTCCCAGTGTCCCTGATAAGTACAGCTTGCCTGGGGTCAAGACATGGCCATTGTTGCTCATCTTTTAGCGCAGGCGCACTTCACCCAAGCCTGGTTCAGCGTCGGCAGTCAGGTTAGGCACCAAAAGCAGCCATCATTTGATAGGCCAGAATAGTCAACTTAAGCAAAGAAACACAAAAACGTAATTAATACATAGAAATGACTAATGGAATGTAATTCCCTCGCTAATACCCATATGTGTGTGTATTTATCTAGCCAAAAGCAACACTCAATGCGGTTTATACTTACTAAATAAAGCACGAATCACAATTACATCACCAAAGCAACATATATCATGCAATGTTCTATTTATTTATCATTAGTATGCGTACGAATTTTAGTTCACGTCATTAATTAGGCCATGCAGATGCAAATCCCACGTGTATTTCAGTCATTAATAAGGTTGATTAGTTATTTCCACATCACTCCAAACCATTAGTATGATTATAATTAATTAATTAATCTAATTAATAAAATGACATGCAAAATGGGGTGGGTATACAAAATTTTGCATAACCCGCTCCAGCAGTAGCAACTCGCATTGCCAGGGGAGAGGATCGACATCGCAGCAGATGCCGCCACATCACTGGGAAGCGTGTCGCAGTGCTTGTCGCGGCTCGCATCATGAGGAAACATCTCGCATCACCGGAGAAGAGGATCGACGTCACATCAGGTGCAGCCGCACCACCGGGAAGCGAGTCGCATCAAGAAGAAAGCGTCATCTTTGTTTCTTTGCACCGGATCTTCAACCCATTACCATCCTTGCAACACTTTCGTTGCCCTGCGTGTCGCATCTTAAGGTACATTGAAATCTGAGTGTTGCATTTACCCTCTTAAGAGAACTAAGCTAAATTCTACCATTTTAAAGTAACAGTATTGTGGATGTGTGTCGTTTGTGGTCTTGTGTTAAATCTATATAAAGAATACTTATTTTTGATATAAAACATGTGTGGTGTCCATCTGTAGTGTTGTCACTTGATTACTGTATGTGTTCACAAATGCTTTACACACTGCCTCTGAGATAAGCCTGTGTGCTCGTGCCAAGCTACCAAGGGGGTGAGCAGGGGTTATTTTAGGAGTGTACCCACTTACCCTGACTAGACGCAAGGGTCCCTATTTGTCACAGGTACCTACCTATGCCAACTGGACACCCCCAAATCTAACACCCGCCATCCCCCATGATGTCCTCTCAGGCTAGGGCAGGCTTCTTCGCTAGCAAAGTCAGGCCCCGGCTGTGCCCGCAGGGCTTCATATTAGTTCCCTGCATCCGCATTTCTGTAAGGCCTGGGGAAGGCCTGTCCCATTTCCTCTCTCGTAGCCATCAGCTCTTAGCGGATTTCACCAGCTGCAACCAGGTACTTTCCGACATTTATTTTACTCTTTTTTAAAAAAAAGTAGATTCCATGCTGGAGCAGGATGATGCTGGGTTGATTCTCCCGGGTCGCTGGAGCCTCATGGTAGTGCGGCCCTCTTGCGTGTGTGCCCTCTAGCGCCCCCCTCCAATCTTCTTTTTATGTTGAAATTGGAAATGCCCTTGAACAGACTCTGGTCTAGCAGAGTAAAGTCTATAGCTGAACATGCCCTATCTGACACTCTTGTAAAAGTTGCCGGGCTGTCTGATGGACTGCATCCATTAAGTGTAAAAAGACCCAAATCCTCCAGTGCAGAGATGCATTTTTTACCAGATTTTTCATGTCTTGAGTGATTACCAAGTGTTTCTTGAGTTGACCTGGAAGCTTCACTTAAAAGCCCTGTAGTAGGTTCATATTGAAGTTACCTGACACAATTATCCTTGCTTGTGGATATGTGGACTTCACATCTTTGAGTGTCCCAATCAGGGATTTAAGTTTTTGCCTCCTTGTGCTTGAGCCGGATGTATATATAAATTCAGGATTATCAGTGTATATTATATACGGTCCTGCTTCAATATTACACTGCATCCATGTTGGGCCCAAAGTGTACCCGATGAGATCTAAATCTCTTGCACTTACAGAATCTCATGCTCTTGCAGAAATTTGGTAAATTCTTCCTTGCCGTTTAATCCTTTCAGATTCCAGAGCATAATTTGAGGGGACAAACCTGTCAGGGAGGCCTAGTGGCCTCCATCATGCCTCTCTGTTGCATCTGTAACCACAGAGCGCAACTTGCTGGTTATTGTCAAAGCTCTCTATCTGCTATCACCCCCATCAGCATGCTTGATGTTGGTTTTGTCTGTTGCAGTGGGCTAGGATGGCATATTGGTGTTACCTTCTTCATTTTAATGCCACCTCCTGCTAAGTTTTCCCTATGTTGCCATACTTGTGCTGCTATTGTATTGTCTGACCAGTTGGTGATTGTGATGTAATTTCCTGGTTGGTGAGGATTAGGTCTGAACTCGATTATTTCTATATTCTGGATCTAATATGGTTTAAGCCTGGCAGTACTTCAAATAGTCTTAGTATTTGGTTCTATTTAAAATATGATGCACTCCTCTCGATTTGTAATTTGGGATCAGCTCAATCTTTTGCACTATCGTGGCATGGAAAGCCCCAGACCTCTCTACAGTCCGCCGGTATGCTGATGTCTTTATTTATGTTTTTGTAGCATATGTAGATGATTCAGAGAACTGGAAGATGCTTTGGGGATCTATGTTGGGGCTGTCCCCTCTAGCTCTTCTTAGCAATTTTGTTACCTCTAACCGTGGTTCCTGTTCATACAGTAATTCAGGCTTCTCGACTGAAGAAGGCCTTCTGCTATTGTGAGAGTCCTCAATGCTTAATTCTTTGGTTTACTGCTGTCTAGCCAAAGGGGCCTCACTGCTCTAGTGTTTTGGCATTTTCTTAATTGTGGTGACAGAGGTTTCCTCTGAGGATAGTTGATGCACTTGTGATCTGTGGGCAAAATTATCAGATTGGACTCCTGTCGATGAGATCCCAGCTCATTCTGGGTGGCAGAATATTGGATATGGAGTGATGGCTGCATGTGCGGTTTTCCATCCAGAAGCAAATGGTCAGGTGGAACGGTTTAACCGTATTTACCTCCTTCTATGAAATACAAAGAGTTGCTTCCACGTGTTTGTCAGTGCTAGTCTGTATAATACCACTGTGTGTCAAACTATGATCATGCTCAGTGGCATTAAAACATTTGCATGATGAAAAAACGTTAGTTCATAAAAAACATGAAAGAAGGGATTCTATCACAATGATAGCGCACTCCCAGGATACAAGTACCCTGTTTTCATAGTCTCTGTAAATGTAGCTAAACCATGTACCATTCGGTTCGCTTCTAGAGGACATAATCAACTTTGTGTTAGGTGCGGTGTAGGAGCCGAGAATCTAGGTGAGCGTCTTTCTTCATTATAATGACCAACTATGATATTGTTCCATTCTTAGAGAAGGATAGGTTGGATTGGTGTGCTTGAGTTACTGAATACTGTGCAAGTTGTAACCAAGGAATTTCGTCATTGAGCCCCTTTTCCCACGTTGGAAGACGATATACCCACCTCTGCTCTCTGATATGAAATGGTCTGGTCAGGTCCGTCTTTTGTTTCTTCATCACTTCCAGCACTACCCACCTGAGATCACTGTCTTTGTGATTATGATCCAAAAAGTGCCTTGTTAGTTTGGTGTTTGTTCTCTTACACCATATGGTACTACGGTGTTCGTTAATGCCGATTTTGATCTTCCTGGTGATCATGCCCTCCAGGAAGATCAAAATCTAATTTGTAACATGCTTTTAATATGTGCATATTGTAGCTGATTAATTAATTTTGATTTATTGTAGATAATGTGGCATAGGATTATATATTTATATATTTATTTGCCAATTTATTGTATCTTAATTGATTGGTGCGTGTTTTCAATTGAAGATACATCACTATGATAATGTGTATATGTAAGAAGCTGGCTCTGTGTATACTATACCAAAATGAGGTATAGTGTGCACAGAGTCTAGTGGAACCCCAAAGGTAGGCAGAGGTAAAAGTAGATAGCACCCTTAATCTTCATTTGTGGTAGTGTGGACGAGCAGTAAGGCTGTATCAGAGGGTTGTGTTAAGCATTTGTTGTACACACTCAATCAGCATTTGATTATCACACACTCAAAGACAGAACTCAAACCAATTTTGTTTGTATAAAAATATTATTAAGTTATTTTATTTCTAGAACCAAGCCAAGCCTGGTGCAGGTAAGTGAAATAAATGATTTGCAAAATATTATGCCATTTTTACAAGTGAATGCAAGTTCAAATGCAGTTGTTTGAAATACAGGTAAGTCAAGGTATTGAAATTACTGTACAGATTACTTTTTAGTTACTTTTAGATTGCTTTTTCTACTCAGTGTGATATGCCTAGATATCACACTGGGACATTTCCAATGAGAAAAAAGTAAGTAAAAACTGTTTTGTACAATTGTACTTTTTTAGGTTTCCATACAATTCAACCCCATACTTTGAATTTTTTTCTGAGAAAAACAGTCAATAGGTTCCAAGGGAGAGAAATGAAGTTTACAGTTCCCAGGTAAGTAATCGGTCTTTTGGGTTGAGCTACTGGGGTTAGAACAAGGGTTCACCTCAGTGGCACTAGGGCGTCCGGGTGTAGAGTCCTGAGGCCCAATGTTATCCAGGGGGCCTTTGGATGGTGGCTGCTTACGAGCAGGCCACTGAGTTCTGAGAGCAAAGCTCCTGGTGATAAGCTCAGGGCAAAGGGGATCCTGTTTAGCACAAAAAGTGCACCTGCAGCAGTGCAGGGGGCGCTGGGTGTAGGGTGCTGGTCTGGCGTTGGGTGCCCTGTTGGTTTCAATGGAGATATTCGGTTTTGTTTTTCAGCTGCAGGCTCGGTCCAGGAAGACTTCCCGAAGGAACCAACAGCTGGGTAGGTAAGTTGGAGGGCTCAGAGACGTAGGTGCACCTCGGGTTCTCCAGGGCGCAGGGCGGCTGGATGCAGGGGTGGCTTTTGAGGTCGGATTACACCTTATCGGGCCACTTGCTGTTGGGGAGGTCTCCTCGCAGAGGCTGCAAGTGATGTCCGGGAGTCCTGTAGCGGTCAACCCACAGTGGGCTCAGAATCTGGAGTACTGGGGGACCTCGCTGGGACCCATGGGACACTGGAACTCAAGACGTAGGTGACAGGTGCAATGGTGGTTCCAGGCATCAGGTTTCTTATTCCTCATAAAGCTCCTGTTCACAGGACATTTGGACCATGTTGAAGGCAGTCAGTCCTCCCAGGGTTCTTGAGGTCACTGGACGCAGGACAAGGCGACTTTTGGTACATGATCTCTGGAAACTGCAGATGGGCCAGTAGGGCTTGACCAAGTCAGCTGTTCTCTGCAGTCTGCTCTGCTGGGCGTCTTCTTTCGCCCTTTTTCTTCTTAGGTGGCAGGAATCTGCTTTCTTTGTTCATGGCTGACCAATGGCTAACCAATGGCTACCCTTGATATGCTTGCCCCACATGGGGGAGTGAGCATAATCCCTAATCCTGATTGGGGAGTGCCTGCCATCTGCAAGATGGCGGGCACTGAAGAGTGGGCTTCATCTCGCCTCCCTCACCTGAGGAGTGGGGTTGGCAGAGGTGGGCACACTTTCTGGGCTTGCTAACTTTTCCCAGCTGTCTTTCCGCCGAAAAGGAGGGGAGATAGGAAGGAGGCCTGCTCCTGAGAGCAGGAGAGGCTTGGGGTTGCATTTCAAAGGCTGCAAGGCCTTTGAACCTCTCCTGCCACAGATGGCTCTTCCTGATCTGGGGGAGGTGTGAACACCTCCACCCAGCAAAGGCTTTGTTGCTGGGCTCAGGGAGCGAAATCTCCCAACCCAGCGTTTCAGAAAAATGTCTCGTTTTGGCAGGCTGGTGTGTACCAGTCAGGAAACCCACCAGAGGCTGGTTGTTTTTCAGGGGGCATCTTTAAGATTCCCTCTGAGTGCATTTGTCATTAAATCCCACACTGGCATCAGTGTGGGTTTAATGTGCTGGAAGGTTTGATACCAAACTTCCCAGTTTTCAGTAAAGCCATTATGGTGCTGTGGAGTTTGTAATGACAAACTCCCAGCATCTTATACTCTTAATGGCATTACTGCACTTACAATGTCTAAGAATTGGCGTAGACAATGTAGGAGTATGGGGCTCAGGCACCTGTAACCTCACCACTGGTATAGGGCACCCAGATAAAGGGGTGGCTGACCTATGCCAGGGCAGTGTGTTGTAGGCATGGCACACAGGGATGACTTTGTTCTGCACCACAACATGCAGCCTGCAATGGCAGTGTGTGTGTGGAAAGGTACAGGGACTCTAAGGGTGGCACAATAAGTGCTGCAGCCCCTAGATGCCTTTCCAGGCCACAGTGCCCTTGGTGCCCATGGTACCTTTTACAAGGGACTGATATGTGGCCTGAGAGGTGCCAATTGGGGGTACAAAGTACAGTTTTTTGGAAAGAACACAGATCCCGAGAACCTGATTGGCAGGGACTTATGCCACATAGAGTCAAAGTGCATCAGTAGTCTGGCAAAAAATGGGGGGGTTACTGCAACAAAAACCCAGCTTCCTACAGTACAGGTATAATTGTATTGGGCCCGATTCACAGAACTAGCTTAAGACAAAATCCTAAACCTACCACCATTTACTCATTTGGTATTCACAAAAGGCACTTACTCATTTTACTATTCACAGAAGGCACTTACTCATTGATGAGTAAGTGCCTTCTGTGAATACCAAAATGAGTAAGTGCACTTACTCATTTTGGTATTCACAGAAGGCACTTACTCAACAAAGAGTAAGTGCTTTCTGTGAATACCAAAATGAGTAAGGGTCTTCTGTGAATACCAAAATGGTAGTACATTTAGAATTTTGTCTTAAGTTAGTTCTGTGAATCGGGCCCAATGAACGTAACTGGTGATATAAAAAGCATGAGTATAAGTATATGCTGAGTGGTATTGAAACCCCTCCAATATGGCTGCTGTGTAAAGAGGAATCGAGCCGATGTATAGCATAAGTCCACTCTCTATTTCTGTAGCACTGCTGCCTACCAGTGGAATTGTATGTATTTTACACATTAATTATGGGTTGGTAATTGACATTGACAAAGGCCAGGAGGCAGAAACGTGTCGCTCAGTTGTTCGTGATGGTTGGCAGGCACATAAAATGAAAAAATATATGAAACACAGGCTTGGACTTCACAGCGTTCCTGTAATGGAAAAAGTACACATATTGTTTTGAGGGACTGCCCTCTAGAGCTGCTGCACCTACCGCGATTGGGAGAGGATGCGAGTTGGCAGTTACAAGGGAATGTATATATATATATATATATATATATATATATATATATATATATATATATGGAAGAAAGAGGTTGCCCACGCTCAGCGAAGCACACACAGGTGAGTATTCCATCCCTTTATTGGAGGTTGCGCTGCAACAGGCAGGAGACATACAGAGCAGTTAATATCACCTTACGCGTTTCAGGCACACGCCCTTGGTCACAGGTGTCTCATGGGGATTTTGAAGAACAAAGCCTCTCCAGTGGGCGTCGCCGTTGCTTGACATGTGCAAAGGCTCATGGTACTAGTAGTTCTATACAAATTAATCCCACACGTGAGTTCTCCAAAATCACAATTTCATAAAGTATTAAAATCCAAGTGGATTGATGAGTGTCCCACCGCACATTGCCTCGCACTTATCCACCCTCCAAGCAGGTCTCACTGTCCAGACTAGCGACTCCACATCGGCGTCACCACAGGTCCGCTGCCGCGGCGGTGCCTCTCCCACGACCAGGCCGGCCGTAAATTATGGAAGAAAGAGGTTGCCCACGCTCGGCGAATCACACACAGGTGAGTATTCCATCCCTTTATTGGAGGTTGCGCTGCAACAGGCAGGAGACATACAGAGCAGTTAATATCACCTTACGCGTTTCAGGCACACGCCCTTGGTCACAGGTGTCTCATGGGGATTTTGAAGAACAAAGCCTCTCCAGTGGGCGTCGCCGTTGCTTGACATGTGCAAAGGCTCATGGTACTAGTAGTTCTATACAAATTAATCCCACACGTGAGTTCTCCAAAATCACAATTTCATAAAGTATTAAAATCCAAGTGGATTGATGAGTGTCCCACCGCACATTGCCTCGCACTTATCCACACTCCAAGCAGGTCTCACTGTCCAGACTAGCGACTCCACATCGGCGTCACCACAGGTCCGCTGCCGCGGCGGTGCCTCTGCCACGACCAGGCCGGCCGTAAATTATGGAAGAAAGAGGTTGCCCACGCTCGGCGAAGCACACACAGGTGAGTATTCCATCCCTTTATTGGAGGTTGCGCTGCAACAGGCAGGAGACATACAGAGCAGTTAATATCACCTTACGCGTTTCAGGTTTTCACAGAAGGCACTTACTCAACAAAGAGTAAGTGCTTTCTGTGAATACCAAAATGAGTAAGGGCCTTCTGTGAATACCAAAATGGTAGTACATTTAGAATTTTGTCTTAAGTTAGTTCTGTGAATCGGGCCCAATGAACGTAACTGGTGATATAAAAAGCATGAGTATAAGTATATGCTGAGTGGTATTGAAACCCCTCCAATATGGCTGCTGTGTAAAGAGGAATCGAGCCGATGTATAGCATAAGTCCACTCTCTATTTCTGTAGCACTGCTGCCTACCAGTGGAATTGTATGTATTTTACACATTAATTATGGGTTGGTAATTGACATTGACAAAGGCCAGGAGGCAGAAACGTGTCGCTCAGTGGTTCGTGATGGTTGGCAGGCACATAAAATGAAAAAATATATGAAACACAGGCTTGGACTTCACAGCGTTCCTGTAATGGAAAAGTACACATATTGTTTTGAAGGACTGCCCTCTAGAGCTGCTGCACCTACCGCGATTGGGAGAGGATGCGAGTTGGCAGTTACAAGGGAATGTATATATATATATATATATATATATATATATATATATATATATATATATGGAAGAAAGAGGTTGCCCACGCTCGGCGAAGCACACACAGGTGAGTATTCCATCCCTTTATTGGAGGTTGCGCTGCAACAGGCAGGAGACATACAGAGCAGTTAATATCACCTTACGCGTTTCAGGCACACGCCCTTGGTCACAGGTGTCTCATGGGGATTTTGAAGAACAAAGCCTCTCCAGTGGGCGTCGCCGTTGCTTGACATGTGCAAAGGCTCATGGTACTAGTAGTTCTATACAAATTAATCCCACACGTGAGTTCTCCAAAATCACAATTTCATAAAGTAATAAAATCCAAGTGGATTGATGAGTGTCCCACCGCACATTGCCTCGCACTTATCCACCCTCCAAGCAGGTCTCACTGTCCAGACTAGCGACTCCACATCGGGGTCACCACAGGTCCGCTGCCGCGGCGGTGCCTCTGCCACGACCAGGCCGGCCGTAAATTATGGAAGAAAGAGGTTGCCCACGCTCGGCGAATCACACACAGGTGAGTATTCCATCCCTTTATTGGAGGTTGCGCTGCAACAGGCAGGAGACATACAGAGCAGTTATTTTCACCTTACGCGTTTCAGGCACACGCCCTTGGTCACAGGTGTCTCATGGGGATTTTGAAGAACAAAGCCTCTCCAGTGGGCGTCGCCGTTGCTTGACATGTGCAAAGGCTCATGGTACTAGTAGTTCTATACAAATTAATCCCACACGTGAGTTCTCCAAAATCACAATTTCATAAAGTAATAAAATCCAAGTGGATTGATGAGTGTCCCACCGCACATTGCCTCGCACTTATCCACCCTCCAAGCAGGTCTCACTGTCCAGACTAGCGACTCCACATCGGGGTCACCACAGGTCCGCTGCCGCGGCGGTGCCTCTGCCACGACCAGGCCGGCCGTAAATTATGGAAGAAAGAGGTTGCCCACGCTCGGCGAATCACACACAGGTGAGTATTCCATCCCTTTATTGGAGGTTGCGCTGCAACAGGCAGGAGACATACAGAGCAGTTAATATCACCTTACGCGTTTCAGGCACACGCCCTTGGTCACAGGTGTCTCATGGGGATTTTGAAGAACAAAGCCTCTCCAGTGGGCGTCGCCGTTGCTTGACATGTGCAAAGGCTCATGGTACTAGTAGTTCTATACAAATTAATCCCACACGTGAGTTCTCCAAAATCACAATTTCATAAAGTATTAAAATCCAAGTGGATTGATGAGTGTCCCACCGCACATTGCCTCGCACTTATCCACACTCCAAGCAGGTCTCACTGTCCAGACTAGCGACTCCACATCGGCGTCACCACAGGTCCGCTGCCGCGGCGGTGCCTCTGCCACGACCAGGCCGGCCGTAAATTATGGAAGAAAGAGGTTGCCCACGCTCGGCGAAGCACACACAGGTGAGTATTCCATCCCTTTATTGGAGGTTGCGCTGCAACAGGCAGGAGACATACAGAGCAGTTAATATCACCTTACGCGTTTCAGGTTTTCACAGAAGGCACTTACTCAACAAAGAGTAAGTGCTTTCTGTGAATACCAAAATGAGTAAGGGCCTTCTGTGAATACCAAAATGGTAGTACATTTAGAATTTTGTCTTAAGTTAGTTCTGTGAATCGGGCCCAATGAACGTAACTGGTGATATAAAAAGCATGAGTATAAGTATATGCTGAGTGGTATTGAAACCCCTCCAATATGGCTGCTGTGTAAAGAGGAATCGAGCCGATGTATAGCATAAGTCCACTCTCTATTTCTGTAGCACTGCTGCCTACCAGTGGAATTGTATGTATTTTACACATTAATTATGGGTTGGTAATTGACATTGACAAAGGCCAGGAGGCAGAAACGTGTCGCTCAGTGGTTCGTGATGGTTGGCAGGCACATAAAATGAAAAAATATATGAAACACAGGCTTGGACTTCACAGCGTTCCTGTAATGGAAAAAGTACACATATTGTTTTGAAGGACTGCCCTCTAGAGCTGCTGCACCTACCGCGATTGGGAGAGGATGCGAGTTGGCAGTTACAAGGGAATGTATATATATATATATATATATATATATATATATATATATATGGAAGAAAGAGGTTGCCCACGCTCGGCGAAGCACACACAGGTGAGTATTCCATCCCTTTATTGGAGGTTGCGCTGCAACAGGCAGGAGACATACAGAGCAGTTAATATCACCTTACGCGTTTCAGGCACACGCCCTTGGTCACAGGTGTCTCATGGGGATTTTGAAGAACAAAGCCTCTCCAGTGGGCGTCGCCGTTGCTTGACATGTGCAAAGGCTCATGGTACTAGTAGTTCTATACAAATTAATCCCACACGTGAGTTCTCCAAAATCACAATTTCATAAAGTATTAAAATCCAAGTGGATTGATGAGTGTCCCACCGCACATTGCCTCGCACTTATCCACACTCCAAGCAGGTCTCACTGTCCAGACTAGCGACTCCACATCGGCGTCACCACAGGTCCGCTGCCGCGGCGGTGCCTCTGCCACGACCAGGCCGGCCGTAAATTATGGAAGAAAGAGGTTGCCCACGCTCGGCGAAGCACACAGAGGTGAGTATTCCATCCCTTTATTGGAGGTTGCGCTGCAACAGGCAGGAGACATACAGAGCAGTTAATATCACCTTACGCGTTTCAGGTACACGCCCTTGGTCACAGGTGACTCATGGGGATTTTGAAGAACAAAGCCTCTCCAGTGGGCGTCGCCGTTGCTTGACATGTGCAAAGGCTCATGGTACTAGTAGTTCTATACAAATTAATCCCACACGTGAGTTCTCCAAAATTACAATTTCATAAAGTATTAAAATCCAAGTGGATTGATGAGTGACCCACCGCACATTGCCTCGCACTTATCCACCCTCCAAGCAGGTCTCACTGTCCAGACTAGCGACTCCACATCGGCGTCACCACAGGTCCGCTGCCGCGGCGGTGCCTCTGCCACGACCAGGCCGGCCGTAAATTATGGAAGAAAGAGGTTGCCCACGCTCGGCGAAGCACACACAGGTGAGTATTCCATCCCTTTATTGGAGGTTGCGCTGCAACAGGCAGGAGACATACAGAGCAGTTAATATCACCTTACGCGTTTCAGGCACACGCCCTTGGTCACAGGTGTCTCATGGGGATTTTGAAGAACAAAGCCTCTCCAGTGGGCGTCGCCATTGCTTGACATGTGCAAAGGCTCATGGTACTAGTAGTTCTATACAAATTAATCCCACACGTGAGTTCTCCAAAATCACAATTTCATAAAGTATTAAAATCCAAGTGGATTGATGAGTGTCCCACCGCTCATTGCCTCGCACTTATCCACACTCCAAGCAGGTCACACTGTCCAGACTAGCGACTCCACATCGGCGTCACCACAGGTCCGCTGCCGCGGCGGTGCCTCTGCCACGACCAGGCCGGCCGTAAATTATGGAAGAAAGAGGTTGCCCACGCTCGGCGAAGCACACACAGGTGAGTATTCCATCCCTTTATTGGAGGTTGCGCTGCAACAGGCAGGAGACATACAGAGCAGTTAATATCACCTTACGCGTTTCAGGCACTTTATGAAATTTATGAAATTGTGATTTTGGAGAACTCACGTGTGGGATTAATTTGTATAGAACTACTAGTACCATGAGCCTTTGCACATGTCAAGCAACGGCGACGCCCATTGGAGAGGCTTTGTTCTTCAAAATCCCCATGAGACACCTGTGACCAAGGGCGTGTGCCTGAAACGCGTAAGGTGATATTAACTGCTCTGTATGTCTCCTGCCTGTTGCAGCGCAACCTCCAATAAAGGGATGGAATACTCACCTGTGTGTGCTTCGTCGAGCGTGGGCAACCTCTTTCTTCCATATATATATATATATATATATATATATATATATATATATATATATATATATATATATTATATATATATATATTCCAAAAAAAGAACACGCACCACTTCAGTGCAGCGTAATCAGGCCCACCAGACGTGCTTCAATAAAAGATGCTTTTATTCCAGGCAAAATAAAATATTTAAAGCATAAGGCATAACGTGTTTCAGTTCCTGCGAACCTTAATCAACTGGGGGTTGCGTAACTAGTCGCACATTTGCTCATACTTATGGAAACATCTGTTCCAACTCCCTTCTACCTTTGAGAAGTTTCCAGCCCTTGATTTCATGAGGGCGTGCATTTGGAGTGGATATCCCAAATGATGAAGCAAGCCACCTCGGTGGGTGATGGGATTCCGTTGTTTCCCTAAATAACTTTTCTCACTCTATTTAGGATTTTCTTGCTGACTTAGAAATAATTCTTTTAGAGACCATAGTTTTCTTCTTTTTGTGTGACTAGTTCGGTAGGGGAACAGAATACTAGTTGGTCTATAAATATTTTCCCCAAGACCCTACTTTTGATTATTGATTAATAGATCTATTTTACATAGTCATTTTTTGCTATTTTTTATTCAACTTTTTTTTCAATATTTACCATTCATTTCTATATGGAGATAGTCTTTTTTTTGTTTTAAATAGCATCCATTTTTTTATGGCTACCTTCTATTTTGTAACCTATTTCAGTGTTTTTTAGTGTATTATCCTGGAACCAAGAAGCGGTAAGGTGCTGCTGTTCATCAGGCTGAGCCTAGGCAGCACAAATGCGCTGTCTCTCGACATGCTGTATCTACTTCTGTAGTCTTTCACCACACCCATCACATGCCCATCACTTTCATTCGTTGCTTGGCCTGCCTTTCAAAATTCCTTTGGTTTCTTTTGGAAATGCTTTATGTTTGTCCCAGCTTTTGGCTGTTTTGTTCCCTCCCATCCTTTTCTCATACTAGAGTGTTTTCTGCAAATGAGTCTTTATCTTGTTGTATTGTTTCCTGCTATCAATAACAGTTGCCCAGATAGAGATTGCGAGAAAGGGTAGAGCAGACCTCATGTGACAACTGCATCCGCCTTGGCCCCCACCCCCCAACATAAAAGGCAGATCCCATTGTTTTGGAGGTTGGTGCGAAATGAACTGGTGTTGGAACGTGAGTCCGTCATACTGCTGTTTCAGTGCACTGTAAACTACAAGTAGAGTGTAGGTATTCGGAACACCTCCCCACATCTGCGAATGAGTTCTGAGTGGCTACGTGCTTGTGCCTTTATCTCGTTGAGTCTTGCATCTAGTTTCCACATATCTATGATGGTTGCCCAAAGAGAGGCTCTACCTGTGTAAGTACAGAGCACTAGGAATGGTAGCATAGACCTCACTTGACAACTGCATCCATGTTGGCCCCCTTCCACTTACATCAAATGCAGACCCCATTGTTTTGGAGAGTGGTGCAAAGTGAACTGGTGTTGGAAGGTGAGTGAGGCGACCACATCATACTGCTGTTTGATTGTGCTGTAAATTACAATTGGGCTGTAGGGTCACCCCTTTTTATCTCTGTTCTTACTCTATCTCATCACCACATGGTGTGTTTCATGGGTCTATTTCCATGTGTATGGTATTTTCTCTGTCTCCTTCCTTTGGTACTACTACAGTTCTTGGTATTGCATGTAGTAGATCTGTGTGCTCTGAGGCAATGGTAGCAGTACCCAGGGCTCTCTTCACCTGCCACTCCTGCCTGCACAGTGGTCCCTGTGTGACGTCTCTGCAGCCAGTGACATAGCAAGGATGCTCTAGACCCTTATGGAACATAAACAAAATGGGCACCCACCCCATGTTCAAATACTGTTGTACTGACATAGGTAGGGTATAGAGGGTCCTTCTGATCTCCTGGCCCTGGTGCAAGTGAACCTGCTGTGCTATTTGCAGTGCCCCTGCCTTCACTTGTAGCTGCCAGTGTGGGGAAGGTGTTCTGCTAGCACATTAATCTCTAGTAACTTTACTTGCAGCATGACCGTCTTACACTGTAGTTCCAAATTTAAGGTTTTCTTAGCACTTGTACTCCTGCAGCACATGCATTGCACACACACTAGTGGTTGAGTTTGAATGGTGTAAGTCGGGGTTCCTTGTGTACACAGTGTTCCTTGCCACGTAGAACAACATTTTCACTGCTATTTAATTTGTTTTAAGAAACGTTTGTGCCAATGGGTATACGTTTCACCCCGACTTTCATAACTAAAGGGCCATGTGCTCAGTTGGAGGATTTGGCTTTAGTCAGCTGTCCACTCTGAAAAGAACAGTCCTCTTGTTTACTGTGTACCAGTGATGTCTAAGCCTCTATCTCCCCTTTCAGAATTTAGTGGCACCCCACATGTTTTTTATCTGCTGTGTTGTCCCTTACCAGTATGCCTTTTGTTCTCTAGGTCAAGTAGCCAAGAACTTAATTACATTTTTTTTTCTTTTTTTTTTTCCCTTGTCCTCATTTACATCCCAGTCAGGCTTGTCCGTGCTGAAGATTATTGAGAAAAAGCAACCGTCTCAGGACACTGGATCTGCTGCCTTATGCCCTGTTGGGCCAAGACTGCCGGCGCTATCTCAATCAACAACTTAGGAACAATACCGACTTGGGGTACCCATCGCTCAACTAAGATCATTAGAGCGTCTCAATCAAATCCTTAAAAGGGATAAAGGATAAGCAAGAGAAAAAGAGGGTTGTATTATCCTTGGACTAGGGGGAAAAAAAAATACCCTAGTTCCATCTCAACAAGTTCCAAAACTCCCGCTTCTTCATGTTTCCTGCCCTTGAGAGGTCTAACCTCGATGTTTTTAATAGAGAGGACAGCCAGTCTTGGTGCGTAGGTGGTAGCGTGTCTTTCCATTTGATGCAGATCTCTCGCCTGGCAAGCAAAATGGCGGAAAATAATATTTTCTCAAATGCCCCTTCTAGGTCGTTTGTAAGGCCAAACACCAGCATAGGCAAGTTAATAATAATGTGTGACCCCAGAACTTTAGAAAGTGTATTATTAACTGCTTGCCAGAAGCCAACAAGGGCGGGACAATGAAGAAACATGTGGATGTCAGAAGCCTCCGCTGCCCCGCACTTTGCACAGAATACTGGTGGCCCATTTGAAAATTTAGTTAGCCTCAGTGGAGAGTAATAGGCTCTGTGTATTGTAAACAGATGATTCCTTCGAAGCCAGGCTGGTTTTACGATGTCATACAGCATTTTGCAGGATTTTAACCATAATGACTGAAGGTCGTGCCGTGGGATGCTGCTCTCCCAGAGAGAGGTGGGTAGTAGGAATTCACCATCCTGCCTTTCCATAATAGAGCGGTACCAAATCGCCACCTCTTTCTTTGCTGGAGGTTTATGTATGACCAAATGTTCAAATTGATTTGTACCACCCATTAGATGTTTATTACGGGGAAGTTGAACAGCATTAGCCCAGCTAGTTAGTTGAAGGTATTTAAATCTAGAGAGGGAAGGGCCGACCACATCTCTAAGGACCTCCCAGGGGACCAGGGTACCCTCCACAAAAAGGTCACCCCATCTCTCGATGCCAGCCACCCTGAGGGGAGTTGATAAGCTATCCAACAAACACTCCGGAGTCCCAGGGGAGTTCCAAATAGGGGCTAATCCTGAATTGTATCCCAGTTTTAATGAAGCTCTAAGGCCAGCCCATGATTTTTGAAAAATTTTGCGTTGCCGTATTTGTATAGGTAACCTTGCTCAGATATACCCGAACCTCTCAACATGGCCGAAAACATAGCCCCAACACCCTCACTGCTGAGAGTTTTTAGCAACATACGTGAGTAAGAAAGTTGAAAGGCCCAGGCATTCAACTGTATATCAGGAGCTGCTAAACCTCCCTTTTCTCTTCGCCTTCTGATTTTTTTCCACGCTATCCTAGACTGTCGAGAAGCCCAAATTAAGGTATTTAAATAACTCTGGAGCTTTCCCAAAGCTCTCGTGTCAAAGTGTAACCGGATAGCACCAAAAAGAAAAGTAAATCCAGGCATAATGGACATCTTAATAAGATTGACTCGCCCGAGTATTGAGAGCGGTAAAAGAGCCCAAGACTTCATTAGTTTGCGAGTTTCTCTAGCTATTAGCATTAAATTATAAGTGGATATCTTGTCGAGCTCCTGGAGGATATGGATTCCCAGATATCTCATGCTAGTCTTCAAAGGAGGGAGCTGTTGATGAACCTGCATATTCCAGGCCATGATTTCAGTCTTGAAGGTATTGGTCTTATACCCAGAGACTGCGCCGAATTCCAGTGCCAACTTCATAACTGCGGGGTAAGCGGTGTTCAGATCGGATGTAAATATAAGCACATCATCAGCATAGAGAGCCACCTTTTTTTCCCATTCCCCATATCTGAAGGATGATACTCTAAGAGCATCTCTCAGTAGTTGGGCAAAAGGTTCGATATACAGATTAAATAATAAACGGGACAACCCTGGCTCGTACCTCTGGAAATCTCAAAGGATTCTACAAGGAAACCGTTTATAAGTAAGTTGGCCGAAGGATTGCTGTACAAAAGGGCAACAGCCCACCTAAACTTCTTTCCAACCATGAACTTGGCCAGGACCTCCGACAGGAACACCCAGTTGACCCTGTCGACGGCCTTAGCGGCGTCGAGAGTCGAAACAGCGAGTGGAAGAGAATAAGCTGAGGCTAGGTCTACAGCCCCAATCAAGTCATGGGTCAATTCTGAGAGATGACGCCCTGGTATAAAGCCCTTTTGATTCTGATGCAATAGACCTCCGACCTCCCTACTAAGCCTTTTAGCCAGAATGGAAGCAAAGATTTTATAGTCAACGTTTAATATAGAGATGGGCCTATAAGATTCACAGCTCGTGGGAGATTTACCCTGTTTTAATATTAAGGTTATGGTTGCTTTATTCCAAGAGGGAGGAGGAATCAGGCCATCTAGAAGGATTTGATTAAACAGAATTGTCAAAATCGGAGCGACCTCCTTAACAAGAGATCTGTATAATTCAGTGGGGGGACCATCCGGGCCAGCTGCCTTGCCCATTTTTGATCTCATTTTTTCACAGTAGACCTCCTCTTGGGTGATCGGGAGGTCTAAGGCAGCTTGTTGTCCCGAGGTAAACACAGGAAGATTTAACTTGCTTAACCAAGATTGGATCCTCACACGATCTGAGTCACCATCCTCGGTGTATATTCCCTGAAAAAAAGAGTGAAACGCCCCTCTAATTTCGTCATTCGAGGTGTAAGCCAAACCATCCTTAATGACCATGTTGATATTATTTCGTGCCCGATCTGATTTTGTTTTCCAGGCGAGTAGTTTGCCTGCCCCTTCGCCATATTCAAAATGGGCTAATTTACTAGCCTCCCATCTTTGCATTAAACGTGAGCTCAGCATACTATCTAGCTGGGCCTTAAGATCCCTAAGCTTGATATGGTTCTCAGTAGGTAAGCTTGAGTTATGAAGATCGAGTGAAAGCTGGGTAGCCTTGATATTACGTTCTAGCTCGAATATTTCTTCCTTGTATTTTCTATTCTTATGAATCATGATGCTAGTAATAATACTCCTCAGAAAGGCCTTGAAAGACTCCTACACGTTAACCACGGACGAGGTCCCCAAATTTCTAGCCATAAAATTTTCAGACTCTTTCCGAAGCGAGAGTAAAGTGTCTTCCGAGGCCAAAAGTGAACGGTCCATAGACCAATTCCTGGGCGGAAGATCCGCCACTATTTCTATGGACATGAATACGGCAGAGTGGTCTGAAAGGTGGGCGGGAAGATAAAAGATGGTTTTAATTAATTTATGTAGGGCAAAACTGGCTAGTATAAGGTCAATCCTAGATTTATGTTTGTATTTGTGGTTAGAAAAGGAGTATTCACGTTGACTGGGAAACTATTCACGTTGACTGGGAAACCTAAGCCTCCATGTATCCACAAGGCCCAGATCTTTCATAACTCCCATAAGACAGGCTCTAGTTCTAGGAGAGGGCAGTACACGACTTTTTCTAGATTTATCAATTAAGGGATCTAAGACTATATTAAAGTCGCCAGCCAATATGACTGGTTCAGGGAAGTCCAGCAAAGCCGAAACTAGATTTTTAAAGGGGGAAGGATCATCTAGGTTGGGACCATAATATCCGGCAATCGTTGCTCTCAAACCCGGCAGCTGAAGATCTGCAATGGCCCACCTGCCACCTGGGTCCACTGTTGAGGATCTGAGAACAGCCCTTGCAGATTTTTTAACAAGGATAGCCACCCCTCGCGTGTTGGCTGCCTGTGTGGTGCTAACCACAAAGTCGACCCAGCTTAGTTTTTTGACTAAAGCTAATAGTTTGTGTTGGGTCAAATGTGTCTCCTGCAAGACAATGATCTGTGCACTGTTGTCGCGCAAATATTTAAGAATCCTATGCTTTCTAGGATTGGTACGCAGACCATTGACATTCCAGGAGAAAACCTGAATCAAAGTCATAAGCAATCTATTAGGGGCAGGAACAAAGAATCCCCGCCCAGATGGTCGAAAGAAACGGCTGAATAGACAGAAATATATAGGTATACATTTTCCTCAGTCAAATTCGTTAGAGTTGCCATATAAAGGAAAAAACAGGTTGTAGCTGAAAATAAGGACTTTTTTTTATTTTACCCCATTGCAACACCCTCGTGCACCCACCCCTAATAAAAACCCCCACCCCAAATCCCCGGAGGTCGGCGATCCCCCTGCCTCCCTTACCACCCCTGAGAACCCCCCACCCCCAAGTGTCTGGAATATATCCAGAGTTAGGCACCTAGCCGTGTATGGCCCTTAATACCTTAAGTATAGTGGATAGTAGAGTTAGTTATATATATTATTTTTTTTTTTTTTTTTTCTCCCCTATATTATTTATATGTATATTTTCTATTCTCTTTCCCCTCTCTCCCCTCCGCAAATTCATTTGCCAAAAAGAGGAAAAAAAAGAGAAAAATACTAGCCAGGTAATTATAAATCAGACCGATCATTTTTTAGCTAGATCTTTCAAGAGTATATCCGCTTCCGAAGCTGAGCTCACATTATGCATTTTATTATTGAACATAATTCTCAAAGATGCAGGAAATTTCAGCTGAGCAGTCGCGCCCAGTCTTCGGAAGTCTTCTAGCCTTTTCCCTAGCTCCCATTGCCTTTCGAGAGTGGTTCTAGAGAGATCAGATCTAATTTGGAAATTACAGCCACTTGCCGATAAAGATTTTTGCTTAAGTGCAGATGAAAGAATTTGCTCTTTAAGAGCATATATTTGAAAATTAATTAAAATCTTTCTGGGTTTCGGCCTCTGTAAGTTTCTCCGAAAAGGATCTCGATGTATACGCTGAATATCCTTAAGCAGAAGATCTTCTGACATTTCTAAATGCAGGGCTTCTCTTAGCAAGGCAACAATGAAACCTTTGAGATCGCTTCCCTCCTTATCTTCTGGAACATTCAAAACCCGAAGATTGTTTCTCCTTGCATTATTCTCCAAAGTCTCTAAGCGGTCAGATAGTACTGTCTCACTAAGTTGCAGAGACTTTATTTTGGTTTCAGCGGAATCAAGGTTGGCCTGCAGATTAATGACATTGTCCTCTAGTTGGGATGTTCTTATATCTAATAGGTCTACTTTAGAACCGAGGGTCTCACAAAGAGATCTGATCTCTGCCTGATTTGTTGCAGAGGCTTGGAAGCCCATTTTTCTATTGTGAGATAGGGCTCTAAGCATCTCCCCTACAGTATGATCAGAATGATCCCCGAGTGCCTGTGCCTGATGGCTTTCATGTGTTCCTGGTAGGCTGCTCTCAGAGAGACAAGGGGAGTCATGCTCACCAGGTCCAGCTTGAGTCAGTGCCGGCACTTGGATGTCCAAAATATTTGGGGTTACAAAAACCGGCGGTACACTAGAGTTAAGATCTTCAGTGCCTTCCACAATTCCTTCCATAATTTTAGTAGAGGCAGTATCGCTTTTAGCCAGTTCCAAAATCTGGGGGGGGGACCCTAAAATAGGATCTTAAGGAAGGTGTTATTTTGCTGGGCTTCACTTGCTGAGATTTCCGCTTCTTGAGATCTCTCAATTTCGGTGAAACCTCTTCAGTTTGAGGGGGCCCTCCATCTATACCATTGTCTGAAACGATAGTAAAATCGAGTGCCTCGTCCACCCCTTTTGAGTTGACACGTCCTTTGCAAGTTGAATTAGACTTTGGAGCTGAATGAATAAACAATCTGGCGCCGCCTCTCTTCCCCATCCTTTTGAGATTTTTAATTTCTGAATGGACCGAGGTTCCAGCCGTCTGGGGTCTGGGCCTAAGTTTAGGGGGGGTTAGTACAGCCTCGGGGTGGGGGACTGGTCCTGAGGTTGCAGTGATTGAATGTGCAAAAGCAGAGTCTCCCCCTATGTCATCGACACTGCCAGAGCTTCCAAGACCCCCACCCTTTCCCTTCATATTCGCATTCACCCTTACCCCCCGGGCGATGTGTCCGGTAGGCTCCACAATGGTGCAGTGTAAGCCCCTACCTCGAGAAAAGCCGAGGCAAACACTCCGTATGTAGCGGAGCTCCAAAGACGCGAGGGCCCAGCGAGAAATGTCGGGAGCAGCAGCGGTGCACGGGGAAAACCTGGAGCCGGACCCACACATCGAAAGGAAGAATATTGCAGCTGCCAGCGGAGCAAAGGGAGGAAAGCCCAGACGCAGGAACGTTACGAGCCGTGTTTCGAAGAAACAGACCCGGACTTGCTGAAGGTGAAATTATAAATTCTTTCTGATTTTTAAAAGTTGCACAAAATGTTTCTGCCCTCGGGTGCCGAGATTGCAAGGATCGGCAAGTAGAAATAGAAAAAAAAAGTCCGCTTCTACTTATCCATTGATGATTTCTCTGGGAAAAGGGCTCTGTACACGGAGAGAGTGCCGCGGCCGCTCTGCCCGTGGCCGCCATGTTCTCTCAAGAACTTAATTACATTGTATATGCTGTATAACCAATAAAGTTTCATTATTTGCAAACGTGTCCTTTTGGTTTTATTTCACATTGACACAAATTTCCCCTTCTAGTTAGTTTTATTTTCTTGGGCCAGCTGAGCTCACAAACATGTTTGTTTTGAAATCCTTTTGTATTAAGTGGATCTTACTTATTCTGTGAAGTTGTGACATTCTCTAAAATCAGTTTGTTGTGCAGAGAAATACTTTAGTTGTGTACTTTTGGTATACATTTCCATGTAGCTGTCAGGCCAACCAAGATGTGGTACTACATACATTCAAATGTGCTGGTTGGGGGATCCTGTGACTTAATACTGGTGGCTACTTTTGTTATCTATGTGGCAGACAGATTGGTTGATTATTTTATTCATTTGCGTTAAGGACATTTTTTTTACGTTTCTGGATGAACACTTACCCTTAGAGACTGTGGGATGCAAATGTTCCTTCCATAAGACACATGATACCTATGCTATACTGTCCATCCCTGAGCCACAGGAATGTATGTAAAGGCTAAATGTAAATGGGGAAACAAGTATATGATCCCACCCTCAATTTACTCTGAACAAACTTTACTTTCACTGTATATGTACGTATCATACTTTGTCCAAATGGGCATGTCTCTATGTACGTCCATATGCTCTGCAAATGCTTCACAAAGGTAGGCTGAGTCTATACAACATGTGTCTATCTATGTATATGTATGTGAACACACACATATTTATGTATATATATATATTTATATATATATAAATATATTACCTACTGGCGGTCGCCAGTAGTTAGTTATAGTTAGGACCAAGTTTCAATATGAAGAGCATTTTTGTTTTGCTTATAACTTTGGCGTCGTTTGATGAATCTTCATGAAATTTACCAAACTAATTCTTTGTTCATATCAGCTCCTATGTTGAAAGCTTGGGGGTGATTCGTCAAGGGGGGCTAAGAAAAAAGGGGGGTCCCAAAACGTGTTTTCTCCATGTTTATTTCCATAGGAAACTTTAGACAAGGCTGCAGATCGAACGGGTGAACCGAATTACCCCAAATTTGGCAGGGAGCAGGGTCTTGGTCTAGAAAGCACGCTTTTGTTTATTTGGTGTATATCCGTTCAGTAGTTTTGGAGAAATATCGAAATTTACAGATATCGATATTTGGGAATTCTGCCTTCTGATTGGCTGAGGCATTACGAGCATGAGTTTGCTGCTTATTGGCTGTGAGTGGTGCGAGCGGTTGCAACTAGTAAGTGTTGGCAGCCATTTTGTGATTCTGTTGAAGCGAGTAAGGGGAAAAAAGGGCAAAAAGAGTAGGAAAGAGGAGGGTAGGAGCACTATGAGGTCTATGGGTTGGTTAGGGTGTGCTACACAGAGAGTGTGAAGCAATGTATTCACCCCTACCAGTGTGAAAGTGCTGTTTTGCCCAGAGTGAGATGGTGCTGAGGTGAGGTACCGGTACACTCGGGATGAAACCGTGAGCTGATTGCTGTAAAATGATGTGCTCTGGGCGCTGTAGGATACTGGCCGCTGTAGCATACCTGTGCAAGTGGTGTTAGTATGGGTTTAGAGAATAGCGGTGTGAGCTCTGTGGGCTGGTTAGGGTGTGCTATACAAGGAGTGTGACGTGAAGTATTCACCCCTAGCGGTGTGAAAGTGCTGTTTTGACCAGAGTGAGATGGTGCTGAGGTGAGGTGCCAGTACACTCGGGGATGAAACCGTGAGCTGATTGCTGTAAACTGATGTGCTCTGGGCGCTGTAACATGCTGGCCGCTGTAGCATAGCTGTGCAAGTGGTGTTAGTATGGGTTTAGACTATAGCAGGAGTGGGAAGCAAACTACTCACCCCTACCGGTCTGAAGACTCGAATGGAGTGTTTTAGCAAGCAGGAGTAAAGAAATAATTGTGAAGAATATAATGCAGAATGTTGCAATGCCACAGAAGACAAATGGTGAAATCAGGTGTGTTTAAGAAAGTGGCTGTGTGGGATAAAGCGATGGAGTCTGCAAGTTATATAAAAAGTGTCTTTATGTAAGTGCCATGAATGGAACCACTGGTGGAAGACCTAAGGCATCCAGCTGAGGCAAATTCCAACTGCTTCTGCTGTATTAAAAGCTAAGCTTCTGCATCAGTCAATTCCACATTACATGTTACAGTTCCATGTGACATAAACAATACCTATTAGACATGAATGACTGTAAATTGTAGAATGAAAATAAAGGTAGGATATGTTTACCACACTGTGCCAACCAGTTCCTAAACAATGCCGTGTTTTTTGATCTTGATCCCCAGTTCGTGAGCAGAGGCTGAGGATGAGCTAATTTGTGTGAAAGGGCTTCGTGGATAAGAGGCAGGCAGAGAGACGTGTGTACAAAGAATAGATATGGTTTCAAAATGGATGTCGGGTTTAGGCTAATTTAGCAAATAAATAGCGTATTTGCATAGGCCATACATCATCCATCCCTGCTTAGTGTGGAGAGGTAAGGGCCAATAATGAAAACAGAGTTCAAATGCCTAAGCATACTTAGAAAGTTATTATATGAAATAGTTAAATTGAAGTGTATTCAAAAATTTTATGGGAAAAAGTCGAAAAAGTTGGGAAAAATGTATCCAAGAATAAAGTGAATTTCTTACAAGTCTTGGAGATTGCAGTCCGGAAGTTCTTCAGCGGCTTGAGATGCGTAATGTTCCAAGAGGCGATTGTTGCCATTGTGTGAGAAAAGCGAAGCGATCCAATTCATATTCTCGAAGGGACAGTAATGGTCCTCGAATGTTGGAGCAGCAATTTGAATTGGCAGGCAATCTGCGATGTTGTCAAAGGTCGCACGTTGCAGGAGATCTTTCGCAGCTGCGCAGAAATCCCATTCCGCCAGGATACCTTTTTGCATTGCATCCGCCATTGCTCCACTGCCCGAACAATCAAGTTCATGGCTTTCAAGATACTCCATTACCTGCTGGATATCGGGAGCATTTGCTGGGATGTTGGCAAGGCATAGATCCATTCACCAGTCGATTGGGCAAGTTTTGCAATAAAAAGATGGCTGCACGCAGATTGTATATGTGTAAATAAATGTCATGATGTAGCTGGCTCCGATAATAGATAGAGGCAGGCAGCCGAAAAGTTGTTCCATTTTTTCCACGGTATTGATGTAGCTTCGCGTAGAGGCGTATTCTGTCGGACATGCTTGTTACCACAGAGTAGCCATTTTTAACAAGCTAAAATAGTAGTAGGATGGCCGCAAACAGAGCGAGAATTATGGGCACTGCTGCTGTTATTCCAGACATGATTGAATGAATGAAGTCTGGTATTAGACTAAAAACAGTTTGAAAAGCTGTGAGAAGGCTGGAGGAGACAATGGTTAAAAAGTGTGCCAGATCTGTTGAAAATTCACAAAGTGTAATGGGATGTTCATATTTAAAAGGGAGTGTATTTTACTTGAAGTTCGTGCTATCTGCAGTCGATAAATTACTTTTGGAGAAGTGAGGGACACTTCTGTTTGAAACAAAAGCGCTTTCAGTTTGCTCCGTTTAATAAAATCTATTTTCAAAGTAGGTATTGAAGGCCAAGTTGAACTTTGGGAGTTACTTTGTGTGGGTGGGAATAGAGATTGCCAGAGGAAGTTATCCGGTTTGAAACAGTAAGGATATACGGTATGCCAGCTCACATTGTGTAGCAGTCTATGTTATTAAGAACCAGATAACTGATGTTAGAAAGCTGTGTGAATGTTGGTCTGATTGTGGGAGTTGGCGTGCATTTAAGAAAGCACGCAAGATTGGGGGCTGTAAGCTTAGAAGCGTTGTGCAGTTGGACATTCTTGCATAGTAATGAATGATTGCCATTGTGGTCCCACTTTTCACCTGTGAGAAAAACTTTGGTATCCTCTTTGAGACAGCGATATGTAAATGGGGGAAACCACTGCTCGGGAATAAATGCGCTACCTTATATAATCACATACAACATGACAAACAACATGTACACCTAGCAGACACAACAACACTACGTACTGTGGGAACCGTGGCTAGTCATGTACACAAACCAAACATGGAATGGCAACTCTGCCACACAATGCAGAATGCGGGGAGAGATGGGAGCAAAATATGTGCAAAGGTGTCAAGTGATTCTCGATTATAAAAGTATACAATGCAAAGTGTTGAGGGGATGTGCCGGACAGACTTGAGTATGCAGAGCACAGACATGTACATGTCAACATACACTGATGGTCTATTGAGTGAAGTCGACAGAGGACGCAACCATGATAGTACAGTCAGTAGGGAAGATTACAAAAACATAGCGCGTACGTTACCCCTCCCCCCCCAAATCTTTAGCGTAGTGGGCTGGCTCGACATATGCAAGGCTAGGGTGGGGGTATGAATAAAAGGCACGTTTCTCTCGGTGTGTTTCTCTTCCGCAATGGTGAACATGTCTGTCAGGTCTGCGCAGCTTACACCACCACGAGGCTGACGCTGTGAGCGAAGGTGGTTGCAGGAATAATGCTCTCAGCCTGCTGCTACCCAGAAACCGTCATGGCCGCTGTGACGCACATATGCCCCACAGTTCACCTTTCAACACCGTTGTGTGTGAAAGAGGGACCATCACGTGCCAGCAGAAGCTCCTGGGCCGAGGTCTGCGAGCTGGGAAGGCTCCTGAGATCAACGCTGGCTACTGCGACACAGGCCGACAGCGCCCAGCCTGAGGCCCAGCACCGTGGAGTTCTCTGTATACTACCAACAGGTACCAACAGTGGAACGGTGTCTTGATCCCACCATGGATGATGTTAGAACTGCATCTGAGAGTGGAGATGAAGGTACTCCCTTCAACCAGGTGCAAGCAACTCTAGATCCCAACAGTGGAACGGTGTCTTGATCCCAGAATGGACGATGTCCGATATTACCTGCTGCTTGTTTTTCACAGAACTCCCTCCGTTGAGGTGCATCAGACTCTGTGCTTCCGTAGCTAATTGCTGCACATGATCATTGGGCTTGGCTGACTGCAGTCGCTGGAGTACACCGCAGTACAGCAGGTCTGAACAGTGGAACGGGGTCTTGATCCCAGAATGGACGATGTTAGAACTGCATCTGACAGTGCAGATGAAGGTACTCCCTTTGACCAGGTGTAACCAACTCTAGGTCCCAACAGTGGAACGGTGTCTTGATCCCAGAATGGACGATGTCCGATATTACCTGCTGTTTGTGTGTTTTCACAGAAGTCCCTCCGTTGACGTACATCAGACTCTGTGCTTCCGTAGCTAAGTGCTGCACATGATCATTGGGCTTGGTTGACTGCAGTCGCTGGAGTACACCACGGTACAGCAGGTCCGAAGAGTGAAACGGGGTCTTGATCCTACAATGTATGATATTAGAGCTGCATCTGAGAGTTGAGATGAAGGTACTCCCTTTGAACAGGTGCAACCAACTCTACGTCCCAACAGTGGAACGGTTTCTTGATCCCAAAATGGACGACGTACGATATTACGTGCTGCTTGGTCTTCACAGAGCTCCCTCCGTTCAGGTGTATCAGACTCTGTACTTCTGTAGCTAAGTGCTGCACATGATTATTGGAATTTGGTGACTGCAGTCGGTGAAGTACAATGCGGCACAGCAGGTCTGAACAGTGGAACGGGGTCTTTATTCTGTGATTGAGGATGTCAGAAGTTAAAGTTTGTGATGATTTGTGTGTGCTCCCTCCGATCAGGTGCAACCAACTGCGTGCTTCCGAATACAATGGCACGTGGCTGTGAGGTGTTAATGACCACTGCCTCTGGCCTACACTGCAGTCAGCAGGGCTCACAATTCAGATCGAGTGGTGATTGTTTAATTAAAAAATCCAGTAGGCAACTAACTACAACATCTATTGAAATATACACAATAGCCTTTTAGTATACTTGCTTGAAGAAGTTTTTTAAGATGACTTATAGGTCTAGTACAATGACCAAATTCTTCTTAGTAGTGGTAAAGAAGACTGAATTACAGTGTACACAGTGGACAGCAGAGATCGCATTGTGTAAGTTATGTTGTTGTATTTTGTAAAGAGGAAGTGAGAAAAAGTATTTGTGGAAGACTGTGCTCACTACTGCCTTCAATTTACACTGCAGACAGCAGTGTTCACAATTCAGATCAGGTTGCTATTGTAGATGACGCAGTCCTGTAGTGCTCCAGGGCACTCTGTCCGCACCATGCATACGCATCATCACAGGGTCCGCACACGGTTTTTGTTGCTTTGCGTACGGCTTACTGGGCAGCTCAAGTCAATGCCACGTGGCTGTGGGCTCTTGCTGATCACTCTCTGGCCTACACTGTAGACAGCAGTGTTTACAATTCTGATCGAGCCGCTATTGCAGATGATGTAGTGTTGTAGGCAACAGACATTGCTCCAGTGCGCTCTGTCCACCCCACACATGCGCATCATCACAGGGTCCGAACATGGTTTTTGTTGCTTCGGTAACGGCAAACAGGACAGCTCAAGTCAACGCCACATGGCTGTGGGCCCTTGCTGACCGCTCTCTGGCCTACACTGCAGACAGCAGTGTTTACAATTCGGATCGAGTTACTATTGCAGATGATGTAGTGTTGTAGGCAACAGACATTGCTCCTAGTACGGCCCGCCTGCAGCACGCATCATCGCTGGCTGTGCACATGCTGAATGCTTTTGATGTGGCTATCTAAGTGCACTAGACTTGATGGACCCTTTATGATACAATCTTTTTGTGTATTATTTCAGATCTACTGCCTGTATCTTAGTATACCACAAGTTATGGTTCCTTTACGATAGAATCTTTTCTGTATTATTTCACACCTACCTTACTGCAGCACAAATTATTGACCCTTTTAATATTAAATCTCTGTGTGTGATCCAATGATTACTGTTGTAGTTGTTGCTAGCAGCAACCATTCCCTGAGGGCTGGTTTACACTCACCCCACCTGCATCCAGCACAGATGTCACTGGATATGTAACCCTGGTAATAAAAAGGAGTTGAGCGCATGTGCCCGTACCACTATCTATCTGCCTCTGTGTGTTCATTATCTATGCATGATACTGCCCCTGGGCCGTACCAAATTACATTGCGCTGTGGACAGTGTATGCAACCATGTTACCTCTGGCAGTGGGGAAACGTTCTGTTATGTAGCTTTTAGATGCATGGCTATCACAGGTGGAAGGCTAGTTTACAGAGCATGAATATTGATGAAGATGATGGTTGCATGTTGTGTGTAGTGTCAGATATGTGTACATAGCAAAAAGTTTTCAAAAAAGCTCTGTAAGCAGAAGAGGAGTCTCTCATCAAACGCTGTAGAGAGAATGGATAAAATGGATGGGGCCCTTCAACTGTTACAATGGGAAATGTTATGAACCAATCAAATGCTTTTCTTTAAGATCACATGGCAATCGCTCACCGAGCGCGTTAGGAGGCCGCACCCGATGTGATTTTGATAAAAAATTACCATAATAAACACAGGGCCTGGCAGCATGCACTCGTTGCATACGCAACGAGCAGCGGGCGTGACACTATATGTACATGATGTAAGGCGTGGCTTGGTACTGCGTACCCGTCACCTACCAAAGTAGCAGCTGGCGCGGCCACATATGTATATGATGTTATGTGGGACGTGGTGCCACAAACCCATCGGATACTAAATGCGCACCCTTTACGAGTTTAGCAATATGGTGGATAGGATTTGTGTGCTGATGCAGCTTGGTACAGTACCGGTACGGGTATTCAGTATGCATACTTTTTTTTGAAGATATAAAACATTACATATTTTCCAAATTAAAAGAAAATGATAATAGAGTTCCAAAATATTAAAAAAATAGAAAAAATATAAGTTTTATAAATATTACAATATGAAATTAACATTTAAAAATACTTTGAAATTCACTGAAAAAAACAGGTTTTACAGTTGTTATATTTAGGAATTAGAATTTAAAAAACCTTAGAAATTCACTGCAAAAACCATAGGTTTCAGGGACGTTATAGTTAGTTGGACATTTGATTCATATAAAAAAAGAGAAATTCGCCCGTTATAGTTAATTGAGCTAACTATAACTCGAATGCACTGGTGATGACGTCACATATTACATCACTCATGACATGGTCAGTGACATCACTGATGACATCACTGGTTTTGTACGAGTGAAATGTCCAACTAACTATAACTTTCCCTAAAACCTATGTTTTTTTCAGTGAATTTCTAAGGTTTTTTAAATGCTAATTTCTAACTATAAAGTGCCTGAAACCTATGGTTTTTTCTGTGAATTTCAAAGGTTTTTTAAATGTTAGTTTCTAACTATGCCTAAAAAAGAAATGCAAAAAGAAGCAACAGGAGTCTACAAAGGCGAAGAAAATTGCAAGAAGAAGCAAGACGTGCAGAAAGAACCAACAGAGGAGCAGAAAGAGTTCTTGTTCCAAAATCATCCTGTGCCTACAACTTTTTCAGACGGGTACTGGTGGTAACTGACTCTAACTAACCAGGCTTAGAGCCAGTGCTCTGTTAAAAGACACTTAGAATACAGTGAAAATAATTACATACACTAGGGAACACTATGCGTTGGGGTACCCCTGTGATTAGCATAACCTCCTCTGTAAGACCCTAGTACATAATAGGGCAGGGGGATTAAAACTACCTCTCAAAACGTGCCACGGGGCCCATTTGCACACTGGTGAATGGAGGGGGGGCCTGAGGTGACATGTGTGCAAAACACGCCCTGTGGCCGTTTTAAGTTGGTGGATAAAGTCTCTTTGAATCCTGAGGGTCCCTGGGGTCCAACAAGCCCACCAGGTACCTCTAGTAAGCGCCACAGAGCTGCGTTGCAGAGCAACGTTAAAAGGGGCATGGCCTGGACCACATCTCTGCAACGCAGATAAGTGGCGCTTACTGGAAGCACCTGTTGGGCTAGTTGTCCCCCCAGGGGCCCTCAGGATTGAAAGGTAATTAATTCCCCAACTTAAAACACGCCACAGGGCGTGTTTGCACATGTCACCTCAGGCCCCGTCCCCTCCCTTCACCACTGTGTAAACACGCCCTGTGGCCATTTTAAGTTGGGAGATTAAGTCCCCTTGAATCCTCCATTGGCCTCGGGGACCCCATCCCCCGAGGCCTGCCCACTCATTGGGGACCATGGGGGAGCCCCAATGCCCCCACAGTCCCTGTCGTCTCCTCGCGTCCTTCGGGAGCTGGCATTGCTTTTCCACATGGGGAGCTGCTAACATGCAGCTCCCCATGTGGAAAAGCAATCTGGTTTGGATTTTGGAAGAGAGAGCAGGTTCCCTGCTCTCTCTTCCAAAATCCAAAGCACTGTTTGGTATGGCAGCAGCTCCCGCCCTGTCATAGCAAACAGCAGGGTCCCGGGGGCGGGCACCCCGGGACCCTGCAGGAGCCGGCTCTGGGGGGTGTCGGTCCCCAGGGCCATCAAAGGCTCCAGGAGGAGGGCCGTGTGGCCCCCTCCCAATCTGTACACAGCTCCAGGGAGGTGGTGGTCCCCTGGGCTTGGGAGTCCTTAACGGACCCCCTAATTTGCATATTAGTGCCCTGGAGATGTGGTGGTCCCCGGGGCATGTGGGGAGCTCGAACCCCCCACACAGGTATTTTTTTTTTAAATAAAAGAAGCCCCGGGTAGCGGTCCCTAGGGCTGCGTGGGGGCAGTGTATCCCGCCCGCAAATAATAATCAAAGCCCCGGGGGGTGGCGGTCCCTGGGGCCTGGGGGGGCCTTTGAGGCCCCACATATATTAAAAAAAGAAGCTCCGAGGGGTGGTGGTCCCCAGGGCTGCGGGGGGCTGTGTGCCCCCCGCAAATATTTATAGAAAGCCCAGGGGGGTAGTGGTCCCCGGTGCGGCAGGGGTCCACCTGGGCCCCCGCAATTCTTTTTTTTGCAGTGCCCACAGGACTTGGCCCACCCGGGGGCGAATTAATAACGAAGCGCAGCAACCCGCACTTCGTTTTTTTAAATTTTACAACCGGATCCGCGGATTCTCAGCGCATCCTGCAATTTAAAGACATTTTTTTAAAAAAAATTGGGGCCCTGGGTGTCCTTGTGGGACCCCCGGAGCAGGCCTAGGAATAAGAATTCTGAGATACCACCAGGGAGACCCATAGTTTCATCATTGGGTAATGTCAATGAGAACATGTCAAAATATGTGGATTTTTTCTTAAGAGAATATGTTGTCCAATTACCATCACATATTAGTGATACTAAGGATTTCCTTAACAAAATTGCAGACATCACATGGGATGATGAATTCATATTGATTACCCTGGATGTGAATTCACTTTATACTATCATTGATCACAACCAGGGTATAGAAGCCTGTGTACACTTTTTAAAGGCAAGAAACATCTGCTATCTCGAACATACGAAGATGTTAGCTGATATGATGAAGGTATGCCTCACTTGTTTGTAAAGCTCACTAATGGTGAGCTTTACAAACAAGTGCGGGGCATTGCTATGGGGACGTGCTTCGCACCGAGTTTTGCGAACCTCTTCCTAGGGAAGTGGGAGGAGGAACTTCGGAAAGACAAAGATCTTGACTTTGACTTCAACAAAGTGCAAGTATGGCTGAGGTATATCGATGACCTTTTCGTTATTTGGAAAGGCAGTGAAAAAGAAGCTAGTGAGTTCATCAAAAAACTTAACAACAACACATACAATATACAGCTAACATCAAGTATGAGCAGAAACAGAATAGAATTCCGCGACACCCTCATCATGATACAGAATGGTATCATGGTATCTAGCTTACACCGGAAGGAAACTGCCGGCAATAGCTTATTACATGCCCTCAGTGCTCATCCAGAGTCATTGAAATGGAGTATTCCATTCGGAGAGCTACTTAGGGCATGGAGGAACTGCAGTATGGAAGAGTACTTTCTACAGGAACAAAGTACCATGCTAGTTAGATTCCAGGAGCGTGGTTACCCAGAATGGGTTTTAAAAAAGGCTACTGATAAGATCAAGGAGATCAGTAGATCTAAGGCTCTTGAGTATACAGAAAGGGACAACAATGATGAAGTACAAACAAGAGTAATAACGACATTCAACCACAAATCGAAACAGGTTCAGAAGATCCTGGCTGACAATTGGAAAATCTTAAAATCAGATTCCATCATAGGTGGCAGTATCAGTGACAGACCCTTAGTTACATACAGAAAAGGGAAACATTTGAAAGACATGCTGGTCAAAGGGGATATTACAGAAACCCCAAATAGAAACCTATTTAATCTTAAAGGCTTCTACCCATGCGGACATTGCAGAGTATGTAAATTCAGCCACATGGTCAAAGAATTTGAAATTGTGGGGTCAAGACAAAATAAGATCATAACACAGTTTTTGACTTGTAACACCAGTTTTGTTATTTATGTACTTGAATGTCCATGCAAACTCAGGTATGTAGGGAGTATAACCTGCATGGTTAAGAAACGAATTCAGGAACATCTGAGAGCCATTACGAATATAGACCATAACTATCCCATTGCACGACACTTTCAGGAAAAACATCCTTCCAACAACTCCCTCCTCAAATACTTTGCCATAGAACAGGTTAATGTAGGAAAAAGAGGAGGTAACAGGGAATTGTCCCTGAGAAAGAGGGAATCCAAATGGATAATGGAATTGGAAACTATATTTCCAGGGGGACACAACCTTGACGAGGAATTGGCAACTCATCTACATGATGACTGAAGCCGTGTCCCTTATCAGCCATTTCTCCTTGTTGTTTTTATGTTAACCTAGACTGTTTAATATTACTGTAATGTTGATTACTATTTTGAGCTGTCTTTGATTTTAACTGTTCTTCTTCTTTTTCTTATTGTCTAGGAGGAAAGGAAGGGACCCTTCACTTTTCAAGACACGGCACGGGCTCCCTACCCTTTTCTTCACCAGGATTGACACTGCACGTCCAATAAGATAAGAACTACACTCCTTGATTATATATATAATTTTCACAAAAACTTTTTTTGTTTAACTTGTCTTCCATAATTATTTTTTAGTATTATGGAATAGGGACTCACTACACTTAGAATCCTTCATAGTATAACCATGTTGTGGTGTCACGTGAGAAGTATAATTTGGAATCAATTTTACCATTTGGTATTTAGAGGTAGTTTCCTTCACAAATACATGGCAATGGTGATGTATGGGCACTAGTCCAGGTATATATTCAATCCTATTTTTCAGCCTTTTATTCAGGAATGACGGCCCTAAGATTAGTCGATTTTGAGTTAATTATGTGAACATAACCTTGAACGAATGTGTATCAATGGGCATACGTGAGATTCCCATTTACTTTTGATACTGTATATATATCAATGTGTACATACTTGCAAATGGCACTAGTCCAGTTTAAATTTGAATGTTTTATTCATATATACTAACGTGGGGCACAGCGACAATCTGTGTCAGTTTGTAACTCGTAAAGTTTTAGTAACTTCAATTCGGGGTTACTACATGTAATATACACCCGGTGCCAGACTCAGTGCAAAAACTGTATCTTATCTTAGTTTTATTCAAGTAATATGTTTCTGGCACTAACAGCAGTAATATTTACTTGAATATTATTTACGAAACGCCAATGTAATAGTGATACAATGTGTGACAATACGAGGCCGGTACCTGTACCAAAATGGCTGCCATGCAGGTACTATGTGTAAGGAAATTATGAAGTACTTCTTCTATTTTTACATTTCTGTATAAATGCACGTCTAGTAAAGTTTCAAACATCGTGTGAGCAAGACACATTTGGTGTCGAAACGCGTAGCGATTGTTTAAAGAAATAAAGAGTTGACCTCTGAGAGTGCGTTATCTTTGGTGATTGGACATTAACGCAACTGGCTTTGGGTTTGCCGGTAAACGCACCACCTGATGAGGGATTGATCCTGGAAGGACCCGACTTTGTTTACTGATATATATATATATATATATATATATATATATATATATATATATATATATCCAAACACTTAATCCTTCTTTTCCAAAAGATTGCGCCGAGCCCAAATTTGCTTATTTAAGCGTGCTTTATTCCATCAAGTTATGGCAAACAACTCCCGACGCGTTTCGAAACCAACAGGTTCCTTGGTCACGGGTCGATACGATGTTAACTCTTGTCACATGATATAGTACAAAATGTGTAAACAATATAAAGAAAGGACTACATTGCTGCCTGGTTCGTGTAACAAGCATAACCGCCATCTTTGAATAGTATAATGACACTGGATTTAGCAAGTAATTTCTAGTGTTTTGCTTCCATTTTACAACAATCAAATAAAAATTCCAATGAATTGTGTGCTGGAAATTAATACAAATGAAAATACACGTGTGATATTCCAAATTGTAAATTAATTCCATAACATGTGTTGATTTCATGATTAGTCAATCACAATTCGAACTTCGTAAATTATAACCATATTGATTCAACCCTAGTGGGTATGCGAGCAAAACCAATTCCTATCTTCTCCTTTTCTACGCCCAAGTGGGCTGATCACCATCAATTTTAATCGTGTTTCCAGTTCATTTTTTAACACCTCAACAAGTGTCTAAAGCTGCATCTTTCTCAACCCCAGGCAAAAGCTCCGTCTCCTATAGAAAAATAAATCATATATATACATCAATGAAATGGTCTGTACCGAAATTTAAAAACAACACAAACATCTTCTCACAGGAGGCAATGCGACATCGACTTATTTATATTTACATAACAGTATTGTTATGCCCTGCATAGTAATTTCATATCTTGCTGTTTCCCAGTTCTCCTGCTGTTCAGCCACAGTGTGTGTTTGGAGTAGAATGTTGAGGATGCTGTGATGCATAGAACGTTGGGAGTCTGACTGGGTGACAGATGACAGTTACAGATGGGCTGAACAGCAGGCAGGCTGCTCCTGGTGGGGTTAGTTACAGGTTTTATACTTCTGGGTTAGATAGTACCAAGGACTGACCACTGGGCTACACTACTTACCTTATCCAGTTACCTGTTCTACCTGTTTGATGTACCTGTGAACCTACATGCTGTACAACTGGAATAAAGGTACAGAAGATCTTACATGGCTGACAGCGTCTACTTCATGTGAGAGTACAACATTATTTTGGCGACGAGCGAGAGTTGGAAACGTACTCACTGCCCTGGAAGATGGTACAGTAACAAGTAGAAGAAAGAAGAAGAATTTTCTAACAGCGCAACTTAAAGAAGTAACTCAAGATGTCACTAGCAACAGAAGAAAGTGGCACAGCACTCTTCGCAACCCCACCAGTGTCCTGTACATCGGACAGCCCAAGCAACAGAGTGCTGTACAGTGTGGTTGTGCGTACACCCACAAGTCCTGCGCCTAAAAGGAAAGTTAAAGTCTTGGGAAAATTTATCTTCATGTTCTTAGGCGCAGCAAAGATCAAGACAAACATGGACTGCTGTTTAGTGCCATATTCTGAGGATTCCTGCTGTTGGCGCTACTTTGGAGGAGCTTGATGGAGTAGTTACAATTTACAGTGTATTTTGGATACAGCGCATGTCAAGTCTGACATCTGGTGGTGATTTGAAGGCTTCGAAAATACGTTTTTGTCTCTTGGTTTTACGTGGTTTTGTACATGGTTCTACAACGTTTTGATGGATATTATGGTTGTTTCCTCTCACAGCGATGTGGTTTTAAAGAAATATGAGCATTGTGGGCCATTCTCAGCGTTGATAATTCACACGAAGGAAAGTGTGTGATGTGCAGTGACACTGGCAAGTTTTGGTCAAGTACGATTTTCTCCATGGAGCGGCAGGTGAGACCTAGTTTTTGTTTGCCATGGATTTTGAGTCCGTTTTTAGACCTTAAAGTCGCGGTGATTCCCAACCGCCTATTTAGTTTTCAAATACAAACGTTGCACGAGCTCAGTGTGGCGCGTGAAAACCTACCTCCATGAAGACGCTCGCGGCTCCGTGTGGTCCTCTATGACGTCTTCCGGAGTCTGCACTGCTTGTTATTAGACGCTTGGCACTCAGAGTGTGCCGTGAGCCACTCGACGCGGCGTGTAAAAACGTGCCGCCATTTTGTCTCATTATCATTTATAGACTGACAACCACGTAATTGCTATTTTAGATGCGAGCCTTTTCGCCAACCACGTATTGTGCCAACCAAGTTGTTTCTCCTCGAGCCCAGTTTTTTCAATAAAGTTTTTGTAGCAGGAAGATGATTGAGTTGGTCGTTTCAACTCTTTTGAGCGGGCTGTTTGAATCATCAATCAGGACAGATGGACCCGTTTGTTACACCGGCGGTGAGTGGGAATTTTTGTTCCTTCATTAGTAAAAGTATCCGGTGTCAGAGTCAAGTTGAACATGTGGAGAGTTGAATTCAGAGATGGTTCCTGCTTCAGGACTTTGGTGCTGAACTTTATGGTGTCGCTGATTGGAGAGTCGGTGTTTTTACAACACGAACGATGGAAATGTTTTCGGGTGAGAGATCGCTCACCGGTGTGACACAGTTTTAGGATGTATTCCATTTTGTGTACTTGCAAGTTTTATCGAATGTTATTAAGTGTAGTGATATGCCACAGTTTTCGCTTCCCTGTATATGGGTGGGACATATTATGTCGGGGTGGTAATCACAGGTTTGTCCCTAGTTTTGGGATGTGTTCAGTTTACTCTCACTGCATAGTTACAGTACCCTTAGTTTAGGGATGCCCATTTAGTGTTGTTATTGGGCTGAAGTTACATGTATGCCAGGTTTAGTAGTGAGTGTAAAGTTGAGGTGTTCTCCTCAGTGGTTCAAATTCCACAGGTTGCCCTCTTAGTGTCTTTATGGGGCTGTGTTTACATGTTCCCTTATTTTAGGGATGGGTATGGGTTTGGTTCTAGTTCCTTCCCATTTAGAGTTATTGGAACCCCTGCTCTGGGGTGGGTATGTGGTCATGTTACACATTAAGCGGTACACGCGGCCTGTTTATTGAGGCGAGTTGGTGAGTGAGATTTCTACTTACAGTTCCCATTTTATAGGGATGGTCATGGTCTGGGTACGAGCCCCTTTCCATAGTGCGTAACACGCAGCCTTTACTAAGGTGAGTTATGGGTAGTTTCTTATGGTCAGATCAAATATTCATCTCAGCCGAGATGGACTGACAGTTCCTCATCCTTATTGATGCCCTCTGGATGCACAGTTTGATATTTTATGATCAATCTTGATTCTAATCTGCGCAATTCCTGAATTCTGGTCCCTCCACGTTCGGAGATAGGGATTCTATCCAGGGCACAATACCTTAATAGGCTAGTATCTTTGTTGTGGCATTCCTTAAAATTCCTCGCAATTGGATACTGTCTGTCTTCATTCGTTATCGCTCGCATGTGTTCTAAAATGCGCAGCTTTACTTGGTTGATGGTGCTACCAATATATACCAATTCACATGGGCATATCAATGCATAGATACAGAAATCCGATTTGCAGCTTAGATGTTTAGTAATCACAAATGGTTTCAGAGATTTAGATAGTACTATCTGTTTACAATTTGAGCTGTTCATACATGCTTTACAAGAAGCACATCTGTAAAACCCCTGGATTTTAAGATGGGGATTATTCTCAGATGTTAACGTGCTTTTACACAAAAGATCTTTAAGTGCTGGGCATCGTCGAAATGTGATACTAGGATAGCTCTCAATACATTTCTCAAACGTGCTATCTACACTCAGTACATTCCAAAATGTATTCAGACATTTTTTGACATCACTTGCTTGATTGCTGAAGGTTGTAATAAATCTTATTGGTTCAATGTCTATGCCTGTTTTGTTTTTTCTGACTAACAGATCTTCTCTTTTTGTTTTCTTAACTTTTTCACATGCTTTTCCGATGACCTTTTGCGAGTAGCCACTCTCTTCGAATCTACTCTTCATAGTATTTATTTCTTCTGCAAAGGCCATTTCTGAACTACAATTACGTCTGGCACGTAATAGTTCCCCGTAGGGGATACTATTAATCAGATTTAAGGGATGACAACTTGAGGCATGCAAAATACTATTCCCAGACGTGCTTTTACGGAATAGTTTGCTTTCCAAGTGATTCCCATTTACCTCGACTATCACATCTAGAAACTCTATATATTTTTTTATCTATGGCATAGGTGAATTTCAAGTTCAGGCTGTTTTCATTAAGGGAATGAACAAACTCAGCTGCCTCCGTTTGATCTCCTTTCCAAATGCAGAAAATTTCATCAATATACCGGGCCCAGAGGACGACATGATGGTTAAAGGCACTGATGTTTTTCGCCACCTGCTCCTCCCACCAGCCTAGGTACACGCCCGCATAGCTGGGGTGAAGCAGGTCCCCATTGCCGTTCCCCGGGCCTGACAGTATATCACATGATCAAATATGAAAAAGTTGTTCTTAAGACAAGCTGACATCATATCTAGTAACATTTCAGAATGCATAAGAAAACATACAGATCTATCCTTCAGATAATACCTACAGGCCTCGAGGCCTAACTCATGTGGTATACAGGTGTACAAGCTATTAACATCTAGTGTGAGTAACAACATATCCTGTTCCCAACATACACCTTCAATCAGTTTCAAAAAATGCCCACTGTCTTTTACATAAGATGGTAATGCTTGTACATACGGTCTCAAAAAATGGTCAATATACTTTGAAGTATTTTCAAACATGCTGCAAATCGAAGAAACAATAGGGCGACCAGGTGGGACATCCTTATTTTTGTGTATTTTGGGTAATAAGTACATGGCTGCCAATTTTGGATATTTGCAGTTCAAATACTTATATTCATCTTCCGTAATTAGGTTTTCATTTTTCCACTTATCCAATTTTTCTTTGTATAGATCACTACTTTTCTCATAGAGTTGTCTATTACTCTTAATGTAGCTTTCTATATCATTTAATTGTCTTCTACCTTCTTCTAGATACATACTGCGCGGCCATACCACCACATTGCCTCCTTTATCTGATTTTTTAATCACAATGGATTTATTCTCCTGTAATTCTTTAAGCAGGCTTTCTTGCTTTTTTGTGAGATTACTAATAAACTGTGGTTTATGTTTTGCCAATTTTTTAAACTCCTTCAATACCCCTTTCTCAAAAACTTCTATAGATTCATTGTAAAATTGGGGCAGAAAAATGGATTTAGGTTTAAAACCACTATCACATGAGTTGTCAATCCTTACTTCCTCTTGTTCTAAAGTTATTAATGGATCATCTACCCAATCATCAGCTCCCAATTCTCTTAATGTATGTAATGTCTCTATATCTCCAATAGATAATGTGGGTTCCCTAAATGTAGGAGTATATGTCATCTGTTTCACTTTATTAGAATGCCATTTTTTTAATTTCCATTTACGCGTAAAAAAAAAAATCGATCCTACTTTCAGTGTAATTAAAACTTCTGGTAGGGCAAAAAGTCAATCTTAAGACAAGTACATCAATTTGTTCTTTGGTCAAAGAAAAATCAGAAAGGTTCAATACCGTATGTGTGTCTTTCATTTTGGTGCCGTTTTGCCCCTTGTGGTCATTCCCATGAAGCTTTGAATATTTCCTTGCTGCTTTGCGCCCTGCTTGGCGCCTCTGCCTCCTCGACCTCGACCTCTTGCTCCTTGGGGACTCGCAGATTCTTGCCTTCCCTTCGCAATTATGTCGTACTCTTTTAAAATGCTGGATTTTACTCCTTCAGGGGTTTGGTTTTGTACTTTCTCCCTTGGTTCTTTTTCCAATGATTGTGAAGTTGTCACAGTCTCATTGATAATTTCATTTGTGGTCTCACATTCAGCAGCAATACCTTGTATTTGTTCTATAGCTGTGATCGGTTTCTCTCTTAAATGATCAAGTTTCTTCCCAAAGGTAAGAATCTGTCCTTGCTCGTAATCAAGCTCATCACGATGAAATTTACGTTGTTTTTTTAGTTTAATTTCTTCTTCTGCTTTTTCAAGTTTTATTTTTAGTTTGGCCATTTCCATCTCAAATTCACCAGTAGTGCTATTATTTTTTAGCAATTCCGATAATTTGTCTATTTCTGCCGCAAGTCGTTCTGTATCCTTCAATGCATATTTAACCAGGAGTTTTAACATGACCGTAGAACATTCATGATTGTTGTCCATCCATTCTTCTATTCAATTGGGATCAGGATCTTGGAACGTGGGGGTTATAAAAATGCGTAAACCTCTAGGCACCCTTCTACAGTCTATGTATTTTTGCAGGGCTGTCACCTCCCACCATTTAGATTGCTCCATCTTGGCCACTTTCCACAGTTTATACCATAATTGGCGTTTGCTTTGTGTTTCTTCTGTAGTGATACCGGTAGCAGAAACACCATTAATCTGACCATCTGATATTGGAATAAAGAGCAGCTCCGCTTCCTCTGGTCGCGTTGCCTCCCAATTTGCCAACATTTTTTTCAAATAAAAGGAACTCGACTAGAAGAGTTCCTATTACTGATTCATTTCAGTTACACGCTAGCAGTATGTGATGCGCCCATCACACTGCTTCCACCAGCTTCAAAGAAAACATATTGCAATAATTCGCCGAGGAAGACGGGTTCTTTTTTCCGGATACGGCAACCGGCAAGCGTATAAAGCCGTGTAGTCAGCCGACCACACGGGACATTGCGCTGCACTCGTTACCTTCCTGGAAATGCTCCCACCTCAGATAGACTTGCGAAAGACTTGAAGCGGGCAGAGGAAAATTCTTTACAAATTCAAACCATGCCTCGCGATGACCTCTGCCTCTGAATGGTGGCGGGCTGCCGGCAAGGACGCGACCCTTCGTATCCAAACACTCAATCCTTCTTTTCCAAAAGATTGCGCCGAGCCCCAATTTGCTTATTTAAGCGTGCTTTATTCCATCAAGTTATGGCAAACAACTCCCGATGCGTTTCGAAACCAACAGGTTCCTTGGTCACGGGTCGATACGATGTTAACTCTTGTCACATGATATAGTACAAAATGTGTAAACAATATAAAGAAATGACTACATTGCTGCCTGGTTCGTGTAACAAGCATAACCGCCATCTTTGAATAGTATAATGACACTGGATTTAGCAAGTAATTTCTAGCGTTTTGCTTCCATTTTACAACAATCAAATAAAAATTCCAATGAATTGTGTGCTGGAAATTAATACAAATGAAAATATAAGTGTGATATTCCAAATTGTAAATTAATTCCATAACATGTGTTGATTTCATGATTAGTCAATCACAATTTGAACTTAATAAATTAGAACCATATTGATTCAACCCTAGTGGGTATGCGAGCAAAACCAATTCCTATCTTCTCCTTTTCTGGTGTGTGTGTTCACACAGTGGGGTTAGTGAGGAGTGGTGGCGTGAGACTGGTTTAAATACACAGACTATGCAGAGCTTCAAACCCCTCCTCAGGGGTTTGACCCATATCTAGAATGGTTCATTATGCTTTGTCTACCCCATTCAGCTGCTATCCTAGTGATAGATTACTTTGCCAATAGTTCCATCATTGAATTGCTCAAATGTGCATTGATCCAAAATGTGAGCAATACTTGCAGCATTCATGGCTTAGGGAAGCTTGCTGTTATCCCTCTATATTATGGACTAATTTCAACAGATATTCGCAACGTCCAAATCTGTCTCTGCCTAACCTAAAAACTATAAATAAAGAAGAAAAATATGATCAAAGAAGATACCACCACTTGAACAGTTGTTCATATTAGCACCATTTCCGGCTCGCTGGACAGCCAATTTTATGGTTAAACAAATTGGACTCAACTGGAAGCTAGAATTAGAGTATTTGCATCACCTCTCCCAATCCTACTGCGGGGATTTAGGAGGGATGTTTAAAATTTAGTTATAGTGTTGTTTGTGTGTTTTTGGTATATTTAGATGTATTTCTGTTAATGTTTACACTAGTTTGTCATTTCGGATTTTTCTACACCTCATTAATAATGTATTACTTTGCTATGCTAAATTGTATGCTGTTATACTCTGATGATTAACTATTATGTGAATGTATTTTTGGGAATGCAATGTGTTTTTAAAATTTCTTTTACAGGTTTTTCGAAATTTTGGAGTTTACATTTATTTTCCTTAACCCTTTCCGTGCTTGTGACGGAGCGGTTCCGTCATGCGCGACGGTCGCGCTGTGCGCATGACAGAACCGCTCCGTCACGGCCCCGCCTGCGCACGGAACCTTCAGCGTGGCGCGGAAATCTGCGCCGCGCTGAAGGGGTTAAAGGAAATTAGTTTTGATTTTAAAAAAATCTTTTTTTTTTACATTGTTTTCGTTTTTTGGGTTGGTTCCTGAATTGGTGCTTTAAAAAAAAATGTTTTCAGGTTTTTTATGGAACCTTGGTACTTTGGATTGCTATGAGGGACTTCTATTGGGTTTGTTATGTTTTTGCATGTTTGGGGTTGTTTTGGTTCATTTATCTCATTTTTGCTGGACTACCAATTTTTGTTATTTGGAGACAGAGAACGAACTGCAGTTACAGAACAGCAATTTTTAATTAATTCATTTATCTTGGGTAAAAAATGTGACTTTATATTGTATGTGTTACATTTATGTGAATGCTATGTGGAATTGTTTGAATTATGTTTTGCTATTATTTTATGTGATGGATTATGTTTTATCTTTTTTTTTATTGGGTTGTGATAGTTAATTTTTTAGATTATTTTTTTTTTTTTTATTATATCACTCTTTAACAATATTGTGATTTTTAATAGTTGTTTGACTGATCTAATAAAATGTTGTATTTATTATTTGATAACATTGAGTTAGTACGTTGATTTAGTGTGTGTCATACTTTTTGAGTACTTTGGTATGTTGATATTTATTTAAATTATGCTTCTGGCTATCATTTCTATGTAATGTAGTCCTTTGTTATTTATGAAGAGTTTAACTTTAAATTGTGCATACAGTACATTCTTTTGGTTTGTTTGCTATGTTTAGAGGCAATTTGACTGACAGATTGCATCATTCGTAGTTCTTGGTAGCTTTGCTCTATTTAGTAATGGTTCCTTTAATTTGTATGGTGTAGGTTGAGTTCTGTCAGGGTGGATTGTAAGGCATTGTGCCATCCTTCCACTGTGTTGTTTTTTTTAGCTTCCTGCGCCAAGGTGGCGTCATTGGCATTCCCCCATGGTATCTGGAATTTGGGTTAGCATCTGTGTCCAGAGCCAAGTGGTTAGCTACCTCTGTGATAGTGACACAAGCTAGTGCTATAATTCTTTTAATTTCAATGCCAAATTGGCTGTGTGGGGAATATTATATGCTTACTGCAGATTTTTGGAGGTGTCTCTATATACTTTGATCAAAATGAAAGTTAACAGCCTTGTATATCTGTGTGGGAGTATATTTATAGAATGGTTTGAATCGTGGCTTTTTCAATGTTTGTTTTGAGGTACTAGTTATTTGTTTCATGCTTTACATGGTTAACCTTAAAGTAAGTGCTGCATTGTTTACTTGGTAGAAGGGCATATATACAAGGGAAATTTGTGTTTTTGATTTTTACCATGTATGTTGTAGATCCATTACCAGGGTTTACACTGGCTAGGTTTCATTAAAATGTCTGCTTTGAGAATATTAGCAGGTATTTCTCATTATTTAGGTTGTCAAAGGTTCCTCATAATTTGTAATTGTTAAATCTTCAGGTAATGTCTATGTTTTGATATCTTCTATGGGCAAGTGGGGTATTGCTGTTGGATTTTTTAATTCATGCAATTAATCATTTTAAAGTGGGGATATGTGGTAGTTGCCCTGTTATGTGTTTGGGGACTCTAGGTAGGATATATTTCGGGTTTCTGCTTATAGGTTTCTGGTAGCTAGTGCTTTCCTCTCTTATATCTTGCAATATTTATCTTACTTCTATTTCTGTCACATTTGGGGGTAGTTGTGCTCTCTTACATGAATTGCAACATCAACTTTTGTAGTTGCCCTCCAAGAGTATACATTATAACAATATATAGCAAATTTCCAGTTCATAGTTTCTGATGATGCACCTTCTTGGATGTTGGTCTAGCCCATTTAGTAACTGACATTTGCATGTTTATTATTAACATGTTAAAAAATGCAATTACTTCTATTTTGTATTCTCACATGTATGTTCTGTTCATATGTTTAACCCGGTTTTGCAGTTTGCCCCTCGGGGTGCTTTAATGTGGGGCAGGTGCTATCTTTTCTGTTCAATGAAAAAAAATGTAAGTTTCATTTTAAATGGTACTTTGTTAATAATTTGTAGCAATTGAGGTTGTGAGGTTTATTTCTGTTTGCTAATTGGGTGAGTTTATAATTTGTTGTTTATTTATGAATACTTACTTTCTTATATTTCTGTGCTCATTTGTGTTAGTTGATATTTCACTAGTCTTGCAGCATTTGTCATTTTTGAGGTATGTATTTGTTTATATTAGTGTACCTGTTATATTGTTGATGTATTTGCTTGATTTTATTGGTTAAAGTTGTTTATAGCCTATTGTCATTGGTTGGTTTAGTTTAGTTTAAAAATGTTTTATCAGTTGAGTCCGTCTCTGTTAAATTCTAATTTAGGTTTGTATTTATAGTTTGATATTTTTGTTCATAAATATATTCATAAATATTTTTAGTGATATTGAGGTTTCAGTTTCCATATTTCTAGTTAAAGCTACATTTTTGGGAGGTTATTGTTTATATCAGATATATAATTTTTTAGGGGTGAATTGTACATATTTTGTTAATTTAATATATTTTTTTAATTTAATTATGTGTAAAACAAGTTTAGGTTTTTTTTAAAGAAATTGTTTCATGTGAAACGTGTTTATCTTGTTTCTATAATGAATGGTTATTTCATTATTTCAGAGATATTTTTGTGATCGATATTTAATTTCCTATATTTTTATGTTTCAATATTTGAAGGATCATTATTATTTCAGTGATCCTTCAACTTGTCAAACTTCTCGATGCATCACACACACTGAGCTGCTTCCTTACTCATGCACTATAATTCATCTAATTATAAACAATTCTACAGTGATATTATTGCCTTTCTTTGCTGGTTTTTCTGGTTGTACTGAAGTAGCAGCACCAATACTCACCGTCATGTGAACAGTACAGAGGGTGCCACATATACGGTAGGCACAGTAGTCACAATGATGACACTAGCACCATCAACCTCATTCTACTTCATTCCCAGTGTTGCAGGGATCCTGCATATACACAGAACTATGCACAGGAAACCAGGACTTCGGTGTATTGTGGTGTACCAAAAACCCGCCTTAGTGCCCAAAACCCCCAGATCCGGCTAGGTATAGTATCCCATTCATTCTCCGTACTACAGCGGAGCTACCAATGATTGGATATCATAGAACAAGTGACTCAGGGCCTCTCAGAATTCGTGGGAACAAGACACTCTTTCCTTAGATACTCATACCTGTTCACAATGCGAGTAACCAGAGACACTGTATAGTTTAAAATGTTTATTTCAACTAACGTGCTCTGTAATGTGGTACACGTGCTAACACTAGCAAAGAAATGCATAAAAACAATATAATCAGCATGGTTACAATTCCATATAATAAGAACGGGGATAGCATATTATAATAACGGTGGATGAAGCCATATAGCGCTTTACCAACCTCCCCGTGCTAAAAACTAGGTTTGTGAAATCAGTGGAAGACCTCTGGGCTTGGACAGCGGAACCCCCTACCTCAAGTCTTAGATGATAGGATTTTCATCTCCGGAGAAGCACAGCTCTTCCTCTGGAAAGGTTTTCTCCAAGTGTTCATAACTTGCATCCCGTGCAATATTAAAAGCACCCGAAAAGTCAGAGGCGCAGCTGTATTCCATGTTATGTCTATATGTGTATGGGACGGACCAAAGCCAATTAACCAGTGGAGCTGTTTTCTGGCCTTGAACACGATGTACAGACGAGAACTCAGAGCACAACAGAAATAGTGAAAGACAGACAGTTCCATGTGAAGCAGCACGAGCAAAAGTGTTTACGGGAACCAAGGCATGTAGTGTCGTGTGCATAAGCGGCAAGATGGCTGTGATGCAAAGCATGGACAAATGCTAACTTAGCAACGTCCGCTGGCACCCCTAAACCCTCACGACACCCTCCCCCTGGGCAGTCCTATGCACAGTGATTGAAGTAGAACACAGAGTTCAAAAAGGCTGAGCAACAAGAGCTTATGCGACCTGGAAGCAAAGAATGTCAATTGGGTGTGAAAAAGAGTAAAGGTCTTTTCGTTTTAAAAATATCCTTTTGGAAGTAAAAAAAAAAAAAAATGAAAAGCAAAAAAAAAGCAAAGAAAAATATCTGGGTAGGCTGGTCTTATCAATCCGTGTACGCACAAAAAGTGGCGACAGCTTCCAACAGGAAATCATTGTCATCATCTGAAAAAGTAGACGCCATCCAGTTTATTAAGTCAAAGGTGGGCAACTTGCGTGGTATTTGATGTAACTTCCTTGCAGGAAATCATGTGCTGCTGCACCGATATCCCATTGAGCTAGCACTCTGAGCGTGGCTGCACAGGCCATCAGACCCATACTGGAACAGTCCTGCTCAAGAGACACTAGGGGGCTCATCAGTAAGGCAAAGTCCGGGTCTGGAGACGCTGTGTTTGTGAGGCAGAGATCCAAAGCCCATTGAAAAGGACACTCCAAGCATGAGAAAACTGGTTGCAGGCAAGTGTACCATGGAAATCGGAAAGACAGATTATAAATCAAGCTGAGAGTGGCCAGTGGCAAGATGCCGTAGCACTGAAGCATGCGGTTATGAAGCAGCTGTAGCTGGGCCGGGTTGTGAACAACCACAAGAGCGGTAGTCATTTCTGAGTAGGCAAAGCAAAAGGAAGACCCCAGCAGCTAAGTTCAGTATTAGTGGCAACCCGCCGAAGACGCTGGAAAAAATAGAATGAATGAAAGCCAGGCTCACACCAAAAATAGTTTCAAAAGATGTTACAAGGCCAGAGCCCACAGTTTAAAAAAACAAAAGCCAGCCCCGTTGTATGGGAATCATTGAAAATAGAATGAATAAGCTCACCAAAATGTTGTGGGAGGTCAGTGTTTAAAAGTGCTTGAACTTCTGTTCTTGTATTAGCCACCTGAAGGACATAGGTCTCACGGGCAGAAGTGAGAGAAACTTCTTTCTGGGGCAGTAAAGCTCTTATTCGGCTCAGCTTGTCGAACTCTGCCTTCAAGGTTGGAATGGAAGTCCAAATTGAGATATCGGGACTCCCACGAGGTGGAGGAAACAGCACATTTTTGCAGCAAACTAACCCGTTGTGACACAGTCACAATGTACTGTATTCCTATTAACATGCAATAGCATTTTTCATTATTCAGAAGTAAATAACTGCCGTTAGACAGCAGTGTGAATGTTAGTTTAATGGAGGGGACGGGTTTTCCTTTTAAAATGTACGCTAAATTAGGTGCCTCTAAATTACAAGCGCCGTGCAATTGTATACTTTTCCACACAAGGGAGTGTCCAATGGAAGAATCACAAGATTCACCAGTTAGATACACCTCTGTGTCTTTACGCAAACATCTAAACGTGAAGGGGAAAGACCAAAATTCATGAAGGAACGAATTTCCTAACGGTTCATAGTGGCCTAGGGGAAAATGTTTCAGGCACAATGTAAGTTTAAATAAGGAGAATGACAGTGTTATAACCCTATGAACTAGCCAAACAGCAGCGTTTGTTTCCGCTACTGAGAATGGTAAAGGGCCTAATTTTTCTATTTGTAAAAGGGTATAAGTGGCATTTTTCATGGACATAGACTGTTGTCTTTCAGTCAAATTAAAAGAAGAAAAAAAAGAGGATGCGTTTACATAGTCCCATGGCACTTGACTCATTCTAAGCACCTGCAAGGTCGATGCTAACTGCATAATAGGTGGTTGGTTCTGACCATGATATAACACAGATCATCCTGTACAATATCAACAACAGAAGAAACAATATTGTCCAATGTGTATATCCTGGAAGAAAGGGTATTAATACTGTTATCTACCACAGCAAGAACCTTTTCAAGATTAGCTAGGTCTATAGCCCATAAACATGAAGCGGCTTCAATTTGAGACAATTTCCAAATTTCATTGTAATTTGCATATATCCATTGTTTAGGCCTAGAGCCAATCGGGCCTTTTATGAAATCCAATAAATCCATATCTTTTGATAACATTGACAAATGCTGTTTAACAGAAGCTAGGGTAGAGTGTTGTAACCAAGTTTGACATAATTTTCCAACAGATTACGTTGTAACTGAATGTGTTGTTGAAAATCGTGGATCAGGCCTATCCTGTGTGTAACCTGAAGCCCTGTTATGGAAACGCATTTGGCATGAATCTGCACTGGTCTGCCAAACCAACCAACCCATAGAGTCAAGATTCAAGATATTAAATGTTGCATTTGTAAATACAGACTGCAACTCCTCAAATGTGTAATTGGTAGTAACATTCCAGTCTGGATATTCTGCAAGGCAAGGAAAAGCAGGGGCTTTCAGTTGTTTAGCCGTAGCTAAACCCAGACAAGTAGTCTGATAAATAGAATTGTTCAGAAACAGTATTTGTGTTGGTATAAGACATGCACGATACAAAGCTTCTGTGCCCTGCACATGCCAGGATTTTGAACCCTAAACTGATTTCAAATTAACTGTATTTTTCCAATGATCATAGCCACCCATCAACAATTTAAGGATAAAAGAATCAGAGTATAATAATTTAGTGTGGGTAAGCATAACTTTCGTATTTCATTTAGAATTCAATTTAAAATAGAAAGATTCAGGGTTTGATTTATCAAAACTCGTAAAATATGTAAATTTATTCAACAGGGTCTTAGAACTCCCTATCGTTGGGGCGGGGCAATGTTCCTATTGCGTATAGTTAAAAACAGCTCGAAAAGTAGTTGCTTTATGAAAATAATGATGACCATAATGCTGACAGCAAAATAAGTCGGCATTATTTGCAGAATTCAAATATAAGTCCTCAGCATCAAATGCTGCATAGTATTTTATATCTGAAAACAGAGATTGTATTGCTCGCACATCCCAGTCATCTGAACGTATGTTATATTTAACCACATCACCCATTGAGACATGAAGTACATTTGGAACATTAATAATCTCTGTCGGACAATGAATTTGAAACGGGACTGTATCACAAACTATGCCACCCGTAACTGGCCAGGCTGTAATGTTGACGAAAGTCATGTCCCTTTTCATGATGTGTGATGAAGAATGTGGGGCCAAAGTTCCATCTACTAGTTCTACAGCAGAGCGTTCTTTAAGGTAGTGACCATTGATCAAAAGAAAAAACACTGTCACAAACCCAATGGACATGAATTTAAAATAAGGGTGAGCACGAGCCAAATATATATCCATGGGGGGAACCAAATAAGTGCGTTTAAACCAGGAGATCAAAACTGCAAATTTTGATGGGGTCAAAGTAGATGTTGAATGAGAGTCAAAGGAAAAACGTGACTCGCTCCTTGCAGTAGCAGTTAACCCAGGCAAACATTCACTTGTAGGGTAAGTATATTCTGGTTCGTCATTAGCAGCTGAGGACTGTAGGACCAGCAAAGGATTAGCAACAGAGTCCATCTCTATGGCAGTCTCAGGATTTCCTGGAATAGTGGCATACGATGAAGCTGGAGGCAAACTATGCAGAATCAGCCAGATGTTTTAGCTTGACATTGTCAATTGAGACATATCTGTTGTCTTTGCGACCAGGAAGTGGTGGTAAAATTACTGTACGAGTTCCCTTCCTGCCCAGCACTGGAACCGGAGCTCGATAGGATAGACCAAATTCTTTTTTGTTCTCTACCTTCTCCCGGACCAGTTCTCCAACTTTAGGCAGCCAGCCGACCACTGGAATCTGCAGTGCACCATCTCTTGTGACTTGTAGGTTCTGTGATACAGCACAATGTTTATCTACGTCAAAAGGGACGGCTTTAGCCGCCAAGTCTAGACCATCAAGGTCTGGCACAAACATTTTCATGCCAAAGAGCAATTCGTAAGGGGTCCGCCCACCCAGAGGTCTTCTAGGGAGATTATTAGGTGCACGTTGTACGCTATACAAATGGGTGTGCCAGTTCCTGCCAGTGCCTAGGACTCTAGCTGTTAAGGATTGTTTAACTCACGGTTCATTCGCTCCATAACGGAATTGCCCTCAGGCCTGTATGGAGACGAAAATTTGACCTGCACCTTCAAAGACCGCATGGATTCTTTGTACGCCTTAGAATGTACCCTGGTCCGAATGTAAGGTGCCCACTGCAAAAATTCCCACAAAGACACGCAGATCCCTGACTACAGTTCGAGAGTCAGCGCTGCATTGTGGCCAGACCCATAGAAAACGTGTTCACGAATCAACTTGCAAAATGTATTTATATGCAGTATCAGAAGAAAATGGACCGCAGTGATCCAAATAAACACAAGCAAATGGTCTATTGGATATGCATAATGGTGTTTGTGGTGGTCAGGTCACCGTAGATGGCTTGATTTGCTAAGAAATTTCACAAGAAAGCACATAAGTACATGTTTGTTTATATAAGCCACGCCACCAGTAACGTTGTTGCAAGATACTGACTGTAGCAGACACACCAGCATGTGCCGAGGCCATGCCCTCGTGTGCCGCGATTATCAGTGTAAGCCTGCGGTCCGTGTTAGGAATCAACCTCTCACCAACGTTATTAATTGTCACATAGGGGACGTTATCAGGTTTTAAATAATAAGTGTATTTTGAAGGGAATCCTTTATGATAATTACTTCCGTTCTCTGTAGCAGCTATAGCTGCCAAAATGTCACCATCAATCTTACTCATGGATCTTGTAACTGCTGATACTAAGCACGTGTCCACTGCTGACTTAGCTGCTTCAACAGCTAAGCTGTTACCAGTCGCGTGTACTCCTACACGTTGGTGGCCAAGAGTATGAATTACCTGTGTGAGTGGCAGGTGTTCCTTCAGGTCTGCCACTCGAACCCATAGCATTTTATGCTCAATTGTCTTGCCTTTCGAATCACGGTAGTCATTCTGAGACTAAAAGAATACATTTTCATTAAACGATTGTACACAGTAATAGGAATCGCTTACAATTAAAGTAGTCACATTAGGATCTGCAAACTCCAGTGTGAACACCAAAGCACACAGCTCTGCCAGTTGGGTAGTACAGTCGCCGAGGGCCTGTGTGTGAACCACACTGGACTTAAACTCGCCGTTCACTATGGAACCAGCCACAATCGCACATGCTGCAGAATAAGAATGTTTAGATCAAATCTCCGGTTGCGCCCAACCGTCATTGTAAATGATACAACGGTATTCCTCGAGCGGGCGCATAGACAGAGGAACTGGATGAACAAATTCATATTGCAGCGACTCCTGAGTCTGTAACGAGGAATCATAGATAAATGTGACATCCAGGGATGTCAATGATGTAGCTCATTGTATCCACCGTGGATGTAAAGCTTTGGAGATAGAAACACTCGCCTTTGTCACTGCTTCTAGAGCAGGATATGGTGTTACCACCAACATGTCTTTTCCTTATGCCAGTGCACGTTCTTTTAGAATCGCCATCTGGACTGCCATCAAGCGTTTTTCGACTGAGGAAGACCTTAGTTCTGCTGAAGTGTACAAGTGTGACTTATAAGCAATAGAGACTGTGTCTCCCTCATTAAACGTCAGGTATGTGAAACCCACCGCGTCTGGGACGATTCTTATCACCAGGTTAGTATGGTTGTCACGGGTTAACAAGAGTTGAGAGTCAAGCAAATCAGACTGCAAAGACTGCAGTATATTTGTATGTTCCGGCAGCCAGCATGCTTTCGTAAATGTTGGTTGTATCAAAGCATAAAGAGGCTTGATATGCTGGGCATACTCTGGTACGTAAGTACGACCAAAATTCAAGAAACCCAGCAAAGATTGTATTGTTTTCAGAGTTTAGGAGGATGCAAACGTGCGCACTTCTCCAGGAAGTACGTGCCAAACCACGTCCTTCATTATTGAGCTCGTAGCACAAGAACAACACTGCGAACTCAGCAATGTGTGATTTCGCAAAGTTAAATTTATAACCGTAGTCCACAAACTCCCCAATGATGCGGTCCACGAGACAAAGATGCAGATGTAACTCGTCATCAGGGAGATAAATTTCATTTACATACAAATATGCATCAGGGTCGATTGTGTCTAACAATGAGACCACACGCGCAGTTAAAGCGCCCACTTTTTTATTCTGAAAAGGAGGGCGCTGACAAGGAAAGACGTCTTGTTTACTCTTTCTGTCAGTTACCCGTGGCTGCTCCGATCCTTGCAGGGCACCTCGACCTCTTCCACGCTCCTGGCAATCACCTCCACCCGCATAGGAGCCTGATGCTTCCTGTGAAGAACAAGGAGAACGCGTATCAGGAATCTGATATCTATCAGGAGATTTAATTCATGCGCGGTCACACAGTTTATATGTGCGTTCTGCGACCGAAGGTGTAGGGGACTGTGCCCGCTCCCCTTGCTTTTGTTGTGATTTCCCCTGTTTGTTATTCTTCCAATTCTTTTTAGGGAATTGTGGATGGCCTCCTTGATCAGACGTCCGTTGAGCCTGTGGTTGTGCAGGTACTTTAGCAAAAGGCTTAACACCCAAACTATTACGCCCAACCGTTTTTATAAGCCTGGGCTATAATTTTAGGTAATTCGCGGGGCTTGTCTACATCTGGGACAAGCGCCAAAGCATTAGACACTTGAAAGTTGACTGCATCACCCTTAACATTAGCAAGGATCAGATCAGAACCCACGTCATACACTCCAACTAACCTCATCCCCAATTCTACTGTTGCCTCTGGTCTGTGCTCATCTTGAACAAGTTTTATTACAGAGGGGAGTACTGTCATGGATGGTGTGCCAAAACACTTGCATAAACTGCCGCGAATATTTTACCCCAACTCTCACAATCAGTGACTTCGGGTACTAAGTCTTTCTGTAAACTAATTATCAAAATTCGGTGCTTCTCCACAGGAGTGGTATGTGGAAACACCGCTTCCAGCTGGTCAAATTTCTCAGCAAGCCAATAAGGCAAATCTTCCTTATTCGGGGGAGGTTTGCCCATAACCGAATTAACCATGACGGGGCTAATAATAACACCACCAGTACCAGCTGGTTTCTGTTCAACTCCAGGTGCTCCCCCCTGGATGTTGCGGTTTACATATTGAACCAGTACTCTATACACATGGACTATTGTAGTCTGCATGAGACGGAGAGCCGCCGCATCGCACGTTAAATACCGTGGATGTGGCGAGAAACCTGCCAACACAGGCCAAGTGGCCCCATCAATCGATAACTGGCCTAACATGAGAGGTGACAGTGGCACCATCAAACCAAATGCAATGCTGCCATGCCGTCAACTGAACTTCTAGAGTTCTATATGGACGATATACAGCAGGAAGGGCGGTATGGCTGTATTTATGCCACAAATTATCCACACCATCAACTGCTGGAAATGTCACCAAGAAATAAAACACCTCATAAGTGTATACTGGGTCGGCTGGGAACACAAAGATCAGATTGGCACCAGCATCAACTTCAACCATATAGAAACTTGAAAAGAAAACACAAATTAAAAAGGCGGCAAGACAAAGTTGGGTCGTAATTCAAAATACGAACTATACCTTTTTGCATTTTTCAAGCTTGAATCCCCTATAAAAGTGACAATATAGGCAGGTAAACCGTCACCACTGTTTTCCGGAAACAGAGGCAAGGGGATTGTGAACAAGTACTGAGAACTACTAAAGTGCCTCGTAAATAAGTACCAGACCAAACGTTAGGTGCGCCATGTTGCAGGGATTCTGCACATACACAGAACTATGCACTGGAAACCAGGACTTCGGTGTATTGTGGTGTACTAAAAACACGCCTCAGTGCCCAGAACCCCTATCCGACTAGCTATAGTATCCCATCCATTGTCCGATTGGATATCCTAGAACAAGTGACTCAGGGCCTCTCAGAATTTGTGGGAACAAGACACTCTTTTGCTTAGACACTCATACATGTTCACAATGTGAGTAACCAGAGACACTGTATAGTTTAAAATGTTTATTTCAACTAACGTGCTCTGTAATGCAGTACATGTGCTAACACTAGCAAAGAAATGCATAAAAACTATATAATCAGCATGGTTACAATTCCATATATTACGAACTGGGATAGCATATTATATTGACAGTGGATGAAGCCATATAGCGCTTTACCACCCTCCCTGTGCTAAAAGGTAGGTTTATTATGTCAGTGGAAGACCTCTGGGCTTGGACAGCAGAACCCCCTACCTCAAGTCTTAGATGATAGATTTACATCTCTGGACAAGCACAGCTCTTCTTCTGGAAAGGTGTTCTCCAA